>NC_048578.1:9207500-9915000 GCF_013265735.2 Oncorhynchus mykiss
ACCTATAAGCTTTTGGTCGTAGAACCTTTAGGACCTATAACCTTTTTGGTCGTAGAACCTTTAGGACCTATGACCTTTTGGTCTTAGAACCTTTAGGACCTATAACCTTTTTGGTCGTAGAACCTTTAGGACCTATGACCTTTTGGTCTTAGAACCTTTAAGACCTATAAGCTTTTGGTAGTAGAACCTTTAGGACCTATAACCTTTTTGGTCGTAGAACCTTTAGGACCTATGACCTTTTGGTCGTAGAACCTTTAGGACTTAGAGCTATTAGGTCTTGGAAGCTTACAGGGCCACTACCAAGGCCATCATAATCAATTATATTATGCTTCTGGCACCAAATGTGAGAACTACACATTGGTAGTGGATGACATGAGTGCCGCCAGACAAGGTTAAGCACTTTGAGACCTAGTTAAAAGTGCTATGTAAATGTAACCATTGTTATTATGATCAGAGTTTACAATGCCCTTCCCAAGTCATAAACACACCACACACAGACTACAAAGTGCACCTGTTAAAGCAGTGGCCCATAAAAGACCCAGCTTTTTCATGTCCTCAAAGCGTCCACAACAATCACAACACAAATGGAACACTGCTGGGAGTTTATTGACCAATATCAGCAATACAATCAACACCCGAACATGTCAGAGAGTAAGCATGGAGAACCAACTCCCAAAAGAAAACGAGACTCCTCGATGCACATTAACAATTTATGCTTTTCACCATCGGGAATAAGTGCAGAAACTGACTTGCTAAAGTCGATAAATTATAAACTGGGCATACATGATCTAATCAGTAAAGATACAGTGCGTTCTGAAAGTAAGACTCCTTGACTTTTTCCACATTTTGTAACGTTACAGCCTTATTTTAAAATGGATAAAGCAAAACAATAAAAGCCTTATTTACATAAGTATTCAGACCCTTTGCTATGAGACACGAAATTGAGCTCAGGTGCATCCTGTTTTCCATTGATCATCCTTGAAGTGTTTCTACAACTCGATCTGTGGTAAATTCAATTGATTGGACATGATTTGGAAAGGCACAGACCTGTCTATATAAGGTCCCACAGTTGACAGTGCATGTCAGAGCAGAAACCAAGCCATGAGGTCGAAGGAATTGTCCGTCGAGCTCCGAGACAGGATCGTGTTGAGGCACAGATCTGGGGAAGTGTACCAAAAAATGTCTGCAGCATTGAAGGTCCCCAAGAACACAGTGGCCTTTATCATTCTTACATGGATGAAGTTGGGAACCACCAAGACTCTTCCTAGAGCTGTCCACCTGGCCAAACTGAGCAATCGGGGAAGAAGGGCCTTGGCCAGGGAGGTGACCAAGAACCCGATGGTCACTCTGACAGAGCTCTAGAGTTCCTCTGTGGAGATGGGAGAACCTTACAGAAGGACAACCGTCTATTGACCCTAAGCACACAGCCAAGACAACTCAGGAGTGGCTTCGGGACAAGTCTCTGAATGTCCTTGAGTGTGCCTGCCAGAGCCTGGACTTGAACCCGATTGAACATCTCTGGAGAGACCTGAAAATAGCTGTTAAGCAACGCTCCACATCCAACCTGACAGAGCTTGCGAGGATCTGCAGAGAAGAATGGGAGAAACTCCCCAAATACAGGTGTGACAAGCTTGTAGCGTCATACCCAAGAAGACTCAAGGCTGTAATCACTGCCAAAGGTGCTTTAACAAAGTACTGAGTAAGGGGTTGCACGCCCAATTTTTCAGTTTTTGATTTGTAAAAAAAGTTTGAAATATCCAATAAATGTCGTTCCACTTCATGATTGTGTCCCACTTGTTGTTGATTCTTCACAAAAAAATACAGTTTTATATCTTTATGCTTGAAGCCTGAAATGTGGCAAAAGGTCGCAAAGTTCAAAGGGGCCGAATACTTTCGCAAGGCACTGTAATAGTAACCCTATGCCTAAAATAGTAAATAATGGCTACTTCTTCGATAGTACAAAACTGTCAAGAGGAGTAAAACAAGGTTGTCCATTATCCGCATATCTATTTATTATGGCCATTAAAACTTTTAGCTATTAAAAATCAGATCCAACAGTAATATCAAGGGGCTAGAAATCCAGCCCTTAAAAACATAGTGTCATTGTACGCCGATGAGTCATGTTTTCTTTTAAATCCACAATTTGGATCCCAGCACAGCCTCATCGAAGATCTCGATACTTGTTCTAACCTCTCTGAATTACAACCAAATTCTGATAAGTGTACTATATTAAGTAGTATGTAAACAAAGCCAAAATTTGATAGAAGATTTCCTTTTCCCATCCACTTAATTTGACATCAGAGGCAACCTTCATAGGTGTGATTCATCTGAATTATTATCTTTTTGTATTTTCTGCATGTCCCTGACCTTTTGGCCAACACACACACACACACACACACACGCACACACGCACGCACGCACGCACACACACACACACACGTTCATTTGCTTTCCTTCTGTCCTTGGTGAATAATACGTTAATGGTGCTAGATTAATGCCATATATACACACAGCCCTTGGATGTCTGAAACCTTGACCCAGTTTGGTATTATTTCTGTTTTTCCCATTTTATGATGAAGTATATCCTGTGTGTTCCTCATCTAGCACTAGGAGTTGTCCTCCTTTATTCTAATTGGCCTATAGGACCCCAGGTCATATGTTGTAAACTGTGCTTGACCCCCAAAAATCTGACAAAAACATGTTTGCTCACCGTGAGTGTGGAGGTCGTGACTGTCTACTTTGTAAGAATGCTCCTGTGGTGGAATTAGTACCGTCATCCCATGCCTCAACTGTCTTTGCTCTGGGAAAATTGGTAAGGACATAGAATACCACACAATACCGCTGCTCTGAAAATCAATTTTTTTATTGTCTGTGTGAATTTTATAGAGACAGGCAGTCTGTCTCCATAGAGACAGAAATAGATTATGAGCTGTGAAAGTTAATCCACAGAGTTCGTCTTTTTGTCAAACTTGAGTTAACTTCGACCAACAGTTCAATGAAATCGCAACCCAATTAAATATCTGTTTGCATACAGTGTATATTATGTTAAGTGATTGTTAACACAAATTCGTACCATGTCTGGTGATAATTATCTGCTCATTATTTGAGTTGACAATGAACATGTGCTCAATGAGCAGACAGTGAACATAAGGACTATGAGCAGACAGTTAACATAAGGACTATGAGCAGACAGTGAACATATGGACTATGAGCAGACTGTGAATATATGGACTATGAGAAGGCAGGGAACATATGGACTATGAGCATATTGACTATGAGCAGACAGTAAACATATGGACTATGAGCAGACAGTGAACATATGTACTATGAGCAGAACGTAAACATATGGACTATGAGCAGACAGTGAACATAAGGACTATGAGCAGACAGTGAACATATGGACTATGAGCAGACAGTGAACATATGGACTATGAGCAGACAGTGAACATATGGACTGTGAGCATATTGACTATGAGCAGACAGTAAACATATGGACTATGAGCAGACAGTGAACATATGGACTATGAGCATATTGACTATGAGCAGACAGTAAACATATGGACTATGAGCACATGGACAATGGGCAGACAGTAAACATATGGACTATGAGCACATGGACTATGAGCAGACAGTAAACATATGGACTATGAGCACATGGACTATGAGCAGACAGTAAACATATGGACTATGAGCAGACAGTAAACATATGGACTATGAGCAGACAGTGAACAACATATGAACTATGAGCAGACAGTAAACATATGGACTATGAGCAGACAGTAAACATATGGACTATGAGCAGACAGTAAACATATGGACTATGAGCAGACAGTAAACATATGGACTATGAGCAGACAGTAAACATATGGACTATGAGCAGACAGTAAACATATGGACTATGAGCAGACAGTAAACATATGGACTATGAGCAGACAGTAAACATATGGACTATGAGCAGACATAGTACATATGTTCACTTCGTATTGCGTCAGATAACAACATTGACGAATACGCTGATTCGGTGTGCGAGTTCATTAGAACGTGCGTTGACGATGTCGTTCCCATAGCAACGATTAAAATATTCCCTAACCAGAAACCGTGGATTGATGGCAGCATTCGTGTGAAACTGAAAGCGCGAACCACTGCTTTTAATCAGGGCAAGGTGTCTGGTAACATGACCGAATACAAACAGTGCAGCTATTCCCTCCGCAAGGCTATCAAACAAGCTAAGCGCCAGTACAGAGACAAAGTAGAATCTCAATTCAACGGCTCAGACACAAGAGGCATGTGGCAGGGTCTACAGTCAATCACGGACTACAGGAAGAAATCCAGCCCAGTCACGGACCAGGATGTCTTGCTCCCAGGCAGACTAAATAACTTTTTTGCCCGCTTTGAGGACAATACAGTGCCACTGACACGGCCTGCAACGAAAACATGCGGTCTCTCCTTCACTGCAGCCGAGGTGAGTAAGACATTTAAACGTGTTAACCCTCGCAAGGCTGCAGGCCCAGACGGCATCCCCAGCCGCGCCCTCAGAGCATGCGCAGACCAGCTGGCCGGTGTGTTTACGGACATATTCAATCAATCCCTATACCAGTCTGCTGTTCCCACATGCTTCAAGAGGGCCACCATTGTTCCTGTTCCCAAGAAAGCTAAGGTAACTGAGCTAAACGACTACCGCCCCGTAGCACTCACATCCGTCATCATGAAGTGCTTTGAGAGACTAGTCAAGGACCATATCACCTCCACCCTACCTGACACCCTAGACCCACTCCAATTTGCTTACCGCCCAAATAGGTCCACAGACGATGCAATCTCAACCACACTGCACACTGCCCTAACCCATCTGGACAAGAGGAATACCTATGTGAGAATGCTGTTCATCGACTACAGCTCGGCATTCAACACCATAGTACCCTCCAAGCTCGTCATCAAGCTCGAGACCCTGGGTCTCGACCCCGCCCTGTGCAACTGGGTACTGGACTTCCTGACGGGCCGCCCCCAGGTGGTGAGGGTAGGCAACAACATCTCCTCCCCGCTGATCCTCAACACTGGGGCCCCACAAGGGTGCGTTCTGAGCCCTCTCCTGTACTCCCTGTTCACCCACGACTGCGTGGCCACGCACGCCTCCAACTCAATCATCAAGTTTGCGGACGACACAACAGTGGTAGGCTTGATTACCAACAACGACGAGACGGCCTACAGGGAGGAGGTGAGGGCCCTCGGAGTGTGGTGTCAGGAAAATAACCTCACACTCAACGTCAACAAAACTAAGGAGATGATTGTGGACTTCAGGAAACAGCAGAGGGAACACCCCCCTATCCACATCGATGGGACAGTAGTGGAGAGGGTAGCAAGTTAAGTTCCTCGGCATACACATCACAGACAAACTGAATTGGTCCACTCACACAGACAGCATCGTGAAGAAGGCGCAGCAGCGCCTCTTCAACCTCAGGAGGCTGAAGAAATTTGGCTTGTCACCAAAAGCACTCACAAACTTCTACAGATGCACAATCGAGAGCATCCTGGCGGGCTGTATCACCGCCTGGTATGGCAACTGCACCGCCCTCAACCGTAAGGCTCTCCAGAGGGTAGTGAGGTCTGCACAACGCATCACCGGGGGCAAACTACCTGCCCTCCAGGACACCTACACCACCCGATGTCACAGGAAGGCCATAAAGATCATCAAGGACATCAACCACCCGAGCCACTGCCTGTTCACCCCGCTATCATCCAGAAGGCGAGGTCAGTACAGGTGCATCAAAGCTGGGACCGAGAGACTGAAAAACAGCTTCTATCTCAAGGCCATCAGACTGTTAAACAGCCACCACTAACACTGAGTGGCTGCTGCCAACACACTGACACTGACTCAACTCCAGCCACTTTAATAATGGGAATTGATGGGAAATGATGTAAATATATCACTAGCCACTTTAAACAATGCTACCTTATATAATGTTACTTACCCTACATTATTCATCTCATGTGCATACGTATATACTGTACTCTATATCATCGACGGTATCCTTATGTAATACATGTATCACTAGCCACTTTATACTATGCCACTTTGTTTACATACTCATCTCATTTGTACATACTTTACTCGATACCATCTACTGTATCTTGCCTATGCTGCTCTGTACCATCACTCATTCATATATCCTTATGTACATATTCTTTATCCCCTTACACTGTGTACAAGACAGTAGTTTTGGAATTGTTAGTTAGATACTTGTTATTACTGCATTGTCGGAACTAGAAGCACAAGCATTTCGCTACACTCGCATTAGCATCTGCTAACCATGTGTATGTGACAAATAAAATTGGATTTGATTTGATTTGATTTGACAATGAACAACATATGGACGCTTTAGCAGACATCTCACAGCATTTACTATCATAGCTTATTGTGGCCAGTGTGTGTGTCAGTGAAACTCCCAGCTCTTTAAAATGCTGTTTGCTGATGTCCTCTCTGTCCTCCCTCCTATTCCCAGGGTGCTGCAGGGGGAGTGGCGGCGACTGAAGTGGAGGCATGAGGAGGCGGCGGCGGCGCCCCAGTTGACGGAGGGGGGTGAGGGGTGTCCGGGATCGCCCACGGGGGGCCAGCAGGACGAGGAGCTCCTGGCTGAGGCGAGGGTCCTTCGGCAGCACAAGACTCGCCTAGAGACACGAATGCAGATCCTGGAGGACCACAACAAACAGTTGGAGTCCCAGCTGCAGAGGCTACGAGAGTTATTGCTGCAGGTAGGGAGGGAGGAAGGAGAAACAATTGGAAAGTGGTAAGAAAGATGAAGGAAAGAAAGAAAAGATGGGTTGGAAAAGAGGGGAGGGAGGGGTGGGGTAGAGAACATCTCTAGTAAATAGAAAAAAACTAATGACTTAAACTGCAGGTATAGAGACAGGAAGGGGGATAGATACCACGAGAGACAGAGGGAAATACCTACGGTAAGGAGAGAAAGAGAGAGGGGGATAGACTCAAGAGGGATTAAGAAGCAGAATGATATGGGACTGACACTAAACAGAAGAGAGAAAGGGGAATAGCAAAGATAGTGGCTGGATTGAGAGAAAATATGACACCGCTGTTGAGGAATATGAATGTGCAAATGAGGAATAGAAAGAGGTGAGAGGAAGGAATGAAAGCTAATTTGTACTGCTGCACTAGGGGAGAGAGAGAAAGAGAGAGTGACAGAAAGACATTTCCTCACGTGAAAAGATTTTGCAAATTGGGAATAGAGAGAGGAGATTGAAAGAGAGACTGATTTAGTGGAAAGAGGGGAATGGGAAGAGAGGGACAGAATACCAAACATTCTAAAAAATATAGAGATTTTAACTTCCTGTACACTTCTATGAACCTCCCAACCATATAATGCATTTCAATCTCTTCCTAAGAAATAATCCTGCACATACGCTCTTTATATGAGTCTGTTTATCGTTCCAACATGAAGTGATGGAACAGGGAAAGTGGTGGAGTGGGGGTGGGTAGTCGACTCGGTGTCAACCTCTGTTTTCATCTCTGTAGAAAGTAGATCTTCGTTTGTTCATCATGGAACTAGGTCTGAATCCCCAGCCAACGCAGCCTTCAGTTTCACTGGAACACTTTGACTTATTTAGTGCATCTACAGTACATGTTTACTGTATCCTTCAACCCCAACACGTTCCAAGAAACGTTTGTGGTTTTCTGAAGTAGCTGTCAAAAGGAGAATTCTGTTGGGATTGATGACACTATTTATTTTCCAACAGCCCAAAGATGACTCGGAGGCCAACGGATCGGAACCTTCATCCCTGTCATCTCCGGTGTCAGGGGGAGGCCGTCAGGGGGACGGACCCAGTAGAGAGACCACAGACACAGAGGCCGCGGGTGAGCTACTAAGACAAACATTCCCAAATAGTAGGTCAGGTCTCACTGGTGGGGTGCGAGTTCCAAGAAATACCTCCTGGATTAAAAACATTGTTTTGCTCATTCTGTGGGCCACAACAACATTAGTTCAGACAGAATGGAATGATCGAGTGTTCCGTTGTCGCTCATCTCTCTCTGTGTGATGCTGTGTGTGACAGGAGATGGAGACGAGGATCATGAACAGGACACAGTGCAGCAGCTTCAGGAGGTCATAGAGCAGCTGAGAAACGTCTTCCCTTCAGAACCTGGTGAGCCTCGGACCCTACAGACCTGAGACAGAGAACCAGAACCCCGAACCTGATGAAGACACACATAGATTTTTCCTGAGGGGGTCTCAGGGTTATATCGTAATTCTGAATGATGTACAGTATACATGCCCCAGTTGGTAGAGCATGGTGCTTGCAACGCCAGGGTTGTGGGTTCGATTCCCATTGGAGACCAGTATGACAAAAGCATGAAAATGCATGAACTCACTACTGTAAGTTGATCTGGATAAGAGCATCTGCCAAATGGCTCAAATGTTGTTATTTTTTAAAAGTAAAATTAGACTGATACAACTTTGAAATTAACTTTGAAGACAGTGATACAAAATGACCTTGAACAGAGGCGGAAACAAGATAAGGAATGTCTGAGGAGTGTCTAGAAAGATAAGCTACAATATAGGTGCCGGATTCATTGCCTTTAATACCTATTGGGCCTCAAGGCTACCAGAATAAAGGTCAATCCAGTGTTTCTACAGCCAAACCCTCATCTGTTAGTACAGATTTGGCAATTCTGCATGTGTTCTAAACCACATCATCTTCACTCTTAATGGACACTTTCTTTTCCTCTCTCCTCTTCCAGGAGCAACGTCACTCATCTAACCTAGGGCGGGGCCTGGAGTGCAGAGTGATGCCTGATGGGATGCGTGATGGCCCGTGCCCCATATAGCTGCCGTCAGAGAGCTGACCCCTCTCCCTCACCCCTGTGGGAGCCAAAGGCTAACAGCTAATGCCAACGTCCAGGACCAGCCACGCACTATGCTAACAAGCTAAGGCTAATGGATAATGTTAGCGGTGCAGCCAGACACTGTGTTAACCAGCTAAGGAAGCTAACGGCTAATGTTAGCAGCCCAGCCAGGCAGAAACTGTGTTAGCTATGGCTAACGCTAGCAGCCCAGCCAAGACACTGTGCTAACCAGCGTCTGTGTAGTTGCCCGAAGGTGTGAAGCCTTATATCTGTACAGCACAAGGACATTCCACGAAAATGACTTTGACACAATGCAAAAACGGTTGGGGATTTTCCCCATGTTTTGTTCTGTCTGAGTGCCAGTAACTGTGTGCTCCTCTCAGTATGTATGTGTGTTTTCCTTATTCCCCCCAATGCGTTTCAAACTTCTCTTTTTTTTTAATGGGGCGTTCATGTGCATCACTGTTGATTTGGGACAGGCTGGCTGCATTTCATGCGGCTGTGATTGGGTGGCTGCGGCAGCCGTACCCAGAGCAGAACAGAGCAGATTGCCGGGTAGCCAGCGGGACCCACAACGAGCTTATTGACACTGTGGGACTGACACATCATCAGTAAAACCCAATGATTTATTTAAGACAGTCAAAGTGCCCCCCAGGCCAGGCAGCCCTGCTTCTGTGCACTGTGAGTTTCACTGCTTCCATCACACGCAGCACACAGACACACGTACGCATTGTTTCATATGAACGCTCATTCTGTACTAACACACATTCATATCAACATTCATATCACACAGGAAAACAAAAAACAGATACACACACACACACAGCCACACACACGCTTACACCCACATCCACGAGCAGTGGAGCGAGATAGGCTGTGAATATGCCTCGTAGTGTTCAGAAAGAGGGTCTCGAGTCGAGGCTAATTTGTATCATGCCTAAGTGTGTTTATCTGAGAAAGTGTCTAGCGTTAAATGCCGGGCCCTCCACTGTGGACTCTGGCTCCTCTCTCCCACTGTGCACAGATGGGGAGGCAGGGTGCACAAGCCCCCCCCCCCCATCATCTCCAAGGACACTAGGAAGGATTGACCACATTAACCCAGCGGCCCAATTCCAAATCAACTCTTAGCCCTTTCTACATGGCACATCATCTGAAATGATCAGATAAGCAATATGCTAATAACTTCACTTTTCCCTCTGCTGGGTGGAAGGCTCACCATATTTCTTCTATAAACATTTCAGGGGTACACAAATGCCTAGGATAGTAGGAGCTAGAGTCTGATATGGGATTGGGCTACCATCACACCAGGATCATGTGACAATCCAGGCAGAGGACAGTCTATTTGCCTTAAACCCAAACAGAGCCCGTCACGGTCTAATACGTGTGTTTTCATGCTGCTACCTGAAACATTATTGAACAGAGTTGGCCCTGGCTCCCGCTTTCCCTCTCTTCTTTTCTCTTTTTATGCTTGTGGCCAGATGTTAAAGTACTGGCTCAGTGTGTTCACTCAGCGTTTTCGCAATCAGAGGACAAGATTGGATCAGTGGGGTGTTGTGGGTGGATGTGGATTTCATACAAGGTGAGATTCGGTTTAGGGGTCTGGGGCATTTTGCATTGTATTTGTGGATTTAGAGAGGCTTTAAGAGTATGGAAAGGGAAGACAGTGGGAATTCACAGCGCTAGAGCGGCCTAGCACCTGAGAGACTAGTTAGAAAAGGCTGGGGTCAAATAGGGTTTTTTGGAGGCGTGGAGGGAGGACGGATGGAAGGTGGAAGGGAGGTGGAAGGGAGGCTCGGGAGGGGGTGGAGATCTGAGAGACAAGAGGAAGAAATGGTCCGTTTATCACTCCTGGGCTGAGCTGAAAGGAGCGATCCACTATGATGTGCTTGCCACAGCAAATCTCCAGAAAGAGACAGACAGGAGGTGAGTTATTTCCTGGGAAAGAGGAAAGATGCTCTGGGTTTATTATGTAGCATACCACTTCCATAACCATAAAGTTATTACACCCACATTCGCAGGGAGACATGATGCGAATGGTTTCCAATAATCCAGAGAACGTCCTGACCTTATTGGCCAAGAACAAGATGTGTTTGAATCCCATCTCGGTATTCGTTAGGCTTTATCCCCTCCAGGCGCCAACGTTCACATTTGACATCGTTGAGCGCCGCTGTGCCTGTCTTGTTTGTTTTGATGCCGTTGCTAGGGAACTGTCCCCCAAGGACACGGCGCTGCAGGTCGTGAGTCGGCAAGGTGGGGCGCCGTCCATAATGGAAATGCTAATAACCATATGGGGAAGAGAGAGTGCCTCGTTTCCATACCTCCCCCTGTCCTCCCCCACCTTAATGAGGCCTGCCACTGTTTAGTGTTTAGCTGGCATACAGTAGATAGTCGTTATCATCTGTTCTACCTTTTTCGAGCGCTGACATGCACCGGCATCCTTTCTTACCTAACATGTCAGGATCCAGGAACAAAGAAGTGCTCGAGTGGGAGAAAAAAAAAACATCCAACACAAAGAAATGGTAACTCCTTGGAAACTCTTTAATGTTATACATCTCATTACACCTTGATGAGCCACCCTGAACATAGAGTACTTGAGGCTATGACTATATGCAGCAGTGGCCACATCGCATCTCTCTCTGTGTGTGAAATAATGCATCTATTGAACTATAGCTGGGGGAAGAGGTTAGGCCTAGAAACCAAAAGGAACTACCCATAGGTCCTGTAGACCTATAGAAATGTTTTGTGTATTTTGGACGATAGTGAGGTATGAGAGGCAAGGTGGAATGAATGATTACACCACTGTGGCATGCAGTTCATCAGACAGAACTACAGTTGAAGTCGGCAGTTTACCTACACTTAGGTTGGAGCCATTAATTTTTCCAAAAGTTGTTTACAGACAGATTATTTCACTGTATCCCAATTCCAGTCAGTCAGAAGTTTACATAGACTAAGTTGACTGTGCCTTTAACCAGCTTGGAAAATTCCAGAAAATAATGTCATGGCCTAAGAAGTTTCTGATAGGCTAATTGACATCATTTGAGTCAATTGGAGGTGTACCTGTGGATGTATTTTAAGGCCTACCTTCAAACTCAGTGCCTCTTGGCTTGACATCGTGGGATAATCAAAAGAACTCAGTCTGGTGCGAAAAGTGCAAATCAATCCAAAGAACAACAGCAAAGTACCTTGTGAACATGCTGGAGGAAACTGGTACAAAAGTATCTATATCCACAGTCAAACACCAAGAACACCATCCCAACTGTGAAACACGGGGTGGCAGCATCATGTTGTGGGGGTGCTTTGCTGCAGGACGGACTGGTGCACTTTACAAAATAGATAGCATCATGAGGTAGGAAAATTATGTGGATATATTGAAGCAACATCTCAAGATATCAGTAAAGAAGTTAAAGCTTGGTCGCAAATGGGTCTTCCAAATGGACAATGACCCCAAGCATACTTCCAAAGTTGTGGCAAAATGGCTTAAGGACAACAAAGTCAAGGTATTGGAGTGTCCATCACAAAGCCCTAAACTCAATCCTATAGACAATTTGTGGGCAGAACTGAAAAGCATGTGCGAGCAAGGAGGCCTACAAACCTGACTCAGTTACACCAGCTCTGTCAGGAGGAATGGGCCAAAATTCACCCAACTTATTGTGGGAAGCTACCTGAAACATTTGACCCAAGTTAAACAATTTAAAGGCAATGCTACCAAATACTAATTGAGTGTATGTAAACTTCTGACCCACTGAGAATGTGATGAAAGAAATAAAAGCTGAAATAAATCACTCTACTATTATTCTGACATTTCACATTGTTAAAATAAAGTGGTGATCCTAACTGACCTAAGACAGGGAATCTTTACTAGGATTAAATGTCAGGAATTGTGAAAAACTGAGTTTAAATCCATTTGGCTAAAGTGTATTTAAACTCCCGACTTCAACTGTATATACAGTGGCAGGAAAAAGTATGTGAACCCTTTGGAATTACCTGGATTTCCGCATAAATTGGTCATCAAATTTGATCTGATCTTCATCTAAGTCGCAACAATAGACAAAGTTTTATTTTATTTAACTAGTCAGTTAAGAACAAATTCTTATTTTACAATGACGCCCTAGGTACAGTGGGTCGGGACGACATATATATATATATATTTTTAACCTTGTCAGCTCAGGGATTCGATCTTGCAACCTTTCGGTTACTGGCCCAATGCTCTAACGACTAGGCTACCTGCCGCCCCAGGTAATCTAGTTCTTCTTAACCTCGTTGAGATTGAAGAATCCTAGAGTGTCATCTAAAGACTTACAGAAATCTCTGGAACATGCTAACATCTCTGTTGACGAGTCGACAATACGTAAAACACTAAAACAAGAAAGGTGTTCATGAGAGGACACCACGGAAGAAGCCACTGCTGTTAAAAAAAACACGTCTGAAGTTTGCAAAAGTGCACCTGGATGTTCCACAACGCTACTGGCAAAATATTCTGTGGACAGATGAAACTACAGTTGAGTTGTTTGGAATGGACACACAACACTATATGTGGAGAAAAAAAGGCACAGCACACCAACATCAAAACCTCATCCCCACTGAAGAGTATGTTGGAGGGAGCATCATGGTGTGGGGCTGCTTTGATGCCTCGGGACCTTGACAGCTTCCTGTCAGACAGAAAAATGAATTCCAACGTTTATCAAGACAATTTGCAGGGGAATGTTAGGCTATCTGTCTGCCGATTTAAGCTCAATAGAAGTTGGGTGATGCAACGGGACAACGACCCAAAACACAGAAGTAAACCAACAACAGAAAAGCTTCAACAGAAGAAAATACGCCTTCTGGAGTGGCCCAGTCAGAGTCCTGACCTCAACCCGATTGAGACGCTGTGGCATGACCTCAAGAGAGCAGTTCACACCAAACATTACAAGAATATTGCTGAACTTTTGCAGTTTTGTAAAGAGGAATGGTCCAAAATTTGTCCTGACTGTTGTGCAGGTCTAATCCGCAACTACAGAAAATGTTTGGTTGAAGTTATTGTTGCCAAAGGAGGGTCAACCAGTTATTAAAGCGAAGGATTCACATACATTTCCCACCCTGCACTGTGAATGTTTACACGGTGTGTTCAGTGTTCAGTTGTCTATTGTTGTGACCTAGATGAAGATCAGATCAAATTTTGTGACCAATTTATGCAGAAATCCAGTTTTGTAAAGAGGAATGGTCCAAAATTCGTCCTGACTGTTGTGCAGGTCTAATCCGCAACTACAGAAAATGTTTGGTTGAAGTTATTGTTGCCAAAGGAGGGTCAACCAGTTATTAAAGCAAAGGGTTCACATACTTTTCCTTGCCACTGTATATTCATATGGTCTGTTTGTAATGCAGCAGAGCTGTAGCTCTTCACTGTGCCCCTCTTACTCAAACTCCCAGAAGCCAATACTGTCTTTGTAGTGGCCCCCTGAAGACTAACCCACCAAAAGCTTTTTTTCTCTGAGGGAGTGTTAACAATGAATTATACTGCCCACACCACGTCTCTCTGTAGTCATGTGATTATCCATCTGAGGCATCTAATGTTCTAAAGTAAAATAGAACCAGTAACTCCCCATAGCGCGACCGCACGCTGGGGAACTAGTCCCACCATCTTCAGTTGGATTGAAGAGAAGCGCTCTTCTCTGGAGACAGAGCGAGGCAGAGAGAGTTTAGAGAACATGGCCAACGGGTGGTGCCCCCTGCTATATATGGTGGGGTCAACCCGTTAACGAGCACGCTCATTTTTTCCAACATGTAAGCTGCGAGACCTTCCATGTTTGAGTTCTGTGCACTCTGGCATCGTTTACGAGACACAGCGAGGGTTGTTTGCCGCTCTGTAACACGGCAGGGCCATGAATCACCTGAACTCTTACGGGAATCAGAGCTATGACAACATACACTAGCCTACGCTACGACACAGGCAGATGCCTCGCTGCCGAAAAAAAAAAAAAACTCTTCATCTCTATTTTAATTTCGATCTGAAAACATTTTTTTTTAATTAACATTACCATGCCTCATTACGGGATGATTTGTATGACTAATGTGTCAATGCCATTTATTTCATTGTTTATGTACTGTACTAACATTCCTCCCTATTGCTGTCCTCCCGGTCGGTTTTTAATCTGTATAAAACGTTTGTGAAAGAAATGCCTTTTTAATAACGAGTGGGTTACTGGCTGCTTTCTACTCTTTGTGTACAAAAGGATAAATAAAATTTGTATTTGCTACACAGAACGTCTGCTTGTGTTGGGTGTATGCCTCAAGCGATGATCCTGAATTGAATTATGAGAATCATCACATGATACTTAACGATCATATCAATGCCAGAGCATCCTTCATTTCTTTTTCTTGTGTTTACGCTTGGACTTGAAAGACGGGTTTCCAGTCGAGACCGCAGATTTGGTGTGGCTCGCCCCCTCCGATGAACACAGCTGTTCGTCAGAACTCTTTACCTCTGATTTACTCCCTTCATTCATTTTGCTTTCCCCTGCCTCTCCTTTGTTAGGTCTGTTGATCTGTGTGTCTAACCCGACTCTCTCCTCAGCTACCTCTGAAAGTACCTCTGTGGCCTGTGGGTTAGGGAGGTCAGCGGTGGCTAATGGACTCCTATTGGTCGATTCGGATTGAATGGCTTTGCTTCTTGTACTCTCATTGGTGCCTTTGTTCCCTGTGCTTCCCTTGGTTACTTCCTGGGCGGCAGTTAAGTGACATTTTCCCTTTTTCACAGCCTTATCCTTCCCTGATCTCTCTGTGGCTACATTATCTCTGCCTTCATTGGTCTGTGCCATATTGGTCTCTTTATCTCCTGCTCTGTTAACTAACCCCGCCTGTCCACCTCTCTCTACCTCTATACTCACTCTTCTTTTCCCACTATCCTTCTCCACTCCCCCACTGCCTCCCTCTTTCTCAGCAATGGCTGCTTTCTCCGCACTCTTCACACTCCCCTCCTCTCCTTTCCCCTCTGGTTTCTTCTCCTCTCTCACTCCATCGCTACCTCCCTCTTTTACAGTCTTCCCTGCTTCCCCTTCTTTCTGAACGCTCCCCTCTACTTTTTTCTCCTCTTGAAACTTCACTGTCTTCTTTACTTTCCTGGCTTTGGTCTTGGTGCCCTCGAGGCCCCACTTTTCCTCTGTAGCTTCCCAGTAGTTCTTCTTGTCGATGATGTGCTTGTTCCGGAGGTTCTCGCCCAGCCTCTTCATTTCCTGATTGACGATGGGCTTGAACCTGGGCTCCAGACGCTCCACCTTCTGGAAGTCATTCCTGGCCTCCACCTCGTTGCACAGAGCCGAGTGGGCTCTGGCCCGCTGGTACACTGCCTTGAAGTTATCTACAGAGAGATAAAGGGAGGGAGGGAGGTAGAGGAGGGAGAGAAACAGGGTACGGTAGATAAATATATTTGTAGAGGGAAAGAGATGGAAGAGAGACAGAAAGAAGTAAGGAGGGACATTGAGAGAGGAGAAGAAGCAGGGAGAACAAAAGAGAGAAATGAATTAGAGAGAGGGAGATTAGAAGAGACAGGGAGAGGGAGACAGAGACAGTAAAAGATGTGCAGTTAGACGGTGAGTGAGAGGAGATAGACCAAAAAAAAGTGGGTAAGAGAGAAATGGAGAGAACATGAAAAATACAAAGGGAGTGAGAGAAAAGAGAGAGTTAAGGAGAAGACTATGATCAGTAGCATATCACATCTAACTCTGTGATAAATAATTCAGGTAAAAAGAAAACAACGAATTTCACTCCTGTTGTGTTAAGAGCACAGTACCGACGAAGAACCACAATAATGGAGAATGATGCAAGTGGGTTTTGAAGCTTCCAGAAAAAAGGGAGAGCGAAAGATTGAAAAATCAAGTCTGGGAGCAACAAAAGGGCGAGGTCCGCATAAAGACAACATTTGTACTACAGATGTCGAGCATTCAAAACAGAGCCCAGCTAGCACATAACGTTCTGAGAACCATATATATGAGCTCTCCAACTGAGAGCGTGGTTTCTTTGCATACAACCTTCCCACAACTTTCTGGGATTGGTGCAGGATGGTTATTTTCTTGGTATTTCATTATTTTAAACAAACATGGTTACATTTCAATTCAATTTTGACAATGTTCTAGAAACATTCTCCAACTGGTTTGACATTGGGAATGTTCGCAAATAATTCCGAGATCATTAAGAAACAACATTCTTCTGTGGGAATTTCAGTACTTCAGCATAATGTTTCCTCAGGGTTCTATTTAAAGTCATGTTCGCAAATAATTCCGAGATCATTAAGAAACAACATTCTTCTGTGGGAATTTCAGTACTTCAGCATAATGTTTCCTCAGGGTTCTATTTAAAGTCATGTTCTCAAATGGTTCCAGAATGTTAAGAAACAACATTTTTCTGTGGGAATTTCAGTACTTCAGCATAATGTTTCCTCAGGGTTCTATTTAAAGTCTAGTTCTCAAATTGTTCCAGAATGTTAAGAAACAACATTTTTCTGTGGGAATTTCAGTACTTCAGCATAATGTTTCCTCAGGGTTCTATTTAAAGTCATGTTCTCAAATTGTTCCAGAATGTTAAGAAACAACATTTTTCTGTGGGAATTTCAGCGTAACGTTTCTTATAGGTTTCCTCGTGCTTCTATTTAACGTCATGTTTTCATTGTTCAGGGAACGTTAAAACGTTCCATAAAAAACAAAAGAAAATAGTTGTAACGTTCAGAGAACGTTATAAGAATGTTATTTAAAAACATACACATTCCGTTCTCAAGCTTCAACAAAACTCTCCATCCTCTATCTTGTATGTTCAGGTGTTGGCCACACCTGATCTTAATGAGTGCTTGATTCCTTTGAAATGGGGTCTATTAGAATAGGTGAAAATGAACAGCTTTGTATGCATAGTAAAACATGGCATTTTAACTCCATCCTGGTGGCGCAGTGGACTAATTCCATGGACAGAGAGCAGAAGATTATAGGTTTGAATCTCACTGATGCCATAATAAGAAATACATTTGTTTACATGATTAATGACTACAGAAATTCGTTTCCATGTGTCCTATCTGTGCTTGGAATTCATAAAAGTTAACCCAAAATAAGATAGCATTGTTATTAAAAGTCTTATTGAAACATTCAGTGAAAATTTTGAGGAAGTTATTCAAAAACCTCCAAATAACCTATCATTTCTGTTTTCAGAGCGTTAATAAAACCTCCCTGGAATACTTTCAAGGAACCAGAGAACATTATCAGAACCTCCCTGCAACCTAAAAATAAACATTCCCAGAACAGGTGAAATATTCACTTCTGATCTCAGAACGTTTAAAAAAACGTTCCGTTTTACGGGTCAGGAAACGTACGGCTTCGTTCCCACAACTTCCGAGGAATCACATTTTCTAGCTGGGGTAAGTGTATATTTTTGATTTAAAAGATTCTTTCTCACTGATATGAAAGATAAGTTCCGTATGTTTCGAAAAACGTTTCGCATGCAATGATTATAGACGTCTCTAAACTTTTTAAAACAGAGTCTTGATTGTAGTTTACATGGTCCCACCTGTAAGCGGTGCTCTGAGAACCATTGGGATAAGGCAGAATGCCTTGGGTTCTCGAGAGCAATGGCAGCTGCTTCTCAACCATGATAATAAGATGTAGGGAAGAGATAGAGAGTGGGATAAAAATGTATAAATGGGATGAGGGGGAAGTGAGTGAGCGGGAAAAAAGAGGAGGAGACGAGGAGACAGGTCCAGGAAGAAGAGAGAGGAAGACCGAGAGAGAGGTGGGGAGAGGTAAGAAACAAAGAGACAAAGGAAGAGAAAGGCAGACATAGAAAAAGGAAAGTAGTGTGCGTGTGTGTGTGAGAAAGTACCTCTGTGTTTCTTGAGCAGCTTGGTGTTGAGCGCCACCACTTCCTGGTAGTCCCTGAGCTCCAGCAGACACTGGCTGAGGTTGAGAGTGATCGGCACACGCACCTTCTCCAGAGAGTCCCAGTCCTCCCTCCTGTCTTTATAGCACACCTCCTGCACAGGGAGATGGAGGGAGAAGGGGGGGAGATAGGACAGGAAGGGAGAGATCGGGGAAGGGAGAAGGAGAGGGGGAGAAAGAGAGCAGTAGATGGAGGGGAGAGAGAGGAATAGGAAGAGACGAAGAGAGATACGTGGAGGAAAGTGGGGTAGAGGGGAATGACAAAGAGTAAGAGATGCTTGGGTGAGCGCTGTCACTCTTAAGATCTCCAAGGGTCTCGCTCTGTTATTTTTAGCTCTCCTCTTCGTGTTCCTGTTCTATTCTGCCAGTGTACCTTCAATCCTATAGCCTTGCTCTTCTCTCTTCAGTGGAGTGGCAACGATGCAAAATGAATAGAGCCTGTGAGATGCCAAGAACCAATGGCTCTTATGTAACAGGTATCATAGAGGAGTCTTCTTGAGGCGCTTGCACACTGCTCAAACAATGACCAACAAAACTCCAGCATTCCAAAGTTGGCAGTTGTATGTTCAAAAGATTATCCAACATGCCTTCATGTATTGTCATTCTTAGCTATTTCATAACAACGTTTTACTTTCAGCCTGTCATTCCAATAAATAACTCTTTTATCTCTGTATTATCAGTGTCTCTGACGTTCAACAGCTGTGACCTCTAGATGAATTGGTTGTTTCACACTGAATGAAGACATAACACCGAATGAACACACCCATGAATGAATGAACATTCCACTATTGGAATGAACACACTATTGAAAGAAAACACCATTGAATGAACTGACAATTAATGGACACTAACCTTGTTTTGAATGAAGTCCACGTACTCCAGAGCCTCCTTGAACTTTGTTGTGGCCTCGCTGTGTTTCTGTTCTGTAAGCAGGAAGGTACCCTCCTTTTCCAGGAACATGATGTGTCGTAACTTCTGCTGCCAGTCCATCCCCTCTATCACAGACGGAGCACTCTGATTGGTCTCTGGCTGGGTTTCCGGGGTGCTCTCTGTCCTCTTATTGGCTGTTTCGTCCTTCATTGTAGCCTGATTGGCAGTTCTATCCTTCACTTTAGCCTTATCCTTCACTGTAGCAGTAATGGTTGTTCCATCCTTCTCTATAGCCTTTTTCCACCCTGTCTCATTCTGCTTGTCATCCTTGACATCTTTCACTTCCTCTTTGGAAGAGGCTGAGTTATCTTTGCTTTTCTCCTTATCTTTCACCTTGGTCACTGTGCTCTCACCATCCTTCTCTTTCTTGCCCTCTTCATCTTCCTTCTCCTCATCTTCCTCTTTCTTCCCCTCTTTCTCCTCTTGCTCCAGGCAGTTCCAGTATTTCTCCTTCTCCTCCCAGTATTTCTCCTTCAGTCTATCAGCGAGGAACCTCAGCTCTTTGTGCACCAGAGGGGCCAGAGTGATGTCCAGGTTGGCCACCATGTTGAAGTCTCTCTTGGCCTCCTTCTCGTTCCACACTGCAGCATGGGCCTTGGCCCTCTTGTAGTACGCCTTGACACAGTCTGTAGGAGAGAGGGAGGGAGGTGGAAAGGGTGGAGAAACAGAGACACAGCGAGAGCGAGAGAGCGATATTCATCAATATTCACTACCATCTTTGAAAGTAAGGCTTCATTAGACTGGATGCACTAGTGTAGTGACACTAACCAACACACAGTAGCTAAGATTTCAATTTTTACTCATCTAGGGCTGTGCATGCTTGAAAATGACATCTCCAATCACTGTATTTTCTTATCAGCGGAGAACACGGCATAGAGAGAAAAGATACCCGCTTGGGGTGGGTGAGTGAGTGAGTGAGTGAGTGAGTGAGTGAGTGTGTAAGAGAAATAAAAAACGAGAGGCCCCCTGACTCAGGCCCCCTGTCTCAGAACACGCACACCACCTAATCCTGTTTCTTTGAGGAGCGGAGATGAGTGGGCTGCAGTGACTGGTTTAGATCTCCATTGATGGCTTTCCTCTCCTCCTCTCATTTCCTCTCCATTTCATCCCCACTCCCCTCAATCTTTCATTCTGCCAACATTTAAATTGATTTCTTCATAGCCTCTGGGAATAACCGAGCCGGTGCGCCACGGAGAACCTTCACCGACTCAGAGTCCCTCTCAGAAAGAAGATGTCTCCCAGATGGAAGGAAGGAGGGATGTAGGAGATGCTGATGAAAGGTTGAATGCCAGGTTGGAAGTGATAGAGACGACAAGATAACAATGACAGGAGTAAAGAGGCTCGGGAGAGAGTGAAAAGGGGAAAAGGAGGGGAGAAGAGAGTGTAGAATAGGAGAGGGTGGACGAGGGGTGCCGCTGTCTAAGGCACTGCTTCTCAGTGCAAGAGGCGTCACTGCAGTCCCTGGTTCGAATCCAGGCTGCATCACATCCGGCCGTAATTGGGAGTCCCATAGGGCGGCGCACAATTGGCTCAGCATCATCCGGGTTTGGCCGGGGTAGGCCGTCATTGTAAATAAGAATGTGTTCTTAACGGACTTGCCTAGTTAAATTAAGGTGAAATAAAATAAATACAAATAGAGGAGAAGAGAAGGACCGACAGGAGAGCAGAGGAAAGGTCAGAGAGGAGAGGAGATGCTTTCATCTAATGAGATGAGAGGAAGGCACTAGGCAGCCATCGCTATAAGTTGAAGCAGAGGAACAGAACAGAGAGTGAAGACCAAAACAGCCTATGGACAGTGTCTCAGGGTTCAGTCATAGGGCACTGAGCGACGTCCATGTCAGAATGGCGACTCCTTGAGGATTGTGGAGACACATAGAAGGCAGCACAGCGCTAATCCCTGAATCAAGCAGAAACGTCTTTCAACTGCAGTGCACACCAAATCAGACTTCAAGACAGGAAGTGAAGGTGTCAGTAATGTTGCTGAAGAAACAGCTGGCTTGTACACACAAAAAGGGCTATACAAAGAATATAGGCAGTAAACGTAAAAAGACAGACAAGTATTATTCTACATTTTTTGGGACAATCATCACTGTTGTCCATCATGCTCCAACTCCAACTAATGACTCCCATTAAAAAAAAGATTTGCTCAATACGTCATTTTCGGATACAAAACCTGCATGACTGTTTGTTTGTATTTGTGCCTGCATGTGTGTGTGTGTGTATCTTTATGTGTGTGTGTTACCTTTGTGTTTGTGTATCAGGTCACTGGTATGCTCCAGAACCTCATAGTACTCCTCCAGCTCCAACATGCACTGACAGTAGTTCAACACTAGGGGGGTGATGAGCCTGTCCACGGCTATGTAGTCCTCATCACCTGGCATCTCCTACAGGTGGGAAATTAGTGTCTGTGACCAGCTTCTTTATCATGTTGACATTATCCCTCCCTCCCTCCTCATGTTGTATGTCACGGATGCTCTCCCTCCTTCTCTCTTCATTTCCTTCCCATCACATCCCCCCTCGCTCCCTACACTTATCTTTTCCAATCCCTCCCTCCATTCCCCTTTCTTTCACTCGTCATAACCTTCTCTCCTGTTATTTTCTCTCCCTCCCTCCCTCCCTCTCTCCCTCTCACCTTGGACAGTACAATCCGGAGTAGCACCACAGCTTCCTGGTACTTCTTGGCAGCCTCTCTGAAGTGTCCCTGTCTGACCAGCGCATTACCCTGCAGGTGGAGCGAGGGCACTTCCTTCATCTTCTCATCCTTGTCCATTATCCACGACTCCCGCTTATACGAGAAGGGGTCTCCCACCTGGGGAGATCAGGGCCGACAGGCAGAACAAATGTAAAAAGTAATCCAGGGTCTGGTTCATTTAGACACACGGTTTCAAAATCTTCTGCAATGGAAATTGGACAAGACCTGTTAGTCCCTCCCTGTTTTCTTCTGTTTGGTGCCAACTGAACACAACCCACCTCCACTTGGCTGAGGATCGAATGTGTTGCCTCTGACCCCGCTAGTCCCCCTGGTGGTTAGCGGCTGGTTACATAAACCGTTTTGTTTGTGAATCGAGTGGTTGATGTAGGATGAGCTGTTGTTCGTTGGAGACAGAGAAGGCTGTGTTTGGAGTCGGTTTGTAATGTAACTGGCGGAAATGATTGTCTGGTTTGTTTGTGGGCGCCGAGATGTGTTTGTTTGGACAGATGTGTGTGAGTGACAGAGGTGTGTTGCTGTTCACATTGGGAGATGTGTTCATAAACTGAGGGGTGTGTACTTCTAATGGACTAGGTATATAACCACTGGTGCATGTGTATTCCCTCTGTGCCAACTTAACATGTGTTTTGTGTGTAGTGCATTTAACCCCTCTCCTCCTCCTCCTGCAACTCCTCCCCAGATCTTTAATGTATAAATGTCACTGTCAACTTACCAGGTCAATGAAGGGTTAATAACTAAAATGATGACGATATTGTAACAGATTGTTACCTGAATGAGCTCCATGATGAAGATCAGTGCCTGAGGTGTCCTCATCAGTTCATCCAGCTCAGGCCAGCCAGTAGTGTTGTAGTGGAACATGTTCCCCATGCCACACGTGTGCCTCTGGCCCTCTAGGGGGTCCTTGCCCTGGGCAATCAGCCTCATCCCCTTGGACACGATAGGGTACAAGCCTGTGTGCTGAGATGGGAAAAAACACCACTATGACTCAAATAGAGTCAGAGGGACAAACCAACGTGGCCTCAGAGCATTTCAAATTATTCTGTATGCAAATCCGAGACACTCTAGTATGATATGTTATACTGTATTCATACTGTATGGTATGTGTTAATTTGTGGATGTCCATCGTCCATCTTGTATGATATGTTAGGAATTGCAATTAGTACAATATTTTAGGAATTGCAATTAGTACAATATGATACGAATTTGCAAAACAGATGATATGTCACGAATTCCAATTTGCTCTAATTATTAGAATCGGGTGTGCTAGATTAGGGTTGGAGCGAAACCTACAGGACGGCAGCTCTACGGGAACAGGGTTGAGGAGCCCTGCTCTAAGGGTTAGGTTAGGTGAAGGGTTAATTAAAAGGGTTAAGGTTAGGGGAAAGGTTAGTTAAAAGGGTTAGGTTAGGGGAAGGGTTAATTAAAAGGGTTAAGGTTAGGGGAAAGGTTAGTTAAAAGGGTTAGGGGAAGGGTTCGTTAAAAGGGTTAAGGTTAGGGGAAGGGTTAGCTAAAAGGGTTAAGGTTAGGGGAAAGGTTAGTTAAAAGGGTTAGGTTAGGGGAAGGGTTAATTAAAAGGGTTAAGGTTAGGGGAAAGGTTAGTTAAAAGGGTTAGGTTAGGGGAAGGGTTCGTTAAAAGGGTTAAGGTTAGGGGAAGGGTTAGCTAACATGCTAGGTAGTTTCAAAGTTGCTAAAACGCTGAAGTTGTCTGTGATGATTCAAACACACAACCTTCGGGTTGCTAAATGTTCGCGTTGTACTCCCACCCCTCCACCACGACCAACCACCCTTCTTTCATTTTTGCTTTAGGTAACCATCTATCTTACGTAACCATACCAAACGTAACATACAGTATCGTGCTAAATTGAGTGTCCCAGATTTACGTTTTTTATGTTATGTCTAGTCTATGAGACTAGGCTGCACAAACACACACACACACACACACAGAACAACTCCGTTGTGACACAAATGGAGTCCATTTGAGAAACAAACACGCACAATATCGATGTGACTAAAATAGACTCCGAGGTACTTTTTCACCTCACCCCTGCTGGTTGCTGAACTAGCGGCCCTAAACTAACGAATCACAAGCACCATTTGACTTGCAAATGTTTGCTACTCTTTGCTTTTCCCAGAAGGAGAAATAGAAAAATTGTTGCAGACAAAAATATTTCTGTTTTAGTTTTTAATTGTGTACGTAGGAGGCCACCAGAGGTAGGTTCATCTTCAGAAGTATGAGGAGAGCAAAGCTTCCTCCGCCACCCCAGTGAACACTAATTACCAGACAATTTGGGGTCCCTGGATCTCCTGACTCTCGCCTCTTTTTCGCATCGGGAGGTGAAGACGTCTGTGTGTGTCTATTTGTGTGTGTGTGTGTTTAATTGGTCCCTGGACTCACAACAGCATCGCACCAGAACTCAGCCACCTCTCCGATCCTCATGGAGGTCAGCAGAGTCTCCCACACCTCCATCTTGAACATCTTCCCCACAAAGATCTCCATTGGCACTTTGGCTTTGGCTTTACGACTGTCGTCAATCACTGTGCGCTCAAAGTTGTCCAACAGCGTCTGGAAGTGGAACACCAGCTTGGATGGAGATGAGGGGAGGGATATAGAAAGAGTGGGGATTAACTGTGGTCATATGTTCCAGAGCTTTCCATTGTCAACACACACGTACGCACTTGCACCTACACATACATAGTGTCATTTGGAGTGTGTTTGTGTGTGTTGGGGGGTGTCTGGACTCTGGCTGACCCTCTGCTCCACTCTGTGTGTGTTTGGGATGCTATGGCCCTAACCTTCTTTTGCTCTCGTTAACTGGAGTTATTTGTTTGAGGCTTGCGACAGAATGGGAGCAACACAGAACACATAGCTGTTGAATGGGCCAGATATTCATGTCATTTTCCAGGAAAATGTTAGTCATCGTTGGACTCCAGGCCTGGGGCCTTATGGCTGGACATGATCAGGCGATGTGTGTGTGTGTGTGTGCGTGTGTGTATAGTTAGGAGACGTCATCAAGCACCACAAAGCCTATGCATGAACACACTGATCCGTGACTGTTCAATCCCCACAGATGGCAATACACCGTGTAGCAATTGTGTTGACCCAATGTTAGAGGGGTGTTACACCCAGATACAGAATATTTTACTCCCTCGCCGGAATTATTCTAATCGAGGTGGGCAGAGATACTCTAAAAATGTACATCGCTCTGTAAAGTATTAATTGCTACACAACGCTAATTATACATTGCATAATTTCCTCCACACATTAAACCCTAGGCATATCTAGAGTTCAGCGGTTTCTGAAAAGGCAACCTGTTCCCTATATAGGAGACAGCCCTACACAGGCCCTGGTCAAAAGACTTGCCCTATATAAGAAATAGGATGCAATCACAGACGCACACGGTCATGTCTGTGGGCGTTATGTCTTACCTTGGTCCCCGGTGGAAAGTGGGGCATTGGGCCATTCCCGCCGGCCAGAATCTTCTTCTTGACTCCTGGGTAGTTCAGCAGGTACGTCTCCTCCATTTTAGCTCCCAAACTTACTTTTCTCTAAACTGTGGCTAGGTAAAAAGGTGTGGTTTAAACCCTGGGGCTACACTGCAGGGGGACGAAGCAGCAGTGTGTCAATTTAGACTCTCTCCCCTGCTCTCCCTAATTAGTCTAGTGAGGAGGGAGTGTGTTGGCGTCCTGAGGCAGCCCGGTGCAGTCCTCCTGCTCTCTGACAGATTGCTAGATTACCAGGGTTTGAAGATGGCCACTTTAATCTGGGCATGCTAATCCCCCCCCCCCCCCCCCCCAAAATCCTCAGAATAATCCCCTGTAAGAAGTTGAAGAGGTGGGTGACCAGAGGAACATGTGAGGGCGAGGCAGAGAGAGATCACTGTGGAAGAAAATCTTTCTAGAAGGTAGGAAGGTAATCCTCGAGGACGTGGGAGACCATTGTCTACTCAACAGGGGTTGATGACTAACTACTCTGCCTCTGTAATTGGTATGGTCAGACTCAGTGGTTTCCATTGCTAGGTCAAATGAGGTGAGACAGTGTTGATCTGTCAATAGGAAATGTCAAACACAAACGATTCAATGGCTTAACAAAGAGTTTATTTACAGAGATCTACCAACCTATTAAATAAAATAGGAAGAATACAAAAACAGGAAACACGAGTCCTCCAACGAGTCCATGATATATATATAATGGAATGAAACAGTATGTAAAGGAGGAGGGCTCTTTCAGTGGTGGCAGATGCTTCTTCTCTATTCCCCAGCCGGTCTCACAGCACCCATTTGACACTTGGCTGCCCCCTGGTGGTCACTTGGGTCACTTCTCGATCAGTGAGTCCAGCTGCTCCTGAAGCGAGGCCAGCTGTTGGAGCAGAGATTGGGAGGGTTGATTGATGCCTAATGCCCGGGTGTAATTAGTAAGCTAAGTGGATAATGATTAACACGTCTTCCAACATTATTCCTTTTCCATTCATTTGTCAATACAAACAGCAAAACAAGCTGATGTGAAGACAGAGACAGGACTTGAATACTGATCGTTGGATTGGTGTTAAGAGTTCTTGACAATTCCAATTAAGATCGATTTAGATTGAGTCAAAGAATTGACTTAGAAATAAATAAAACCCTCGCCATTGGATGTGTAAGGATGTTCAGTTGCTAGGTGAAGACAATGGCAGTTCAATAAAGTGCTTCTTATATTTAAAAAAAAAAGTGTATTTGGTGTGCTTGTTTGTCTATTAAATTCAAGCATCTTGATTGCACTGTAACGTAGCGACCGTATACTTTCCCCTTTGCATTCCTTTATGGTAAATTCTGCTTAATACCAAATGAAATGATCAATATACATATAAATGGATGCGGTTTTAAATGCACCTCCCCGTCTTGCTCAGCCAATCTTACCTGCTCCATCGCTCCTCCTGATGAATGATTTAATTGAGCAGAGCCTGATAGCAGTTCTGCTAAATAAGAGCAGAGTATAGTCTGTCTCGGCATTAGACAGTTCCCTTAGCTTGTTTTGATGTTTGAAATTGGAGCCTGCCGTTGCTCGTAGTGAGCGTATCGGTCTCCTGACAGAAAGACCATTTGGAATGCCAGTCAGATTCCCGTGACCTTTTCCTGTGACCGGGATAATAATGGTGAAAGATAGAGAACTCAGCCAGCCGAGCAGAGAGCTGAAAAGTCTTGGTAAAACAAGCCAAGGCTGCCCGTGTCTCACACGTTTTAAATCTGCCCCGAAGAGCTGTTGGCGGAACTATGAATTTTTATGGGTTTTTTTTCCCTGTGAGGAACGCACAAAAGGCTGATGGCAGAAATGTAATATTTATGCCTTCTAAAAAAATGACATCTTCAAGTTGCCCTGCGGTCGGAGTTTGGGAAGTTTGACATGTAGTAGTTTAGAGTGGTTATATTCCACATAAATACTTCTCCCTCTGACGTTGTGTGTGCGCGTTTGAGTGAAAGAGTGCAAGACTTCTTTTTGAAGGCCTATATGAAATCAGTCTGTGGTCATCTCACTCTGCTATATGACTCAAATGTCATGTAAAAGTAGTGTCTATAGCTCACTTTCAGCACCTGGTTCTCCACCTTCATGATGAGATCCTCCTGTTGTTTCTTGCGGGCGCCCGTCTCCTTCAGCTTGGCCTTCACACCGTCTACCTGCACCTGGTACTCCATCACTACAGGAGGAGGCACAGAAGAACCATTTACAGCGTCGGGTTTCCTCAAAACACACAGGTTTCTCAATAGCTCAATGGAACCGAGTTCATTCCTCATCTCCACTCTAAAAATCTACATTGAGTGAAAGCAATAAGCTGGACATGTGTCATTTTGATCCTCTTTCTGTATGAAGCAGGGAAAGGAAACATTAGAAGGTGACAACTTGTATGGAGATTCAACCCACTGACTCTTCCACACACAGCAGCACCAAGACACGGCCATTTGCTACACGCCAACTGAAATGGAATAAAACCAACAAGGGCCTCTGATTTGCACAAATCAGAACACATGCTTCCTTCTTCCATCAAAACCTGTGGCAATCAAGTAGTTTGCCTCCAGGAATCAGCAGTATAAACAATACCAAAGCATATTCCCCCGCACCTGTTTCGGTGAAAAGCTGAGGGATGGGGCTGGAGAAATGTAACCACGCTCTAATTCATGGAGCTATGGATGCAAGGACTGACCATCCATGTTATCAACATGAACATGTTTTGGGGCTACATAGTGTTTGTTTACATTTACTTTGTTTACAACGCTTGGAGTAAAACAAACTTATATTTTGGGTTCCAGTGGGGTATGACAGTGATATTCTTCAAGAATACAGCGCCTTCAGAAAGAATTCAGACCCCTTACATTTTGTTATGTTACAGCCTTATACTAAAATTGATTAAATCGTCGTCCTTTCTCCCATTCTTCTCTGCAGATCCTCTCAAGCTCTGTCAGGTTGGATGGGGAGCGTTGCTGCACAGCTATTTTCAGGTCTCTCCAGAGATGTTTGATCGGGTTCAAGTCCGGGCTCTAGCTGAGCCACTCAAGGACATTCAGAGACTTGTCCCAAAGCCACTCCTACGTTGTCTTGGCTGTGTGCTTAGGGTCGCTGTCCTGTTGGAAGGTGAACCTTCGGCCCAGTCTAAGGTCCTGAGCAGGTTCTCTGTACTTTGCTCCGTTCATCTTTGCCTCGATCCCGACTAGTCTCCCAGTCCCTGCCGCTGAAAAACATCCCCACAGCATGATGCTGCCACCACCATACTTCACGTAGGGATGGTGCCAGGTTTCCTCCTGATGTGGAGTCTGGCATTCAGGCCAAAGAGTTCAATCTTGGTTTCATCAGACCAGAAAATCTTGTTTATCGTGGTCTAAGAGTCTTTAGGTCGCTTTTGGCAAACTCCAAGTGGGCTGTCATGTGCCTTTTACTGAGGAATGGCTTCCGTCTGGCCACTCTACCATAAAGGCCTGATTGGTGGAGCGCTGCAGAGATGGTTGTCCTTCTGGAAGGTTCTCCCATCTCCACAGAGGATCTCTAGAGCTCTGTCAGTCAGAGTGACCATCGGGTTCTTGGAAACCTCCCTGACCAAGGCCTTTCTCCCCGATTGCTCAGTTTAATACATTTGAAAAAAATATCTAAAAAAACTGTTTTCATTTTGTCATTATGGGGTATTGTGTGTAGATTGCTGAGGATTTTTTATTTTTTATAAGGCAGTAACATAACAAATTGTGGAAAAAGTCAAAGGGTCTGAATACTTCACAAAGGCACTGTATATCCAGCAATAGGCCAATTTAAAGTGAATCCAACACCAGAACCAGGCTGAGGTTAATGTTCGCTGTCCGTTCTCTGGCCCACATTGGCTCTCATTAGTAGGGAGATGGCCTGAAAACACGTTACGTGGAATCTGTTGAATTCAATCAAAGAGTATTGATTTAAAAGAAAAACGTGCTACAGATGTCATGGGCTCCTCATTAAAGGCACTAGTTTCACAGGCATGTGTGTGGACAGCCACAGCCAGACTTTGACCCATTAAAAGAGGCAGCCCTACAACAGATTAACGGAAAGCTGCAGGACTGGGATGCAGCTTTAGCTGTGTGACGGACAGCTCCATGTGAGCCAGTGAAGGTGCACCGAGCTGTCAGAGAGACAGAGAGCTAGCCCAGCTGTGACTGAACCAGGCTGCAGGAGGAGAGAGAGAGAGCACCTGTCAGTCTTCTGAGTGGGGAGATAACTGGAGATGAAGGGATGGAGACGTCCGTCTGACCTAGAAAACTCAAGTCTTACTCTAACTTAAGCTCATTTGTGTAGGGTTGGGTATTGCCGTCCTCCATTTTGACAAGGGGACATATAGAGTGGTTAATGTGATTTGATGTCTGATCTTTTTGTCGGTCCTCAGGCGGTGCTTCTGTTCTGAAATTACGCCCACATATCAGCCCCCACCCCCACCCCCACCCATCCTCTTCTCACGTTGGCTGCTATTCCAATAACGTAGACCGATCATTCTGATAGGTGTCACGTTGATACCAATTACAAGACAATCACTCTCCTGTTAGAATAGATATGAAAATGTTATTGCCAAGGAACGTTTTGTTGCCAAAATGGAGACAGGATGCCAACGTCTGAATATGTACGGCTGCAATCCCCTCTCCATCTGTTTAAATTAGATTTTTTTCTGTTTTCAGTGTTCTTACGACTCTCCACCAACATAACACAGGGAAGACTGTAGGACAGTTATGGACCCACTAGGGCCTACTGTACTGTGCTGGAAGTGGGACAGTGTAAGGCTATGTGACATACCGTCTGTTCCAACTTCTGTATGGGTGTTGTTTGGGGAAAACGGTTATGTTACAGTCTAAGTCTTTATAAATGCTTAAGTACTATACTTACTGTACGTACTGGAGTGGAAAAACACTTGTTTAACTTAGGCCGCGAGAACTGATTAGAACCTGGTCTTGTTTGACAATGCTTTAAAGAAGTGGAGCCAAGTCCCGCTATCTCTCGTGTAACCTTGCCTCCCGTTAGGTGAGGCAAGCAGCTCTTTGTGCAGAGGTATATAATGACTGTGAATCCGTAACCTTTGAGTTCCTCTCCGGGTTTATCCTGTGTGATCTCCCTTGCAATTGCTTGAATAAACTCTTATTAACTGGATAATGAGCTCTGCCTGATCCTTGGAACGAGTTTTCCTCAACAGTGGGGTGGCTCTCAGGTGGTGGGAGAGTGGAACGTGTTATGGCTCTCATTTCAAACATCAGCCACATATTGAATACATGTATTACGTTAACTGTGAGCCACTCTGTATGGAACCAAAGTATCTGCTATATGACAATATCAAAGTATTATGTGAGAGGAGCTTGTTGTGCCCACTTCCATGGTGCTTACCAGAGGAGCCATGCCCCATCTGCTGAGTCCAGGTTGACCAGACAGCCTTTGTTGTCTGCCTCCTTGGTCTCATCCTCAGCTATCACCTCCCAGCCTGAACACCAGGCTAGGGAAACATTGTACACCAAACACTACCTCACTGCTTTCATTAAGTTATGTGATGTTCCAACTATTACAAACATACTGGCTTCAATATGGGCCAACAATGATATATTAAAGTTCCAGAGTCCACTTAAATCAACACTCAGGGAGCTGTTGATGCTGTACCCCTGGGGTAGGCAACACTGGTCCTGGAGTGCCGCAGGCACTTCATGTCTTTGATTTAACCAACCTTGAAGACCAGGTGTCTTCAATTTAGATGACCAATGAACTGATCAATTAGCTCAGTTGGTCAGGTGTGGTGCCTAGTTCGAACAAAATCCTGCGGAATGCCAGGAACAGGGTTGCCTACCCCTTCGGTACCCTGTTCTGTGCTCTTATTCTGTCCTGCTGCTTTATTGTTTCATTACAGTGCTAACACGAGAAGGTGTTGGTGCAGGTGACATTAAGACATTAGCAGGAGTCAGTTCGGGTGAGGCCCAGCAGAGCAGAGAGTAGGCTCCCGCTGGCCTCTCCTCAACAGCTACAGGCTGTTGTGTTTCACTTATGGCGTACGCCTTAGGCACGTGTCAAACTCATTCTACGGCGGGCCGAGTGTCTGTGGGTTTTTGCTCCAGCCCTGTACTTGATTGATGAATTAAGGTCACTAATTAGTAAAGGACTCCCCTCACCTGGTTGTCTAGGTCTTAATTGAAAGAAAAAAACAAAAACCCGGAGACACTAGACCCTCCATGGAATGAGTTTGACAGCCCTGATCCAAGAGATGGGTTGATACAGCATTAGAGAGAGTGAGTGTGTATATGTATATATATATATATATATATATATATATATATATATATAATGTGTGTGTTTGCCCCAGTGTGTGAGATAAAAGGACACGGACACTAACGGCCTCTGCGTCAGTGCTTAGCAATCTCTTTACCTTCTCCACGTCGGGAGACTCGATGTACTGCAGAGGAAATCAGATTACATTTACTTCTGGCCTCCAGACTACTGCACACCGCCTCGGCACACAACACTACTGCACGCACGCACACACACACACCACACACACACACACTGCCCTCAGAGCGAACATCTGGCCATGTGCCAGCAAACACATTTTGAATAAAACAGGGAGCCAAATCGATATGGCCCTGCACCTTAAAGATGATTTATTCAAAAGACAAAGTAGGAATCCTTTCTCTCATTCGCTCGGATCAAAGCGTAGTTAGATTGCTTTTATGCATATCTTTGGGGCAAATGAAGATAGGCCTTTATTTACACTGCAGAAGAATATAAACTCAACATGTAGAGTGTTGGTCCCATGTTTCATGAACTGAAGTAAAAGATCCCAGAAATGTTTCATACGCACAAAAAGCCTATTTCTCTCAAATGTTGTACACAAATCTTAACATCCCTGTTAGTGAGCATTTCTCCTTTGCAAAGATAATCCATCCACCCGACAAGTATGGCATATCAAGAAGCTGATTAAACAGCATGATCATTACACAGGTGTACCTTGTGCGTGGGGCAATAAAAGGCCACTCAAATGTGCAGTTGTCACAACACAATGCCACAGATGTCTCAAGTTGAGGGAACGTGCAATTGGCATGCTGACTGTAGGAATGTCCACCAGACCTGTTGCCAGAGAATTTAATGTTAATTTCTCTACCATAAGCCACCTCCAAGACTATTTGGCAGTACGTCCAACCAGCCTCACAACCGCAGACCACGTGTATGGCGTCATGTGGGAAAGTGGGTTGCTTTTGTCAACGTTGTGAACACAGTGCCCCATGGTGGCAGTGGGGTTATGGTATGGGCAGGCATAAGCTATGGATAATAAATACAATTGCATTTTATCGATGGCAATTTGATTGCACAGAGATACTGTATCGAGATCCTGAGGCCCATTGTTGTGCCATTCATCTGCTGCCATCACCTCACGTTTCAGCATGATAATGCACAACCCCATGTCGTAAGGATTTGTACACAATTCCTAGACGCTGAAAATGTTCCAGTTTTTCCATGGTCTTCATACTCAGACATGTCACCCATTGAACATGTTTGGGATGCTCTGGATCGACAGCGTGTTCCGGTTCCCACCAATATCCATCAACTTCACCATTGAAGAAGAGTGGGACAACATTCCACAGACAGCCTGATCAACACTACGTGAAGGAGATGTGTCATGCTGCATGAGGCAAATGGTGGTCACGCCAGATACTGACTGGTTTTCTGATCCACGGCCCTACTTCTTTTTTTTTTAAGGTACCTGTGACCAACAGATGCATATCTGTATTCCCAGTCATGTGAAATCCATTTATTTAATTTGACTGATTTCCTTATATGAACTGTAACTCAGTCAAATCTTTAAAAATGTTGCATGTTGTGTTTATATTTTTGTTCAGTATATATGTAAATCGTAGTTTACTTCCGCTGCTGTTGCTATTTTTATGTCGTTTGAATAAAGGGCCTGCGACGAGATCTCGGCATCATCTTGAGAAAATATTCACGAGAAGAAGGGAAAGAGCGCTTAAGAGGAAACGAATGTCAGTAGCTCTCTCTTTTTTTTTATATCTTCTTGAAAATTCTCTTCCTTGTGTTCTTCAGAGGACAGGTGGGAGACCAAAACATTATGATTTAAAGTTCACAGCTCAAACAAAAAGCAAACTTCTAGGCCTGCTGAGGCTTGAGGTTAAATCTCGGCAGCCAGGCTACAAAGTGCTACACTCAGCAAATTTCAATACAGAGGGGATATAGTTCTACTTACTGCCATGGTTCCACACAAAGCTCTTGACCTTGTCTTTGACCTTCTTCTTCTTGGGGTCTACAGTACCAGTGGGCTCCTCCGGGGGAGGGTAGAGGTCTCTGTCCAAAGTGCACACCAGCAACACTCCAGCACACAGAACAGGGTCAATGAATATCAGTTCATTATAGACCAAAGAGCAATGAAAAATCTACCTTTTTAGAATGCTCGAAAAGTCAGCACAAAAACGATAATATGCGAGGTCATTATCAATACAGAATAGAACAAGGCGGCCTGAGTCATAGAGCAGACACTGCCGCTGTTGACAACTGGTCTATACACAATCCTACTCACTTCTATGAGCGCATCTTTCCTGTCCAACCTGACAGATGTCAGCAGTCTTCTAGAAGGACCGTTTTCAGAGACTCCAGGATGCAGGACAGATCCACCAGTAGGGGATGCGGTCCCTTCTCACGATGCCATGGTGACCATTAACTGGAGAGGGAGCAGCATGTCATTTCACACTTATGTCATAAGCCTATGCCTATTGATATGGTACTATAGATGCATATGCTATATGTCCTACATGCCCGGTAAGGAATGGACATTCTCTGATGTGATGCTGGGAGATTTAATTGAATAACCTCACATGGACCAAAATGTTGAAATAGGCTTTAGGGTTAAACAAGGTTCTTCCTACTTTACTTTCAAATGGCTTAATCAGCATGATTAATGAGGCCACTTTACAGTATCCTTGATTTGAATTATGCAAATTACAAAGCCTAACTTTCTACATTAAAGTGTGGTAATGGTGTGAGTGAACAGTTAGGACAACAAGGTACACTTGAACTAGCAACACATGACGGCTCAATACATATTAGACCATAAATGAGTTGAATAGAGCTTGACCTACCATGCCGTTCAATGGCGAGTCTGTCTTTGAGGTTCATGCTGCTAGATTGGGTAATCCGTTTTATCGTTGAGGCATATTCTTTTGTCAGAGATAATGCAAATTAGAAAGACATCCATTGCCGACTTGGTTCCTGGCATGGTAAGGGTTAGGTTAGATAAAGGGTTTAGGTTAGCGAAAATGCAAAAAATGTTGACGTTAATTTGACAAAAACTAGATCCCGCCTAGCTCTCAACCTCTAGGCGGCATTACGCCTTTACAGTTCTCAGCCATTAGCTTCGCCCATGACTGGCTTATGTCAACTACAATCCCGGCGCTGCGTTTTGACATTTAGAATCTATAATAATCATCACTTGCGCTATGATTAAGAAACATATGGGCTTTATCTTTCTTCAGCGATAAAGAGTCGTTCAAATAAAAAAAATATACACTACATGACCAAAAGTATTTGGACACCTGCTCGTCGAAAATCATGTGCATTAATATGGAGTTGTTCCCCCCTTTGCTGCTATAACTGCCTCCAATCTTATGGGAAGGCTTTTCACCATATGTTGGAACATTGCTGCGGAGACTTGCTTCCATTCAGCCACAATAGCATTGGTGAGGTTGGGAGATTAGGCTTGGTTTACAGTCAGCACCAATTCGTCACAAAGGTGTTCCATGGGGTTGAAGTCAGGTTTCTGTGCAGGCCAGTCATGGTCTTCCACACCAATCTCTATAAGGCATTTCTGTATGGACTTTGATTTGTGCACAGGGACATTGTCATGCTGAAACAGGAAAGGGCCTTCCCCAAACTGTTCCCACAAAGTTGTAAGTGTTTAATCATCTAGAATGTCATTGTATGCTGTAGCCAGCGCAAATATTTTCCTTCACTGGAACTAAGGGGCATGGAAAACAGCCCCAGACCATTATTCCTCATCCACCAAACTTTACAGTTGGCACTATGCATTGGGGCAAGGAAGCGTTCTTCTGGCATCCGCCAAACCCAGATTAGTCCGTCGGACAGCCAGATGGTGAAGCGTGATTCATCACTCCAGAGAAAGCTTTAGCGGTGCAGAAATTTGATTAACTGACTTGTTGGAAAGGTGGCATGCTATGACGGTACTACAGGAGGTTGGTGGCACCTTAATTGTAACAAATACATCAAACACAAGGTTTCCAGGTGTTTGATGCCATTCTATTTGCGCCGTTCTCCCCTCAGCAGCCTCCTGTGGACAGTGCCACATTGAACGTCACTGAGCACTTCAGTAAGGCAATTCTACTGCCAATGTTAGTCTATGGAGATTGCCTGACTGTGTGCTCAATTTTATACACCTGTCAGCAACAGGTGTGGCTAAAATAGTAAAATCCACTCATTTGAAGGGGTGTCCACATACTTTTGTACATATAGTGTACACTTATTGTAGCAGTTTTGTATAGATTATACAGGTAGGGGTGCCTTCATCTGACAAAACTACACTTCCCGAGTTACGCTTACGCTGTTTGGAGCATGCTATACAGATAATTATCACAGGTGGTTGCCTCTTGTCTACAGTCTGTTTTCCATAAACAGGAGCTGTAACATGGAGATATGGCCCTGTGGGAACACTAACTCTATCAAGGTGTGTATTAATTTAACCTTTTTTTTTTTTTCATGATTTCTCGCTGATATGAAAGCTATGGTCCGTAACGCAAGTGATGCATGTTAATGTTCAGACTGAGGATCAGGGATCTTATTAACAAAACTCCCCTCCCGCAGAAGACGCCTTCATGATCAAGGGCTAGATCCCTTCTAGCCATGACACAGGTTAGGAGAATTAGGTTAAGGTTAGGAAAAGAGTTTGCGTAAATGCTCTCCTAACCTCTTATGAAAAGTCATTCCTGTCCTCGAGTACTCCCAACTGCACACATTTTCGTTGTAGCCCAGGTCAAACATGCCTGGTTCAACTCATTGAGGGCCTGATGATTAGGCGATAAATGGAATCAGGTGTGTTTGTCCAAAACTACAATAAAAATGTGTACTGTTGGGGGAACATGAAGACCAAAGTTGGGAATCACTGCTGTACTCCATCCTTATTGTGGGCAGTCGCAGGACAAATTGACTCTCCAGCTCATGTTATGCTTCATCGTGTGTTTTTTTTTTAACTGACCTTCCCCACTGCAAATTAGTGCATAATAACAGAATAATATTAATCTTTAATGGTAGCTATCTATAATTAACAAACATATAAACGCAACATGTACATTGTCAGTTTCATGGACTGAAATAAAATCTCCCAGAAATGTTTCATATGCACAAAGCTTATTGCTCTCAAATTTTGTGCACAAATTTGTTTACATCCCAGTTAGTGAGTTTTTCTCCTTTGCCTAAATATTCCATCCACCTAACAGGTGTGGCGTCTCGAGAACACAGATGCACCTTATGCTAGGGACCAGAAAAGGCCACTAATATGTGCCGTTTTGTCCAACAACACAAAGCCACAGATGTGTCTGTTATAAAGCCCCTTTGTGGGGAAAAACTCATACTGTTTGGCTGGGCCTGGCTCCCCACCAATGGCTGTGCCCCTGCCCAGTTGTGAAATCCATAGATTAGGGCCAAATGAATTTATTTCATTTGACTGGTGTCCTTATATGAACTGTAACTAAGTAAAATCTTTGAAATTAATATATAATTAATATACAATATAATTAATATATTTTTCAGTGTAGTTAACTGGCTAGTTACTGGAGCTGTCTGACAATTTCTAGTAACTTTAACTGATTTCATTTAGCTTCACCGAAGACAAACTTCTAATATTCCATGTTAACAAAAGTACATTTTATTTTGGAGGTACATTGTTTGTATTTTTGTTCTGCATGGTGACTACTTTGAAATGAAAAATAAAGAGCCTTATCGATTCACACATAGACTGATGCACACAGCAAACCGGAAAAGTCTTATTTAATTAGGTCTTACCTAAAATTCAAACGGCACATTCCGCCACCTACTGGCCGGAATGGGAGCAGGACGGCTGAACATCCCAAACCGACCCCTAGCCCCTTTCTTACGTACTTTAGTGAATCAGAAATATATAGGTGATAGAATCCTCACGAAATCATATGATAAAAGCAATAACCATCACCTAACATGTGGACACATGGGTAGACTGTAAAATGTAATGTATTTATTTTTTGCAAAGGAAGGAAAAGATAGGTGCAGTTTATTGTGCTGGAACGAAGCTTCCATGGTGCGTTCAAGACAACTTGGAAACCTGGAACCTTCGAGTTAAAATTTGCGTAGAGCGTCCTATTGGTTGATTCTGATACTTTCCAAGTGGGAAAGGCTGAGCTGAATGCCGCGTTTACGTAATGTCGGGAACTCGGGGCATACGAATTCAAATGAACGTATTTGCGTAGATCTTCCTATTGGGAGATCTTCCGATTGGTTGATTCTGGCACAAGTGGGAAAGTCGGGTATCAAACTCAGCAAAAAAAGATATGTCCTCTCACTGTCAACTGCATTTATTTTCAGCACTTAACATGTGTAAATATTTGTATGAACATAAGATTCAACAACTGAGACATAAACTGAACAAGTTACACAGACATGTGACTAACAGACATTTAATAATGTGTCCCTGAACAAAAGGGGGATCAAAAGTAACAGTCAGTATCTGGTGTGGCCACCAGCTGCATTAAGTACTGCAGTGCATCCTCTCCTCATGGACTGCACCAGATTTGCCTGTTCTTTTTGATACTTCCACCAATGCACCTGCAAGTTTCTGGACATTTCTGGGGGGAATGGCCCTAGCCCTAACCTTCCTACCCAACAGGTCCCAGATGTGCTCAATGGGATTGAGATCCGGGCTCTTCGCTGGCCATGGCAGAACACTGATATTTCTGTCTTGCAGGAAATCACACACAGAACGAGCAGTATGGCTGGGGGTATTGTCATGCTGGAGGGTCATGTCAGGATGAGCCTGTAGGAAGGGTACCACATGAGGGAGGAGGATGTCTTCCCTGTAAGGCACAGCGTTGAGATTGCATGCAATGACAACAAGCTCAGTCCGATGATGCTATGACACACCGCCCCAGACCATGATGGACCCTCCACCTCCAAATCGATCCCGCTCCAGAGTACAGACCTCGGTGTAATGCTCATTCCTTCAACAATAAACGCGAATCCGACCATAACCTCTGGTGAGACAAAACCGTGACACGTCAGTTAAGAGCACTTTTTTGCCAGTCCTGTCTGGTCCAGCGACGGTGGGTTTGTACCCATAGATGACGTTGTTGCCGTTGATGTCTGGTGAGGACCTGCCTTACAACAGGCCTACAAGCCCTCAGTCCAGCCTCTCAGCCTATTGTGGACTGTCTGAGCACTGATGGAGGGATTGTGCGTTCCTGGTGTAACTCTGGCAGTTGTTGCCATTCTGCAGGTGTGATGTTCGGATGTACCGATCCTGTACAGGTGTTGTTACACGTGGTCTGCCACTGTGAGGACGATCAGTTGTCCGTCTCCCTGTAGCGCTGTCATAGGCGTCTCACAGTACGGACATTGCAATTTATTGCCCTGGTCACATCTGCAGTCCTCATGCCTCCTTGCAGCATGCCTAAGGCACGTTCACGCAGATGAGCAGGGACCCTGGGCATCTTTTTTTTTGTGTTTTTCAGAGTCAGTAGAAACGCCTCTTTAGTGTCCTAACTTTTCATAACTGTGATCGTAATTGCCTACTGTCTGTAAGCTGTTAGTGTCTTAACAACGTTCCACAGGTGCATGTTCATGAATTGTTTATGGTTCATTGAACAAGCATGGGAAACAGTGTTTAAACCCTTTACAATGAAGATCTGTGCAGTTATTTGGATTTTTACGAATTATATTTGAAAGACAGGGTCCTGAAAAAGGGACTTTTTTTAAATTAGTTTATTTCTATAACGAGTAAGCAAGTCCAAATTGCCGCGTTTCCGTCAGGACCTTAACGCCGCACACCTTTCTACAAGGAGTTTCCAAGTCGGAAATGTCCGAGTTCTGAGTTGTCTTTTGCCGTGTTTACGTTAGATTTGGTTTTAGTTGTTTTAAAGCATATTGAGTTCGTTCCTAAATCTATATATAGTTTGGCACACTAGTCGTTAATACGGTAACACATTTGTATCGTACCAATATCCAAAAGGACTTTTACTTTGAAATAAAAACAATCACTTTTCCTTCCGGAATCATCCGTCTACTGTTGCTGTCTCCGCTTAGCTAGCTTGCATGAAATATCTTTCTAGAAACCTCGAAAAACGACGACGTACTTTCTTGAAGATTGAATCGTCAAAATGGGTTACAATAAATTCCGAGTCAACGCTACTCGGAAGATGTCGAAGACGTTAGCTCTGACTGTTCTAGCCTGTTTGTCGTTCTGCATCTGTGTTTGCAGGGCAGAGGATAGTGCCATGGAGAACATGGTAACAGAGAGGAAGGTTGAGGATAACCACAGACAAGACAGTGCCGACCTGCTGATTTTCATCATGCTCCTAACCCTCACGATTTTAACCATATGGTTATTCAAGCACCGTCGTTTCAGGTTTTTGCATGAAACGGGACTGGCTATGATCTATGGTGAGTATGGGTGAGAGGCCTCCATGTCAGGAGACTGCATGATGTCGTCATTACTTATCGTCATACTTAGCTTCGATGCAACCAAGAGACTAGTCTAGTCTCTGACTAGTCCAACACAATAGCAAAAGTCATACTACATAAACGTCATACTGTTTATGTAGCTACTGGTCACGCACAGTATGTTTATTGACATTTACTGTAAATCTGGTAACATTGTTGCCATTCAAATAGGGATGCTGTCGAGACAACACAAGGTTCTGGCAAAAATTAGGCCAACAATGGCCATATCTCTATATTAGATCTCTGTTGTTGGTGTTTGGAATAATATTTATATCTTATCAGTTATGCTACTGTGTGCAGGTACTAAACCCATACCGTTCAATGTCACACACCCAGCAAGGTCCAACTTACTTAGCAGTATTTTTCTTTAGTTGCTCTGAACACTTCATGCACTTCCTGAAGTCCCAGGTTATTTATTTACATTGCGCATGGTGCTGTTCCGGCATAAAGGGCAGAGAGGGCAACTGATAGATGCAATTCGGTATTTGTTAACCCAAGTTCATTCACTCTGTTCCCTCACTCTCCCTCCAGGCGTGCTGGTTGGGGTGGTCCTGCGCTATGGTATCCACGTACCCCGTGACATTAGTAATGTCACCCTCAGTTGCCATGTCAACGCCAGCCCACCCACACTGCTCGTCAACGTCAGCGGCAAGTTCTACGAGTACACGCTGAAGGGCGAGATCAGCGCCTCTGAGATCAGTGATGTACAAGACAACGAGATGCTTCGCAAGGTAGAGTCCCAAACACGTGGTCATTACTCATTTTGAAACAGGAAGTGATGGCTTGACTGACCAGAAAAGTGGCTGCTTCCACATAAGTCGAGGTTATTGTCTAAACATGTTTTTTTTTTTCAAATCTAAACTGCTGTTTGGGAGGCTTTGTACAACTCAGACAAATTGGTTGCCTTTCTTTACATATTTCCTTTCTATCGTTCCCTAGGCATTTTCCACACGTACTCACTGTCTAACACACAGACACATGCACACTGTGTCTAACTCGGAGCATAACATGAGGTAGCCTACAGAGCACTGTTATTCAATGCAACTACTTTTGTGAAAATGTAAACAAATAATATCAATCTTAGGATTTTTCAGAGGGTGCTGCAGGACCCTCAGCATCCCTACATCATGTGGCTATGTGGCAGTGGTTCCCAACCTTTTTTGGTTACTGTACCACCAATAGATTTTTTTTGCGCTGCTCGGAGTACCCCCTTATGTGGATTTTACCAGTAGGCCTATGGTCTCATGAGTTTTCTTAAGGTAACAACAATGATGGAAAATGGACTTTGGACCCTAGTTAGTTATTGTCACATGCATTTCTAATTGGGTTTTAACAACAACAACAAAAATCACATTTTATTATAGTCAGTGGGACACTGTACTGTACAGTGATGTAATACAACCCTTCTGAGTTTTTCTTCTTTTCTCAGGTGACCTTTGACCCTGAGGTGTTCTTCAACATACTCCTGCCCCCTATCATCTTCCATGCCGGCTACAGTCTGAAGAGGGTAAGGCATGTGGTTAGTTGTTTAAAAGTTGAATCAATAGTTATATATCACAGTGCTGATTTGTTTGTCGGTAATATTTAGGCCTAGTCCTTCACATAACTCTATCTCTCAGAGACACTTCTTCAGGAACATGGGGTCCATCCTGGCCTACGCCTTTCTGGGAACAGTCATATCATGTTTCATCATTGGGTGAGTTTCATAGCAGCTGGACTTTTATTGTCATGAATCTTGCCATGGAGGCTGAACTGAACGATTTCTGCTAGATGGGCCAGTTGCAAAGTCAAAATTAATTAAATTAATAACCGTAATTAAATTGATCTTAAATTACGGTTAGGCATTAGGGTTAGCAGTATGGTTAAGGTTAGTTAGGTTTAAAATCTGATATTATGACTTTGTGGCTGTGCCAGCTAGTGACCACTCTGCTGACCTGCCTCCAGGGCAAGATTCATGACAACAAATGCCAACCTGCAAGTTTACACCCAGCTATACTGTATTATGTATGCGTTACATCTTTGTGTGTTCATACACCTTTAGTCCTTTGTGTGACCTGTCAGAGAAATGCTGAACTGAGGTAATATGATCTCTACCTCTGTGCAGGTTGCTGATGTACGGCTGTGTCACGCTGATGAAGCAGGTGGGACAGCTTAACGGGGACTTTTTCTTCACAGACTGTCTGTTGTTTGGAGCCATTGTCTCTGCAACTGACCCAGGTACAGTCTCTGTTCATCTCAGTCACCTCTTTCAGACACTCAATAATGGACCACGCGGTAATGGTTGAACCGCGTGCTTCAGCAGTAATATGCCTAGTCATATATTGTTATCCGAAGGGGGTTTTCCTGATTCACAAGCTGCAAAAACTATTTGAGGCTACGGTGTCTCTAAATGAACAAACAGTACTATCGCTGCTTTTTTTTCTTCTAGTTTTTCAAGCGAAGGTCTGTTAAGGGAGTATGCAGCCGAACTGAAGCATGTGGAAGCCTTTACTTTACTGTGTCTCCTGTCCTGCAGTGACGGTGCTGGCCATCTTCAACGAGCTGCAGGTGGACGTGGATCTGTATGCTCTGCTGTTTGGAGAGAGCGTTCTCAATGACGCCGTGGCCGTGGTGCTGTCCTCGTGAGTCCTCCGTCTTAACCTGACACACCTGTCTACCGTCTGTCTGTCTGTCCTTGACACAGCCACATTGTGAAGTTTGGTATTTGTCTTTGTGATCCATTGTTGTGAAGCTTTGGCTGACAAACCTCATCTTCAAACAGCTGTGCTTTGGAACTGTTTTAGATATTTTGGGCTGGATTAAAGGGGAGGTTTGTCCTAGTCTCGCACACAAACACACACACACACATGGACACGGACATGCACACCCTCAACCAAATGTTCTTTGGTATTGATTATCCAGTGTGTGACCTGGTTGTACTAAACCAATAACTATTACTAATGCTGTGGAATGTGTGAGATTGACCCTTTGGTAACCCTAACCAGTAACTTCCCTCTGCTTGGAACTCTGATTATTTTCAGAATTCTAATGGTTTATGGTCGGCTCAGCGTGGGGGTGCAGCACGCTCCTGGAGCCAATCAATCAGCCAATCAGTGGGTAGAGGGCGTGGCGGCGACGCGAGACACTCCCCTGAACGGGTGTGCTAGCTCAGAGTGCTTTTGCGGTGGCTTCTTTTTGCATCTTGAGAACATGCACGGCAAATGACCAGCCGTTACACCCCAGATAGCAGCTATACAAGTACAACCCTTAAACGGGTAGTTCACGCCGACATCAAAAGTGTGTCAGATGTTTGCGTAACATAAAAGCTAGAGTGCTGAGCCTATATTTCATGGCATCTGCTTTGTGGATCTTGAGGTATGCATTAGGTCAACTCTTGAGTCCTCAATTCAAAATGTAAGCCAGTTCTCGTGGTGTAGAATCCTGGTGATTTGCTGTTTGGGAGGCAGGCGTTTATTACGTCCCCAATTTGCATGGTCCTGCTGCTCGGCTCTAACCCCTTTTCCCTTCCTCTCTCTGTCTTCTCGGTCAAACCGCTCTCTCACTCACTGCTTTTCTCTCAGCCATGTACGTATGCCCTGGTAATGATGTTATGTAAGAGAATTGTTACATTTTTAAGGGAATAGTGATAACCCCCTTATTTGATAAGTTTAACACGGATTTCTTTTGCTGCCGCATGAGCCAGAATTGTATAACGAGGTTGGATTTAACCATGTTATCTAGAATCACTAATTCCAAGCTTCAGCTAATCTTTCACGAGTGGTTCCCAGTATCTATGAGTTGAAAAACCCATGCCTAATACTCCCTCTGGTCTGGCTTGAATGGAAAGCTGTTGGAACTATTTCTGCTACAGTCAGTACTGAGAGATACCTTAAGACTGGGTAGCTAGTAGTCCCATAGAACCCTCCCGTGTAGAACATTGCTGCTAAGAGAATGGTATCACTTCATATACAGGACCGTACTTACTAGCAGATGTCTATACACGAGTATGTGCACCAGTGGAGGCTGGTAGGGGGAGCTGTAGGAGGACAGGCTCATTGTAATGGCTGGAATGGAATAAATGGCACGGTATCCGACATGGAAACCGTATTCCAGTCCATCCGTTACAATGAGCCCATCCTCCTATAGCTGCTCCCACCAGCCCCCACTGATGTGCACATAATGTAGTATAATCTCATAATTTCTTAATGGGTTTCCCATGTGAAACTACAATAGTCATTGTAGATATTGACCCAGCGAGCCACTATATATTTGCATAAGAGAGTCATCTGCACTTCAAACAGACCGGGCATGCAAATGTTAGTACTAGTACTATTCAGTGCTCATGGGTCATTAGCCTCATCAGAGTCATTTGTATAAAGGCCTCCCCTGGTCTATAGGGATACACCTGGTGCACCATACCTTAGTTCTGATATCATTGGGGACTTTTCAAGACGTTCAACCTGCTCAGGATGGAAGCACATTTTGTTAACCAACTCTCTAGGTCAAAACGTACTAATGGTCTATGGTTCGCATTCATTTCTCATGCCCAGAAATGAAGCAGTAAAAACTGGGATTTAATTTCCCTTTCCACCCTTGTAACACTTCATCCATCCACATAGGCCGCTTGAGCTACTCTGTTATTTTCCACCTTTTCTGGGATTGACTGTGTGTGTGTGTGTGTGTGTGTGTACCAGGTCCATCGTGTCGTACCAGCCGGAGGGGGACAACAGTCACACCTTTGAGGTGATGGCCATGTTGAAGTCCTTTGGGATGTTCCTGGGTGTCTTCAGTGGATCATTCGCCCTGGGAGTGGCCACCGGGGTCATGACGGCGCTCATATCCTTTAGTCAATTATGTACTTCCTTTGTGTGATTTGAAGGTCTAGAAATGCAAATATTGATATTACAGTAACAGCAAGGTTACAAACAGATGCAAATGCTTTTGTTCTTGTATTAGGATGGATGAAGTAGATTCTTAGCCAGGCGGTTGAGGTTGTTGGGCCAGTAACCGAAAGGTCGCTTGTTTGAATCTCCGAGCCGACGAGGGAAATCATCTTATCGACGTGCCCTTGAGCTTGGCACTAGTTGCTCTTGTAAGTTGTTCCGGATAAGGGCGTCTGCTAAATGGCTAAAATGTAAAAGTGCTTTTGGTATTGTCAATTTGCTAGTTGCTATATATTGACCTCAATGCTCTGGAGTCTAAGCTGTTCTTTCATTGTTTGGTGAGTTGTGTAGTGTGGTCGTTTTCATGGCGCATTTTCTCCTTGACCGTTATCCTCACGTCACTAAGTTCACTAAGCTGAGGGACTTCCAGCTACTGGAGACTGCTCTCTTCTTCCTCATGTCCTGGAGCACCTTCTTAATGGCAGAGGCCTGTGGCTTCACAGGTAACCAATCATCTTACTGAACCGGTGATAGCCCCCCCCCCCCCCCCCCAAAGGTTATTTTTTTCATGACCCACTTTATTATGGTGTGTCTGGTTGTTTTGTGTCTGCAGGTGTGGTGGCAGTGCTTTTCTGCGGGATCACTCAGGCTCATTACACCTTCAACAACCTGTCCCCTGAATCACAGGACAGGACCAAACAGGTGAGGACCACGTTTACCATTGCATTTATTTACTGCAAGCTACCCTGGACAGCAACGTCATCTGCTAAATATTGACATTCCATCATGGTCCCTGAAAGGTTGTTTTTGTGTTGTCCTGTAGTTGTTTGAGCTGCTGAACTTCCTGGCAGAGAATTTCATCTTCTCCTACATGGGTCTGGCCCTGTTCACCTTCCAGAACCACATCTTCAACCCCACCTTCATCGTGGGTGCTTTTGTATCCTCACCCATAATGCAATGAGATGATGGGAGTACAGCAGGCAACCCTAGTCTAAGAGTAGAGTAGTGTATAGGGGTTAAACTGTAAGACTGGGTGGGAATGGCATAAGCAATGACAAACTGGGCATTATGTAACTGTTATTTAAACACTGTAGTCATAATAGAGTAAGTAGCATTACTGGGCATCTAAGTACAGAATTTGGTTTGTAATGCTGGGAAGGCACTAGACTGAAAAGTTTTTCTCGGGAGATTGCTAGTTTCTTTACCCTCTATGGACCTCTCCTTGACAACAATCACTCCCAGCTGGCAGTGTTCCTGGGCAGAGCAGCCAACATCTACCCCCTGTCCTTCCTGCTCAACCTTGGACGCAGGAACAAGATCAGCTCCAACTTCCAACACATGATGATGTTTGCAGGTATTGCATTTACACAGGCAGCCCAATTCTGATCATTTGCCCAATTATTGTCGAAAGAGCTGTTGTAATTTGTCAAAAGACTAAGATTGGAATGTGGCCAGGCGGAGATCATTTTTCATTTTCCTTTTTTAATCACTAGATTAAATAACATTGTATTTACTTGAAGAGAAAAGGTGATGATGATATATCGCTTTCTGTCCAGTTTCTGGGTTTCAATTGATGAAATATCTGCCCCAATTTTTGTATTTATTATTAGTTTAAAACATTTTTAGGGACATTTTTTAAAAAGTGCAGATGCTGGGATATCCTGCCACTTTTTGAACTATGTTGATTTATGAGTGTGAATTATTGTGTCCAGTGATTTTTTTTTTTTTAGGAGTCACTTCTGCCATTACATCCTTAGTCTTCTGAAGCTCAGTTGATAGAGAAGTGCTTGCAATGCCAGGATAGTTCCGTTTGATTCTATAATATTATTATTATTATTATTATTATTATAAATATATAAAAAACAAGTCATACCAGAACGTGTTGTTGAATTGACCGCTATGTAACTGTACTAACTGATTGTCATGTGATGACGATTATTGAAGCTGTTTACAAAGTACCAACACCAGCCACGTTATCTAACAAAAATCTATTTTAAGTGATATGACTTGTGGAGAGACGCACAATGCTTGTCGCTTGTGCACACACATACGTTCGGGTGGTTCGAGCCCTGAATGCTGATTGGCTGTATTAGGTTCTAAATATTAGAGTAAGAACCCGAAGGACACTGTGAAAGCTTAAACCAAGTTTATTCTTCCCAAAGGATCGAACAGCTGAATTGACAAAAACATGTTTACAATAGTGGTGGTGTTTGTACCCCACTTTGGGCGGAGTCTCCTCCTCCTCACTAAACATTGTATCTTTATTGCTAGGCAGGAAACCTTTCCTTCTCCCTTAACGTGACCTCGACCCCCTTCCTCTCTAATCTATGGTTCTCTTCCCTCTTCCCTCTGCCTGCCATGTGATCGTTTCCATACTCAATACATTCCAAGCTAATTGCACCCACCATATACCTTCCCCCTACAGATAACCGTTAACCTCTGGTGTAGCCCCTCGGCTGTGGCACCCCTCAGGTCTCTATTATAACTAATGAGTAATAACATTTAAAATTCAGAAATCCAAACCCATCAGTCCCCCCTTTTTGACATTTGACATCATACAGTTCAACATCACATAAACTTGGAAATTACTATATAAATGGACAAACAATGACAATAAAACATGAACAAACAAAAAAATAAACATGATTAACATTCACCGTGAGGTTTACAAACTCCGAGACTTATGGCCTGTGTTCTATGATCACACCAAGCACACGCTCATTTCCATTTCTCATAGAACACTGATGAAAACGTGTCCGCTAGAACTGTTGACTCCTTCCATTTCAACTTTCTCCTTCTGGTTCCTAAGAGAGTGACAGCACAAGACTTGAAAAGCAAAAATAAACACAAAACATAACTGTATTCACAGTGTGGTAAGCTATGCATAATGATATATGCATGAAAACCCAAAGTCTGATAACATGACAATTCCCACTCTCTCTTCGCCTGACTCTATGCCTCCAGGATACTTTTCTGCTGGATTCCACAAACATGAAGGCCCTAGAGAACCACCTCATGTTTTCACCCAGACTTCCCCTTTCCTGCCACAGGCTCCGAGAGGTGTTCCCAAGCCATGTCATTTTCACTTTGTTCCCCGTCTCCTCCTTTGCCACCTGATGGGCAAGTGCATAGCCCTGATCAACGCTACTCTTGAGGTAACTCAGCACTGTATGTGCTTTCACACCAATGCCTCCAGAATGTTGTCCAGAGTACAATAACCCCAACATATATCCTTTCATATGATGCAATAACCAAAAAGGCAACTCAACCCAACTATGGTGGTTGAAGTAGCTCCCAGACCCAAACCATCTGTATGTCTACAGTGGAATCTAGTCTTTCTCTCTCTCATTAGCTCCGCTTCCTCTGTCATGGCGTCTTCAAGCTCGCCCATCATGCGGCTGGACCTCACTTCACGTGAGAACCGTGAACCCACCGAGGAGAGACATGACGATCTTTACCGCAGCAGGTGCTGTAAGGAGTACTGTGTGTAGACCAGACCAACGCTGTCCCAACACCCCAGCCTGGTGTATATTGATGTACACTCAATCTCCAGAATTCAGCCCGTGCCCTCGGTTATCTGCTGCGCCTCATGTGCTGCTTCCACCTGGGAATATACACAATGCAATGCATTGGTCATTTCCTGACAACACAGACTCCCCTTAGCCCAGATCACTAATCTGTGACATGTATAACAGCCCCCGGTACTCCCATCGGTCTCCCAGTTACCAAGCCATGTGGCATGAGTCCTCATAAAATTCTATCCCAACAATGCTACTAAAATAACCCCGGCTACTACTGACACTGCCCGTGACGCATACCTCAGTCTCCCTCATTTGCACCGTGGTCCAATTCCATGCTGTTTGTTACAATAGCTACTGCATGGAATCTTTCAAGTGTTCGCTGGCTGTTATGAATAGGGAAAATATGAATGAAGGATATCCAACCGAACAAAACTCTTTGCATCACAGAGTTCTTGAAAGTTGACAATAGTGTCTGAAATGCCAACACTATCTCTGCTACTCACACCATGATCTGGGTATGTGTAACGTTCAGTTTAACTTCATAGTAGTCCCTATATCGTGCACAGTTAGCTCGCAGGAGAGTGAGGACAGCTCTCTCCTGTAACAATATACATAGTCTCTTATGATCCCCACAGATCTCCACCCCAGTCACATTCCATCTCACTTAACAGCCTTATGTAAACATTATGTCTCAAACACAGATCTCATGTGTACCTCACATCCTGCTACAGATACATTTGCACACATATCATTCCATCTAAACCATAACACACTTGTCACTACCCCTAATGCACTTCTACAGTTATAAACATACTAAAACATTCTTAAATCAATTAGTCAATGTACATCAGTCCCTCCTGGAACAATGATCACACTTATGTTGCACGAAACCTAAAAACGTATTAGCTTGAAAAGGAAAGAGGAAAAAGTAAGTGTTCAATAATTTCACACCACCCTTGATGCAACTAAAACTGGGGAAAGAACCAACCATCCATCCATTACGTTCCAAGCCCATGTGATGCTGGTCTCCATGCCCGCCTCCTTCATTTTCATCCTTGGGTGTTAGTCTGGGTCTTGCATTATGAACCTTGTATGCAATTAATTGTACCGTATCATCCAGCAATCTATATGTGTTCATGCGATTTAACATACTAATTCTGATCAACATGGTTAAAAAAAACTTTGTTTGAACCAAGCTATCATCCAGTGAGTTTTCTAATAACCTCCCTGTCGGAGGACACTTAAAGATAAGGTTTCTAGAGGCTCCCTAGGTATAATACATTTGAGCAGTGCACCCACCCCTCACAGTTTGAGAACAACTCTCTCCCGCTGTATCCGAATTATAACTAAAACATTTGATAAATGATCCACCCTAATTTAGAATCACTGTCCTTAGTGCTTTACTTTGAGTCTTATCACTCGAATTCAAGCTTCTCAACCTAGCACACATCACGGTTAGAATGTACATTTAAAAGCGGGACCTTTTATTGCCGGTAATAACTCTTCTCATTACAACCCCCCCCCCCCCCCCCCCCCCCCCCCTGTTTTCCTGTCGCGATTGGCATGGTAATGAAAGATTGGTATCTCAATGCATTCTTAGTCTAGATTGTTCGCAGTGTGTAGACCTTCCTCAATTACCAACCCCTCCTCCCGGCACTTCCTCCTTCCCAATGGCACATACAGTTGAAGGCGGAAGTTTACATACCCTTAGGTTGGAGTCATTAAAACTTGTTTTTCAACCACTCCACACATTTCTTGTTAACAAACTATAGTTTTGGCAAGTCGGTTAGGACATCTACTCTGTGCATGACACAAGTAATTTTTCCAACAATTGTTTACAGACAGATTATTTAACTTATAATTCACTGTATCACAATTCCAGAAGTTTACATACACTTAGTTGACTGTGCCTTTAAACAGCTTGGAAAATTCCAGAAAATGTAATGGCTTTAGAAGCTTCTGAGAGGATAATTGACACCATTTGAGTCAATTGGAGGTGTACCTGGGGATGTATTTCAAGGCCTACCTTCAAACTCAGTGCCTCTTTGCTTGACATCATGGGAAAATCAAAATAAATCAGCCAAGACCTCAGAGAAAAAATTGTAGACCTCCACAAGTCTGGTTTATCTTTGGGAGCAATTTCCAAACGCCTGAAGGCACCACGTTCATCTGTACAAACAATAGTACGCAAGTATAAACACCATGGGACAACGCAGCCGTCATACCGCTCAGGAAGGAGACGCGTTCTGTCTCCTAGAGATGAATGTACTTTGGTGCGAAAAATGCAAATCAATCCCAGAACAACGACAAAGGACTTTGTGAAGATGCTGGAGGAAACAGGTACAAAAGTATCTATATCCACAGTAAAACGAGTTCTATATCGACATAACCTGAAAGGCCGCTCGGCAAGGAAGAAGCCACTGCTCCAAAACTGCCATTAAAAAAGCCACACTACAGGTTGCAACTGCACATGGGGACAAAGATCGTACTTTTTGGAGAAATGTCCTCTGGTCTGATGAAACAAAAATAGAATTGTTTGGCCATAATGACTATTGTTATGTTTGGAGGATAAAGGGGGGACGTTTGCAGGACGAAGAACACCATCCCAACCGTGAAGCACTGGGGTTGGCAGCATCATGTTGTAGGGGTGCTTTGCAGGAGGGACTGGTGCACTTCACAAAAAAGATGACATCCTGAGGATGGAAAATCATGTGGATGTTTTGACGCAACATCTCAAGACATCAGTCAGGAAGTTAAAGCTTGGTCGCAAATGGGTCTTCCAAATGCGCAATGACCCCAAGCGTACTTCCAAAGTTGTTGCAAAAATGGCTTAAGGACAACAAAGTCAAGGTATTGAAGTGGCCATCACAAAGCCCTGAACTCAATCCTCTAGACAATTTGTGGGCAGAACTGAAAAAGCGTGTGCGAGCAAGGAGGCCTACAAACCTGACTCAGTTACACCAGCTCTGTCAGGAGGATTGGGACAAAATTCATCCAATTTATTGTGGGAAGCTTGTGGAAGACTACCCGAAACGTTTGACCCAAGTTAAACAATTTAAAGGCAATGCTACCAAATACTAATTGAGTGTATGTAAACTTCTGACCCACTTGGAATGTGATGAAAGAAATAAAAGATGAAATAAATCATTCTCTCTATTATTCTGACATTTCACATTCTTAAAAGAAAGTGGTGATCCTAGCTGACCTAAGACAAGGAATTGTGAAAAGCTGAGTTTAAATTTATTTGTATGTAAACTTCCGACTTCAACTGTATGTAACTCTTGCCTGTCAGATTTGATGGACCTTGGTACTGTCCTGATTTTTTCAATATAAAGTAATCAGTTTTTCCCACGTACACAATTCTCTCACCTGAGCCACTACCACCATTCTGTCTGGTCCATTTCTCCCACCAGTACACCAGGAGCATAAGAGAAGTTTGTATGTTATCTCACTCCACATGCGCGGTCTCAGGACTCATGGCGCACTCCTGCCGCCCGTACCCAGGTTAATGGCTCGGACCCAGATTGGAGTGTTTTAAAGTCACTCTCGCATTGAACACCTTTTTTGCTCTTTCTTCGGCCGGTTAGGGATGGTTTTGAGGTTCACACACACTGTTTGTGGTCAAATTATTCCTACCATGCATTAAGACACAATCAGACGTCACCTTCCATGATAACCCCGAGAGGACAGATCAGAACAACAGTTTAGTTCAATTCCTTTCTGATTCAGGAAATCCAGACAAGCATTGACTATCACAACTATTACATTCCCAATTTCCTTATTAACATTATCTCTACGACCAATGTCAAAGAGCATAACAACATACTGTTACGGTTGAAACCATTTTCAAAATTAGTTCATACTCCCTTATTTTACTGGCGACCTCTCGGAAGAGTTACCAGGTCAGGGAGTTAGCACCCTAACCCATGGGAGAATCCCAAAAATCCAGCAGACCCAATCTTGTGAAATGTTGTTTCGAAACAATGTCAAGAAATTAAATCAGCAATTCCCATATCACAATCCATTTCATGAAATCAGCTGGTAGTTTCCCCTTTGAACACATGATTCACATTGGGATTCAAAGTCGTGTTAAATCTAAAATAAACACATTTGAATAACCCATCAACTTAGAATTACAACTCTTGATAACTCCATAAGGAAATAATGATATCTCATGAAGTAATGGTAAAATTGAATAGAGACTGGTGTTTCTCATTCATTTTATAATTAAATCCCACCTGTTTTGATCCTTTCTAGAGAGATTGATCAGGCCTCACCAGAAAGTCAGGGTACAGGGCATCCAACACCATTAAATATTTCCTCTCCCCTTTCTTTCCCTGTCCTTCAGAAACCCTTTAAAACATGTCAAACATTTCCATCATTCTGCATACCCAATTTAAAACCCAATTTAAAAGACCCCACACAAAATACATCCCACAGTCTCAACACCACTAACGCATATTCATAACCAGTAAATTGTGTGTGTGTGTGTGTGGTAAACCGTAGGTCAAAAACGCACATGAACAGGCCTTATCTGGGAACTCCGTTTATGGCCTATTCCAGATACTTTTATACTTCTTGACGCACCCATCCCGTTAGCGGGATCATTTTCATCAACATCAGCTGAATTGCAGAGCGCCAAATTCAAATTAAATTACTAAAAATATTTAATTTTCATGAAATCACAAGTGCAATATAGCAAAACACAGCTTAGCTTGTTGTTAATGTCAGATTTCAATAAAGCTTTTCGGCGAAAGCATAACAAGCGTTTATTTAAGAACATCTCTCTCGGTAGACAAAATATTACAAACCGCTAGCAGCCAAGTAGATTGGTCACGAAAGTCAGAAAAGCAATAAATTAAATTGCTTACCTTTTGATCTTCGGATGTTTGCACTCACGAGACTCCCAGTTACATAATAAATGTTCCTTTTGTTCCATAACGATGATTTTTATATCCAAAATACCTCCATTTGTTTGGTGCGGTATGTTCAGAAATCCACAGGCTCGAGCGGTCACGACATCGCAGACAACTTCCAAATAGTAAAGTGGGTAGAAAGATGTCAAATGTTTTTTATAATCAATCCTCAGGTTGTTTTTACAATATATAATCGATAATATGTCAACCGGAATGTAGCTTCTTCCATAGGCGAGAGAGAGTGAAAATGGCTGTTGCTCATGAAAAACTCTGTTGGCACCCAGCCATCCACTGACGCGATGGGTTCTTTCTCGCTCATTTTTCAAAATAAAAGCCTGAAACTATGTCTAAAGACTGTTCACAGCTTGAGGAAGCCATAGGAAAAGGAATCTGGTTGATATCCCTTTAAATGGAAGCAAGGCATCCAATGGAACAGAGAGCTTTCTGGAAAAACTGCACTTCCTTGTTGGATTTTCCTCAGGTTTCCGCCTGCAATATCAGTTCTGTTATACTCAAACAATATTTTGACAGTTTTGGAAACTTTAGAGTTTTCTATCCTAATCCGACAATTATATGCGTATTCTAGTTTCTGGGCCTGAGAAATAGGCAGTTTCAAATGGGTATGTTTTTTAGCCAAAAACGAAAATACTGCCCACTACACTCAAGAAGTTAACTGCTTTCTCCAAGACCACAGTCTAAGGGAACATTCCAACGAGAGACAATGAAACCCCCTCCTCTTCTGAAAAAGAAAGTGTACATTTTGTTAGCATTCACAATGCTACATCTTAGCGGGGCGGCAGGTAGCCTAGTGGTTAGAGCGTTGGACTAGTAGCCGAAAGGTTGCAAGATTGAATCACTGAGCCGACGAGGTAAAAATATGTTGTTCTGTCACTGAACAAGGCAGTTAACCCACGGTTCCTAGGCCGTCATTGAAAATAAGAATTTGTGCTTAACTTCTTACGGCTCAAATAACGTTAATGGGATCGATATGACAGCCAGTGAAAGTGCAGGGTGCCAAATTCAAACAGAAATCTCATAATTAAAATTCCTCAAACATACAAGTATTATACTCCATTTTAAAGATTAAACTTGTTGTTAATCCCACCACAGTGTCCGATTTCAAAAAGGCTTTACGACGAAAGCATACCATGCGATTATGTTAGGTCAGCGCCTAGTCACAGAAAAACACAGCCATTTTTCCAGCCAAAGAGAGGAGTCACAAAAAGCAGAAATAGAGAAAATTCATCACTAACCTTTGATCTTCATCAGATGACACTCATAGGACTTCATGTATTGTGTAACGTATGTTTTGTTCGGTAAAAAAATCTGTTTACATTGGCTCGCTGCGTTCAGTAGTTCCAAAACATCCAGTGATTTTGCAGAGAGCCACGTCAATTTACAGAAATTCTCATAAAATGTTGATGAAAATACAAGTATTATGCATGGATTTATAGATACAGTTCTCCTTAATGCAACCGCTGTGTCAGATTATTTTTAAACTACCGAAAAAGCAATAATCTGAGTATGGCGTTCAGAGTCCAAATCAAGCCAAACAGATATCCGCCATGTTGGAGTCAACCGATGTCAGAATAGCATTATAAATATTAACTTACCTTTGATCTTCATCAGAATGCACTCCCAGGAATCCCAGTTCCACAATAAATGCTTGTTTTGTTCAATAATGTCCATAATTCATGTCAAAATAGCTCCTTTTGTTTGCGCGTTCAGTCCAGTAATCCACATTCATAACGCGCTTTCACTAGGAGCAGATGAAAAGTTTAAAAAAGTTCCGTTACAGTTTGTAGAAACATGTCAAAACGATGTTTAGAATCAATCTTTAGGATGTTTTTAACATAAATCTTCAATAATATTCCAACCGGACAATTCCTTTGTCTTCAGAAATGAAGTGGAACTTAGCTACCTTTCACGTGAGCGTGCGAGACTGATGCTGTGGCACTCTGCCAGACCACTCACTCAAAGAGCTCTTATGAGCCCCTCTTTCTATAGTGGAACCCTCAAACCAGTTTCTAAATACTGTTGACATCTAGTGGAAGCCGTAGGAAGTGCAACGTGACCAATATCCCACTGTGTATTCGATAGGGGCTCAGTTGAAAAACTACAAACCTCAGATTTCCCACTTTCTGGTTGGATTTTTTCTCAGGTTTTTGCCTGTCATATGAGTTCTGTTATACTCAGACATCATTCAAACAGTTTTGGAAACTTCAGAGTGTTTTCTATCCAAATCTACTAATTATATGCACATTCTAGCTTTTATGGCTGAGTAGCAGGCAGCTTAATTTGGGCACACTTTTCATCCAAAATTCCCAATACTGCCCCCTACCCCAAAGAAGTTAAAGAACCAACCCTACACCATATATTTACCTAGATCTCACAGAGCAAAACCTCCACTCGGGACCAATCCTTAACCTATTGGAACTACCCATCCCAGATCTGGGAGAATTGTCATCAACTAAACTAATTAGCATAGCGCATCGGTCAAAAAAGATTACTAGAAAATATTCATATTCATGAAATCACAAGTGAAATATAGTGAAACACAGCTTAGCCTTTTGTTAATCACCCTGTCATCTCAGATTTTGAAATTATGCTTTACAGCCAAACGCAAGACAAGCGTTTGTGTAAGTTTATCGATAGCCTAGCATAGCATTATGTCCAGCTAGCAGCAGGAAGCTTGGTCACGAAAATCAGAAAAGCGATCAAATTAACTGTTTACCTTTTGATCTTCGGATGTTTTCACTGACGAGACTCCCAGTTAGACAGCAAATGTTCCTTTTGTTCCATAAAGATTATTTTTATGCCCAAAATACCTCAGTTTGTTGGTCACGTTATGTTGAGAAATCCACCGGAAATAGCGGTCACGACAACGGCGAAAAACATTCCAAATTATATCCATAATATCGACAGAAACAACGTTTTTTATAATCAATCCTCAAGGTGTTTTTCAAATATCTATTCGATAATATAACAACTGGGATAATTGGCTTTTCAGTAGGAGCGAAAGGAAAAATGACTACCTCTATCTTTTACGCAAGAATCACTCTGAGAGCCCTCAGCTGGCCACTTACGCAATGTAGTCGTTTACGCTCATTCTTCAACATGAAGGCGTGAAACTACGTCAAATCTGGATGATATCCCTTTCAATGGCCAATAGGGGTGCATAGGAACACAACGGTTTCAAAATAAGAGGCACTTCCTGATTGGATTTTCCTCAAGGTTTCGCCTGCAATATCAGTTCTGTTATACTCACAGACAATATTTTGACAGTTTGGAAACTTTAGAGTTTTCTATCCTAAGCTGTCAATTATATGCATATTCTAGCATCTGGTCCTGAGAAATAGGCGGTTTACTTTGGGAATGTTATTTTTCCAAAAATAAAAATAGTGCCTCCTAGTTTCAAGAGGTTAAAGGAACCTACCCTACACCATCATGACACTCATGGATCTCACAGAGGATCACCCCTACTCGGGACCTATCCCTATGGAACCTACCCTACACCATCATGACACTCATGGATCTCACAGAGGATCCCCCCTACTCGGGACCTATCCCTATGGAACCTATCCTACACCATATATTTACTACCGGTCGTTACACAATGGGCCTACTGAATAAACTCAGGCTTTCTAGGTCTGTATCCTATAATTGTTCGGCCTACAATTCTCATCTCCCCAAGATGTCAAAATGAGTTGAAACAGGTTTAGGAACTGTGCCTACCTAGTTTGTTGCCAGCTCCTGCTCCACTGATCCCGACTCTCTGGTTTGACTGTAAATCGTGGTGAATCCTGCCGACAACGCCAACTGTTCTAATTATTAGAGTAAGAACTCGACGGACACTGAAAGCTTAAACCAAGTTTTATTCTTCCCAAAAGATCGAACAACTGAAACGACAAAAACATGTTTACAATAGTGGTGGTATTTGTACCCCACTTTGGGCAGAGTCTCCTCCTCACTAAACATTATCTTTATTGCCTGGCAAACTAAGTGATACGGGCAATAAACTTTTTTCCTTCTCCCTTAACGTGACCTGATCTCGACCCCCTTCATCACAAATCCATGGCTCTCTCCCCTTATCAATGTCTGCCATGTGATCGTTTTCCATACTCAGTACATTGCAAGCATAATTGCACCCACCATATACCTTCCCCCTACAGATAACCATTAACCTTTGGTGTAGCCCCACAGCTATGACACCCCTCAGGTCTCTCTAATGATTAATAACATTTAAAGTTCAGAAATCCATACCCTTCAGCTGACAGCCGTGGTATATCGGACCGTATAACACGGGTATGACAAAACATTCCTTCTTACCGTTCTAATTACATTGGTAACCAGTTTATAATAGCAATAAGGAACCTCTGGGGTTTGTGGTATATGCCAATATACCACGGCTAAAGACTGTGTCCAGGCACTCCGCGTTGCATCGCGCTTAAGAACAGCCCATAGCCGTGGTATATTGGCCATCTACCACACCCTCTCGTGCCTTATTGCTTGAATAACCCCTCCTTGTCCTCCCTAGGGTTGCGTGGGGCGATGACTTTTGCCCTCTCCATCCGGGACACGGCTACCTACGCCCGTCAGATGATGTTCACAACCACCCTCCTCATCGTCTTCTTCACTGTATGGGTCTGTGGAGGCGGAACCACCCAGATGCTTTCCTGCCAGCACATACGGTAGGTCCACCATGGGGGTCGAAAGTCCAAGTTTGGGGTTGTTGGTGTATGTCTTTTTTTTGCCTTCAAAATGAACCTTTTGTTGTTTTGATGTTTATTCTAATTTAGGATATACACAGCACGTAGAGTTGTCTGTCCAGTTTCAGTATGATCGTCTGTGAACACTGATCTGGTAGACTCATTTGTGTTTCTGCATTTCTAACAGTGTGGGTGTAGATTCGGATGCAGATAACTCAGTGAGTATTAAGCCTATGAATATTGAGTTATTTGACTCGCCTGCTGTAATCCATCTGATTTAATGTAGTGCTGTTGTTTTGAGTGGATCTCTGTATCTGTCTTTTCTTTGACTCTTGTCTCCTCAGATGAGCATGACAGAGGGATCAGAGCGGCGGAGCACCAAACACGAGAGTGCCTGGCTCTTCAGGATCTGGTACAACTTTGACCACAAGTATCCTTTGGTGTCACTCCCATCAGCACACAGCAGATGGCACTCCAGTGACATTCATTTCAAAGCATTTTTTGTTCTCTATCCAGTTGTTCTCTATGAGTATAAAACCATGATTTTCCCTGATTGACTGACCTTCATGTCTTAAAGTAATGATGGACTGTCGTTTCTCTTTGGTTATTTTAGCTGTTCTTGCCATAATATGGACTTTGTCTTTTAACAAATAGCCCTATCTTCTGTATACCACCCCTACCTTGTCACATCACAAGGCACACCTGTTAATTGAAATGCATTCCAGGTGACTACCTCATGAAGCTGGTTGAGAGAATGCCAAGAGTGTGCAAAGCTGTCATCGATGCAAAGGGTGGCTACTTTGAAGAATCTCAAATATAGAATCTATTTTGATTTGTTTAACACTATATATATATTTTTTTGTTGTTGTGATGTATTCACTATTATTCTACAATGTAGAAAATAGTCAAATTAAAAATTCTTGAATGATTAGGTGTGTCAACTTTTGACTGGTATGGGGTATTATTTTGGACCCCATTATGGGGTATTATTTGTGGATTGATTAGGGGGGGAAACAATTTAATACATTTTAGAGTAGTGCTGTAATGTAACAATGTGGGAAAAGTAAAGGAGTCTGAATACTTTCCAAATGCACTGTATACAGTATGTGGGCTTAATTTCTGCAATAACATACTAGCCTATAGCAGTGGAGGCTGGTGTATTGAGGAAGAGGAGTATGGTACACCTATACTAAATCTCCATTCCGTATTTGAGCAGTTTGTTTTGATTCTCTGTGACACATTTGAGGCCTTGACTGTAACCCCTCTCCAGCTACCTGAAGCCCATCCTGACCCACAGCGGCCCTCCTCTCACCGTCACCATGCCTGCCTGCTGTGGACCACTGGCCAGATGCCTCACCAGCCCACAGGCCTACGAGGTCAGTCCCCACAAACCATGTGTTCCTATTAACCCAGTGACCCTGTTAGGGTGGTTATGGTAATAGCGATGACATGTAGTGTTTTCTTCTTTGTCTTAATGGGTATCACAATGGATCACGTACCGATGAATGTACTCAAATGAAGAGTTGCCTGTTTCATAAAAGCTAAAGAATTAGTTCAGTTATAACAGGAGTGTTTGATCCGTTAGAGCTAGTTGTGACCTTTTCTTAAATGTTCCTTTCTCACTTTCCTGCAACCAGAACGAGTGCCAGCTGAAGGACGATGATTCGGACCTCATCCTGACGGACGGGGACATCAGCCTGACCTACGGTGACATCACGGTGAGCACGGACGCCAGCGGCGCCCACATCAGCGCCGGGCCCGCAGGCACCACCTCCGCCGTCATCTCCGCCGATGACCTGGACCGCGAGCTGACGTACGGTGACCACGAGCTGGTGATGAGGGGCACCCGCCTGGTCCTGCCCATGGACGACTCCGAGCCCCCCCTCGCGGACCCCCGACACCGTATGCGGATGTGAGGCGAAAGAGAGGCCAGCTAGCCAGATGACCAATTCACTCTCCGTCCTGCTCACCTTAATCTGCAGGAATGAGATCAACTAAGATCAGCAAGAGACTGGTCTCTCTCTGTCTGTCTGTTTGTCTCTCTGACTGTGCCTGTCTGTCTTTCTCTGACTGTCTTTCTCTCTCTCTTTCCTTTTCTCTCATACCGCTCATCACCTCTTTCTCACTCTCCCTCACTCTCGTTCCTCTTTGAGTTTCTCAAGTGGCTAATCCATGTCTCTACCTCATTCTTGTTTGCTCATTTGTACTCCTGTTGCCATCACTGTAATATCAAGTATTTATTCATGTTTTCTTTTGATTTGGTTAAACCGATAGCTTTTCTCAGTTTGTCTTCTAATAGGACCACGTGGCAATCTTGTCACAGTAGCGTTGTAGAGGACTCAATACGAGTCTATGCGCATGCATTAGTCTATGTGTGGAGGTCACAGTACAACAGCTAGTTTGTCTCTGTATCACACGGTGTGTAATAACGGTGACATGCTAACTGTGCATGCTAAATTGTGCATCCTTTTTCTATGCGTGGGGAGTGAGACGGTTGAGAGGCTGATTTTGAGTTTGTAGCCTTGTTTTTGGGTCTGATCCTGAATGTTACTGCCTTCTCTGTGTGATCCAAGGCATGCTGACTTGATTTAATGGCTCTGCGTTGCATTTTGTTGTTATGTGAATACGGTTACAATCAAGTGCCTCAGTGACCACTGTAGTTTTATTTTCCCTTTTTAGAAGTAATACTCCTCCGTCCACATGGTGGCGACGTTTTCTATGGGTGACGGGCTGTCTGCGTTTGAGCCGTTGGGCTGTGGACTGTTACAATGTTAGAAGCCTGGTTGAATGACAATGGAAGGACAGTGGTTTAACCAGGCTAACAGTGTAGCCTGGCACACTGTCTTGGACTTCCCACAACGACCTTAGACTGTGACTTTGGGAGGGTTTGACACCTTACTTTAGAAGCTGATGTCACTCACCACAGATGCAGAAAGAAGGGCTGTCGTTTTGAATACCAGATCCAAATCTCCCGTACGGTGAAAGCTAGTGCCATTTTCTCCTGCATTGACATTTTATGAAAAGAGATAAGATACTTTGTATGTATTTTGCAACATACTATAAGTACTTTAGCTACATAACTCATTGTCACTGTAATTATACGATACTGTATGTGTAACATGGTGAATATTTGATATTAGGGACTGCAATGTTATCTTATCAAACCTACTGTGGACTTTCTATCTGTACTAAGCTCTTGCTTCCTACTGGCTAAGATCTATCTGGTTACTCACTGCGTTGAAGTAGTATACAGGGAACATGCTACAGTAGCTCTTGATCAAGGATCAAATTTGCTTTGTTTTTGTCAAATTTGTCTGGAATTTACATTTTGTGGATCAACAATGTTTAATCTATTCCTCATTTCTTATCCAATTCTATTTCAAATTGAATTTGCTTCATTTGGGATTATTTATGGGAATGGCCTGAGGTATGTCCGTGTCAAAAGATTGAGGGGCTGCACTGTATATACTGGACCGCAGTTCAACTGTTAACGGCCCTGAGTTACTGGTCTATTGGCTACATGGTCCCTGATACTGTATGATGTTGTGATGTCTCGCATAGTATGTAGAAATCCCTCACAACTTGAATAGGCAAGTTGGGGTAACATTTCGGATTAAATGATTCAGAATAGATATTTTGAGAAGAAAACGGAATGGTTGTGCAAAAGGAATTTGTGCTAATCTTTATTTGTGTAAAATAATTATACACTAGGTTTGTATTAGACTTGCACTAGTCTAATGTATCCTATATGCCTCGCTGTATGGGGTTTGGCCTGATTTATAGCTGATGCCTGGCCTCTGAGTAGCTCTTCTAAGCTTCTTGTCTATATGGGCTCTGCCCTGTGACTGGTCTACGATCAGAGTGAGTAGCTCCTCTGAGCTGCTTGGATTCATGTGCTCTACCTGTTTGACTGTTCTGGGATCAGTGGTGGCTGTTAGTGTAGTGCAGCAGGAACTGTTGACAGGACACCTGCCTGGCAACGCACTGTTGATGTGGATGGAATCAGGCACTGTGCCAGACAACACTACAGATGAGGGAGGGAGTAGGAGAGCGAATGAGGCAGGGTAGGAGCTGAGGAAAGGGAGGTAGAGATGAATAGTGTACATTTTTCCTAGACTTGGCTTGGTCTTTCCCTCAGTGTTACCTCCTGCTGTGCAGGAACCTCTGACGGCACGTGTCTTCTCTCTTCGTTTTTATCAGGCATGCCTCTTGACACCACAATGTGCAGTTAATTATTTTTTCCCCCCTTTATTTTCTGTTTTCCCTCTATATATTTTTTATTCTTGATTAAGAAGGGAAATAAGGCGAAAGCATTGAGGATGTTGCAGCATTTGCACTTGTCTTTTGAGAATCGTTTGTTTCATTTTGCTTCGATTGTCTTGCATGTGACATTTGTCCTACTTTTGAGCTGCTTTTAACTGGCTTTGAATTACACGTTGGGTTTATAATGAAATGAAAAGGAATTCACATGAATCCAGGAAAATGTGATCCATTTATGTACAGGTTATTATGGTCTATGTTACCAAGAGAAACAAGATTGGCCTCATTCCTATTCCATGCCATTGACTGTCTTCACAACAACAAAAAGGTCAAAAATCAGGAGTGTGTACCAGTCTACCACTGACAGATCTAATGTTGTAGGTCAAAAAAGCCCCTTGTAGGTCAACTTAAATTTGCCAGTACTGTTCTTACAGTATGTGTTCCATTTTTTAGTTGAACTGTCAATGGTAACTTGTAATTAACTTGTTGACACTAGTCTGAAGTAGCTGACCAAAGGGGCTTGTTGTGCTCTGTGTTTTCAGACTGTCCACTCTGTGTTTATACTGCTACTTCGCTGTGTGTGTGTGTGCGCATGTTGTCTACACCTATGCGTGTGTGTGTGTGTGTGTCTGCTGTAATGCGTGTGTGTGTGCCACACTGTGCTCCCCCAGTGTTGCAGGTACTGACTGTTTACATCTCTGTAAATATTCCTCACCTGTTCCAAGTTGCGTGCAAAATATTCAATAAACAGAATCCTGTGCTTTGGATTGAACCCCTCTGTAATCGTATCCTTATTGACTTGCTGATTTCACATCAACGTTATGATGTAGACACGATCTAGTTGGCCTCTGAGAATGTAACGTCAGCTAATAGCTAACTAGATCAAGTCTCTGATGCAGACTTCTCCAGTCCAGACCTTCCCCTAAGATTTGGCTGGAATAAGAACAGAACAAAAAACCTCTTAAATCATGCCAGTCATTTATCGACCAGCCTTGGCCTTCATCCCCTTTAGTACTGTATCACAATACCCTCTAGGATGGACAGCCTGAATCTCAAACCTACTTCTCTCCAGATCCTCTCATCAGAGACTGGTCCATCCTTCACCTGGACTGCCACACAGACTGAGGTGGGGTAAGGTTTCCTCCCTGGGCAGATGTAGGTATAGGGAGGTGTTCAGTACTCCTCCTCTGGCTATAGGTTTAGGAGTTGTCCCTGATTTAAAAACTAGAGTCCTATTTATTCTTTTTCTGCCTAGGTCACATCGTTAGGAAACACTTTAAGCATTTGACTAGGGATGGACATTTCCCATTCACCTTTCCAGGCAGGAGATGTTTTCAGATGGGAGGCAGCTCTCTTTACCGCCAGAGTGTTAGGCATTCTCTCTCCAGCACATTTCCTCAGTGTAGATCTGGTAAGAGGATGTTCCTAATATGGTCACAACTCTCCTAAAAAAAAATGATTGTTTGGTGTAAATATCAACTTTTAAAGGGCAACTGGGACAACATCAGGATCTCCCAAGGGTCATTCACAATTTCTTGTGCTCTCTCTCACACACACACACACCTTTCAAACTGTTTGGGCATAGATTTGGAGCTTCTAATCTCTCCAGAAATGTCTCTCACTGTTGCTGCCTGTTATAGACCCTCCCAACTGTTCCATGGACACCATATGTGAATTGATTGCCCCCCATCTTCTGTTAGGTGACCTGTCTTACAATCTAAACTAGATGCCCTCAATCTCACAGAAATTATCAAGGAACCCACCATGTACAACCCTAAATCCGTAAACATGGGCACCCTCATAGATATTATTCTGACCAACTTGCCCTCCAAATACACCTCTGCTGTTTTTAAATCAGGATCTCAGCGATCACTGCCTCATTGCCTGCATCCGTTATGGGTCCGCGGTCAAACGACCACCCCTGATCACTGTCAAACGCTCCTTAAAACACATCTGCGAGCAGGTCTTTCTAATCGACCTGGCCCAGGTATCCTAGAAGGATATTGACCTTATATCGTCAGTAGAGGATGCCTGGTTGTTTTTTAAAAGTAATTTCCTCACCATCTTAAATAAGCATGCCCTTTTCAAAAAAATGTATTACTAAGAACAGATATAGCCCTTGGTTCACTCCAGACCTGACTGCCCTCGACCAGCACAAGAACATCCTGTGGCGTACTGCACTAGCATCGAATAGTCCCTGCGATATGCAACTTTTCAGGGAAGTCAGTGAACCAATATACACAGTCAGTTAGGAAAGCAAAGGCTAGCTTTTTCAAACAGAAATTGCATCCTGTAGCTCTCACTCCAAAAAGTCCATGGAGAATAAGAGCACCTCCTCCCAGCTGCCCACTGCACTGAGGCTAGGAAACACTGTCATTACCGATAAATGCACGATAATTTCAATAAGCATTTCTCTACGGCTGGCAATGCATTCCTCCTAGCTACACCAACCCCGGCCAACAGCTCCGCACCCCCCGCAGCTGCTTGCCCAAGCCTCCCCAGCTTCTTCTTCACCCAAATCCAGATAGCAGTTGTTCTGAAAGAGCTGCAAAATCTGGACCCGTACAAATCAGCTGGGGTAGACAATCTGGACCATCTCTTTCTAAAATTATCCGCCGCCATTGTTGCAACCCCTATTACTAGTCTGTTCAACCTCTCTTTCGTATCGTCTGAGATTCCTAAAGATTGGAAAGCTGCCGCGGTCATCCCCCTCTTCAAAGCGGGTGACACTCTAGACCCAAACTGATATAGACCTATATCCATCCTGCCCTGCCTTTCTAAAGTCTTCGAAAGCCAAGTGAACAAACTGACTATTTCGAATCCCACCGTACCTTATCCGCTGTGCAATCCGGTTTCCAAGCTGGTCACGGGTGCACCTCAACCACGCTCAAGGTATTAAACAATATCATAACCGCCATCGATAAAAGACAGTACTGTGCAGCTGTCTTCATCGACCTGGCCAAGTCTTTCGACTCTGTCAATCACCATATTCTTATCGGCAGACTCAACAGCCTTGGTTTCTCAAATGACGGCCTCGCCTGGTTCACCAGATAGAGTTTGGTGTGTCAAATCAGAGGGCCTGTTGTCCGGACCTCTGGCAGTCTCTATGGGGGTACCACAGGGTTCAATTCTCAGGCCGACTCTTTTCTCTGTATATATCAATGATGTCACTCTTGCTGCGGGTGATTCCTTGATCCACCTCTACGCAGACGACACCATTCTGTATACATCTGGCCCATCTTTGGACACTTTGTTAACAAATCAAACAAGCTTCAATGCCATATAACACTCCTTCCGTGGCCTCCAACTGTTCTTAAGTGCTAGTAAAACTAAATGCATGCTCTTCAACTGATCGCTGCCCGCACCCGCCCACCCGACTAGCATCACTACTTTGAACAGTTCTGAATATGTGGACAACTCCAAATACCTGGGTGTCTGGCTAGACTGTAAACTCTCCTTCCAGACTCATATTAAGCATCACTAATCCAAAATTAAATCTAGAATTGGCTTCCTATTTTGCAACAAAGCCTCCTTCACTCACTCTGCCAAACATACCCTCATAAAACTGACTATCCTACCGATCCTTGACTTCGGTGATGTCATTCACAAAATAGCCTCCCACACTCTACTCAGCAAACTCGATGCAGTCTATCACAGTGCCATCCGTTTTGTCACCAAATACCACCCACCCCTGCAACCTGTATGCTCTTGTCGCCAGACCCACTGGCTCCAGGTCATCTAATCAAATAAAATTTGATTTGATCTGAGCAGCTTACCGATCGCTGCAAATAGCCCATCCAACTACCTACCTCATCTCTATATTGTTTTTATTTACTTTTTTTTGCTCTTTTGCACACTAGTATTTCTACTTGCACATCATCATCTGCACATCTATCGCTCCTGTGTTAATTTGCTAAATTGTAATTACTTCGTTACTATGGCCTATTTATTGCCTTACCTCCTTACTCCATTTGCACACACTATATATAGATGTTTCTATTGTGTTATTACTGTACTTTTGTTTATCCCATGTGTAACTCTGTGTTTTTTGTCGCACTGTTTTGCTTTATCTTGGCAGGTTAAATAAAGGTGAAATAAAATGTAAGAATTCTTAAAAAACATACACCTCTAACAGAAACGTATCTCCTATATTTGGTGTGTGTGTGTGTGTGTGTGTGTGTGTGTGTGTTCAAAGTGAGCCTTTTGTCCCACGTCCCGCAACCCAAAAAATCATGTCCGCATTTTATCAAAAGATTCTGACACCACTAATTTACAAAAAAGGTAGATTTGTTCCGTATTTGTTAGGCATTCAGCGGAGAGGAAGAGGCAAATTTGTCCAAAATAAGCCCAATGCGTTTCTATGGGCTTCTTTTGGACCTAAGCTTTTCGCCTGCCTCCCCACCTTTGGGACGACGTCTACCCATTGTTAGGACGGAGACATGAGCATCTCGTCATTATATACAGATCTCTGTTTACAGTCTCGTTGCTCTTTTGACAAGATATATATCATAAGAATGTGCCACTGATGATGTTAATCACTTCTCCAATGGTTGTTGAAATCTGATATTCTGTGGAGTGCAAGGCGAGATGTAGGCCAATGTCATACCAATCACAAAATTCCAGCTAAATTTGGAGGACAGTTAAAAAAAAACATGCTTCTGACGAAGAGCTACAAAAGTAAATAAATAGCCTTATTAGACTGAAAGTATATATAAGGTGATTAAACTGACGCGGTACTGCCCCAAAAAACTTTTCCCGCCGAATGTCCCGCCAAATCGTCCCTTTGTCCTGCATTTGGGTATTTTAAATGTGTCATCCTGAATGGAAGACATAGCACACCTGTCTAAGATTCTCCTGCATCTAGATTTGTGGGATTAATTGGCAGTATGGCAGGAACAGCTGTCATGCTTTGGGCTATAAAGGTTATAGAATCTCAATACAGATGCCCTTGGTATACAGGAAGACAATACCCTCACCTTCATCATCCTCATTAGCATACAGAGGAGGCTAAATGAATGGGTCTCATCATCATCCGTTTATGAAAGGAACGTGTCATGGTTTCTTGTTAGCATTGCCAAGTGGGAGATATGTATTTACTCTCATGTACTGTGTTGCTACTGTAGGTGCTGGTTTAGAACTAATTCATTCAGATGTTATTCTCTCTAAGGGTAGAGGACAGAAGCATTCTCTCCGTTATATAGTGTGTTTAATGTGTCTGCTTACGAGAGAGACAGGAAGAAAGAGAGAGTGTGTGAGACGACAGTAACCAGATCAGCCTTCACCCTCCCCTTCAGTAGAAATGAACACCAGCTCAGCATAAGCTCAGCTCACATACTTCTGGCCTGAGGTTTGAAAGACCCAGTCACCTATAAAACATTACAGACTCAAGTAGACCATATCTCTCTCTCTCTCTCTCACACACACACACACACACACACACACACACACACACACACACACACTCACACACACACACACACACACACACACACACACACACACACACACACACACACACACACACACACACACACACACACACACACACACACACACACACACACACACACACACACACACACACACACACACACACACACACACACACACACACACACACACACAACGAGTGCTTGTGACTACGAGGTTCCAGGGCCGGCGGCAGAACGAATCAGCTGGCCGGGCCTTTGATTTCCATAGGCGGGGCACGTTTTTGCACTGGACCTCCTATGTGTGCACTTGCTTGCATTTAGATTTGTTTTTATGGGTGTAATAGCAAAGACCATAGGCTGCTCGTGAGTTTCAAGTTTGGGGAAGCTTGCAATTTACCATTTCTACCGATCTGTGTGCCAGTTTATGATTATTTTGATATACGCATTTCCGTGGAACAGCTTCATTTCAATAATTACGTTTTAGTTTCTCAAAATCATTGTCATGTGGTTAATCATACAAGTCGGAAGTAAAATGATACAGGTCTAAAAGTTAAAAATCAACTATGGCAAGAGCACTACCCTCTGCCATATGGACACATTAACAATCTGTGACCCATTGGCGGCTAAAGAAATGAGAGCATAGAACTCAGAGATAGCCTATTGGCCAATGCAACAGTAGGCCTATAACTTCCATCATCAACTAAGTAAAATACATAGACCTAAAGCTGACAAATAAAAACAGTAGAAAATATCCTGATAAAAATTCTAGTTGCACAATCTCGCCTGTCTTCCTCTCTTTCTATCTGTTTTGACTTGAGCTATTGCTAGTGAAGTGCAACATTGTATTAAATCATCACTGGGTCCGGCCTGAAGCTGTAGCTGGCGAACTTGCATCGTTGTATCAACTAGCCTATTTCGGACCCTCAGAGTTTCCTGGGCCAGTGAGCTCAGGACAGACAACTGTTTTATTATGACGTTTCCACTGGATATGTAGGATCATCAGATCGTGATATGTTTCTCCTTCACACCGAGGCTTGGTGATTATCGAGGCCAGGAGTGTTGGAAAGATTTTTTAAACGCTGAGGAACTATCATTCGAAATGGATATTCAAAAAAACAGAATTCGTTGACTTTTGTGAGGCGAACAAAAAATGACTGAGAAGCTTAGCTAACAGGCTATGCGCACACTGCCTATAAAATGAGGTGGAAACTGAGCTTCCAAATGTATGACTATTAGAGACATATTTCCCTCAGATTACACAGATCCACAAACCCAATTTTAATAAATAATAAATTAATTAATAAATTAATAAATTTTAATAAACTCCCATATCTACTGTGGTTCTAAATCAATAGCTGTTTAGTGGTCTGAAAATGTTGGAAACATACATTTGCTTGACCATGCTCTAGGTCATATAACTGTCTGTTACTATACAGTTGAAGTCGGGAGTTTACATACACTTAGGTTGGAGTCATTAAAACTTGTTTTTCAACCACTCCACACATTTCTTGTTAACAAACTATAGTTTTTGACATTTACATTATTTCACTGATAATTCCCTGTATCACAATTCCAGTGGGTCAAAAGTTAACATGCACTAAGTTGACTGTGCCTTTAAACAGCTTGGAAAATTCCAGAAAATGATGTCATGGCTTTAGAAGCTTCTGAGAGGATAATTGACACCATTTGAGTCAATTGGAGGTGTACCTGTGGATGTATTTCAAGGCCTACCTTCAAACTCAGTGCCTCTTTGCTTGACATCATGGGAAAATCAAAAGTAATCAGCCAAGACCTCAGGAAAAAAAATTGTAGACCTCCACAAGTCTGGTTCATCCTTGGGAGCAATTTCCAAACGCCTGAAGGTACCACGTTCATCTGTACAAACAATAGTACGCAAGTATAAACACCATGGGACAACGCAGCCGTCATACCGCTCAGGAAGGAGACGCGTTCTGTCTCCTAGAGATGAATGTACTTTGGTGTGAAAAGTTCAAATCAATCCCAGAACAACAGCAAAGGACCTTGTGAAGATGCTGGAGGAAACAGGTACAAAAGTATCTATATCCACAGCAAAACGAGTCCTATATCGACATAACCTGGAAGGACTCTCAGCAAGGAAGAAGCCACTGCTCAAAAACCGCCATAAAAAAATCCAGACTACGGTTTGCAACTGCACATGGGGACAAAGATCGTACTTTTTGGAGAAATGTCCTCTGGTCTGATGAAACAAAAATAAAACTGTTTGGCCATAATGACCATCTGTTTGAAGGATAAAAGGGGAGGTTTGCAAGACGAAGAACACCATCCCAACCATGAAGTACTGGGGTTGGCAGCATAATTTTGTAGGGGTGCTTTGCAGGAGGGACTGGTGCACTTCACAAAATAGATGGCATCCTGAGGATGGAAAATGATGTGGATGTATTGAAGCAACATCTCAAGACATCAGTCAGGAAGTTAAAGCTTGGTCGCAAATGGGTCTTCCAAATGCACAATGACCCCAAGTATACTTCCAAAGTTGTGGCAAAATGGCTTAAGGACAACAAAGTCAAGGTATTGGAGTGGCCATCCCAAAGCCCTGGCCTCAATCCCACAGAAAATTTGTGGGCAGAACTGAAAAAGCATGTGCGAGCAAGGAGGCCTACAAACCTGACTCAGTTACACCAGCTCTGTCAGGAGGATTGGGACAAAATTCACCCAATTTATTGTGGGAAGCTTGTGGAAGACTGCCCGAAATGTTTGACCCAAGTTAAACAATTTAAAAGCAATGCTACCAAATACTAATTGAGTGCATGTAAACTTCTGTCCCACTGGGAATGTGATGAAAGAAATAAAAGCTGAAATAAATCATTCTGACATTTCACATTCTTAAAATAAAGTGGTGATCCTAACTGATCTAAAACAGGGGACTATTACTAGGATTAAATGTCAGGAATTGTTTTAAAAAAAGAGAGAGTTTAAATGTATTTGGCTAAGGTGTATGTACACTTCCGACTTCAACTGTATGTGCAATATCCTTTGTGGACTTCACTGGACAGAGGTTGCTATCCTGTTTTGTGTTAAAAGAAAGGTGTGGTTGAATTTATTCTGCCACTGTGTCTTATTGTCTCTGGCCTTTAGGCCTCTATATCATGGTGCAATTATCACACAGTGATTGGTAAACATTTGATCTCGATCACTTTCATGGGAATATGCATTTAGATCTTCTTGAATTACTGTTTCGTGAGCAAATTAGAGCAGACGGTATTATAAAACGGTAGAGCCTTCCTGTATTTTGTTTCAATCAAAGCACATTCTGCTTAGTTGCGCTCTGTTTTGATTTTTGGCAGCGTGAGATTTTTTTGGGACTATTCAGTTTCCCATCCTAAAATCTCAGAAGAAATTAGGTGGTGTTATTGATGTTACAGCAACGTTATATTATGCTAATATTTGGTTATGTTTTGTGGAATACTAATGAATCATTATGTGATCTTCCAAGACACTGATTTAGCTTGGATCTAACTTTCCTCAACAAGCACCATTGTGAGAGGTGCAGCACTAGCTTACACCTGCTGCACCGAACAAGCAATTGAAGCGCAATTAGCCTATACTATTGTTGCCTTGGTGATGCAGAAACGAGGGACCACAGGTTTGGCCGTTTTATGAAAATCTGGGAATATTTGGCCTAGGAAACATTTCTGTTTGGTCTCAGGGAATGTAAAATAGTTAGGAAGGGAGACTTTTCAAACACGATTGAGTTTGAGTGAAGTAGCAGCAAAGATGTTGAATGAGAAACTACCACATCCTTATGATATATATGTTTTCATTCGCGAAACTTGACCGCAAGAGACAGGTTGGTTGTCTGACTGAAATATGGGACAAATCGACCTTTTTTTCTAAATGAGTGGTGTTTGAATTTGTTGATATAATGTGGGACATGTTTGTTTGGGACAAAATGCGGGACTGTCCGCAAAATGTGACATGTGGTCACCCTAAATAGGACCACTGGGAGAGGGGTGTCTGCTCCCAGGGAATTCCATCCATGTACTGTTAGTGATGCCAATAGTAAAGCCAAGCCATTTCGATCTTTGTTGCTAGAATTGAGCTTTTGATATAAAATAATATAAAATATGGTTATCCTTATGTCATTGGCACCTCACAGTTTGATAAGATACAACGTCTGTGGTTCTAATGTATCAGCAACATTATTTACCTGTGTTATTCCTTTGTAGTAACAGTTGCAGGCTTAAGGAGGGTGAGTAAGGATACAAGTACTGTATTTACTTTTGGCTTAGTGTGACTCATCTTGTTGCAATCTCTCTCAGCAAACGATATTCATTACCAAAGAAGGAGGTGAGCATGCACTGGGGAATACTTAGCATACATATGGATAATATAGATGACATATAAATGTCACGTCAAACATCTCCATCCTAAATACATTTTCTGGACAGCACAAGACATCCTCTTCTGAATGCAATTAAATCGAGATATGTAATGAAAATAGCTTAGGCTACGCTAAGAGTTGCACACCACACTAAAACATTGCAAACTTATATTGCGATTGCTTGATTCATATGCCTGATCTCAAGGAGCAGCCTGTTGTTAAGCAGAAGCTCTTTCTTGATGCTTTTGAATTCTACAGTATTGCTTCCATTACCTCCAGTACTAACCAGTGAGAAGTTGAGATCCTAACAGCTACATCTTATAAATTCCTGGATGAGGTCATTGTTGATATTAACATAGAGGTTTGGATCATATCCTGCTGTGTTTTTTTTTTCTCGTTTGAGCTCCACTTGCTTTTAAAGGAGCGTCAACGGCGCGTCTGGTACCTCGGCTAAAAACGTACTGTTGGACGCATCACTGTGGAGAGAGGAGGGTGCATATTTTACGCTTGGAGATAGGTGAGTGAAATTACATTTTTGAGAATGAAAAAACAACTCCAAACCTAGTAATATTCGTTTTTAGTTTTGCGATAAAGTTTATCTTTGACTGGGAAAATTCCAGCGGACCAGACTGTTTATGCGAAAAAGTTCAACTTTTTTGTTATATATTTCTTTACTCCCCTTTATGTCTATGACTTGAGTAAATGTTTAAATCACATTTGTTGTGTTTTTGTTCAATTCTTACTTTGGGTCCGAGCAACAACAAAAAATGGACACAAGGTGCATGTGCATTTGGGCACATTGAATGCTGGTGTACATAATTCAATTCCACGTAGTTGGCACCAGTAGCTTTAAAGAGGTCTGATAAGGAAGGCTGGAATTTTAATAGTCAGTGATATGAAGTAAAGTCCCATCCCTGGAGGCTTGTGATGTTTTTATTCTTAGTGCATTTTAGCCTATTGGCAATTATTCATCTCAAGTATATTTTTTTAAGAAGCTGTTGCAGTACATTTTGTGGACTGAAAATGTATAGATTTTCAGATAAAACCAAAGATCTGTGAGTGAAGCCAGTTTTAATGGTTTAAAATGAGCAGTTTGGTACATGTACTAGTGCTTATAATTTCAAGTTTTATAGTTTACTGACATATGCAAAAATAACTAACTGAAAACCATTTTATTTACATTTTGTGTTCTGTACACTGATGATGTCATCTATTCAATCAAACCCTGAAACCGGCCTTCTGGCATAAGTCAAAAGCAGCATTTGTCTTCCTCAAGCAAAATATTGTGTACAATGGGACTCACAAAAAAACTGTACTGAATATAATGTTGTTTTGGACATATCCAATAGTCAAAATGTGGTATCCAGTATTAACTGAATAGGGCCCTGGCCCCATGTCTACATCAACAGTGCTCAACAATACCATAATAACAGTAGCCTACCTCCCGCCAGTGGGTTATTCAAGGTCAGCCCAAAAACCCTTTACAAAACACACAGTACAATAGGTTGCCCTTAGCCCTGCTACACTTTACTAGTTAAGCCAGCTGCCAAGCCAAATGTATGATGTCATTTTCTCCCAGCAGCAGCTTCTGAACACCTGGGGAGGCCCCTCCTCCTCTAGTGTGACTGGCTCTCATTGTGCCAATGACATCACCATTTTAGGCAATAAAAGCCCAAACTATTTTTTGTTTGGATTGGGTTCAGTGCCCATAGCTTTTCATAATATGGTACATGCATTATATGGTACTTTACAGCACACTCCTTGTCTCTAACCAGACTGATTGATTCAGTCCTGTTTCAGTCCATGTGAGCATTTGTGCATCGTGAAGAATGTGTTCATGCAAAGTTTAATCTGATCAACCAGTCATATAGTGAAATATCAGCCTGGCTCACCAGCAACAGCAGCAGGACCCAATGTTTGCAGACATAATGCCCATTGGAACACATTGTGACATTGATTATGTTAGATCAGAGGGCTCAGCTACTGGAGGGCCTTGTGTTTCCTGTATGGTCCACATCAGTCCCAGGGACACCTGGCCTTCTGCCCAAGAAGACAGCCTCTGGAGCATCAGTGTCCTCTGTTTACTCTCACTGCGTGTGTGTGTAGGCTTGCGCCTGTGTGTACTTGTTGGTTAAGGGGCTTTTAAGTAAGCATTTCACTGTTGTATTCAGCACACGTGACAAATAACATTTGATTTGAAGTGTGTGTAGATGAGTGGAGCATATGAAATAATGATACAGCACGCTCACTAGCTTTTCAGCTGACTGCTGGGTAGATCCTAATTAGGCAATGTAGTGTGTCTGACTGACCGGCTGGCTGTGAGGGAAGCAACATTGTCTCCAGTGGAGGCAGAACTGTACCTCCCTGCCTGACACATTTTACATTTTGGTCATTTATCCAGAGCGACTTACAAGAGCAATTGGGGGTAAGTGCTTTGCTCAAGGGCACATCGACAGATTTCGAACCAGATTTTGGGGATTCAAATCAGCGACCTTTCAGTTACTGGCCCAACGCTCTTAACTCCTAGGGTACCTACCACCCATCTCCACATCCACACCTCCTTGTGTTGTTGTTACAGAGAAAGAGAGAGAGAGCTCATAACCCTCTCCCAGACCATCTTTCCAATTGGCAGAAGTACTGTGTGACTCTCCAAATGACTATGAATGTAACCATATTTTGCAACTTGGGGCTCACCACTTTTTAAGGGCGGTTGGCGGGCTTATAGGGAGGGATGAAGTGAGTGTGTCTTTCTTTTAAGAGCTCTTTCCATCGTCCTACTTGACATATACTGGGGATAGACTCCTCAATCTATCTTTATAAACAGAGCAGACTGGGCTATTGGTGCAGTTTACTTTTGGAGAGATTCAGAGAGCTGTGAGTCATGCAGAAGAAATGGGAGCTCGAAGTGTTGGCCGGCCCACTGTGAAATCCTTATCAGTGTGTGTGTGTGTGTGTGTGTGTGTGTGTGTGTGTGTGTGTGTGTGTGTGTGTGTGTGTGTGTGTGTGTGTGTGTGTGTGTGTGTGTGTGTGTGTGTGTGTGTGTGTGTGTGTGTGTGTGTGTGTGTGTGTGTGTGTGTGTGTGTGTGTGTGTGTGTGTGTGTGTGTGTGTGTGTGTGTAGCTCAATGTCATGGAAGGGAGGGGGGTTGAGGGGTGGTGAATGGAAAAACACATATCCCCCCACACCCCCTCTTGTTTGGAAACACTGCTGCCCTCGATTGACACATAGGACCGAGAATACATGTGTGGTTGTCTAAGGGGTAGTAACCTTTGTGTGCAAGTGTGACGGGGATATCATGTCAGTGTCATGTCCGGTTGCGAGATGAGGATGTGGGCATATGATCACGTCAGACTTGTTGACAAAATGGCTCCTTGTGTCCACTCAGAAATCACACATATTTGACCCAGGTCTGTCTCCACCTTCACCTCTGTTGTTGCTAGGGAACATGTGTTGATATAGTTCTGTGTCTGTGTCACTGTGTCTGTGTGTGGTGGTGAGTCAGTAATACAATAGTTCGCCCCTGAGATTAGACGGCCTTATCACCGCCCTTACCACTGACCAGGACCAGGAACGGATGGTGACAGAGTCACAACAGAACTCAGAGAGACAGACAGAGGGAACATTCTGAGAAATTACCCGTTGGATAGGCTGTCCTTTTGTTTCTGTCGGTGCTATTTCAACCGTCCATTAACTAATTTATCACGATTAGAGGCTGACATTTTTTGCCAGAGAGGTGGTCATTGAGAATGTGTTATTTAAGCAATAAGGCCCGATGGGGTGTGTTATATGGCCAACATACCACGGCCCAGGGCTGTTCTTAGGCACCACACAACATGGAGTGCCTGGATACAGCCCTTAACCGTGGTATATTGGCCATATACCACAAACACAGAGGTGCCTTATTGCTATTATAAACTGGTTACCAAAGTAATTAGAGCAGTAAAAATACATGTTTTGTCATACCCGTGGTATACAGTCTGATATACCACGGCTGTCAGCCAATCAGCATTCAGGGCTCGAACCACCCAATTTATAATGACAACTTAAACACAGTCACACAAGATGAATAATGCATGTTGCCAGTGGATGTCAGTGTTTCTGTAACACATGGGGGACCATTTGTGCTGTAGGGTAGGTTATCGACAGATCTATGAACTGTGATAAAACCACAGACATTGTACCAGTGATATAGCTGTCTCACAGGGCTATGGTGATCTTAGGTTGTGTCTGTACACACTGTACACTAGGCTGTACAGTAGAAGGGGGGTCGGCATGTTCTAATGACCCAATCAGGACCTACTCCTGCATCTGGTCAGGAAGTCCACTCCAGACTTCCTATGTTTTCCTACCTCTCTAATCCCACTGGTAACATGTGCAATACGACTCTGTCTGGTTAGATATATGATGTTTATGCACAGAGGTTTTCAAATGATGTCATGATCTACTACCACCACCACTACTACTGAACGGCTGCCAGGTTATCCTCTGAACAGTTCTTTTAATCTCTGCCAGGGAGCATAAAGACTGAGAACAATAGCGTTTCATGCAGTGGAGTGCTAGGAAGCATTGAAGGACAGGAAATCTGCGGTGCAGAGAGTGTAGAGTCCCGATATCTGTGTCCCAGTTGGATAGGTAGATACACTGTGACATGGACACAGTAGATTAGAAAGACAGAGAACTGAATGTAGTCAACCTATTCTCCTACAGTATGTCACATGTATTGTCAACATTTGAACACTTCGGTGTGTATGGCTATTGGCTAACTAACTCCTATCAGTTTCCATCTTTAGATTGGAAAAGGTATGTGTGGTTCTTGTGTGGTTTGTTGTTGCTGATGGAGCCAGGGTGAGTGTGTGGTGCTATTTCCGTCCTGTTTAAAGGCAGTACCTAAGGGACTGGCAGGCGGGCATGCATTCCTCTGCCATTGTCTACTAGGAGAAGAGACACAGTCTCAATAGCAGTACCCGCAAATGAGCCTGTCACACCGCTGTCAGCATTCCAAACACGCATGTGTACAGGGACATGCACGGACACATGCACAAACACACAGATTTATATTGTCAACACAACAACTGCCTGTTACAGAGGGAGGGGGAGATGGAGGGAGAGAAGAGAGAGATATTGAGAAAGGATAAAGAAAAAGAACAACTGAGGGAGGCCGTACAAGGGAGAAAAGGACAGGGGTGACAATAATGGGGGGGATGAGTGTACTAAACAGAGAACAGGAGACAGGGCTCTTACTCAGGGGACTTAAAAGGGCCATCTGTGATTGCCACATCAATTTGTGGATTTTCAAATGTATTATATATGATTTATACATGCCTCATGAGCTTACCTCACCTGTCCTACCCCATCAAAACCCAAAATATAAGCTTTCTCTGTTTGTAAACAATGTCAATGTAAAAAAACACTGAATAGACTTCAAATATGGCTATTCAGTGAAATCAAAATATTTTGATTTCATGCATGGTCAGCTCTTGCGTCCATAGCTCGGTATATGAATTTGAGTGGTTACATTTTTCCAAACCCATCCAGTAGCTTTTTATTAAAACAGTTGCAGGGACTCACTGATCTACAGATGGCCCCATTAAGTGGTGTGTTGTGGTGTCCATGATACCTACCTGATCATACATGTTACTCTGTGGGTTTAGTTTAACTGAGGGACAGGTGATTTAATCCGACAGGCAACAAAAGAACAAATAATAAGTTCAAACCTCAGTAATGGGAGAACACACAAGCCTCCACTACTTTGTACTCTCTCCACAGGATCGGTTGTCCTCTGGCTTATTCTCCTGGTTGACATGGATTTCATCCCAAATGGCACCCTATATTCCCTATATAGTGCACTGCTTTTGACCATTGTCCATAGGGCTCTAGTCAAGTGTAGTGCACTGCGCAGGAGATAGGATGCCATTTGGGAGAAACACAGGGAGAAGGGCTGAGACATGGTAGACTCATTAGGGCAAGTAAACAATGGGGATCATGGGTCTTTACTCGGGTCATTGACTTGATGATGTCTTGATTATTTAATCCCGTTCCCGTCATTACCTCCCATACTTTCCTGTTCATTTTGTGTGTGTGTGTGTGTGTGTGTGTGTGTGTGTGTGTGTGTGTGTGTGTGTGTGTGTGTGTGTGTGTGTGTGTGTGTGTGTGTGTGTGTGTGTGTGTGTGTGTGTGTGTGTGTGTGTGTGTGTGTGTGTGTGTGTGTGTGTGTGTGTGTGTGTGTGTGTGTGTGTGTGTGTGTGTGTGTGTGTGTGTGTGTGTGTGTGTGTGTGTGTGTGTGTGTGTGTGTGTGTCTAGAACCACACTTATGTGAGGCATTATGAGGTCCCTGGCAATTCGCAGCCCTAATATTAACATGGCAAAAGTCGTGGCAAAATATGTAGAATTGCAGGAAATTCGCTTTTAAGCTGCAACAATCTCTCTCCACCCCATGACAAAGTGGATAGAATTGCAGGAAATTAGCTGTTAAACTGATTTTCTTTTCTCTCTTCCCAATGGCAAAATGAGTAGAATTTAATGAAATTTGTTACAAAATGTATTTTTAAACTTTGATTTTTTTTCTCCACCGTGAAGACGGGCCAGGAAAAGGTTTTGCCCGCGAGGTGCCCCAACCAAATCTCCCTTAAGGCCCCCAGAAGGCTAGGACAAGCCCTGGCTACTGGTATAATGCATTTAGTTAAGAGAGTTAAGTAGTTTAACTGCACAAATATATTGATTGCACAAATCCGTTGTCTGCATGTGTGGGTATGGATGTGGGTACGCAGACCCGCAAGCCACTGCGGTCCCTCATGATGAGTTCATATTTTTTGTGTCCCATCCCAGCTCTATGGTGTATAGTTCCTTTTGAGTTACAAAATAAATCCCTCTTACTGTGAACAGCTTCGCTCCTTTCAAGGAAATATTTTCACTGAGACACCAAGGTCACAGAGAGGTATTCAACATTGGAAAAAAAGTGTTTGAAAATGTCTCTCTCTTTTTTTCTCCTTTGGATCTTAAATGCATCTTGTGTTTGTGCCTTGAAGAACGTTGTCTGGGAGCACTTCAGAGCATAGTTTCTAGAACACATAATCGGGTTATGTAAATACAGACACACACAAATGCACGCAGAGACACACACGCAGACGCAACATGCACGCACGCACAGACAGACACACACACACACTCTAAGTGTTGATGGTAATATAAACAGCGTTACTAAACAAACTAACCATAAATTATGGCTTGATTAATACACTGCACAATGTCTTTCAGCACTTTCACTGAGTAATGATATCAGCTTGCTGGTCGGTTGCAGTGTTGCACTCTCTCAGCCACTGTCTCAATGTTAATATAATGTATATATTATATATAAAAAATAACATAGGGGGCAGTGGGGGTATCTGTTGCCTCTGATGTCCCATCAATGGTATTGGCTTTCTCTGTCCATCTCCCCCCCAACACTATATTCTTCTGATACAAATCCTAAAATGGAATGGATAGTTCATGGTTGGGTTTGGGTGTGGGGTTAGGGGGTGGCTCTGGACGTCAGGCTGTGGGTCAGAGGGGGTGTATATATAACCCATACCTTGGTGGGGTGTGTGGTCTTCTCCTTTCTCCCTGCGTGGATGCTACTCTCTCCTCCGGTTCTTTTATTTGTCTTTCTCCTCTCCTTACCTGGACCTAAACATGGCTTACAGACTTTCAGGTAGCTAAAGAAATAGGCTGATGTAGTGTGGGTTTGCATTGTGATGGATGCTTGTCTTGTTCATATGGGTTCAATCCATTACTGATACCTGGTGCTGAACTAGTGGTGGTGGTTTGGTTTGGGGAGATTTTCTTAAGTTTGGTCAAAGACACTGGCTCGTAGGTTGTGGAAAGTTCCTCTTGGGCCTTGGCTAAAAATATGGGTTTGTTTGGTGCGTCAGAAAGGACATTTTGTGAGGAACCACTACTCTGGAGTTCATTTTCTAATTATTGCATTTTTGGTGGAAAGGAAGCTTAGGCCTTATGACACCACAGAGGGAGCAGAGGTCCATCGAGTAAGTTGGAAAAAAAATCTGGAGAAAAGTGATGGTTTGAGCTTTTTCAAGGCAATGCTATTTACAGCTGGATTGATGCATCTGTATCGTGGAAATGAAGTCCTTGGGACAGCATCATTTAGGCTGTAAGTAGTGGATCAAATATGATTCACTCAATATTTTTTTATTGGGTACATTTCAGGTCAGACAGAGATATCACATGGTAGATACTATACATTCAGTGCCTTCAGAAAGTACTCAGACCTCTTGACTTTTCCCACATTTTGTTGTGCTACAAAGTAGTATTAAAATGTATTTAATTGTCATTTTTTTTGCAACAATCTGCATAAAATACTTTAGAACGTCAAAGTGGAAGAAGAAAATGTAACTAATATATCTTGATTAGATAAGAATTCACCCCCCTAAGTCAATACATGTTAGAATCACCTTTAGCAGCGATTACAGCTGTGAGTCTTTTGGGGGTACGTCTCTAAGCGCTTTACACACCTAGGATTGTGCAATATTTGCCCATTTATTATTTTTAAGCTCTGTCAAGTTGGTTGTTGATCATTGCTAGACAGCCATTTTCAAGTCTTGCCAGAGATTTTCAAGCTGATTTAAGTCAAAACAAGGCCACCCAGGAACATTCAAGGTTGTCTTGGTAAGAAACTGTAGTGTAGACTTGACCTTGTGTTTTAGGGTTATTGTCCTGCTTAAAAGTGAATTAATCTCAGAGTCTGTAGGAAATCAGACTGAACCAGGTTTTCCTCTAGGATTTGACTTGTTCTAAGCTAGATTCAGTTCAGCATTTCTTTCTGATGACAAGCATACTCATAACTCCCAAGTGGCGCATTGGTCAAGGCACTGCATCTCAGTGCTAGAGGTGTCTCTACAGACCCTGGTTTGATTCCAGGCTGTATCATAACCGGGCGTGATTGGGAGTCCCTTAGGGCGGCGCACAATTGACCCAGCGTCGTCCAGGTTAGGGTTTGGACGTCATTGTAAATAAGAACCTAGTTAAATAACATTTACAAAATAACAATGCAGCCACCTCCATGCTTGATTGTTTGTAGAGTGGTACCCAGTGATGTGTTGGGTTGCATTTGCCCCAAACACTGTATTCAGAACAAAAAGTGAATTCCTTTGCCTCATTTTTTTTTGTTGCATTATTACTTTAGTACCTTGTTGCAAACAGGATGCATGTTTTGGAATATTTTGTATTCTGTACAGGCTTCCTTATTTTCACTCTGTCATGCAGGTTAGTATTGTGGAGTAACTACAATGTTATCGATCCGTCCTCAGTTTTCTCCTATCACGGCCATAATTCTCTGCAATCGTTTTAAAATCATTGGCCTCATGGTGAAATCCCTGAGCATTTTTTCTTCCTCTACAGCAACTGCATTAGGAAGGACGCCTGTATCTTTGTATTGTCTGTGTGTATTGATACAACATCCAATGCCCATTTAATAACTTCACCGTCCATGCTCATTTTATTTTTAACGAATCAATCATTTGGTGCCCTTCTTTCTGAGGCATTGAATCCGTTTGAATCTGTGCATGAAATTTGCTACTCAACTGAGGGACCTTACAGATAATTGTATGTGTGGGGTACAGAGATGGGCTAGTCATTCAAAAATCATGCTAACCACTATTATTGCACACTTGTGAGATTTGTTAAGCAAATGTTTACTCCTGAACTTATTTAGGCTTGTCATAACAAAGGGGATGAATACTTATTGACTCAATATATTTCTGCTTTTCATTTGTTTATTTAATTTGTACAAATTTCAAAATTCCACTTTGACATTATGGGGTATTATGTTTAGATAAATTTAATACATTTTATATCCAGGCTGCCGCAACAAAATGTGGAAAAAAGGTCAAGGGGTGTGCATACTTTCTGAAGGCACTGTAGCAGTTGATCTTACCTCCATAACCCCCTCTCTGGGGTCCGTTTGGCTTTGATCTGCCATCAGTGATCAATGCTAATGAGAGCCAGGCTCTGTGAGGCTATCCCTGGCATCCTGGTTCACCACTCACCGTGCTCTTACTCTGACCTTTCCACTGTAAAGTGTTTCTCCCTCCCCAGGGACCAAAGTGGTGTACTCCAACCCCTCCTACAAAGAGTGCTGGTGCATATCATGGCTGTTTCTGTGGAAGCAGCTGTGTGATTGGCAGTAGCTGAAAGGCTTAGCGTTTAATCACAGTGCTCTTTTATTAGGCACATCTAGACCCACAATGGTCACGGTGACACAGTGGCATGCACAGTGTCCTCAAAAGTCAATCATCTGACTTTGTGGGCCTAGGTGTCCCTGACATACGGGCACAGTGCTTACACACTCAGAATGGAATGTATGGTTAGTGTTGGATTTGGGCTTCTGAGACTGTGATACCTTGATACCCTACTGCCTCTAATCTAGCCATTGATCCGGTCCTGCCAATTGGATTCTATTGACCTGATCCCGACTGGCTTGTACCACTGAGATAAGAATGGGGATGACTCACCGGTGGCTCTGTATATAGGGGCTCAAGCCAGGCTGCCTCCTTTATCCCTCTGGCACAGTGAAGACGGGCCTCTCTTTCCCCTCTTGTACAAATCTATCCGAATCTATCCACATATCACAGCGGCTCTAACTCATCCCGTTCAGTTCACCACACTCACTGTTGACCACATCCCCAGGCCACTCGAAGAGCACCAATTGGCACTCATCAATAATTGCAGTGTTCCCACGGCTACCAGGATATATTGTCATTCCATCATTAGTATTTCCCCCCATTGCTCTCATTGTATTAAAAAGGTTTAAGATACTTGAGTGCTCACAATAATATCACATCTGTTGTCTCATTAATCAGAGATATTTTCGTGAAGACGGGTTGGTTGTTTAGCAACAAAACCAACACATGCACAACTATGGGGCAAAACAGACAGAGTTGGCTTAGATTGTTGACAACATGTAAACTGTATTTTGCCTCCAATGTTTATTGAAAATATAAATACATTTGCACAATCATCACTTCTCTCAAATAAGGAGATGATCGGGAACTACAGGAAAAGGAGGACCGAGCACGCCCCCATTCTCATCTATGGGGCTGCATTGGAGCAGGTTGAGAGCTTCTAATTCCTTGGCGTCTTCATCACTAATAAACTAACATGGTCCAAGCACAGCAAGACAGCCGTGAAGAGGGCACGACAAAACCTATTCCCCTTCAGGAGACTGAAAATATTTGGCATGGGTCCTCAGATCCTCAAAAAAGGTTATACAGCTGCACCATCAAGAGCATCCTGCCGGGTTGCATCACTGCCTGGTATGGCAACTGCGCAGCCTCCGACCACAAGGCACTACAGAGGGTAGTGCGTACGGCCCAGTACTGGGGCCAAGCTTCCTGCCATCCATGACTTCTATACCAGGCAGTGTCAGAGGAAGGCCCTAAAAATGGTCAAAGACTCCAGCCATCCTAGTCATAGACTGTTCTCTCTGCTACCGCACGGCAAGCGGTACCGGAGCGCCAAGTTTGGGTCCAAGAGGCTTCTTTAATAACTCTACCTACATGTACATATTACCTCAATTACCTCGACTAACCAGTGCCCCCGCACATTGACTATGTACCGGTACCCCCGGTATATAGCCTCGCTAGTTGACTGCTATTTTGGATGCAGTAATTGCAGAATAACTGCAGTGTACTGCAGTTATACTGCCCTCTAATTGCATTTATACTACAAAATTACTGCAGTAAAAAAGTGTTATTTTGGATGCAGTATTTGCAGCATACTGCACTCTAATGAAGTAATAAGGCACGAGGGGGTGTGGTATATGGCCAAAAAAACACGGCTAAGGGATGTTCTTAGGCACGGCGCAACCCCCGAGGTGCCTTATTGCTATTATAAACTGGTTACCAAAGTAATTAGAGCAGTAAAAATACATGTTTTGTCATACCCGTGGTATACAGTCTGATATACCATGGCTGTCAGCCAATCAGTATTCAGGGATTGAAACACCAAGTTTATAACTACAGTTATATTGCAGTGTACTGCAGTTATACTGCACTCTGACTGCAATATTTTTCCTAAGGGCAGTGTTGTGGAGTAGTGAACTACATGTAGTTCAACTAATAATTTAACTCATTTCTGCAGTAGCTTGGTGGTAGTTGAACTAAATAAAATCTAGGTAGTGTTTTCACTAGTTAATTGCTTACTACTGGAACTACACACTACTTTTAATGCAAAAAGCAGAGAAAATATGGGTGAAGTGGGCCACAATTTACATTCTATAAACATATGACCCCAAAGGGCTCGGTCTTGCAATTTGTATTCTATGACATTTCAGATCTACATATGATATTTCACGAAGTAGTTTGGATGTAGTGAACTACTTTTTCAAGGTAACTTTAGTTAAGTAAACTATATGTTTCTTAAGGGTAGCTGTAGTTTAGCTTAACCTTCTTCTGTTGTGAAATAATTGGTAGCTTGGTTAACTATATTTTCAGAGTACCTTCTCTAGCACTGTTGGTCTTATCCTGACGGATGATCCGCCTGTGCTGCCCATTGTGAATGGAATGTTAATGAGAGGAGCAGAGGACAGTTTTGTTCACAGCCAATGAAATGATGCTGCCAAAAAGAAGACACAACGGCAGAGAGGTTGGATGGGATGTGATGGACTGAATGAGCCAGGCACTCTAAAAATATGACTTTCCAACAAAGCCTGATAAAGTCAGCCAACCCCCGCAGGGCCAAGTTAGACACAGCGTGATGACTACATGCTAAAGCTCTGTTCACAGCCAGACATCTGTGGGTCATTTTGAGGCAGCCATTTTCCACACACTTCCCTCAGACGTTTGGCATGCCGGTGCTAAGCCCCTTGCCTGGTTGGGTCTGATTCGAGGACAGAACTTGTACTGGGATGCCAGCTTGAACATGTATTTTTCTTAGCTTGGATGATGGATAGGTTTTGTGTGTCTGGGTGCCTGCTAGACAGGGCCATGCTTTGTCAACATGACAGTGTGTGTTAATGGCAGTGGTGGAAAAAGTACCCAATTGTCATACCTTAATAGAAAATGACTCAAGTAAAAGTGGAAGTCACCCAGTAAAATACTAGGAATGTTGTGAAATAAAAGTAGTCAAAAATATAAAGAGTAAAGTAAAGTAAAGTAGATACCACAAAAAAACGACTTTACACCACTGGTTAGTGGCAGTGTGAGGACGTTGCGGGCCCGGAGTCATTATTCAGGTCTGGCTGCATGCATTGTAGATGGCTGAGGAACAAGTTTCAAGTACAAGCTTTAATGACATGTGCACAAGTAACACTTTTCTTTTGGTTACTAAATGATTCCATGTGTGTTATTTCATAGTTTTGATGTCTTCACTATTATTCTACAATATAGAAAAAAGTAAAAATAAAGAAAAACCCTGGAATGAGTAGGTGTCCAAACTTTTGACTGGTACTGTATACATGACTTGTTCCCCAAGGTAAATGTGATTGTTGTTTGTTTTTGTACAGGGCCGAGGAGCTACTCTACTTCCACCATGACTGAACGCTTTGACTGTTACTATTGCCGTGACAACCTGCATGGGAAGAAGTATGTGATGAAGGATGAGAAGCACGTGTGTACAAAGTGCTTCGACAAGCTCTGTGCCAACACATGCGCCGAATGCCGTCGCCCCATTGGGGCTGATGCCAAGGTGGGTGTTGTGTATGTCCTTGTGAGTGTACCCTTAAATGTGTGTTCATAAAGCTGATTGGCTTCAGTTCATTGTCCAGATTAAGGCCAGTGTTACATATCTGTGCCCGTATCCACAAAGCCTTTCAGAGTAGGAGTGCTGATATGAGATCAATTTAGCCTTTTAGATAATAACGAATATGATTATATGGACAGGTGATCCTGATCCTTTGGCAGCCGCCTCCACAACATAACAGTCACAGATACTTACTTGTGTTATAGACACTATCATTGCTAATGAACCCTGAAATATTATACAATTCACATTGTTACACCATGACTAGTGTCTACCCCAAGGTGTCCGGGTTTGGCTGTCAGTCCCTTCATGGTATTCTGCACTCAAATTCACGTAATTTGCACTAATGCTTTCCAGACGGACATTCTCTTTTTTTCCTAACACCTCTGAATAGTTTGATGAGGTGTGTAGGAAGCCCATGTGAATGAATGCATCTCACGCCTTTCCCTCCCTCCTCTCTGTCCAGGAGCTGAACCATAAGAATCGTCACTGGCACGAGGACTGCTTCCGCTGTGCCAAGTGCTACAAGCCCCTGGCTAACGAGCCCTTCGGCGCCAGGGACGACGGCAAGATCATGTGTGGCACGTGTGGCTCCCGCGAGGATGGCAACCGGTGCCAGGCCTGCTACAAGGTGGTCATGCCAGGTGGGCTTAACCATACCCATAATACACTTCTTTCTTAAGTGACCTAGCAGTGTGCACATGGCTGCTGTTTACATTTGTTATTCTTGTGAAGACCAGGGCAAATTCCGATACTATGTGTGTGAGTAAATTCACTCTGAAGTGCTAGAGTGGGCTCTGGGCGTTCGTAAATTCAGAGCGTTTAGTTCTCTGTTTCGGAGTGTTCAGAACGCACATTTGACGCTCTGGCCGAGGAGTAGGGTTGATCGGAGTGTTCTGACCTCACACTCAAGCTATCTTGCTAGCTACTTTCAGACCCAAATGAGAGAACATCTCACTTACCACTTTACTCGCCCTAGCATAGCTGGTTAGACTGTTTATGTTATCTAGAGCGTTGGTGACTAACTGAGCTGCTGGCAACAAATGAATTACATGTTTTTTTCCGACGCTTACTGATACCGGTCATATTCAACAGGTGTTGCGCATTCGTAAATGAATCCGTTATTCTGCACTCTGGGACACTCAGACAAGAGTACTCTGAAATCTGAGTAGATAGACAGTGAGTTTACGAACTCACCCACTGTGTGAAACAAGCGTCTGTTTTCTAATCTATTACATCTTTGACTGCCAGGCACCCAGAATGTTGAGTATAAGAACAAGGTGTGGCATGAGGAGTGCTTCACCTGCTTCGAGTGCAAGCAACCAATCCGCTCGCAGAGTTTCCTGAACAAGGGTGACGACATATTCTGCGGCCCGTGCCACGAGAAGAAATTTGCCAAGAAATGCTTCCACTGCAAGCAGGTGCATAAGACCTGCCCCTTCACACACCCACAAACAGAACAAAATCGTTGTCATTCTGTTGTGAATGTTGTTTCATTATTTCCTGCCATGTTAGTGTAATTACAGTAGGCCTAATTATAGCATTCTTATACTCAAGTATACCAACAGAAGGTACAAGTTAAAAGGAAATGCTTTCAGTTATTCATACAGAATAAGTACATGGTCTTCCAATGCAACTAACATGGTGTTTTTCTCCCCTCAGCCCATCACTTCAGGTGGTATAAGCTACCAGGACCAGCCCTGGCACTCAGAGTGCTTTGTGTGTCGTACATGCCGTAAGGGCCTAGCCGGAACGCGCTTCACCTCCCATGAGGAGCATGTCTACTGTGTGGACTGCTACAAGACCTCCGTGGCCAAGCAGTGCAACGGCTGCAAGAATCCCATCACAGGTCAGACACCCACACTTTACATGAACATTTATTGTAGGGACACTTTTAATAATAAATGAAGGATTTCATTGTGTAGGATGGAATGTTTTTAGTGAGATTCAGTGGCATTAATAAGATGTTATGCCTGTAAACTGGTTAGAATATATCTGGCCCATTACTATGCTGCACATACTATCTCCCATAATACAGGGTTTGGCCATGGGACCAACGTGGTGAACTACGAGGGTCACTCCTGGCACGAGTACTGCTTCAATTGCAAGAAATGCTCCCTCTCCCTGGCCAACAAGCGCTTCGTCATCAACGGAGAGGACATCTATTGCCCTGACTGTGCTAAGAAGCTGTGAGCATAGCCAGTAACGGGGAAAAAACAAGTGCCCTGTCTCATTCATGTTGGGGGCAGAACATAAACAGGATAAGCCAACTAACTCCAATTAAGTGGCCAATCAAGGGTTTAAAAGAGAAAGTATGTATTAGGTTAATCACCTGAATGAAATCTAACAGCAGTTGAATATGAATCTTGTTCCACTGTTTTCTGTCATTGTTGAATACTAACACACCAAGTGGTTTGTTTTTCTTGGCCTACAATATGTAATACTAACAAGCTTGGGTCAAATTCAGAACACTGCATAATCATTAGGGAATGCCCTTTTCAGTTCCTTACTGGAACATTAATAATGGCTGTTACATGCTTCCTGAATCATATACTAGCTAAATAATCAGTCATGGTGTCTCTGAAGTGATGTGTTTGAAGAGCTGTTGACAGTTTTGCGTATAGTGCTTCAATAATCAGTATGGGCAAACTAGGTCTTTGTAGGTATCAAAGTGTTATGCTCAGTCTAAATCATGTACTCAGCTTTTTGAAGTTTAGGATGTGAATGCACATTATTGCTCAATAAAGGTAAGCGCCTAAATTGTGTTTATTTCCCTCTGCTCGACAGAAATTAAACCCCTCTTATTTTGCAAAACTTTATTTAACAGTTCATATCCTCAGTACATTTGAGATATATTTACAAATATAATTTGTGGACAGGGCTTGGGTTAGGGTCTGAAAAGCCTCCAGAAACCAATTCATATTCACTGTAGCCCTGGTCAGGTAGAATGATTGTCATGGCTAAGGTAAGGACATGTGACGTGCTTTATTAGTTATTATAGCAATCTAAGGCACCATTCTAGCCTACCGTCATGAGATCACTAAGAACAGTTAGCTCCGTATTCAAGCCCACCGATGCAGAAAGGGATTAAAATAAGTGTCCAAGTCCTGTTTATTAGTAATATATCAGGACTGCCATTACCTAAGCACATGTAGCGCTGACCACCAAACCACCATGGGTTTCATATTGAATATGTCTACGGCAATACCCTGCACTTTGAATAGATGAAGGTTTGTCAAGTCAAGGAGGGAAGTTCATAAAAAGCCTGGACGGGAAGAGACAGGGGAGGATAGAGAATACCAAACCCCCCTCAGGACTATACAGTGAAGTCACCCCAATCTACAAATGTAATTCATTTCAGAAAGCTTTTCAACCCTTTTAAAAAGTGGAAAACCTCCCACAGTGCAAAGCGTATCATATTGTGATGAATAATAAAAAGGTTTGCACATGAAAACTAAAAACATTTTCCCCTCTGACAGAGATGCATGTTAAACGATTAAGGGCTTGTTTGTTTAGTCAAAGTTACATTCTTTAAGCCTATAAGTCAAAGCTAAGCTCATTGCCCTCCAACTCTAGACATAATGTATAATATAAAGCCATTTCAGAGAAACCTTCTGGTTTATTAGCACAACAATCAGCCAACAGGCTTATTATGAGGCAAAAAATAAGGTCCCCAAACCTCTGTTTGGACAATTCAAGCATAGGGAATTAAAGCTTCTCGATACAGCTTTTAAAAAAATAAACGCACAAGACTGACCAAATCACATTGTTCCCGTCTCCATCCTTCAGTGATAGACTCAGTCACACTGCTGTTACAGAGGTGTGGGGCGCAGTGGTCAGAGTCCATGTTAACTTTTCTATTGCAAACTTCAAAAACACCATCCCTGCAACCTTTCACACCATGTTAAAAAGCCCTGAAACATTCTCCCACTCCTCAGTCCACCCCTCAGTTGGGAACAAATGCAATTGTCTGAGGTGGTTGGGGGATGAAAAGCAGAACCATTCAGAGCATCACAAAAAAATGCCCTCAATCAACACACACACCCATGTTCTCTCAACAGTATGGGGATCCCATGTGTTGTCCCCTAGGGTTTGTAGAGTACTAGAGAAGAGGGTTTCCTATTAGCGCCCAGGGTAACTCCCCCCCCAAACAAACCTAACTCGATTCCACACAAACCCTTAGCCCCTATCCCTTTGCACTTGAGGTGATCTGTAAGTACTTGATGGGTATATGCAATATAATAGTGTCACCTTGTAGAATTGGTTCCAGATTGCTTACACCGATCCAATCTAGTGTCTAGAGGGTAGGGACTAGGGCTTGACTTGGAACAGTGCGTAGGGCAACAGCACTGACTACCCTGCCAAAGGGCATGAGTCAAACAGAACCCAAACTAAAATACAGTAACAGATGAGACAATTAACATCCATTCCCACTACACCACCCCACCCACATCGGCCTAACACTGATTATATACACACACACACGGTACAATAACACTTAAATATGGAAATATATTTTCATATAAACAGACAGCCAAATTATACATTATAAAAATAATTGAAATGTTTGTTTTTTTGCCAGGAGAGAGAAATTATAAAAGCATTAGCTAGTGTGTTTTGGAGATCATAGGGCCTTAGTCGAGAAGCAATGGAATTAGCTACACAGACTGCGTACATCTACTGCCGGTTCAAAACTGCTCTGAGATGCCTGACAGAACTGTTGTTTCAGCCCTATACTTTGGGCGTTGTAAGTGAGAACTTCAAATCTTTCAAGTTCAGTTTCTGGACTAGTACTGTACACACACACACACACCCCCTTCAGAGAAAACTCTGAAGCAATTCTAAAATGAAGCTGATGGACCTTGTCTGACTGCAATTAACTAACATACACAAGTTAATCCGTTATGGGCTATAGTCATTCATATGGTAAGAGTATAGATTCATGCAGTCATTGCTGGGGGTCAAGTTATACCTCAGCGCTCAGGGTGCAATTAAATTAGAATTTGATACGAGTTAGCTAACAATTAAGTCTATATACATGTAAAACCGTAACGACATGTCAAAATATTTAAGGATAAACCTAAAGACCAGGAACTGAAAATTAACAGCAACAGTTAAACTTCACTGAACAAATATTCACAAAATCACCAGCTTTTTTGGGAATTCCTACAGCCTTCAGTTTGTAAAGACAAAGCAATATTCAAGAGTCATTTCATAAAACAATCAGTTTGATTTGTAGACATAAGTGCCCCCTAGTGGCCCTAAGAAGAGTAGAAGTGAGGGAGGTGGGAGAAGGCGAGGGAGGTGGAGGGGCTCTGACCAGCCCTTCGGGGCATAGGGTGAGGGGTAAACCATAGAAGAATAGGGTCTAGAGAGTTAAGGCTGGATCTATGGATGCTGGGAAAAGCAGCCTGCCAGACAAATCCAGAATTCTAGGTCAGAGTACAATTTGGGTAGGATGGGATTACAGTTACATAGTGCTGTTCACAGCTTGGGCACACAGTAGGTCCTAACCGGTTTGTGTAAGTGCTCCCTCAGTCTATTCACTGGAGACGCCCCCTTTAGGCAGACCCTGAGACTACAGTACCCAGCCCACTCCCCACCAATCAAAACGTGTTTGATCACATCTCAGCGGGGACTCAAGTTTCCTGACATGAGAAGTAGTGAAGTCTTAACCATCATATAGCTGAGTGCATGTGCATCCTGGAATATTCTCAAACCAGAGTAACCCCCCCAAAAATAGACATGAGATAAGTAATTACATATTACAAAGAAGCCCAAATGTATAAATTACGTCACACCACCTGCCCCACCACCTACAAAACATCAAGTGTGAACAAAAAAAATAAAAAAGAACCAAGTGAAATGGTAAGTATGGGAGGATGAAGATGAGACCTTAAATTGAGCACATTGAAGGAAAATTGAGATTTTCCCTGAAGCATCGTTTCTGTGTTGTATTTTTAATGGGTTATTTTTGTGTGTTGGGGGGTGCAAAGCTAGCGTTCTGGATGTGTCCCCCATGCTCTTCCTCTGGCTGAGGTGGTCCAGACAAGAAGGCTGGGCGGGGTGTGTGTATGTGGGTAAGTGTGTGTGGGGGAGGGGGGGGGGGTCAGCTGGACAGGAACTCCAGGAGTGCAATATTAACAGGCCTCTGAAGGGAGAGCTGCAGCCTCACATCTCTACAGAGAGAGAAAGAGGGAACAAAAATGTGTAACTGATTATAGAATATCCACAAAGCTATTTACTTTTCTACACAACACGTGCAGTACAGTTACAGTAAAATCAACTATACAACCAGATTAGTTGCCAAAGCACTTTTCTCTCACCTGACAGTGCTTCGATAGGCTGGCTGGAGGGGTGGAGGGTGGCCACGGGGATCCCCTTGTCCTCGAAGGCCACCCTGGGCCCCTCAGGACCCCCGTCACAGTCGATGAGGCCCTGGTTGTGGCCCTCTGCATCGATGAGGGGCCGGCCCTTGGAGTTGACACCCAGGTCAATAAGCTCCTCGAAGCTCCAGGGGCCAGGCTTACCGTTGAGCCCTGGGGCCAGCTTGTTAGAGTCCTCGTTCAGGAACTCTGAGCCTTCTACCAGGCGACCCTTAGGCACTGGACTGGAAGGGGAGGGAGAGAGCCAGTCAGTATAAGGAAGGCGTCGAGTGAGTAAGTGAAAGAGACACTTAAAGCCAAAATAGTCCTACATCAGTTTCATTGTGCTTCATGCATTTGGCAGTGTGTGTGTTTGTGTCATACTTAACAGCCAGGGGCTCCTCAGCGCTGGTTCCGTTGTTGTTCTCCTTGTCGTCCGCCTCTGGCTTCCAGTTCACGCTGCCCAGCGGCTCCCTACGCTCTCCCATTGGCTCACTGCGGGTCAGGCCACGCCCCTCGTCCATGCAGTCCGTCTCCATGGCGACATCTCCGGTCTGGGCTGACTCGTCGTCTGCGGAGACGAAACAAGCAGATGACTCAATTTGCACACGTACACAGAGGGAGTGGTGTCTGTGCAAACAGACAGGCCATTCAGTGTACACACACGGATGGTGGACAGTTACCCTTGGCTTCTTCTTCGTCACCCTCCTCGTCTCCCTCATCATAATCTCTCTAAACAGGACACATTAACAGAGTACTGGTCAAAATATCCATCAACAAGTAGGTGCAAGGACTACTGGGTGTTCTTATCCAAGGCGACTGACTTAAGTATTGGAGAAATTCCTGTTGCCATGGAGAGATCAGAGCTTGAGAAATGTGAACTCACTTTTTCTAGGTCCCCTTTTCTGGTTCTCTTCATGATCTCCTCAATTCGCTGTAAGTAAGAGTGACAGGACGGTTCATGTCAAGAACCGCTGGCAAATTACACCCTGCAGACACTCAATGTAATGTAATACAAGTTAATGACAGTCGATTTGATTGGACTGCTTTAAAACTCAAGTGTTGGTATATAGTGAGTGGATGTAGGGGGGATTTTCACTGAGTGTGCATACTTAATGTATATAATGAACATGTTACTGAGACCATAGTGAATGCATACAGTGTGTATGATAAAGTGTGCAAGCTGAAACGGTGATTCTCCACCCACCTTCTTCCTCTCCATGCGTTCCTGTTGGTTCTGGGCCATGACCCTCTCTCTCTCAATGCGGACCTTCTCTGCCTCAATTGCAGCCTGTGCCTCCGCCTCTTCACGCTGCGATTGGACAAACATGTTGCAAATCACACAAGCAGACAATCAATTAGATCAACACAAGACTAAAAGCATTTGTCCGTACCTCTTTCTGTAGCTCAGCCTGTCTCACGGCCTCCTCTACCTCCAGTCTTTCTCTGTCTGCCTCCGCCATAAGAGCGTCCTCCTCCTCTTTCTTCTTCCTCTCCTCCGCCAGCCTCTTCTCCTCCTCCAGGCGTTTCAACCGATCCTCCTCGGCCAAGCGTTTGTCCTCCTCCTTCCTCAGCCTATAGATAACGAGATATGGCCGGTCAATTTCCCCCCAGAGAGAGAAAGAGATTATAGTAGCCTCGTCTGGTTCCTCACTTCTCCTCCTCCTCTCTCAGAACTCGGAGTGCCTCCTCCCTCTCCTTCTTCTCCCTCGCCAGACGACGGTTCTCGGCCAGGATCATGGCAGCCTCTGCAGCCGAGTTGGTGCCCGCCATGGACTTGTCTAAGAGCCAGAGAGGAGACACACAAGAGTTTAGTTCGACCAATCTTAGCTAATATATTGGTTCACTAATAACCAAGTTTCAAAGCATAGCCAACAAGATACAGGAGCCATAGCATCAAACACTCCATATAGAACTCTACTACTATAGAGCACATTGAGAGGAGAATGAGAACTATAGGTTGAGAGGGAGATCGATGAAAAAGATGGAGAGAAAGACAGAGAAACAAAGGTTGGGATCGGATTTCAAATGACAGTCTCTGTGGCTGCTGTTCATAAAGAGCTGTCTGTGTCCTACTGCAGACAATCCTATTGATAGCAGCGAGTCCCTGCAGCACACACAGTATCCATTAACCCTCTCCGTTCTACAGTAGTAGTACAGGACTCTCACCAGAAGGGGGCACGAGACATCTCTAGGGCTAACAGGATGTAACTACGGCTGGGAGGGAGTTAATGGCTGTGCTGGTACACAGAGAATTTACAGCTAGCTACAGACCAACTTTCTGCTGCTGCCATGTCAGTTTCCCTTGCTAATGAACAGAGAGGAACACACTAAACACACTGGTGAAACTTAGGAATTAAGCTATAGATCATTTATATACATCAGGATGGAGGACAGAGCAGAGGCTACTATGAGCCAAACAGATGTTCTTTATTACTCAGTTCACATATAGTACAGGGTTTCCAACCCACTGCTTCAGGGACTCACAGTACAGGCCCTGGCTCTCATTATCAGACGAAAGTGAGTCTCAAGATTATGAGACTTGGTGTTTTTTCCTGCTTGATCAGAGCACGACAAGGTCCTTATGCAAGTGAGATTTTAGCCTTATGTCATGACTGTGGTACTGACAGAAGGAAATGGCTAACTCAGCCTAGAGAGAAATGTGATCTCAGTGAGGTTGGAGGTCCTCTTCACTCACCGTCCTTGTCTTTGGTCTTACTGGAGGTGGTATGAGTAGGGGTGGGTGTTGTGCTGGTCTGGGGAGCCTCTGGGGACTGGGGCACCACAGGCTGGATGGGACACAGGTCCTTTGGCTTGGAGTCCCTCTTCCGCAGGGTTGGGGGGCCGGTGGGGGTGAGGGCCGGTCTCTGGATGGGTGGAGGTTTGGCCGAGGTGGGCTGGGGGGACGGGGGCTTGGCCGAGCTAAACTGAGGGGATGAGGGGCGATGTTTGATACCCCCAGGTGACGAGGGACGGTTACGTGGGCTTGGCCTGTAGAGGGGAGACAAGATTAATAACGGTTTTATAAATTATCCAACAGCTGAGCAATATCAACAGTACACAATTAAACACAGGAAATACTGGATATAGTTCAAACGTTTTCTCAGGGAGAGATGTGGTGTCTTACTTTGCACTGGGGGAGGGGGTTCTCTTGCTCGCTGGGAGGGGGGGCGGGGGAGGGCGAGCGGTGGCGTCCCGCGATGTTGGAGGGCGAGGCGGGACGTTTCCCTCCGGGCGATGAGAACCTTTTCTCCTTCTGTCGTTCCACAAAGAGATAGTGAGAGAAGAGGAACGATTCAGTCCATTACGTCAGATCCTCCAAATGTTATATTTTATCATCCCTAAAATAACAAATTACATTTTTTTAATCTAATATAAAGTTACATGTAGGCTATAACATTTTATTAATTTCGTGTCATGCAGGGTTTTATCTGGATCAAAAGGGGCTTAGGTGGTGTGTGGGGCATGGGGGTACATAAATCCATCTGGTTTTAGTCATAACGGTTTACACAGAGTGTTTATTTAATCCCCCAAAAAATGTTCTACAATTAAAAACACTGGAATTAGTCAGAATGTTTAGGCAGCCCGCCCAAGCATTTCAATGGCCGAAAAATCTGTCATGTATTTTGTTTCCACGTTAAGTGCATAATGGCACCCCACCACTAAAATCCCTCATGAGAACACAGTGGAACACAAGTGGGTCAATAAACATGGAGAGTGACCAGATACCACCTGATCCATGAGACAGTCTCCCTCCAATGTGGTCTGTGTCATGGACAGTCTTCCTCCCATCCCCACTGCAGCACACATCAGCCTTTAAATAATGGACTGACAGTCACTGTGAAGGTTACCGTGTGGGCCTGTCTGTTTCAAATGCATTTATTTTTAAAAAGCCCACGTGCCACGGGACGGGGGTCTGAAAACATGCTGATGGCGCAGCAAGTTCATCCAAAATTTGTGTCCAAAATTTGACTGGTACTGCACACACAAACCAAAATTATAAAATGCAACATATAAAAGTGTTGGTCCCATTTTCTATGAGCTGAAATACTGTAAAAGAGCAGACATTTTCCATACACACAAAAAGCTTTTTGCTATCAAATTGTGAACACATTTGTTTACATCCCTGTTAGTGAGCATTTCTCCTTTGCCAAGATATCCATCTACCTGACAGGTGTAACATTATGAAGCATGATCATTACACAGTGCACATTGTGCTGGGGACAATAAAAAGGCCACTATAAAATGTGCAGTTGTCACAACACATTGCCACTGATTTGAGGGAGCATGCAATTGGCATGCTGACTGCAGGAATGTCCAACAGAGCGGTTGCCAGAGAATGTAATGTTTATTTATTTCGACCATGAGCCCCCTCCAATGTCATTTTAGAGAGTTTGTAAGTACGTCTAACCAGCCTCACAACCACGTGTAACCACGGCAGCCCAGGACCTTTACATCCGGCTTCTTCACATGCGGGATTGTCTGACGGGGGATGCTGAGGAGTATTTCTGTCTGTAATAAAGCTCTTCTGTGGGGAAAACTCATTCTGATTGGCTGGGCGTGGCTCCCGAGTGGGTGGACCTGGCTCCCAAGTGGCTGCGCCCCTGCCCAGTCATGTGAAATCCATAGATTAGGGCCTAATGAATTTATTTAAATTGACTGATTTCCTTCTATGAACTAACTGAGTAAAAAAAAAAAAAATTAAAAAGTGCATGTTGTGTTTATATTTTTGTTCAGAGAGAGTGTGTGTGTATATATATATATATATATATCACACAGCTCTGTAAAAAATAACTGTACGACCACTAAAATAATCAGCTTCTCTGGATTTACTATTTATAGGTACGTGTTTGGGTGAAATGAAAATGTTTTTGTTTTATTCTATAAACTACTGACAACATTTCTACCAAATACAAATAGTCTTTTATTGCATTTACTTGCAGAAAATGACAACTGGTCAAAATAACAAAAAAAGATGTCAGACCTCGAATGATGCAAAAATAAGTTAATTTCCATTTTTAAAACACAATACTAATGTTTTAACTTAAATCAATATTTGGTGGAATAACCTTGATTTTCAAATCACCACTTTCATGCGTCTTGGCATGCTCTCCACCAGTCTTTCACATTGATGTTGGGTGACTTTATGCCACTGCTGGCGCAAAAATTCAAGCAGCTCGGCTTTGTTGGATGGCTTGTGACCATCCATCTTCCTCTTGATCACATTCCAGAGGTTTTCAATGGGGTTCAGGTCTGGAGTTGGGCTGGCCATGACAGGGTCTTGATCTGGTGGTCCTCCATCCACACCTTGATTGACCTGGCTGTAAGGCATGGAGCATTGTCCTGCTGGAAAAAACAATCCTCCGAGTTTTGGAATATTGTCGGAGCAGAAGGAAGCACGTTTTCTTCCAGGACAACCTTGTAAGTGGCTTGATTCATGTGTCCTTCACAAATCTGCCCGATTCCAGCTTTGCTGAAGCACCCCCAGATCATCACCGATCCTCCACCAAATTTCACAGCGGGTGCGATACCTGACGAGGCCTACCAGCCACAGTGAAATTTGGTTGAGGATCCGTGATGACCTGGGGGTACTTCAGCAAGGCTGGAATCAATGTGAGACTGGTGGAGAGCACGCCAAGAAAGCTGTGATTGAAAATCAGGGTTATTCCACAAAATATTGATTTCTGAACTCTTCCTAAGTTAAAACATTATTGTGTTTGTTTAAAAATGAATATTAAACTTATTTTCGTTTTATTATTCAAGGTCTGACAACACTGCATCTTTTTTGTTATTTTGACCATTTTCTGCAAATAAATGCTCTGAATGACCAATATTTTTATTTGGAATTTGGGAGAAATGTCAGTAGTTTATAGAATAAAACAAAACAAAGTGTTTCTTACCCAAACACATATCTATAAATAGTAAAACCAGAGAAAGTGATCATTTTGCAGTGGTCTCTAAATTCTTTCCAGAGCAGTATATCAGGGTTTCTGTTGGGAAAATGTGGAGCTTGACATTTGACCAGCAGCAATTTAATTCACCGGATATTTGAGAAGTTTACCAGACCCATATGCAAATCACATTTAGGTTACAGTAATTCATATTAACAGAACATTCGAGGATGCAACGATGTTCTTCTTACTGAATTCTGATAGGCACTTTGAAGATGTGGACGGTTATTCTAACATTTACTTTTCCTCAGCCAGCAAGATGACAAATGGCAAAGTCACTAGCCCATGTCAACCTACTGTCGGACTTATTAGACAAGTTAGCCTCTTCTATTGGTCAGCTTGTTGAGAAAGAAACAGACTCTGGGACAGTTGTGGGACAATAGATGCCAAATTCATACAACCAGTTGGCCTAGGCTACATAAAAATAACAGTTAAAAAGCAATGTTAAAACAAATCAGAAAGTTTAGCTTTAAAATGTTGATAAAATATTAGTAGGCTACACACATTTTCATTCCATAACACAATTAGCAGGAAAACACCTCAAAAGTGCCTCAAAAGGGTACCGGACATGTGACAGAAGAAAATGGAGAAGCGAGATCTAATATGCAACACCTAGCATTGGTTGCTAATATGACTAGGATTATGCCTTTGGCTGCAGGACAAGGAAATACATTTTATATAAACTAAGTGCCTCCACGAGTCCACGGATATGGTGGAATTTGGCTAGGCTACTTTGACACAAGACATAGCTCAATTTATTTTAGTTTATTTAACTAGGCAAGTCAGTTAAGAACAAATTATTTTTTTTACATTGACGGCCTGCAGGGAACAGTGGGTTAACTGCCTTGTTCAGGGGCAGGAGAGATTTTTACCTTGTCAGCTCAGGGATTCTATCCAGCAACCCAAGGCTTTAACCACTAGGCTACCTGCCGCCCCAATAATATGTGGTAAAACGTTTTCGTTTCAAACAATTAAGTATATGTTTTCAAAATGCATACTGCCTAAGATGCATAACGAATATACTGTACACACACTGCAATTTTATTCATAGTAACCTATAGACCGATAAGCATGACCAGTCAAATGTATTTACATCCACTGGTATTTAAATCAATTAGGCTAAATAGCTTTATTTCACAATGTGGTTTTTTTCCTCCCAGTCAATTGTACATTTCATTTATTTTCTAATATATCTACATCATTATTTATTTTTTACTAAGCCAAAAAAGCCAGTTTAGCGGAAACCCTGGTGTGTGTGTGTCACATGCGTGCCTGTGTACTTATCCTTGGTTTGTCTGAAAACTGCTTAAGAAAGAAACCGTAAAAGCCAGAGTGTGCATTTAGTTCTAGACCATTTGTTTTATGTGGGATAGAAATAGCTTTCAAAGCTTTCCAAAAGCAGAGTAGGCAAAGTTCATGCACTGTATGATAATTATTCTGTGAGGATGCGTGTGGAGAAGAGACTGAAAGAGAGGGATGGCTTCATAAGAGGAAGCGCCGTCACCTATCCATTTCACCACACAGAGTACCCTCCGTCCACACACACACTCGAGATTTACACTAGCTAATCACTCAGAGGATGAGTGCATGGACAAGCACACACGCAAAGACACTGGCATGTCTGCCCGCATCATAGAAGCAGCATGACTCCCTTTAACGTGTATTCTGGATATCACCAATTTTCTCTTCACATTCCATCTCCCTAGCTTAGAGCTGTCCCCTGCAAAGCTTTGGTGAGATACCTACACGAGTGTCTTTGTCTCTCTCTGCAATCTCTTTTGTAGGCTGTACTGTGAACCATCTCTCCTTGAATAGGACACCCACAGCTTCATCTCCTTATCCTCTCATTTATCCTTGCTGATCTTAAAAACACAGACTGGGTCAAAACAATAGAGGCTACCTACCAGGAATTGGCTTTCACCTGTCCAGTTGTTCATAGTCAGTCGGAGGAAAAGAGCAAAGGAGATGAGGAGAGGAAGCCACCTCAGGCTATTGAGACGCAGCCCCAGGGAAGGCTCACGGTGTGGCCTGCTCGCTCTGTCGGTCTGTCCTGCTTTGCATTGCCTGACCCAGCCGCTCCAATTCACTACTGTACTCGGCCTATTGCGGCTCCTTTGTCTTTTTCTGAGACAATAGCGCTACTTCATATGCAGGAAGGACCATGGAGGAAGGGCAGGGAGGGAGAGAGAGCCAGGCAGTGGAGGACACAACCAATCAAAGAGCTTCCCACAGGCTCATGGAACACGTCTCGAGGCCAACATGATGCTGCTAATGCCCAATGACTTTACTTAGAGACTAAATCTTGAATGCAGTTTGCACTTATTTACTTGTTTGGTAGACATCTCTAATGTAGCAAGAGTGAGCAACGACCTCTAGTGAACAAAGCTTTTTACCCCAACGGACAATAAAAAAAAGGATTCAATTCAGACTCGGTCTGAGCCGTGGGATAGCAATGTGATCCTGAGAGAACACCGCTCTCAGATCAATATCATGGATGGATAACCCACAGGGCTGCTTTGACTGGCAAATCATACAGGATGTGTGCATATAAAACCAGTACTATTTGTCCACAGGATTTATTTTCCTGACACCGTATCATTGCAGGCTCGGAGAGATAGTGTTATCATGGCTTTAAGCACCTTGTTCCTGTAACTTTATCCTGGTGTCATACAGGCTTCTGGGAAAGATACCCCACACACATTTACATGGCATACACTGCCACTGTGGACTGTGTACTTACTGAGAATGCAGAGACATGTAGCTACTGTATTTCCACTGGCTACTATGGCGATACATTTACACAGTGAAGACACAACATTCTTAACTGATTTGCCTAGTTAAAATAAAAATGATCAGTTTGCCACCATGGACATGAACACACTAGCTAACCTAGCTAACACACACACACTAACCCCATCAGGTGTTAAAGTGCTCAGCTTTGCCATTCTTAGTGCTCGACACATGCACCAGATCCCATGTCCATTCTGATAATAAGTCTGTCTTCCATACGTACATTCTATACGTGCTAATTCTATGTCTTCCATACCTCCATTCATGCCAATTCTGTCTTCCACATTTATGGAGGTCTCACCAGTGAGGGGTCCACTTGGTCTGCCGAGGCGGAGGTAGGCAGGGTGGCGCTCTTCTGCCGGTCGATACTGCGGCTGCGCAGGGGTCCTCGCTGCACCGGGTGCAGGGGGCTGGCCGAGGCTGAGCGAGGACACAGGTGACACTCTGGTAAAGGACACAGTCATCGCAGGGCAGGGAAACCAGCCAATGGGAGCATGGGTAAAAGCAGCCGAGTTGGGTGAGCAAAGCAGAGGCATGGAGAGAGAGAGAGAGAGAGAGAGAGATGGAGAAAATAAAAGTAGAAAGAAGATGGTTCGGGGGATAAGAGCACAAAACAACATGGCATATTGTTAGATTATGCACTGGTAGCACAAGGTTGGTTGTTGAAGCATCAGGGCTGGGGTGGCCGTGGCAGGGTTGGAGGGGGGAGACAGACTGGGACAGACTGACATCCCCTGATTGGTTCTAAAGCTCTGGTGCTGCACAAAGCTGAACACATTGACACAACACGGCACTGAGCACACCACCACAGCAAACAACCCACCACCAAATCAAATTTTATCGCAGCACAAGCTGACCGCACTCACATACACTAGTCTAGAAGCACCGCAAATGCTGGAGGATGACGTTAATGGTTGGTACCCATTCGTTGAAAAAAATTAATAATAATTTGGATCATTTCAGGCGTATCAGCATTTCCTGTTTTAAAGAGTATTTTAGGGCTTAGCCTAGTACACCAGTGTCACTACTCCTTCCACCTTGAATTCAATCCAAATCAAAACAGTAGAATACATGACAGAAGTCCTTCAGGGAGAATTCTGTATGCACACTGTCAGCTACACCCTAGAGTACTCCAGTATATTTGGCTTACCTGGCTAGTCAATTTCTGACCCACATGGAGTAGCTAGCCTCTCTAAAAAGGGTGTTCATGAGAAAACCTGAGTGACAGTCTGTTTCATAGAGAGCCAGTGTAAGCTGGTCTGTGGTTTGGGACACGAGTTCTTACTACTGTAGCTGGGTGCTTGCTGTGTCAGATTGGGGGATTAGCAGTGGTAATCCGGAGGCCCAGGGATCTTGCTCACCCTGCCAGTCCCGACTCCCAGATATGCTCTGTAACTCATTCTGATAGGTTACTGAATGGGCAGCAGAGATAAAGGATGCGCTGTTGAAATGAACACTCCCTGTCCATAAACTGTCACTGGTGTGTCATGTTTCTGGGGGCTATAATTATTAGTGGGGAGGGAAGCCATACCAGCTAACGTGTCTCAATGGGTTGTCGAAACGCACCGCACAGCTGTCAAATCAGCACCTCGTTACGACACTATGCAGCACATGGCAGGCCAACCAGGCCACTCAACCATGTTCAACTAGCCATCTCAGAGCATAGGGTTAATGGGTTCAGCCCAGGGTGTGTGATCAGGGGGTTATGTCCATTAGGTAAGCGGAGGAAGATAGGGATCAAATGACCCCTAAGTAGTATGGAAGACATCTCATAGCTTCTGCACTTCCTCATGGTGACGTATTCCCATGACAGCACATTAGATATTAACAAATAGCGTTCTAATCACCGGTGTTGCAAGTCAACGGAAGTCAATGACCTGGGCTGAACTACCTTTAGGTCAAATTAGTAAGACCAGCTGAACTGTGCATTCTACAACAGGTATTCCACAGGCAGTGTACTAATAGAAGAGTTGTAACAGGGATTGGAGCAGAAGCTCCTCTAGGCAAGTCCCCAGCTCCCTGAGATCATTACTAGTTACCAGCACACAACCACCACAACACTCATTCTCTCTCACGCAACAAGCACTGGGCCCACAAGAAAGCAGCTTAGTGCAAAGCCTCCAGCAGGGCCCCATCCTCAGACAATTGTGTCTGAGCTAAATGCATGTGAGCAGTGCTTGTGTGTGGCGCCAATCTACATATGTATACACAACCTTGTGATCACGAGTGTACTTTTACTGTAAAGCAAGTTCTGTACCACTAAGCAAGCAGGGCCCCTCAACATTGAAATCACAGGACTATAGCCTTCAGCCACCACTGTACAGCAACCACCACCAAAAACAACAAGGGGGCACAGATTGCTTCAAAGGATTTGCCTAGCCAGCAGCAGGGGCCTGGGCTAGAGATATATTTCTATATATCTAGTGACATAATATGGTCCTGGGGTGGGTGGAGATCTGGGTGTTTTATAGCTATTAGGTAATGATGTAATGGGGGCAGGGGTGTGGATTTCAGGCTCTTATCGTATACTGTAGCTAGTGATATGATGAGGCCAGAAGCAAGGTTGGGGGGGCCCCTGTTAATTGCTGAGTCCTCAAGCTCTAAAGGGGGTCTCCTCTGTGGGGGTTACCTGGGGCGTCGCCTCCTTCGGCCGACAGGGCAGCGGCGCTCTTGCTCCTAGCTAGTGAGGCCTGGGTGGGGGTGAGCAGGCGACTGAGGAACCCTCCGTCCACGGGGCTCGTCAGGGGCTTGCGAGCTACACGGCCAGCATGAGCGGAACCCCCCCCCCCAAAAAATGAAGGAGCCAAAACAAGAAAAAGAAGGAGGCGATAGGAGGGGGGGGGGTCAACACAAAGAAAGGGGCAGAATGGGGTTTTGGGGGGGGTCACCATGTGATTTCCACTCATAAAAGGAGAGAATAAACATAAGAAACCAAGCCGTGTCGCAATAGTCTTGAATGGCTTCCCTGTGGAAACCTAGTCCTATCACCATTCCACCCAGTGGTCATGAGGACAAAGAGACCAGGAAAGGAAGCCATGAAAAAGTATTGAGACAGACCCAGAGTGATTGTCGAGCAACTGAAGAGGACTACAAGTGAGGTACAATGAGGTCAAATTAAGGTGTGTCCCTGGTGCAGAAAGGATAAAAAGGGTGTTAGTGAGCTTAGTCCACATACAGGAAAGGGTGTGTGCTATGGGGTAGATAGGGAGGGCAGGGAACATAGAGGTAAGGGCTCAACGTAAGAGTGCGCAAGTACTCTTAGGTTTCTACTGTACAGACTCAGTGCTTTGTTTTGGGAAGAACAAGAATTTAAAGTAAAATGGAAAATGCCTATCTAAGGCAGTAATTCTATGCCCTGCCCACCGCATTTGAAAAGACAGTGGTGTACCGATCACTTATGCACGTTATCGGGAGACAGTGAGTCTGACAGTAAAAACCAAGAGCTCTTGATCTCATGCAATGACAGAATACAGTTCCCCTTTGGTTCCATTGGAAACCCAGTAACAAAAGGATGAAAAACAAAAACAGAAAGGTAAAAGTAAAATGGGCTATAAGCGCCGTTTCCTTTTTGGCACTTTGGATGAAGGGACTTCCATCGAGGCCTCCTTCAGGCTCCCTGACAGAGTGGACGTCTTTTTCAGACAGACTAATGTGTTAGAGGTAGAGTGGGCCAGCCCCTTCAACTGTCAGTCACAGAGCTCCAGACTGATTATAGGACAGGGTCATCCAGGGAAAATGGTTAGGAACAGGAGAGTTTTCCCCTGTCTAGTTAATGAAGGGATTCAGCTTAAGGACAGACATGGATGTCTCGTTGTGGGATTCTTCTAACTCAGTATGAGACGTTCAAAGATGATCTTATTGACTCAAACTGAAAGGCTGAAGGATATTTGAACACTGCATTAAGTCTCACAAAACATCCCAGCACTGAGAAACAATTTTGCCCTGTAAATGAGATGCGTATTTTTTTCTCTCCCCAAAGCAGTTAAGCCAAAACCACGTCCCGTTATTCAGAGGAGCGTTCTACTACGCTCCCATTGGCTAGCTAGCGGTGTCTCACTCACAGGCGATCAGCGCAGAGACAGTGACCTCCCAAGTTAAGGATGGAAAGTGTAATTTAACAACCACCATAATGCAGGCCTATTATCATCATCATCATCATGATGTTTGGTAACATTTGCCCATGTATTTATTTTCAGAGTTTCAATGGGTTGTAAAAATGTCTCAGAACTCTTCTGAATTCCCTCAATTTAAGGTCAGCAAGGTTAACCTAGGCTAATTAACATTACTAGCTCGGTATTTGAAGTTAGACTACTTATGATAATATATCAGGTGAAAGCATATGCTTACTATTCATAATTCCTCCAATATTCATTTGCTAAATCATTCAGTCAAATACGCTATGCTACAGCTATTGAATCGGTCTGAGCGTTAAGGGATGCAAACGGCTAGCTCGGTCCACGACATCATGTTAGTATATTTTTCAATCTTGAAAATAAAAGGGCAAACGTTATTAATCAGTGACTGAAATTTCGCACTACGGCGATATTCACTTCCGGACTTGGAGCGCTCAAAGCGTTGTTGAATGCCCCTCTGAATAACGGGCCGTGGTTTTGGCTTAAACTGCTTTGGGGAAAAAGAATGAACGCAAATGAGATGGTCGCTTTTCAAAACGACTACAATCAATATACAGTATGGACAGATGGAGTGAGATATGGTTAACACAACCATAATACAACACAGTTAGTAGTAGTAGCACAGCATTTCAACAAGGAGAGTCAGTGGCCATGCTAGTGCTCTCTAGACACTAGCTACAGTGGGATGGCACTGACATACACCGCAGGGGCACGAGACCACACGTGTCAAATCCTCTGCTTACATACGTCATCTGCAGGGAAAACAACAAACCCATTGTGACCAACAAAAAAAACATTGTGTTAGTCAGGAGCACAAAGGAGGTATTTCTGGTTTATAGCAGCTCCAAGAGAGAGAGCGAGGTTAAGACAAGATTATCTGGGAGCAAAAAAACACAGCGGTGAGCAACAATATAGGAGGGATCTGTTCGAGAAAGATAAAGGAGTGAGGTGAGTTAGCGACACGAGGACCAGAGAGAGTCCCCGGTAGAGACCAGGGATAGATGGAGACACAGGAGTTGGGCGGTAGGTTAGAGGCTGTCGAGAGGCAGACAGACAAGTGTGCGCGGTGTTGGCTGGAAAAGAGCACACGTGTAGAGAGAGAGGGGCAAAGAGTGGAGGAAAAGGCTGGTTTGGAAGTTTAGAAGCACTAGGCTGCTGCACTTCAATCACCGAACCACAACAGTAGCTGCAACTGGCTACACCTCCCCAGCCGGCGCATACAAATCAACGCTGGGAGCTGAACATTATCGAGTTAAAAGAAAAATGTCAGAGGAGATGCGTGCTTGTTATTACAAAAAGAGGAGGTCCGAGCGATGCAGACAACGACGAGAATATAAAATAGGTACATGCTAGCCACCTTGGTCGTCTGTAGTCCCCTTGTCGAGCTTGGAGGGGGTTTGCGTTTTGCCCCCTCCCGCTCGTGTAAGGGAGGAGCTTCTCTTCTTCAGGGAGGGTCCTACAGACAGGAGAGGGGGGTTACAGCCTATCAGGGACAAAGGGGGCGGGTCAAGCTCCCCTAAAAGTCCTCAAGAACAACATGAATGTTATTTAGCATTATTTTGTTCTCATTACAGTACAAATCAATTGTTAGTCGACTGTGGCTAAATTGCACTGTATGTTCCATGTGAGCAGAAGGAACACAGCCATTGCACTGGTCATAATCTGGTTACTGGCTCTCTCTTGATAGAGAGCTACATGATGTCTAGCACCACAGTAGTGCATGGTGTTAGCCTGCATCGGTCAACTAATCAGTTCCAAGAAAACATTCATCTAGATCTAAGAAACATGCAAAAAACTAAAAGACTATATCAATTATCTTAAATATCTTCAGGCACTCGTTTACTGTGCTGAAAGAGGGCCTTCCCAGTGGGCACAGGTTGAATCAATGTGGAATAGACACCGAATTGCAGTCTTTGCCCAGTGGGTTGTAAGGAACCTCAGAGCCACACCAGGCAATGGTGGCTCAGACCCATTAGAGGTTGTGTAGAGCATGTAAAGGAGGGCCTTAATATGCACCTGTCTGTTCCACCTGAAGCTTTTTCCTGCCTTCCTTATTGGGCTGAGTGTATAGGTCAATTTTGTCGTTTCTAGGCAACCGGTTCAATGACGAACTCCTCACACGAGCACCTGAGAGACAACGAGTAGACACCCAGGGTGAAACAGTGACACAGCCTTTTCTCTTTCTGTCTCCTTCACAATAACAGTCATAGGAACATTGTTGTAGTTAGTCTTAGCAATTTGTCCCTTCTACTTAAGAGGGACATACACACTGGAATATTGCTGCAGTTGGTCTTACAATTCCCATCATCCTATCACAGGAAGGCTCAAGGTCACAGGGATCGTTATTACAAAAGAAAATGTGCCGACATTCTCAGAATGTGTTCCTAACCCTGGTGAAAAAGGAAACGGGCTAGTGGAATTTGACACAGAGACAGGTTAAGGAGGAGAGAAATCAACAATATCAGATAGCGAGAGAGGACAGACAACATTGTAAGTATCTTGGCGACGGTGGAGGAAAAGGAAGCTGTGGAGAGAGAACGATTGGACCTAGAATGATTCTTCTTCTCAGTGGTGGTCAGAAACAATGCAATTCCCTGTGAATCAAGCCAGGATGAATTGCATTAGCATTAGGAAGGTACAGTACAAAGACTACCGAAGAGGATAGAAGAGATCCCAAATGCGTCACTGATGCTTTGGGGCAACTCCTTATGATTCTTTGACACTTCCCTGTGTCACAAAATGCACTACAAAACTGAAAGTGAACAGTAAATGGATGCAATGGAATCAAGTTCATGCTGGGTTGATCATTGGTTGAGGTCAGAGACAGCGAGCCAAGGCATTGGTTTACCAGTCTCTTAATGTTCCGCTGATTGGCTTGTCTCTCAGCTCCTGGACACGGGAAGGAGAGGGTCAACGCAGTGACAATAACAGTGGGCTGACACGGTGGCTGGGTTGAGGGTAGGATGGAACGCAGGAGGGTGGAAAGGGGACTTACTTTTGTCGGGAGAGTTGATGAGGGTGGCGGAGGAGGAGGACAGGCGCTTGTTGATGCCAGCCTCAGACAGCTGTTTCAGGTTCATGGTGGAAGTGGAGCGCTTGTCAACTAAGGGGTGGAGGGAGAGACATACAGGGAGGGAGGGGGTTATACAGGAGACTGACCAATGGGAGACTGGGAGAAGGGGAAAGGACATAGAGGGGGGGGGGGGGGGGGGGGGGGTGGAGGACAGGGTTCTGCAGGGTCCTAATGACCTGCAACCAACATTCAACACTCATTTAGTCTCAATTCTAGGGCATACTACACCGGTGGGGTCCATGTACAAAACAAACATTGAACTAAGGCACTACTGAATATAATACATTTTGATAACAGAACAAGTAGCAGACCAAAGCCATTCCAGTTTATAGGCAGGCACAGCAGTTAGTGATAAGAGTTGAAAAGCCAGAAAAAAAATCCACAGAATAGATACCACAGGTGAACAGTCAAGAAATCAACATTAGTTGGCACGTGTTAAACAGTCAACAGCAGTGCTGCTCAGAGAGCGGAGCCTACATGTGACACCTCATCTGGAAGTGCTTCAAAGTGAGTGAGAGAGTAAAGAAAAAGAGGAAGTCCACAGGCTTGTGGGACAGAAGTGACAGTGAAGTTGCCCATACATGGTGATCTAGGGTCAGTCTTGCATTTTCCCCACTAATGGTTAATGTCAGGATAAGCTGATCCTAGACATGTGCATATAAGCAAAATCAACCCATCCCTGGGAGAACCAGGAAGATATTAGTGAGGGAGTGAGTAAGATAAGGGCTGGTGGTTAACATAACAGTGCCAGTCCATGCTGCTTTGCTGTGGGTACAGTACAGGTATCAACCAGTTTAACCTGCACTTTGTTGTGTCCTGGGGGGCTTTTCTGGAGACGCGGGTGAGATTACTATAGCTACTGGAGAGGCGGCACCTGCGTCAGGGTCTCCTGTGGGAGGGGGGGGGGGGGGGGGGGGGGGGGAGAGAGTCTCTCAGCGGGGAGACAGGAGCAGACACATACCGCCCCACAGGGGCAGTGAGGAGGAGGAAAAGGGCTGGCTGACAACAATCAGTAGATTTCCATCTCTGACAGTCAGCGCCCACAACACAGCTGCTAGGAAACACGCTCACATGATAAGACCACATATGGGTCAAATGACCTGATAACAGACATCTTTTTTTGACCTATAATATGAACATTGCTTTTATGAAGTATGGTCCGGATTCCCTTACACAGATTAAGCCAAATCCTCGACTAAGCGCTTTCAAATGGAGATTCTCTTGGATTACACTATATGTCCAGGACTAGGCTTAATCTGTGTCTGGGATACGGCCCCTATATGATTATGAACAATAAATTAAAGAAAAACAGATTGAGATATTATATAGCAGCTATGCTATCGCTCACTGCATATTAAGAGTATGCGTCATTAAACTAGAGGCATTCAGACTTCAAAAGAAAAACATAGAAAATGTTGAGAAATGTCGTTAAGCGAGCCTTGGACGTACGCAGAACATATACCGATGCCTAATCAACATAACTACAGCTGACAGCAAACCAATAACGAGCCAGTCACTGAGGATGAGTCAGCAAGTTTTAACCGACCTGTGCTTTTCAGCATCCGCTGTCAGACAAATAGGAAACCATAAATCCTTACACACATGCTTGAGTCCTATACACTTAGCAGTCCTATCCATATGGTATAGAGCAGAGTGGAATGGTATGGAGGAGGATTCCTTACCGGATCGGTTGTCTGATTCTGAGAGTCCTCCCCAAGACCACCTCTTCTGCCTCTGCTCCACTCTCTGGCTGCGCTCCAGGGTCCGCCGCATCACCGCCTCATAGTGCTCCTGCAGCACACAGAGGGAGAGAGAGAAGGGGAGAGAGAGAAGGGGAGAGAGAGAAGGGGAGAGAGAGAAGGGGAGAGAGAGAAGGGGAGAGAGAGGGGGAAAGGAGGAGAGGGGGGGGGGGGGGGGTGGAGGAATGCAAAGTCATTCACATGACAAAGTAATACTCTGGGTCTCCCAAACCCAAATAAACAGGGTCAAAGGGATAATGACGACAATATGAGCCTACGTCCCAGAATGAGGTGAGTCGGTAACTCAAAGAGAAATGCTGTTTTCAGTCTGACAATAACAGTTCACTACAATATGATCATAGTGAAACAAGAGGGGGTGATGACAACGTTAGATAAAGCCAAATTGTCTGCTCTACTTTGAAGCAAAGATTAATATCCCTGTAATATGTTTTAAACGATTTAGTCTTTCATATGTTATACCAACACTACATTGTTCTGGGGTGGTAGAGTTGCATTTGTCTGCTTAGCAGTGGTGCAAAGCAACAGGTCACTAGTGCCAATCAAGCTGGAATAAGAACACTGAGGGAATGAGTTTCCTGCAGCAGACGCCCATTAAAAGAAGCAAAAACAGGAGATGGTTTCATTCGTAACACTAACAAAGTATGCATCCTTTCCTGAAGTTGTTCACTCATGCTCTAACAGAGACATAGCATTAACTCTGCCAATTAGGCTACACCAGAAAATCCCATGAACCTGAGCAGTGAAAATAGTCAACTCGTGATAGCTGCACATATGATTAGTCACTGCAGTTCACCCGTCCCAATTCAAATACATTATTTTCGCTTACTATGGATATCGACATGCTCCAGTTTAGTGCACACATTTACGCCATTGACTACACAAATAGTCTACAAAACAAGAGTTGTATCTGTAGCGCCACCCTGGTGTTGGAGGACCCCCGGGACCCGCACCTTCTCTTCCTCCTGTTTCTGCTTCCTTTTCTCCTCCACAGCCGAGCGTCTCTGCTCCTCCTTCCTGCGCTGCTCGTCCAGCTTCTTCTGGCGCTCCTCCATCTGACGCTCCACCTGCAGCTTGGCCTTACGCTCTCTCTCCAGGATCTGAGAGTCCTTCGCAGCTGGATAGGCATGTGTGTGTTTAGGTGTGGCATATATGCACGCGCAGTGTGAAGAGAAAAAGGGAAAACACATTGGTTTGTTTACTTTGTGACCAGCCCAGTGGTCAAAAATCACCCAATTAAATCTCCCAGTAAAGTCCCACTATATAGAAGGTATTTCCTGTCTCAACAGGAACTTTAATGTATACACTTGTGTATGTTGCTAATCCAATGAGTAGATAAGTAATGAAATGGTCAGGGTCAGAGGCTGGGCCCATTAAAGAGAATGGTGTACAGGCTGGACTCCTGAGACCTTAGCTAATAGCTAGTAGAACATGTTGATGGATTATGACCAACCCATAGAAATGGACCCACCATTCAGACTGAGCTCTTACCTTGCTGCCTATCGGCCTCCTCTCGTCTCTCTTTTGCCACCCGAAGCCGGTCGTCTATCCTTAGTGCAGCACCATCAATGACTGCATGCACACAGAGATGCAGATAAGTGTGTACACACATGCAGTGGAAATAGTGTGGGCATGGGCAGAAAATCAGTGGTGGATTATGATGTGCTGCAGGGTCACCGTGAGTTAATCACCTGACAGGCAGATGTGCTCATCATGAATGACAATAATACCCTTTGAGTCATCACCTTATTACTGCAACAGTTGACAGCACTGTTTATGCGGCATTAAGCCACAACGACATGGCGGTGTAACGTGTGAGTGATAAGTGTCACTCATTATAACCCAGGTAACAGACAATGAGATTTGTAGTTGAAAAGCCTGTATGAGATAAGGAATATGTACAGTGCCTTGCGAAAGTATTCGGCCCCCTTGAACTTTGCGACCTTTTGCCACATTTCAGGCTTCAAACAAAGATATAAAACTGTATTTTTTTGTGAAGAATCAACAAGTGGGACACAATCATGAAGTGGAACGACATTTATTGGATATTTCAAACTTTTTTAACAAATCAAAAACTGAAAAATTGGGCGTGCAAAATTATTCAGCCCCCTTAAGTTAATACTTTGTAGTGCCACCTTTTGCTGCGATTACAGCTGTAAGTCGCTTGGGGTATGTCTGTATCAGTTTTGCACATCGAGAGACTGACATTTTTTCCCATTCCTCCTTGCAAAACAGCTCGAGCTCAGTGAGGTTGGATGGAGAGCATTTGTGAACAGCAGTTTTCAGTTCTTTCCACAGATTCTCGATTGGATTCAGGTCTGGACTTTGACTTGGCCATTCTAACACCTGGATATGTTTATTTTTGAACCATTCCATTGTAGATTTTGCTTTATGTTTTGGATCATTGTCTTGTTGGAAGACAAATCTCCGTCCCAGTCTCAGGTCTTTTGCAGACTCCATCAGGTTTTCTTCCAGAATGGTCCTGTATTTGGCTCCATCCATCTTCCCATCAATTTTAACCATCTTCCCGGTCCCTGCTGAAGAAAAGCAGGCCCAAACCATGATGCTGCCACCACCATGTTTGACAGTGGGGATGATGTGTTCAGCTGTGTTGCTTTTACGCCAAACATAACGTTTTGCATTGTTGCCAAAAAGTTCAATTTTGGTTTCATCTGACCAGAGCACCTTCTTCCACATGTTTGGTGTGTCTCCCAGGTGGCTTGTGGCAAACTTTAAACAACACTTTTTATGGATATCTTTAAGAAATGGCTTTCTTCTTGCCACTCTTCCATAAAGGCCAGATTTGTGCATTATACGACTGATTGTTGTCCTATGGACAGAGTCTCCCACCTCAGCTGTAGATCTCTGCAGTTCATCCAGAGTGATCATGGGCCTCTTGGCTGCATCTCTGATCAGTCTTCTCCTTGTATGAGCTGAAAGTTTAGAGGGACGGCCAGGTCTTGGTAGATGTGCAGTGGTCTGATACTCCTTCCATTTCAATATTACCGCTTGCACAGTGCTCATTGGGATGTTTAAAGCTTGGGAAATCTTGTTGTATCCAAATCCGGCTTTAAACTTCTTCACAACAGTATCTCGGACCTGCCTGGTGTGTTCCTTGTTCTTCATGATGCTCTCTGCGCTTTTAACGGACCTCTGAGACTATCACAGTGCAGGTGCATTTATACGGAGACTTGATTACACACAAGTGGATTGTATTTATCATCATTAGTCATTTAGGTCAACATTGGATCATTCAGAGATCCTCACTGAACTTCTGGAGAGAGTTTGCTGCACTGAAAGTAAAGGGGCTGAATAATTTTGCACGCCCAATTTTTCAGTTTTTGATTCGTTAAAGTTTGAAATATCCAATAAATGTCGTTCCACTTCATGATTGTGTCCCACTTGTTGATTCTTCACAAAATAATTCAGTTTTATATCTTTATGTTTGAAGCCTGAAATGTGGCAAAAGGTCGCAAAGTTCAAGGGGGCCGAATACTTTCGCAAGGCACTGTATAAATAAAAGCCTGTGGCTACTTGGCAACGAATTAAAGGTAGGCTTAATTTATGACTACTGAGCCATCGTCATGTTTACCACATGGTTAATGACAAACATTAGCTAAGCCTCCACACTGGAACTCTGGCAGAGGCTATGGGAGAGACATACGAGCTGGTGGTGGGTGTGTATACGTTTGTGTAGGCCTAGGCTATAGGTATGCATAATATATGCATATGAATGTACCCTGTTTGTTTGTTTGTTTGTTTGTGTGTGTGACAATGCAGATGCAGCAGGCTGGGGATATTTTGTTACCTGGCCGGGGAGACTTCGCTGCAGTGGTGTTGGGTGGTGTGTTTGCTGTTGCAGGGGATGCAGGTACTGGGCTGTTCCCTGCTAGGCTGCGCCGCTCCTCTGCCTGCGCCTGCGCAGATGCAGCTAAAGACACACACACACGACAGAGAGAGAGAAAGTCAGGTCACGCTGTCTAGAATAGCATGATGAAATGAAAATGCCTTTGAAATAACGAGCTGCTGAGCAGTCTAGAGCAGGTGGCTCTCTGTGCTTTGTTTGTCCTCCATAGGAATGCATGTTCTAGAGAGATCGAGGAATTAAAGCTACAGAACAATCCAGCTATTCAGCCTCCCCCTGCCCCCTCTCATCAACGGTCAGCCAGGCTGCTGTCCACTGGGCTCTCAGTCTCTCGAAACACCCAGTTCCCAGCATTCAAGTGACCACCCTATGCAGACATCCCTGGATTTTAAAGGATCAGATGAGGAACACTTTAGTGTAGGGGTAAGGGTTAAAAATGTTTGGTTTCAGACTTGGGCAAATGACTAAAAAACATTGAGGCCTAGACCTCCATAGGGCACATCAGAGAGCCCCACTCAGCATGGCCAAAATGGCTCCATTCAAAGTTGTAACCTATTGCTATAGGGGCCTCTATAATAAGCACTAGGCCGGCAGGGGGGAGTGGAAAGAACGTGATCAACAGCTCTGAGCCCTGGTAGCAGCCCTTTCCTCGTCCCCAGTACGTGAAAAGGTGTGTGCGCGCGCGTCAGTGGAAGAAAAATTACCCAATTGTCATAAAAGTAAAAAGATAACTTAATAGAAAATGACTCAAGCAAACCAGATAGCATTTTCTTGCTTTTTTAAATTTACGGATAGCCAGCGACACACTTCAAAACTCAGATATAATTTACAAACAAAGCGTTTGAGTTTAGTGAGTCCGCCAGATCAGCGGTAGTAGGGATGACCAGGGATGTTCTCTTGATAAGTGTGAGAACTGGACCATTTTCTGTCCCGCTAAGGATTTAGGTCAATTCTTTACATTCTTTTCTTTAGGAATGTAGTGAAGTAAAGTACAGATACCCCAAAAAACTCCTTATTAAGTAGCACTTTGAAATACTTGTATTTAAGTACATTACACCGCTGTGTCAGGAGCATTGTGAGACTGCTGACAGAGGGGTCGTCATGTGATAGCACTCTGGCTGCTGATCATGCTCAAGCCAATAGTCTGAAATAGCCTCCTGACTCCTGTCCTTCATGACCACCACTGATAAGTGGAAGGACAGGTTGGAATTTTCAACTGCTGCTTCGGTGATGCTCTATCTGGTTAGATTAGAGATTGTGAAGGGAAGAATACAGGAAAGGACACCGCAAAAGAGTCCCTTTCAGGCTGTTGGAGAACAAAGTCAACACAAAACCGGTCCCCTCTCACTGCTCTTTATGATGTCACATGCAAACAATAATGTCAGTGCAACAGAAAGGAACCGTGATCCTTACATCCCACAGCACCTCTGGCTCTCCCTACCTGTCTGCATTGAGACACTAGGTGACAATAGGGGAGCTCTCAATGGCTCTCCTTACAAGAAGTGACACTGACAGTACACTGTGTTCACTGCAATGCTTTGTTTCATACTGTTGTTTTCTGCTGAGTGGGATGACCGGGAGTGCATATTACAGAAAATCTCATATGGAGGAAGAGAATCTGCAGGAGAAAAAAAAACAATTCAGCCGGATATGAACACAAAACAAAGGCAGGTTATAAGCGAGTGGAAACTCAATCAGGAACATAAAGGGGACTATAGAAGAGGACTATGTTACATCCCTTTAGCATTTCATTAGCCCATATCACTGTGGTTCTGGAGAGAACACCTCAAATAGTGACAGACAATGAAGCTCAAAGTTCAATGCTCCTCCACTCCCAATATTACTGGAATAGATGTGTATCTTTAGCCATTGCTCTTCACAGAGCAATAGGATGTAGTCAATAGGACAAAAAAAGAAAAAATATTCAACAGAATGACGCCGGAGGGGGATGGCTGCCGTTTTATGGGCTCCTAACCAATTGTGCCATTTTGTGTGCTTTTTCGCATTTCTTGTAACTTATTTTGTACATAATGTTGTTGCGAATGTCTCTTATGACCGAAAAGAGCTTCTGGATATCAAAACAGCGATTACTCACCTCAAATATTTGTTTCTTTAATGAGTCGGAAGCAAAGGCTATAATTTTGCTCCCAGATGGGCCCAAATCCTAGGGATGCACGATATAAAAATCAGTAAGCACATCGGAATTTAGCTTTAAAAAAAAGCAGACATCGGCCCGATGTGTAGTTTAACGCCAATGTGCAAAACTGATGTCCAAGCTGACGCGCAAACCTATATAACGTAGGTAGATGAAGTAGTGGCGCCATGGAAAATACAGCACTACACAGAACAAAAGCAGAAAAATACTAAGCGTACACTTCCAACAACTAAACATGTTCAAGTCGAGCAGTCATTTGAAAGAGTAAGAACATTTAAGCGAGACAACTCAAAGGCGAAATCCATTAACTCCAAGATAATGGAATTCATTGCCCTTGAAAATCAACCGCTCCCTGTCGTGGATGATGTTGGCTTGCACCGACTTGTCGAGCACCGGTACACACTACCAAGTATGCGCTATTGTACAGATGTTGCACTACCGGAGTTACATAGTATTGTTGTAACGCACATCTATGAGCTACTTGTTATGGGTATCACTGCTATTAGCTTCACAACTGACATTTGGACCAGCGATGTCAGCCCCATGAGCATGCTGAGTCTGACCGCACAGTGAGTCGACGAGGATTTCGTACTAAGGAAAGCCGTATTGCATGTTCAAAGATGTGCTGGTTCTCATACCGCTGCTGCCATTTTAATGGCATTGGAGAATTTTTTTTTAAACATGAACACTCCTAGCTCCAGTCAAACAACCGACTCGAGAAATAAGCTCAACTGCGTCTGCAGCAGACGTGATACCCTCTGTCAAAACTGTCGACACATACCGTGGGGTTAAAACTTTCAAAAGTACTCTACAAGAGGCTGTAAACAAGCGATTCGGTGGAATTCTGAGCCTCTGTACTGTGTCGCCACCATGTTCGATGCTAGGTACAGGGACGACAGATCCAAAAGGTATACAACCACTGCACATCAAAACATTTTCAAAAGCAATGAGGCTGATGCAACAGATCAGACAGTTTAGATTAAAATGTTGATGAAGTTGTATTTCTTCATATTATAAGCTCAGAAATGTGTACATGGCTGTAGGCTACACGTGAAGGTTCCAAAATGCAATTAGCCAAAAACACTTATCAAAAGTGCACCGCACTAACGAGCAGTTTCATGTGACAGAGCTGAAAATATAAGTTAGAAATTAAGAAAAAAGGGGAGCTCTAAAGATGCAGCAACTAGCATGGGTTACTAATATGAGTAGGATTGTGCCTTTGGCTGCTGGACAATAAAATAATGTTGATTTGAAAAATAGAACATAAGAGAAATGCTAGTTTCAAAGGCATGAGGTGTTTCTAAAAGCATTCCCTTAACATTTCCATGGTCGTTTTCTGGCTAGTCTACTTTGAAACAAGGTAAGACATGGTTCATAAAAAGGCAAAAACAGCCAGGTTTTAAACAATTAAGTTTATGGTTAAATAGTTTCAAAATGTGGACCACCTCCGCTCAGATTCAAGGTTTGGCGATGTGCAACAGGCACTGTCCTTCACTCTCTGATCTTGTGACAACTTGATCTGAATGAACTGTGCCGAGTATGGCGACAGAATCAAACCCATAGACGTTAATGTTAGTTATCATTCATTATACTTGTCAAACATGACTGACATTTAGCCAATATTTCTGTAATTTAAAGTCTCAGTTTGGCAACATTTTCTGGCCCATCCCTCGAGTCAGCATCAGTTTGGACACGAGGCTGTAGTCAACATGCATATCACATACACTGACATGTAGGCTTTTTTTTATTCATTTGAATATTATTTTCAATGTTGGCCTCTCTGATCCAATTCTGAGCAGATTAATTATTTGATATTGCGGTGTTATTTATTGAAACTTGTCCATTTGGACAACTTAAAGGGATACTTCGGGATTTTGGCAATGAGGCCCTTTATCTACTTCCCCAGAGTCAGATGAACTTGTGGATACCATTTGCTAGCAGATACCAATACATTGCACTAACTCTAGTTAGTATTGGCTCGTGAAACTACCTCTAACTTCCTTCATACTGGACACAGAGGCATAAAAATGGTATCCACGAGTTCATCTGACTCAGAAGTAGATAAAGTATCCCTTTGTATCTATACTCTTCTTGTCCAACTTTATATTTTTTACTTGACACTGACAAGAGAACAAGCATTACTGTTGAGCCCTGAAACAGTATCAATATTTTTCATGCAGGTCATCATGGATGAATGAATGTCTGCTGCTAATCCCACAGGAAGTGGAGGTCAGTTTACTTTTCCTCTCCTCAACTCAATTCCCCCCGCCACATGTTGTTTACGAAACAAGTCTGGACTAACACTGAAATGCTTACTTATGGGCCCATCCTAACAATGCAGAGAGAAAAGACAAATATGAAGTAAAAACACAGTCATAATAGATACACAATGAGTAACGATAAATTAAGTATATAGCAGGGGTACCAATACCAAGTCGATGTGCTTATAGATTAACCTTAACAAATACACAGCTCTTGGGTGTACCAAATAGGGGAGAAAATATATAATCCAAGTCTGTGCAGATATTTATGAATCATCCACAAAATGAAGTTAGGCTTAAAGTGACTCTTACGACACTATTCATCTGGTGTCCTTCTCGCCCTGCCAAGGCTTAGGCAGCTCTGTCGCATGGCAACTGTTGCTGAGCGAGGCAGAGTAGAGCTTGAGAGACCAGACAAGGGTTTATATCTCGCTCACTGTGGACCAAATCCTCAATTCACACTAATTCCAAGCGCAGTGCCAAAGAGAACTGAAAAAATATTAAGGGATAATTCACCCCGAACCACTAATTCCTATGATTAACAGTGTTAGTGTTATATTGAAAACAATTTTTGTTAACAAAATGTTTCATTTTGGCATTATAGCATGATTGGTAGAAACATGTGAAAATCGTTTTTGGAAATCTATTGCAGCTCAAGTCTACTACAAAACCCACAATGCAATGCTCTCTGGGCTGGCTAGCTAGAAAACATAGCTACACACAATAATACCCAAGTCAAAACATGTGAAGTAGCTACCTACTGTAAAAATCAGCTAAACTGCACTATCAATTTAAAAGTCTCTCACCGAGTTCAACTTGCATTTCATCTCTGCCTAGAGCACATTTCTTTCCCACAGAGTTACTTTTGAGGAGATGGGAAACTCCATTAGAATTGTATTAACACCCATTGTGTACGTTGCCCATGCATCGTCAATGGGATGCGCGGTGCATTCTGGGACAAGGAGAGCCCTCCTCCAAGGAGTGAATGGGAATCAATTGGGTGCTAGCTCAAAAACCAAACTTTGGCATGCATTTCATGAACAAGTACAACATTGCAAAATAGACTCATATCCTGACTTTCAGAAGGGATTGCGTGACAATTAGCTTAGCAACAGCATTAGGTGAATGTGATGAGTTGACAGTCAGTTTGTTGGGGCGATTTTCCATATATTGCCCAATGGGTTACCCATCTCCTTTCTGTTACATCTTTGTTTCCCACAGACAGAGCTTTGCGACATGGTTCTTAGAGAAACGTAGTTCAATTATTTGGTACACTGTTTAGATTAAGCACATCTAAGCTAAATATATACTTTGTCATGACAATATAAAATGGATGGATGTGTTCTAGACAACTATGCCCATACCAGCTATTGGCTGATTTGGCGATCTGGAATTCAGGTAATTGTTTAAAAGTGTTATAAAATGTGATGTGTGTGTGGTACCCCATCACCAGAGACGAGAATTATGTAGCTATGACACGTTCCTACATGATTTCCTAACTTTCACAGACGGACCACTTAGAAGTTAAATCATGGGGACTTTTTCTATTTCCCCAAAATAATGCTCCTCCACTCCCAATATTACTGGAATAGATGTACATCTTTAGCCATTGGTCTTTACAGAGTAGCTCAATAGGAGCTAGTCAAGAGGACAAACCTAACACGGTAAACAAAGCTGCAGCAATATCTCAGTAATGTATTAGTGAAACAGCCTTAATGATCACCTGCTTGTGTGATAGCGTGATTAGGACTTGGTGTAGCCTGCCCTAGCAGACACAGTAAAGAGCAGGCTGAGGATATCATTACAGAATGTGAAAAAGGAGACCGAGTCAGTCACCATCCTTCTATCCACTCAAAAAAAGGATTGCAGTGGGCAAATATTGGGCACGCTCCATTACAATGGACGCAAATAACAGTTCACCATGCCAACATTAATGACTGAGTCCCTGGTTACACCCACCTATGCTCCAGTCCATACCCATTAACCCTACTACTACCCCTTGAGAATGTTGATACCATACATTATTCAAAGCCAATAGTCTTAAACTATGCATTGATCCAGGTCTCTCTCCATATATGTCAACGTAATGTAGAACTGAAAGAGCCAGGTGTCCCAGGGCTCTACAGTGCGACCATTTTAAAATGTAGGAGCACCAGTGCGGCTAGAGAAAGGAAGGATTCTACATTTCTGCGTGCACCTAACTGTTTCAACTTAGGTGCACACGTCATCCTTGTAAAAAGGTCAACATAGAACCCTGTGTCCTTGTGCACACAGAGAAGAGCTGACGAGGGGAGGAAGAGGGCACCTGCATCCATCTCTCCATCACTATGGAGATTTGCATCGATAAGCATACATTAGACCTGAATGGGCTGGCTGCAGAAAATCAGACAGACTGACGCAGCACAAAGCCGGGCAAGAACGTGGGTAGTGTTTTTTAAACCAGAAGTCAATCGTGACTGTGTGAATGTATTATGGAAAACCATTAGGATAGACAACAGATTTGCCTGCCTAGCCTATGTCCACAACTAAAACACTATCCTTTGAAAACATAACCTACTTTGTCCTGCATCAGACCATAGAGGACATTCCATTTTATATAGCATATCTGCGGAGGCGCCACATTGCTGCGATAGGGGGAAACTCCTTAACCGATTAGTCTGTAGTACATAACTTATCCTATTAGGCAGTTAGGATATAGTACAGGAACAGCTTTGAACAGAGCTCTCTATAAATCACACGCAACATAGTAAATAGACTGGCTATAAACGGGTTGGTTGTTTAGCAACAAAACCGACACATGCACAACTATTGGGCAAAATCATACAAGGTTGGCTTAGATTGTTGACATGTAAACCATTATATTTTCAATAAACATTGGAGACAAACACATTTGCACAATGATCACTTGTCTTTAAAATACATTGTAGGTGACCGTTGTTGGTTAGCTAGCAAGCTTTTTTTTTGACATAATAGCATTGACATGAAATCTGTCAAAATACCTCAAAAAAGCCATGGTATCAAGAACAAGATTAAACAAGTCACTTACAATTCCCCACATGGCAGTTTTGTCATTGTTGCTATCTGTCCATCCAAAATCACAACAATATAGACTTCTTCCCCATTGTAGCATGCACATAATTTGACATTGTCAGCTAACCCATCTGTTGGTTTAGGCTAGCTAGGCTAGGAAACATCCCCCAGGCAGAGCTGTTAGGGGCAGCAGTAAGAGACCACTCTCCACGGGGCTCCTGTCTTGGAAGAGGCCAGTCAATGGTCATAAACAGGAAGCAGGCCAGCCTGCACTAACATGCAGCTGCAGTTATGTTCAGATGGCCAAAACCACCAGTATCCAACCAGCAAATGCCTAACTTCAAAGCACTATGGGTAATGCACACTTGTATAACAGTATGGGGCATAAGGGTACTCATATATCCACCCGACTTTATAACTAGAGGTAAACCGATTAAATCGGAATGGCCGATTAATTAGGGCCGATTTCAAGTTTTCATAATCGGAAATTGGTATTTTTGGGCACCGATTTGCCGTTTTTTAAAAAAAAACACCTTTATTTAACTAGGCAAGTCAGTTAAGAGCACATTCTTATTTTCAATGACGGCCTAGGAACGGTGTATTAACTGCCTCGTTCAGGGGCAGAACGACAGATTTTCACCTTGTCAGCTCGGGGGATCCAATCTTGTAACCTTACAGTTAAGTAGTCCAACACAATAACAACCTGCCTCTCTCTCGTTGCACTCCACAAGGAGACTGCCTGTTACGCAAATGCAGTAAGCCAAGGTAAGTTGTTAGTTAGCATTAAACTTCTTATAAAAAACAATCAATCATAATCACTAGTTAACTACACATGGTTGATGATATTACTATATATTATCTAGCGTGTCCTGTGTTGCATATAATCTGACTGAGCATACAAGTATCTAAGTATCTGACTGAGCGGTGGTAGGCAACATTCTTTCAAACAGCACTTTCGTGCGTTTTGCCAGCAGCTCTTCGTTGTGCGTCAAGCATTGCGCTGTTTATGACTTCAAACCTATCAACTCCCGAGATGAGACTGGTGTAACCGAAGTGAAATGGCTGGCTAGTTAGTGCGCGCTAATAGCGTTTCAAACTTCACTCGTTCTGAGCCTTCTAGTAGTGGTTCCCCTTGCTCTGCATGGGTAACGCTGCTTCGATGTGGTGGCTGTTGTCGTTGTGTTGCTGGTTCGATCCCAGGGAGGAGCGAGGAGAGGGACGGAAGCTATACTGTTACACTGGCAATACTAAAGTGCCTATAAGAACATCCAATAGTCAAAGGTTAAAGAAATACAAATGGTATAGAGGGAAATAGTCCTATAATAACTACAACCTAAAACTTCTTACCTGGGAATATTGAAGACTCATGATAAAAGGAACCACCAGCTTTCATATGTTCTCATGTTCTGAGCAAGGAACTGAAACGTTAACACATATTGCACTTTTACGTTCTTCTCCCAACACTATTTAAACCAAATTGAACAGGTTTCATTATTTACTTGAGGCAAAATTTATTTTATTGATGTATTATATTAAGTTAAAATAAGTGTTAATTCAGTATTGTTGCAATTGTCATTATTACAAATACACTATTTTTATTTATTTAAATCGGCCGATTAAATTGGTATCGGCTGTTTTGGTCCTCCCAATAATCGCTATCGGCGTTGAAAAATCATAATCGGTCGACCTCTATTCATAACCCCTGTATTCATCACAATAAACTGAGAACATTGGTTCACTGCTAAAGAAGACCCATGCTGACTGACCGTTGCACTGGTGCCTCCTGTTCAAAGCACCACCCACCACACACATACCAGTCAGACGACAAGAGTAAGTTCAGTGGGTCAGTGAAGTTGTTCCAACACTCGCGCTCCCTCTCGCTCTCGCTCTCCAGGACCCGGCTGAAGCAGTAACAGGCTGGGTGTTACTTGGTTGGCAGAAAGTGCAGTACTGCAGATGCCTGGAGTGTAATGTGTCCACACGGTCTAACAATGACAGCATTCACCGGGCACAACTGTGATGAGGGTGCGCACACACAGACAGCAGATCTTGTCCAGGACAACTGGGGACACATTCACTCAAGAGCTAAGCCTGGGCTATTTCCAGAGCCACCGGGATGATGATACGTCAGCAGGTCGTACACCATTCTCACTGGCTAATGAGAGAATGCCCTGACCAGAGCTTGGATCCTTAGGGTGCACACAAGGACTGTCCCAGGTGTGGACATGCATCACATTTCATCAACATCACTCATGGTGGGCCAACAAGTGCAATTGAGTGGATAGGCTAGTAGGCTCAATGCTTATACAGTCCACTGATTCAAAGCCAAATCTATGAACTAGGCCCATCTTTCCTTTTTAGTGTGTCATTTACTACTCTATACCGTCAAAATGATTGGGCGATGGACTGGCCTCTTATTCAAATAATGTAGTCTACATTTGCTTCTCAAATCTTTCCACTGTGCCGAAAGGAGAGGGCCTTTTGCATGAGTATGCACATCCATGATCGTTAACTGCAACACAATCAGTTCTTATTCACCCTATAAAAAGAGTTGACCTGCCTGGGGGCACGTTTCTCTCTGTGCTGTAATGCCTGGTGAGGAACCAAACTGTGTTCTTGACTGGGGCTCTGCCATCTCACTGGCTAGCGGGTCATGACCTCAACTCAGGGTTAACCTCCTGCAGAAGGCAGAGATGACAGGATCTACTCCTAGCCGTTTCACTGCTACAAGCGACTGCACCAAATAAGGCTTGTCAATTTCCTCCTTTGATTCAATCACAGCGATTCAGAAATATTGATCACGCTTTTGATTCTGCAGCCCAGGATTCAGATATCCTTGCTGGGATTTGAGTCCCAGGCATCTGATCTGCACTCAAGGTCTGAATGCCCAGTTTGATACACAAGCTCACATTCTTGTGGAGATTTTAAGGCTGGACTAGATTCCAGCCATTATTTTGTTAGCCTTCCTATGTCCAAATGTTGAGGGAACCTCTACAAAGTCAGTGCAGTTGGGATTTTCAAACATCCCCTCATCACCCTCTAGTCTAGATTGCATTTTACTGGAACATACTTCCACGAAAATCAGTGTGGATATAACTTTCAGAGTGAAAATAGTGAATGGGAAACTGGATGAGGAAAAGTTATGGTCTACTTTCAGAAACCCCTTCTCCACAAGGAAAAATGCACACCCAATCCATGTTATGTTGGGGGGGGGAGAGAACACTAGCATTTCAGCCAAATCTTACAGCTTGAGTCAAAACAAACTGGGCATTCAGACCTTGACGTAGACCCAGTGAGCACTTGGCTGCCACTCAGGAAGTGGCCCCGCAAAAGAGAAAAGTAATGGACGAGGGACATTGAAAGGAACTGTGTGTATATAAAATTACTACCGTTATAGAGTAAAAGACAGAAAAGGTGTTGGTTTATACAGCAATTTTCAACCACTCAAGAAACAACCCTTTATCACTGACTACATCCATGAAAACTAGCTGTAACTGGACAGTCTTATCCTCCATCAGCAGCTATGTGGGCTTGTTGTTCATTGCCTGTGTGGAACTCGGTGCAAAACCACTTTAGAAGTTATGTAGCTAGCTAGCTACCTTGTCAAAACAATTTTTGACCATGGACATGATTACACTAGTCTAGTCACTTTAATCATGCTAAACTTTCAGAGTCACTCATCTACAGTGCCTTGCGAAAGTATTCGGCCCCCTTGAACTTTGCGACCTTTTGCCACATTTCAGGCTTCAAACAAAGATATAAAACTGTATTTTTTTGTGAAGAATCAACAACAAGTGGGACACAATCATGAAGTGGAACGACATTTATTGGATATTTCAAACTTTAACAAATCAAAAACTGAAAAATTGGGTGTGCAAAATTATTCAGCCCCCTTAAGTTAATACTTTGTAGTGCCACCTTTTGCTGCAATTACAGCTGTAAGTCGCTTGGGGTATGTCTGTATCAGTTTTGCACATCGAGAGACTGACATTTTCTCCCATTCCTCCTTGCAAAACAGCTCGAGCTCAGTGAGGTTGGATGGAGAGCATTTGTGAACAGCAGTTTTCAGTTCTTTCCACAGATTCGATTGGATTCAGGTCTGGACTTTGACTTGGCCATTCTAACACCTGGATATGTTTATTTTTGAACCATTCCATTGTAGATTTTGCTTTATGTTTTGGATCATTGTCTTGTTGGAAGTCAAATCTCCGTCCCAGTCTCAGGTCTTTTGCAGACTCCATCAGGTTTTCTTCCAGAATGGTCCTGTATTTGGCTCCATCCATCTTCCCATCAATTTTAACCATCTTCCCTGTCCCTGCTGAAGAAAAGCAGGCCCAAACCATGATGCTGCCACCATGTTTGACAGTGGGGATGGTGTGTTCAGCTGTGTCGCTTTTACGCCAAACATAACGTTTTGCATTGTTGCCAAAAAGTTCAATTTTGGTTTCATCTGACCAGAGCACCTTCTACCACATGTTTGGTGTGTCTCCCAGGTGGCTTGTGGCAAACTTTAAACACTTTTTATGGATATCTTTAAGAAATGGCTTTCTTGCCACTCTTCCATAAAGGCCAGATTTGTGCAATATACGACTGATTGTTGTCCTATGGACAGAGTCTCCCACCTCAGCTGTAGATCTCTGCAGTTCATCCAGAGTGATCATGGGCCTCTTGGCTGCATCTCTGATCAGTCTTCTCCTTGTATGAGCTGAAAGTTTAGAGGGACGGCCAGGTCTTGGTAGATTTGCAGTGGTCTGATACTCCTTCCATTTCAATATTATCGCTTGCACGGTGCTCCTTGGGATGTTTAAAGCTTGGGAAATCTTTTTGTATCCAAATCCGGCTTTAAACTTCTTCACAACAGTATCTCGGACCTGCCTGGTGTGTTCCTTGTTCTTCATGATGCTCTCTGCGCTTTTAACGGACCTCTGAGACTATCACAGTGCAGGTGCATTTATACGGAGACTTGATTACACACAGGTGGATTGTATTTATCATCATTAGTCATTTAGGTCAACATTGGATCATTCAGAGATCCTCACTGAACTTCTGGAGAGAGTTTGCTGCACTGAAAGTAAAGGGGCTGAATAATTTTGCACGCCCAATTTTTCAGTTTTTGATTTGTTAAAAAAAGTTTGAAATATCCAATAAATGTCGTTCCACTTCATGATTGTGTCCCACTTGTTGTTGATTCTTCACAAAAAAATACAGTTTTATATATTTATGTTTGAAGCCTGAAATGTGGCAAAAGGTCGCAAAGTTCAAGGTGGCCGAATACTTTCGCAAGGCACTAACTTTTGAACCATATGGTAGTCATAGGGTTTGGATTATTGCAATTCTCTATTGAATGGACATATAAAACTTGAATGAAATACTAATTTTATGGATGAACACCTTAGAATCTGTCACATGTAAACAAGGTTAGTACAGTAGACTGAGATATTTTTTACTTAGAGATAATGTTCACTGCTTAAATGCTAGCTAGCTAACAGGCCAAGACAATTGATGTTGTAACGTTAGCTAGCTAAAGTTAGCTGACAGTTACATACAGCCAAGTAGGAAAACTGCTGCCTAGACAAATAAATATGGTTAGCTAACTCTTTGCTCAGCTACCCTGCTAATGTAATTTGAAAAAGTATCACTTGCTGGCCTTCCCAGAATCAATCTTATTAGCCGAGATATCTACCTAACGTTAGCTAGTAAACTAGTTAGTTAGCCAGCCAGAAACCACCGTTTGCTACTTTTCATACAAAATGGCTAGGTATCTAAAGTTAGCATACTAGTAAACGGTAGGACTTGGGAGTCAAAGATGGGCATGACGTTAGTCAGAAAGTAAACACTTGAGGCTGGCTAGCTAAGTGTATACACAAATCTGCCAACTATGTTAAATGGCCAAATAAGTTAGTTAGGTAAAATATTTATTAACAAATCTAATTAAAATCAAATTAAAAAAAGTTAATGTATGGCGCCAGACATCAGCGCGCAGATGTGTCAAACCGTCACGAAATCAATTTCGGATCCAACGATTGGTTGTCGTTCTACTATTACGTTAACTCTTGTTAGTTTAGGTGTTTAAATTGCAGTTCACAATAAATAAACTTTAATTGAAAAATGCCGAACACTGTACCAAATATAATGGCGTGGTTATGATTGCTAGCCAAGTCACATTACAGTGCAAAATAAATGACCCGGTAAACTATCATTTTGATGTAGCCATTCCGCTAGCTAGTAGTAGCTTTGACAGATAACGTTAGCTATCAAACTAGCACCGAAGGGGATCAGACAACCAACCCAGCACATTGTCAACGGATAGCTACGGCTTACTAGCCACAGAACATGTTCAAAATGAGTATTAGCTAGGTTACCGGTAGCAGGGTCACTTGGCAAACAACCAAGAGCAATTTCGACTTAATAAAATACATTTGGTACATCAATATTTAGTTATGCTATGTGCATTTCTTACCCATTTGAGCTCGCAACTCTTTCAGAGACGTTGCACCCTCCGCCATTTCTATGAAGTTTTCCTTCTCTATTTTTTTATGGCACATTACCCAGAGACGCGCATAATCCGCGGGTACGTGGACATCCAAGTAAAACAAGGGAACGAGCCGATAATAGGCAATAGCGTCACCTAGCGTGAGAATTTATGGTTGACAGTAGACAACTGTTGCTTATCGTGTATTTTGACATGTTGATGGTGAAATCGTTTCAGAACACAGATAATGGAATGATAATGTATGCATGTTTTATTCCAATGGAAGTTTAATTAGAACACAGGTGGTAAGTAATATTAGGCCTCCCGAGTGGCGCCACGGTCTAAGGCACTGTGCATCGCAGTGCAGGCTGCGTCACCACAGTCCCTGGTTTGAATCCAGGATGTATCACATCCGGCCGTGATTGGGAGTTCCATAGGGCAGTGCACAATTCGCCCGGAGTCGTCCAGGTTTGGCTGGAGTAGACCGTCATTGTAAATAAGAATTGGTTCATAACTGACTTGCCTAGTCAAATAAAGCTTACATGTAATATATATCGTTTTGTATAAATATTATATCTATTGCTGTCATAGCATAAATACAAAGTTTCCTTGGGGACTTACCTTATGGAGAAAGCTGGAGTGTCTGAGGAGATTTGCTGCAGTGGTGAACCAACCCGTCCCATAAAGAAAACAACATGTTCTCCCTATTTCCATCCAACACTAATGCTTCTGTCCTACCCCATCTCACATGCCTTAGCCAGCGGGCCCTCATTCATTTTACATGGAAAACAGGGAGAAACATGACACTGTGGGTTCAGTTACACTGCCCTGAATGATACAGAATAGCCCCATGTTATTTAACACTCCATCACAAATAATGGAAGTGGTAGTGAGATTTTGGACCAGTATACCTATGAGATACTATAAACCCCACAATGGTATAATTGTCATGGGTTCACAGCCTGCCGTTTACATACTATTTGATGGTTAATGATGACGTCTCTGTGCTCTGCATCCTGTGATTCGGATGACAAAGTCATCTATCTAGGTCACATTACAATGCTGACTATTCACACCTTATGCAAACAAATGATACCACACTGTCTTATGCAACAGAAAGGAGTTCAGCGGTATTACATATGTAATGGCTATACATTCAATGGGTTAATTTAACCAAATGTGTACAAGCAATAGCAGTTTATAGCCCAAAATAAATCAAATTTCAAACTGTCAAGTTCTGCTCCGTTTCGCTTGATTAAACCAACATTGACATAATTGGTACCATTTAACAAGCCGTCAGTCCCTCTTTTTAACAATGAATTGCAGAACTAGTGCATTATCCAAGAGTATAATTTCAAACCATGGTGTGACATACCATGCTGAGACTTCATGTCATGGTGTTAGAGTACATTCAGAAATTATTCAGACCCCTTTACTTTTTCCACATTTTGTTACGCTGCAGCCTTATTCATCAATCTACACACAATACCCAATAATGACAAAGCAAAAACAGGTTTTTAGAAATAAATAAATAAGTATTCAGACCCTTTGCTATGAGACTCGAAATTGAGCTCAGGTGCATCTTGTTTCCATTGATCATCCTTGAGATGTTTCTACAACTTGATTGGAGTCCACCTGTGGTAAATTAAATTGAATGGGACGTGATTTAGAAAAGGCACACACCTGTCTATATAAGGTCCCACAGTTGACAGTGCATGTCAAAGCAAAAACCAAGCCATGAGGTCGAAGGAATTGTCCGTAGAGCGAGACAAGATTGTGTCGAGGCACAGATCTGGGGAAGGGTACCAAAACATTTCTGCAGCATTGAAGGTCCCCAAGAAAACCGTCAACATCATTTATAATGTAAGAAGTTTGGAATCACCAAGACTCTTTCTAGAGCTGGTTGCCTGGCAAAACTGATCAATCGGGGGAGAAGGGCCTTGGTCAGGGAGGTGATGGTCACAATGACAGAGCACCACAGCATCACGCTGTGGGGATGTTTCTCAGTGGCAGGGACTGGGAGACTAATCAGGATCGAGGGAAAGACGAACAGAGCAAAGTACAGAGAGATCCTTGATGAAAACCTGCTCCAAAACGTTTAAGACGTAAGCGCTCATGACCTTTGCCCCACGACCTCAGGACCTGGGGCAAAGGTTCACCTTCCAACATGACAACAACCCTAAGCACACAGCCAAGACAATCCAGGAGTGGCTTGGGGACAAGTCTCTGAATATCCTTGAATTGCCCAGCCAGAGCCCGGACTTGAACCCGATTGAACAAGTCTGGAGAGACCTGAAAATAGCTGTGCAGCGACGCTCCCAATCCAACTTGACAGACCTTGAGAGGATCTGTAGAGAGGAATGGAAGAAACTCCCCAAATACAGGTGTACCAAGCTTGTAGCGTCAAACCCAAGAAGACTTGAGGCTGTAATTGCTGCCAAAGGTGCTTCAACAAAGTACTGAGTAAAGGGCCTGAATATTTATGTATTTCAGTTATTATAATTTAGTGTTTTTTGGGGAAAAAATCGAAATGCCTGTTTTTGCTTTGTCATTATGGGGTATTGTGTTTAGATTGATGAGGGGGAAAAAACAATTGAGTCCATTATAGAATAAGGTTGTAACGTAACAAAATGTGGAAAAAGTCAAGGGTCTGAATACTTTCCGAATGCACTGTATGTCACACAGGCCAAGGTGGGATTGGCAACATGTCCCTAGGGCCTGGATATCTCTGTGTGATTGGCCACCAGACCACTGTGTATCCTAGCAACAACGTCAGGGCGGGGCAGGAGGGCGGCGGCCTGGGCCAGTTGGGGCAGTAGGATGTAGGTGGAGGTGCGCAGGTACTGGAAGAGATCCTGGAAGCCATGGAGGTTAGAAAGGACCTCCGGGGTGACACCCAGGGAATAGCCCAGCCTTCTCACCCCGCTGCCCCGGCCACAGCCCCCTGAGTCCAGCAGCAGTGACAGGTCCTGGACTGTGTCATAGTTTAGCTCCTCCAGACTCTGACCTGGACCAGCACAAGGAGTTCAGTGTCAGTCAATTACATAAATATTGGTGTAAGCACTGTAATAGAGACTTGTCAGTCAACACCCAAACCGTGGAAACACAAAAACTCAATCTGATATCAGTTTCTGAAAACATTTGGTTGTATATTCATATGAAAATACAAGAGCATGAATTGATTGAATTGATCAATCTCACCCTCAACATCACTTGTTCGACATGGGAGAGCCTACTGTACCTTGAGAAACTGTGCAGATTTCCAACAGTTTTTGTTCCATCTACAAATGAAAAGTGGAGTGAGTTAGACTAGTTATAAGAATTTCCTAGTGTCTCATCATTTATAATAGATCATTATTCATTAGAAAATGAAAACACAAAGCACATGCAATACCTCCTCTGGTGTGTGACAGTGTCCTCTCTGACCCTCCCAGGGGCCGTCTTCACCTCCATGTTGAAGGGATGGCTTGATGTTGGTGGTGACATTGATGACAATAGAGGTGGGATGCACTTCACCCTCACGGCTCAGTGAGCTTAGGCATCTTATTGGTGGAAAGAAAGAGGCTCTATTGTTTGACATCTATTCATCAACCAGCCAACATGACCGGTAGATGGAGCAATGCAGAGAAGATTGTTCAATTGACCCGATTACAGTTATTCCCCAAAGCAGAACCTCTGGCCAGGAGGATAGGTACCTGTGGTGGGCGTCCTGGGTTGGTCCAGGACTCTCTGGTGGGGTAATTGACGGTATCGCTCCAGTCTCTGTGGTGTTAGAGAGGAGTGTATTCCGTGGGAAGGCTGTGCCTACTTCAAGATGTAGACCTTCAGGACAATACTTTGGAACCTGTTCTAAACACCCCACAAAAAAAACAAAAAAACACATAATCCACATTCCATTCCCACCTTGTGTGAATACAGAAAACGAATGGGAGATTGAGTACAATTTTTAGCCAAGGTTTGAACGGGAAGGCAAAACTTACTGAATCTCTCAATGATCAGTAGTAAGGCCCAAAGCAACAGAAGCAGTAGGAAGATTGAGGCGGAAGTCACTGAACCAATAAGAGCCATGGAGACTTGGACCGTATCCAGCGTCACTAGATGAACAATACACACATAACCATCATCTACACAACTAGTTTTAAGAGTCAATGTACTATTACTCACTGTTCTCTGTAACTCCTTTGAAACTTCTCCTGGAAAAAGTGATTGCCAATGAAATTCTCACTCTGAGGAAGATCATTTGAAAATCAATGGGCGCTACCAGTGGAAGGCTTACAGAGACGTTATAATTGTTTGCTAACAGCATTCATTTATTTGCTGGCTGTTAAATTCATGTTTACCTTACCTGCTGTGGAGGTGTGTTTCCACTGCAAAGGTAAACACTCTTTCCGGATCTTGCCTGTTGGGCTGTAACAGGGCATGCACGACAGGTCCACCTCCCCACTCCTACTTCTGAGCTTATAATACCTGAGTACAGACATAAACACCAGACATAATGACATACGCAGCATGGCCCATGGGGATGGTGACTGATCCTAAGTTTCCTTCATGCTCTCTAAGACTACAGCGGTTTTTGGCCTCTCTTGAACGCTATTGGAATAAAATACAATGGAATTGTAATCAGTAATATGTCACAAATGTAAACCAGCCAAGTCCAACCTTAACCCCCTGAAGTGAAATGTTACGTGTTTCCTTTTGTCTGCACTGCACTTTACTCACCCCATAGATATAGGACTTACCCTGGGAGGCAGTTGCCACACTGGGCATTGTTGATGGGTGAGCACACTGCTCTCTCCTGGCGGTTTAGCAGAATACAACGAGTGCACTGCCAGCAGGGGGCCAACCCAGTCTCAGTACTGAACTGCCCCTCTGCACACGCCACACAGCGGCCGCCCTCTCCCCCATCCCCATAACCACAGTCCTGGGACAGGAATCAGACAGGTGTAGAGCCAGAGGCAGTTAAACAAACAAACAAACAAACAAACAAACAGACAGACAGACAGACAGACAGACAGACAGACAGACAGACAGACAGACAGACAGACAGACAGACAGACAGACAGACAGACAGACAGACAGACAGGCAGACAGACAGACAGACAGACAGATGTGTTACGTCTGTTAGCTGCTCCCCAGGTCCACAGACAGGACAGTCAACACAACTGCCATTAGAGTGCAGAAACTGGGTCTGATTACAGCTGGGCTCAGACAGTGCCAGCAGACAGGATGCCTGTGGAGAAGCACAAGCCACAAAAAACACTTATTGGCATAACTCCCCCACAACACAACATACATACTACTTTAGAAGGACCTACCATCAGCAGAGCTGCAGAAACACTGGCCTCCATAGAAAGACCCTCCATGGTCCTGCAGTCTGGGCTGCTCAATGTGGGAGACATGAAAGTGTTATGAGAGAGTATTATTATAGTAATCAACTGAAGAAGTCAAGAAATCATTAATTTCTCCATCATTTCGCAAAAAGAGTAGACTGCCCTCTAGGGGTTCCAAGTCATATTTTTGCAAAACGCCACAAAAATTCTGTCAATATTGATTACGTTTCAGAATTTTGAATATGCCCATATGCCCAGTAGGTGACAGTAATGCACCTTAACATTGCACACTGCCATAAAACACCAAAGAGTCAAAATTGAGAAAAACAGCAACAATCATGCTAAATTACATAGACATAGTCCTTAATTACCATACCTGTAATGCTTCTTCCCAGTATGTTCTCACTCAAACTTTATGGGTGTCCAGGGACTGTGGAACTCATCCAACATGTATTCGGAACTGCCTGCTACTCTACATGGCAGACCCTCACTCAGCACAGCAGAAGAGGACGAGAGGGGTGCTTGCCTCATTTAACCTTCAGGCCCCTCCCTCTCTCTCCACCAGGTGGCTCACAGTGGTGGGAAAGCTTCATGGGAATCCCCCTCTCACCACCCAGCATTCCTGCTCTGTGACATAGGAGAGATTCCCTCCCAGGCCAATAGAAGGCAGGGAAAAAAAATAGAAGGCAAGGAAACACTGGGGATGCTGATGCCCACCTGGAGCCTACGTAATGACTGGCATTCTCAGGTTCCCCTGGTCTGGTCCTGGCTGGGAAGCCCTCTCCAGGGGCTGGGCTCTGTTCTATAAGGTCAAGGCAGGGAGGGGGGAGCAGGTGAGCCTTGAAAGGGGATGAATACAGTCTTCTGTTTCATACAAAGTAATAGCCTTGTGGATGTAGGCTGTGTGTGTGCCTCCATGGGTCTTACTCCTCATGTAGTGTATTGCAGATTAGAAACTGTATAGAGAAATGTGTGAAAAGTCAGTCATATAAAGAAAAAGACTCAACTACTGAATAGTGATGCACCTTGAAGGTTACAGCACACTAAATGCCCAATAGGTGGCAGGCTCAAGAGAATAAAGTAATGACCTTTAAATCAAAACAGCAGACTCTCAGGAAAACGATTACATTTGTTATCTGAACTGAAAACCTAAAGGTGAACGTTGCCGCCACTATTTGCACAACATTACAGTTCGGTAAGGGTATTTTATTATAGATCGTCATTAGCTGTTGCGAAAGCAGCAGCTACTCTTTCTGGGGTCCACACAAAACACGACATAATACAGAACATTAGTAGACCAGAACAGCTCAAGGACAGAACTACATCAATTACATTACACTACACATAAGAGTAATTGGACGAAAGTGTCTTCTGTTTTGTCAAGAACCCCGATTCTTGGCCTGAACATTAACACGCATCGCTTGCGGTACGGTTTTGGAAGTATAAGGACCTTATCTTTCATATCAGCAATAAATATGATTCAAAAAATTAAAAGGTTACATTGATACACACCTTTATAGGCTTAGGGTTCCCACACTGCCGTATCTCCATGTTACAGCGGGTGTTTACAGAAGACAGACGGAAGACAGAGAGACCACCAGTGCTGATTAGCTAATCTAGCAAGTGCTGAACACCAGTGTGTCAGTGTGTAATGGAAGAAGGCCGCCAGAAACTTGTTGTTACTGAAAATTACTGCCAGCTACCACTGTGATACAGCCGGTTAAAACTGTATGCAGTAAGTGTATATTTTGCATTTGTGAAATAATTCTGATGTGACATGAAGGCAAAGGGCTTTATGTTTCTAGAACCGTATCGCAATTTAGAATCGATTCACGTTTAGAGGGAGTATTTGGCTGTTTGGGTTGCCAGAGCAGTATACATTGCATTCGGAAAGTATTCAGACCACTTTACTTTTTCCACATTTTGTTACATTACAGCCTTTTTCTAAAGCGTATTCAATTGTTTTTTTTCGCTCATCAATCTACACACAATACCCAGTAATGACAAAGCAAAAACAGGCTTTTAGAAATGTTTGCAACTTCATTAAAAAAAAATCTAAAACTGAAATATCATATTTACATAAGTATTCAGACCCGTTACTCAGTACTTCGTTGAATCAACTTTGGCAGCAATTACAGTCTCAAGTGGTCTTGGGTATGACGCTACAAGCTTGACACACCTGTATTTGGGGAGTTTCTCCCATTCTTCTCTGCAGATCCTCTCAAGCGCTGTCAGGTTGGATGGGGAGTGTCACTGCACAGCTATTTTCAGGTCTCTCCAGATATGTTTGATCGGATTCAAGTCCGCGCTCTGGCTAGGCCACTCAAGGACATTCAGAGACTTGTCCCAAAGCCACTCTTGCATTGTCTTGGCTGTATGCTTAGGGTCATTGTCCTGTTGGAAGGTATACCTTCGCCCAAGTCTGAGGTCCTACTTTCTATAGGCTTGAGGTCAGGGCTTTGTGATGGCCACTCCAATACCTTGACTTTGTTGTCCTTAAGCCATTTTGCCACAACTTCGGAAGTATGCTTGGGGTCATTGTCCATTTGGAAGACCCATTTGCGACCAAGCTTTAACTTCCTGACTGATGTCTGAGATGTTGCTTCAATATATTCACATACATTTCCATCCTCATGATGCCATCTATTTTGTGAAGTGCACCAGTCCCTCCTGCAGCAAAGCACCCCCACAACATGATGCTGCCACCCCCGTGCTTCACAGTTGGGATGGTGTTCTTCGGCTTGCAAGCCTCCCCCTTTTTCTCCCAAACATAACAATGGTCATTATGGCCAAATAGTTATATTTTTGTTTCATCAGAACAGAGGACATTTCTCCAAAAAGTACAATATTTGTCCCCATGTGCAGTTGCAAACTGTAGTCTGACTTTATTTATTGCAGTTTTTGAGCAGTGACATCTTCCTTGCTGAGTGGCCTTTCAGGTTATGCCAATATAGGACTTGTTTTACTGTGGACATAGATACTTTTGTACCTGTTTCCTCCAGCATCTTTACAAGGTCCTTTGCTGTTGTTCTGGGATTGATTTGCGCTTTTCGCACCGAAGTACGTTCATCTCTAGGAGACAGAACGCCTCTCCTTCCTGAGCGGTATGGCGGCTGTGTGGTCCCAAGGTGTTTATACTTGCGTACTATTATTTGTAGAGATGAACGTGGTACCTTCAGGAGTTTGGAAATTGCTCCCAAGGATGAACCAGACTTTTGGAGGTCTACAAAAAAAAAATCTGAGGTCTCTCAAATGATGGTGGAAAATAAGTATTTGGTCACCTACAAACAAGCAAGATTTCTGGCTCTCACAGACCTGTAACTTCTTCTTTAAGAGGCTCCTCTGTCCTCCACTCGTTACCTGTATTAATGGCACCTGTTTGAACTTGTTATCAGTATAAAAGACACCTGTCCACAACCTCAAACAGTCACACTCCAAACTCCACTAAGGCCAAGACCACAGAGCTGTCAAAGGACACCAGAAACAAAATTGTAGACCTGCACCAGGCTGGGAAGACTGAATCTGCAATAGGTAAGCAGCTTGGTTTGAAGAAATCAACTGTGGGAGCAATTATTAGGAAATGGAAGACATACAAGACCACTGATAATCTCCCTCGATCTGGGGCTCCACGCAAGATCTCACCCCGTGGGGTCAAAATGATCACAAGAACGGTAAGCAAGTGAATGGCCTGCAGAGAGCTGGGACCAAAGTAACAAAGCCTACCATCAGTAACACACTACGCTGCCAGGGACTCAAATCCTGCAGTGCCAGACGTGTCCCCCTGCTTAAGCCAGTACATGTCCAGGCCCATCTGAAGTTTGCTAGAGAGCATTTGGATGATCCAGAAGAAGATTGGGAGAATGTCATATGGTCAGATGAAACCAAAATATTACTTTTTGGTAAAAACTCAACTCGTCGTGTTTGGAGGACAAAGAATGCTGAGTTGCATTCAAAGAACACCATACCTACTGTGAAGCATGGGGGTGGAAACATCCCCAAAACATCACTGCTCTAGAGGAGATCTGCATGGAGGAATGGGCCAAAATACCAGCAACAGTGTGTGAAAACGTTTGACATCTGTCATTGCCAACAAAGGGTATATAACAAAGTATTGAGATAAACGTTTGTTATTGACCAAATACTTATTTTCCACCATCATTTGCAAATAAATTCATTAAAAATCCTACAATGTGATTTTCTGGATTTCTTTTTCTCATTCTGTCTGTCATAGTTGAAGTGTACCTATGATGAAAATTACAGGCCTCTCTCATCTTTTTAAGTGGGAGAACTTGCACAATTGGTGGCTGACTAAATACTTTTTTGCCCCACTGTACATCCACAGGTGCACCTCCAATTGACACAAATTATGTCAATTAGCCTATCCGGACCTTCTAAAGCCATGACATCATTTTCTGAAATTTTCCAAGTTGTTTGAAGGCACAGTCAACTTAGTGTATGTAAACTTCTGACCCACTGTAATTGTGATACAGTGAATTATAATAGAAACAATCTGTCTGACTTCAACTGTACATAGGGCACATACAGTACATCTAAGTTGGGTAGAATTTGTATTTATTTCCATTTTTGAAGAGCTAAAGTTGTAGAAGCATGGTCCAGCTGCCCTCTGTTGCATTAGTTACTTTTATTGCTAATTAATAAGTAACCTAGGGTACTAAAGGAGAGGGCGTGGAGGTCTTCTTAAAGATAAATACACTAAAGTCTCCCTCCTTCAACAAAGACTATTATCCCAGGAGGTCAAGCTTTTCTCTTTACCTTCCATTGAATATTATAGACATATAAGAGACAATTTATTAAACTCTCATTTGCTTGTGTTTTCTGGCAAAGGAGAGTGCTGTTTGGACTGGGGAATGACACAGGTAAGTCATAGTTTTGTTTGCATGTACAGTGCCTTCTGTCTACTTTAATACACACAAGTTACTTTTTCCCAATACTTTTACTCCCCTAAAGTGGGGGGACTATGTACAAATTACTAAATGTTTCACCTGATATGGATGAAAATCCCCTCAAATTAAAGCTGACATACTGCACTTTAACCTTATAGTCATTGTTATATTTCAAATCCAAACTTTTGGAGAATAGAAGAAAAAAGAAGAGAAAATGCTACCCTGTCCCAATAATTATGGGGGGCACTGTACTGATAACAATTCTATTTGCAGATAGTCCTAGTCCTAGTTCCCCTTTTCTGACATGAGAGATATTGTTCCTCTTTTGTCTTTAGACTCGTGATGGATTCTGCCAGGAGACCCTGTTTAATAACTGTGTGTTTATCAGTACTGGCAGCCACTTGTCTTCCATGCTCTGGTATGGTCATAAATTCACTGTATAATAACGTAATTATGAAGCATTAGTGTTACAGTAGTATCAATCAAATGCGTTATGACTTTCACTGAAGACTGGAGGAGTTTTGTGAAATTTTCCAATAATGTCCAATGTCAGTGTGTGATATTGGTTCTGTGTCTGTACCAGGCTCCCCAGGCCCCAGCCTGTGGGGTAAGAAAGTGGTGTTCATGGGCCGTCACTGTGTGTGGCAGCTGGATAAGGGGTGCGTAGTGCCCCCCCTGGAAGAGCTCAGTGTGTGTGTGCACCTACACAGGGAGATCGCAACATCTGAGTGGACAGGCTTCGTGTACAAGGCGCCTGGCGAGAGACAGGTAGAGCTGGGTCTGGCAGGCCGAGGAGGGTTCCTGGTGGCATGGCTGTTTGGGCATCAGTGGCCCGTACCAGAGGATCTGCCCCTGAAATGCTGGCACAATGTCTGCCTCACCTGGTCCAGCCACTCCGAGAGGCTCCGGCTCTACATCAATGGGAGCAGTTGCCTGGACGCCCATGTTAACGCCACCCTGTCCCGGCGACTGACTCACAATGGCACCCTGACCTTGGGGGTGTCCCATAACATAGTGGGTGGGGTGATGGAGTTTGAGAATGGAAAGAACTTCCTGGGGGCCATCAGCCTGTTCAGGATGTGGGGGCATGAGCGGACAGCTGAGGAGCTGAGGGCCCATAGCTGTATTGATGGGAACGTGGTGAGATGGGACAACAACAACTGGGATTACCAGATTTGCCTACCTGAAGATGACACCAACATCCAGTGTGGTTAGTTTCCATACTTATTTAGTTCCACTGTATTCTATTGTGGGTGCTATTTTGAGTCCTATTAAAAGGGCCCCATTGAACGAATGTACAATAAAGGGCAAAAGTTATACATTTACATTTGTCATTTAGCAGACACTCTTATTCAGAGTGACTTAAAATCAAATCCAATCAAATGGTATTGGTCACATACACATGGTTAGCAGATGTTAATGCGAGTGTAGCGAAATGCTTGTGCTTCCAGTTCAGACAGTGCAGTAATATCTAACAAGAAATCTAACAATTCCACAACAACTACCTTATACACACAAATCTAAGTAAAGGAATGGAATAAGAATATATACATATAAATATATGGATGAGCAATGACTCAGCGGCATAGGCAAGATGCAATAGATGGTATAAAATACAGTATATACATATGAGATGAGTAATGCAAGATGTGTAAACATTATTGAATTGGCATTGTTAAAGGAGCATTATTACAGGAGAAATTAGGGTAAAGTGCCTTGCTCAAGGGCATATCGGCAGATTATTGTTCTCCCCTTCATCTACACTAATTGAAGTGGATTTATCAAGTGACGTCAATAAGGGATCATAGCTTTCCCCTGGATCCACCTGGTCAGTCTATAATGGAAAAAAAACAAGTGATTCATGTTTTGTACACTTTGTACAGTTGAAGTCGGAAGTTTACATACACTTAGGATGGAGTCATTAAAAGTATTTTTTCAACCACTCCACAAATTTCTTGTTCACAAACTATAGTTTTGGCAAGTCGGTTAGGACATCTACTTTGTGCATGACACAATAAATTTACTGTATCACAATTCCAGTGGGTCATAAGTTTACATACACTAAGTTGACTGTACCTTTAATCAGCTTGGAAAATTCCAGAAAACAATGTCATGGCTTTAGAAGCTTCTGAGAGGCTAATTGACATAATTTGAGTCAATTGGAGGTGTATCTGTGGATGTATTTCAAGGCCTACCTTCAAACTCAGTGCCTCTGCTTGACATCATAGGAAAATCAAAAGAAATCAGCCAAGACCTCAGAAAAAAAATTGTAGACCTCCACAAGCCTGGTTCATCCTTGGGAGCAATTTCCAAATGGCTGAAGGTACCACGTTCATCTGTACAAACAATAGTACGCAAGTATAAACACCATGGGACCATGCAGCCGTCATACCGCTGTAACGGCTGTCGTCTGGGGAAGGAGAGGAGGACCAATGCGCAGCGTGGTAAGGGTTCATATTTTAAATATTTTAATGAACACTGAAAACAATAAACAACCAAAGAACAGTCCTGTAAGGTGCAACACAACACTAAACAGAAAATAACTACCCACAAAAAAGGCTCCCTAAATATATTTACCTTTATTTAACTAGGCAAGTCAGTTAAGAACAAATTCTTATTTTCAATGATAGCCTACGAACAGTAGGTTAACTGCCTGTTCAGGGGCAGAATGACAGATTTGTACCTTGGCAGCTCAGGGATTTGAACATGAAACCTTTTGGTTCCCAGTCCAACGCTACCCTGCCGCCCCTATGGTTCTCAATCAGGGACAACGATTGACAGCTGCCTCTGATTGAGAACCATACCAGGCCAAACACAGAAATAGAAAATCATAGACAAACTAACATAGACAACCCACCCAACTCACGCCCTGACCATTCTAAAACATAAGACAAAACAAAGGAACTAAGGTCAGAATGTGACAACCGCTCAGGAAGGAGACATATTTTGTCTCCTAGAGATGAACGTACTTTGGTGCGAAAAGTGCAAATCAATTCCAGAACAACAGCAAAGGACCTTGTGAAGATGCTGGAGGAAACAAGTGCAACAATATATATATCCACAGTAAAATGAGACCAATATTGAATTACCCTGAAAGGCCACTCAGCAAGGAAGAAGCCACAGCTCCAAAACCGCCATAAAAAAGCCAGACTACAGTTTGCAACTGCACATGGGGACAAAGATTGTACTTTTTGGAGAAATGTCTTCTGTTCTGATGAAACAAAAATATAATTGTTTGGCCATAATGACCATCGTTATGTTTGGAGGAAAAAGGGGGAGGCTTGCAAGCCAAAGAACACCATCCCAACTGTGAAGTACGGGGGTGGTAGCATCATTAGGTGGGGGTGCTTTGCTGCAGGAGGGACTGGCGCACAAAATAGATGTTATCATGAGGATGGAAATGTATGTGGATATATTGAAGCAACATCTCAGATATCAGTCAGGAAGTTAAAACTTGGCCGCAAATGGGTCTTCCAAATGGACAATGAACTGATAAAGCGTGTGCGAGCAAGCAGGCCTGCAAACCTGACTCAGTTACACCAGCGCTGTCAGGAGGACTGGTCAAAAAATCACCCAATTTATTGTGGGAAGCTTGTGGAAGGCTACCTGAAATGTTTGACCCAAGTTAAACAATTTAAAGGAAATGCTACCAAATACTAATTGAGTGTATGTAAACTTCTGACCCACTAGGAATGTGATGAAAGAAATAGAAGCTGAAATAAATAATTCTCTCTACTATTATTCTGACATTTCACATTCTTAAAATAAAGTGGTGATCCTAACTGACCTAAGACAGGGCATTTTCACAAGGATTAAATGTCAGGAATTGTGAAAAACTGAGTTTAGGGGTATTTGGCTAAGGTGTATGTAAACTTCAGACTTCAACTGTACATATTCAAACACATACAAATAGCATGCACAAAGCATACACATGGATGCAAATGGAATGCACATTCACATTTTTCACGCTGTTAGGCATACCTATTTGTAATATCTCTCTTCTTCACAGGGGCTTTCCCCAATGTGACAGCCTCTCCTCCCACTGTCACCAACACCACTCCTGGTTCACCAACCAGCACAAATACATCAGGTGACAAAGTTATTTCATAAAATAAAAATGCTAACTGCTATGCACTAAGGAGGACCTGAAATTGGCTTTGTTTACATTTTCATAAATCTATTCAAAAGAAGCTGGTTAATTTCTTGTCTGTAGACCCTGTAACCCCTACAGAGACACAGCAACCATCCCTTGGATTGCCTGTAAGTCCCACTGGCCTGTCTACAACCAAAGAACCTTCAGACCTCAACTCAACAGGAACAGGTCAGCCAATAAGACACATTTGATTAGAGTCTGCTATCGCAAGAAATATGCTTAATTTTCATAGAAAAATCTCAGTGGCTCTGAAGTTCTTTCCGTCTCCATGGGTGCAATATTCAAGGTTAGAGATGAAGGCTGTTCAAATGTACAATGATTTCCACTGTTATGCTGCTAGGCATTGCATCCACCTTCTACAGAGTTCAAATGAAGCTGAACATGACAATGACTGTAACTGGCAGCGACCCAGGGGAGACCATTCAGAAGTGGGTAAGAAACACAACAATGACAGCGCTGAAACTGGAAGATGATACACGTACAATAACATTCTCTTCGATATAACTTTTTATACAGCGTCTTTATGTATTGGTTACAGGTTCAGAGAAAGCTTGGGGAAGTCAGGATGAACGCATTACATTTCCAAATATTTCAATCGACTTATAAGTAAGTCCTCATCATTCACAAATGGCATCACCTACCTACATGAATGTATATGGCTGCATGTAAAATAGCATAATAAAAGCAAGACTGCGTTTGATGTGCAGGGGTGGAAAGAGTACTGAAATATCCTACTCAAGTTGAAGTACAGTTACTTCAATGAAGTAAAATTACTGGTGTAAAAAAAAGCTACTCAGGTAAAAGTAAAAAGTAGATCATTTAAAAAGTACTCAGAGTAAAAGTTATTGAGTTACTTTTAAAATAAAAACATTGACCTTGATAATAATGAGCTAACTTTGCTAAGGTTACCTTAAGGTTGTTACACATGATCTTTTCCATGCATTCAATTGAAAATGTAAGAGAGGAAATAAATGGAAATAAACAGAAACTAAGTTTATTTATTTTATGATTGCAACATCTGTATGTAAAAGTACTATTATACTATGAACATATTCTAAATAAATGTAACATTCAAAGCAACTGAAATCAGGGGTGGAAAGAGTAGGCTTCTGAAATATCCTACTGAAGTAGAAGTACTGTTACTTACATTACATTGTACTCCAGTAGAAGTAAAATTACTGACTGAAAAATACAACAACAAAAAAGTTATCGGAAAAGCTACTCAATTACAGTAACTAGAGTAGTTGTAATTCGTTACTTTACACCTTTGTCCATGTGTTTTTTTATAGGGACAATGATCAAAAAGAGACTCAAAGAGTGGAGATGGTGAGTATGCTTTAAACATTTAGGCTTTTATCAAACATGCAAATTGATTAGGGTATGATTAAATGTCAAATGTAATTTGGGTAAACAAAGCATCATCGCAGCAATAAGGAACCAGTTATACTACTGCAACAATTAATAACCATAATCTTTATTACCACACTGTAAGTCTATGGCCTTGTCTTCAAATAACGTTCAATATGAGTAAACAAATGGTTTCCCGGTAGCAATGAATTGTGTGTGTTTGATGAATAGTGAACAGTAAATACTTCCTTGTGGTGTCTTCTCTGTCAGGCTGCTGAGCTGAGAAATCAGAAAAGGTAAGTGATGATGAAACAAACCATGTCTGATCATTCAGAGACGCCGTGATAGATATTGAAAACTACATCTTGATTTAGAATGCAGTTGAAATTACAGTAACCATTATTTGATATTTTACTGAATCATGGGAGGTGTGTATCATGATAATCATGGGAGGTATGTATCATGCATCTCACAATGTTCATTTAGGATCAGTTTTGCCTTTTAGATCACAAGGAAAAAGATAACATGGATACGGAAGACCTGATCCTAGATCAGCAGTCCTATTCTGAGACGCTTGATACGTATGGATCCTGGTCTATTAGCAGCTGCCTATGGTTTCGGGTACTCATCCCATGTTGTCTGTATAGGTTTAGATGTACCTTCCATGTTCAGGATGCTGATGCACGGAACGTCATGACCACTCAGAGACTCATCAATGACCTTCTGTCCAGGATCCATTTTGGTGGAGAGATCCAGGTAGACAGCAGAGACGTTCACGTCTCACATATAGGTACAGCACGGCTTTCCTCAATCTGTATTAGATTTGCTGATCTACACTGAGTGTACAAAACATTACAAACATCTTCCTAATATTGAGTTGCACCCCCCTTTTGCCCGGGGCATGGACTCTACAAGGTGTCGAAAGCATTCCACAGGGATGCTGGCCCATGTTGACTCTAATGCTTCCCATAGTTGTGTCAAGTTGGCTGGATATCCTTTGGGTGGTGGATCATTCTTGATACACAACTGTTCAGCGTGAAAAACCCAGCAGCATTGCAGTTCTTGACACACTCAAACCGGTGCGCATGGCACCTACTACCATACCCCGTTCAAAGGCACTTAAATATTTTGTCTTGCCAATTCAACCTCTCAATGGTACATATACACAGTCCATGTATCAATTGTCTCATGGCTTAAAAATCTTTCTTTAACCATTCTCTTCACCTACACTGATTGAAGTGACATCAATAAGGGATCATAGCTTTCTTCTAGATGAACCTGGTCAGTCTATGTCATGGAAAGAGCAGTTGTTCCTAATGTTTTGTGCACTCAGTGCATATTAGACTTGATAAGTGAATGAATGGTGTCCACTGCTGTCACCCATACTTTCTCAGATCTGTGATTACTTCAGGAAAGAAGGACAGTGCCTGACTTCTTTCCCCCTCTACAGATCCAGGGAGCTGTCCTGAGGACACCCATGAGAGTATCAGGGGTGTGTATATATGGCCAATCAAAGATGCCCAGAAGACAGAAACTATGATCTGTGAGAAGAACAGTGGTGCCAGGGCTTCCAGGAAATGGTGAGAGGCCCAGCTAACATTACGTTTGCAACAATGCTTGTTGATTGGTAAACATATGTGCCATCAGTGCATTTGCAAAGTATTCAAACCCCTTCCCTTTTCCACATTTTGTTACATTACAGCCTCATTATAAAATAATACAATTAATTGTTTTCCACATCTATCTACACATAATACCCCATAATTACAAAGCAAAAACAGGTTTTTATCCATTTTTACAAATACATTTAAAACAGAAATATCACATTTACATAAGTATTCAGACCTTTTGCTATGAGAATGGAAATTGAGCTCAGGTGCATCCTGTTTCCATTGATCATCCTTGAGATGTTTCGACAACTTGATTGGAGTCCACCTGTGGTAAATTAAATTGATTGGACATGATTTGGAAAGGCACATACCTGTCTACATAAGGTTCCACAGTTGACAGTGCATGTCAGGGCGAAAACCAAGCCATGGGGTCAAAGGAATTGTCCGTAGAGCTCTGAGACAGGATTGTGTCGAGGCACAGATCTATGGAAGGATACCAAAACATTTCTGCAGCATTGAAGGTCCCAAAGAACACAGTGGCCTCAATCATTCTTAAATGGAAGAGGTTTGGAACCACCAAGACTCTTCCTAGAGCTGGCCGCCTGGCCAAACTGAGCAATCGGGGAGAAGGGCCTTGGTCAGGGAGGTGACCAAGGAACCGATGGTCACTTTGAATGAGCTCCAGAGTTCCTCTGTGGAGATATTAGAACCTTACAGAAGGACAACCATCTCTGCAGCATTCCACCAATCAGGCCTTTATGGTAGAGTGGCCATACAGAAACCACTCCAGTAAAAGGCACATGACAGCCTGTTTAGAGTTTGCCGACTCTCAGACCATAAGAAACAAGATTCTCTGGTCTGATGAAACCAAGATTGAACCCTTTGGCCTGAATGCTAGACGTCACATCTGTAGGAAACATGGCACCATCCCTACGGCGAAGCATGGTGGTGGCAGCATCATGCTGTGTGGATGTTTTTCAGCGGCAGGGACTAGTCAGGATCGAGGGAAAGATGAATGGAGAAAAGTACAAAGAGATCCATGATGAAAACCTGCTCCAGAGCGCTCAGGACCACAGCCTGGGGCGAAGGTTCACCTTCAAACAGGACATCAACCCAGCTCACACATCCAAGACAACAGAGCCCGGACTTGAACCTGATCGAACATATCTGGAGAGACCTGAAAATAGCTGTGCAGCGACGCTCACCATCCAACCTGACAGAGCTTGAGAGGATCTGCAGAGAAGAATGGGAGAAACTTCCCAAATACAGGTGTGCCAAGCTTGTAGCGTCATACCCAAGAAGAATCGAGGGTGTAATCACTGCCAAAGGGGCTTCAACAAAGTACTGAGTAAAGGGTCTGAATACTTATGTAAATGTGATATTTCAGTATTTCAATTTTTTTTTAGATATGTGTAAAAACTTGTTTTTGCTTTGTCATTATGGGGTATTGTGTGTAGACTGATGGGGGGAAATAAAAAAATGTAATCAATTTTAGAATAAGGCTGTAACGTAACAAAATGTGGAAAAAGTCAAGGGGTCTGAATACTTTCCGAATGCATTGTATGGTCAGGCCACGTGGTCAGAAATTCTCAAGGATGTATGGATTATGGTGAGAGCACCATGTATGATACTGTAAAGTAAAATTATGTGTATTATATCCCACAATGCAGTAGACCTTGTTAAGCCAGGCAAAATTAAAAAAAAAACTTTATTCAAAACAAACAGTGGCCGAGTCCTCTTAGCCCTTTATGTCTTTCTGAGAATTTGTGTTTTTGAGAATGTGTACTCTTAGTATTATGACAATATTCCGTTTTTTACCTGTTCAATGCCAAAGTTGTGAAAACGGTCAGAGGGAAAAAAACACATGTTGCCATAGCGACGGCTCAGCGAGGCCCTCCTTCAATTAACTTCAACACACAATACAATCCTGTTCTATGCGCTCTTCCGTATGGGCACACAATCACCTACTCACAGATGTGACACTGGTGGATCTCTGACTGCTAGCAATCAAGCAAGAATCAATTTCCTTCAACTGAATTATTAGGCTACCAATGTCTCACAACACAGGTATTAATATTGCATGAAGATAACCAGACAAGTCCAATAACTGAATGATGAGGATAATCAGTTTTATGGGGCCGTGAACGGAACGCCTCTGCTGTCAGAGTGAAACATTGTCCTCTTGTTTATTATGCACGCAGTAAAACATTGTCCTAATATTTATTATGCAAGCAGTAAAACATTGTCCTAATGTTTATTATGCAAGCAGTGAAACATTGTCCTAATGTTTATTATGCAAGCAGTGAAACATTGTCCCACGTTGTTTCCACGCCATTAAAACAATATAATAAACTATGTGATGACATTGAATCAACGTGGAAAACTGATTGGGTTTGCAAAAAGTAAACTTAAGGACACTTCGTGTTTTTTTCACCTAACTTTTAACTTAAATCCAATGACATGGTTTCACGTTAAATTCACAGTAGTTGACAAACAAAACTGACGTCTGTGCCCAGTGGTTAAGGCTCCTACAGGAAGGTTTACTCTAGGTAATAAACATTGAAGACCTTTTAGGGGGCAGGAGCAAATACATTTTTTTTCATACGGGATGGTTTGGGTTAGATGTTTAGCAATAAAACAGACGCGTGCACAACTTTAGCACAAAACAAACATAGTTGGCTTAAAATGTTGACAACGTTTAAACTATATTTCGTCTCCCATGTTCATTGAAAACTTAAATACATTTGCACAATGAGCACTTGTCTCTCAAAAACATTGTTAAAGTTGTTGGTTAGCTTGCTAGCAAATTTTTTGACATTTAGTGTAACAAAAAGACTGGTCTTGCCTATGCCGCACAGCCATCGCTCATCCATATATTTTTTTATGTACATATTCTTATTCCATCCCTTTACATTTGTGTGTTTAAAGGAGTTGTTGTGAATTTGTTAGATTACTTGTTAGATATTACTGCACTGTCAGAACTTGAAACACAAGCATTTCGCTACACTCGCATTAACATCTGCTAACTATGTGTATGTGACAAATAACATTATTTGATTTGGTCTCGGCACCAGTGAAACAGATGTAATCATACTTCATAACTCTCTTGCGTTGTGTTTTTAAAGAAAACTCTGTCCAGCCAGCGATTCCAGTTGATTGGTGTTTATTCTGACGATAGATACAAGGAAGCACGTTAGATGTGCAGTTCAACAGTATGTTGATGGATGTAGATTCGTGATTCGTCACTTGCATGTCAATATCAGACTGGGGATTTTGTAATCAAACATCCTAACAATGACACTCAATACATTTTTTAGAAAATACAATAAATGCAAGTACCTGAAAATAGACTCGAGGAAGCACATTAGCTGTGCAGGACAACAGTATGTTGATGGCTGTAGATTAGTGATTCGTCTATTAGCATGGAAATAGCTGAATTAGCAGGGAGCTAATGCAACCGTTACAACTAGAGCATGCTAGCTAACGCGCTCTTACAGCAATAACATATAACATAATAACATAATAAAAGCACATCCCAGGACGACCCCAATTATCTAACAGGTACGTGCACATATAAACTCATCAAAAAAATAAACATTATTCCATTTATGTTAGTCACATATCTGTGGAACTTATTCAGTTTATGTCTCAGATGTTGAATCTTGTTATGTTCACACAAATATTTACACATGTTAAGTTTGCTGAAAATAAACGCAGTTGACAGTGAGATGACGTTTCTTTTTTTGCTGAGTTTATATACAGTTGATTGGTGTATATTCTGACGATAGATACAAGGAAGCACGTTAGATGTGCAGTTCATGGCTGTACACAGTGAACTCATACACAATTGTAAATATAAAAATATACTGAACAAAAATATAAACACAACATGCAACAATTGAAACGATTTTACTGAGATACAGTTCATATAAGGAAATCAGTCGATTGAAATAAATTCATTAGGCTCTAATCTACAGATTTCACATGACTGGGAAGGGGTGGAGCCATGTTTGGGCCTGGGACGGCATAGGCCCACCAACTGGGGAGCCAGGCCCAGCAAATCAGAATTAGTTTTTTTTTAACAGACAGACATACTCCTGGAACCAACAGATCGAAAGACCTAGGGTAGCAACCCTAGATTTGTGTCGGGACTATATATTGTGAAATAATTTAATAGTATGAATAAATTAATAAAAATACAGTATTGAAAGTAGGAAAATATGTCAATCATTATTTGAATATTTTGGTAACCTGTTGTATAAAAGTGATAATGCGGTGCGTGCCAACATATCCTCCAAACACCGGCTTCGAGGGCATTATCACGTAACTATGTCCTGCCATAGTATAGGCTCTGAGATTAAATAGGCAATTATGTTGTGCTCCTATTACACAACAATACTGTAGCCTAACGTTACCCATACTGTCAGATATTTTACATACTGTACTGTACTGTGTTGGCAGAATGTTTTAATGGCAGATTGTTCTGGACCTGTCAGCAGAACGTTTGAATCCCACAACGTTTTGCATTTCCCCTAGCTGGCTAAACTTAACTCCACGATTGACGACGTTTTTATAAAACAACCACTGATTTCAGCATCTAAAGGAATAGTGACCAATTACACCGAACAACGTTGTCGGAGCTTCATGCCGCCCACACTAGTCGAAGCTCAAGTACATAGGAATTTATTTATTAGGCTATTGGTCCAATTAAATCAGAGACGCACATGGTAATTTGTCGTATGGCTCCTTCGGGAATATAAACCCATCACGGCTAGACAAGGTAAGGAATTTGTTCTGCATTGGTTGTGAAAATAAAATAAAAATTATCAAGTTTTATGTCTATTTATTTTAGATGATAAAGTAATCATATAAAACAAATTATTTTTCTCAAGGCAACTGGCTACATTCTTGTTAATATGCTTTCCAGTTGTTTTATTCATAAAAATGCTTTTCATCATATCCTCCATTTGCACAAAATACTTAGGCCTACTCGCCAGCTTGCAATACAATATTTCCACCACTAGCAGATGTGCATACACGTGGTCTAACGTTTGCCAGGAGGTGGGCATATTGTACTTTTTTTTAAATAAATGCCAACTGGCGCATTCACATTTTGGGGTATATTTTGTATGGACACACGATTTATAAATGAGTCCCCTGGAGACTGCGTCCAAGATGTCTGAACATTGTGTTCAAGGTAATTTACTCATGTTCGCATACACCAATTCATGGACCATCTGTATGTTGGTTGCATCCGGTTTACACGGACCAACATCACATGTACACTAGCCCTCAGTGCACACAGGAAGCAGTGCATGTTTACTTCGACATTATATATGTTTTATAAAGAGTGACAACACTGCCATGTTGATATGTGCTTTGCTGTTGGAAAATCACATTAGAGTCTGACTTTCACGTGTGGCAGATGCACCACCCTCAACTTCACTCCTGTGAGTGACGGAAAATAAAATCAGCAACAATTATTTGAATAATTCAATGGATGTTTTGTGCACAAAATTGGTGACTAAAGTGTCTTATTAGGAATTTTCTAATCTGAGTTTTGTATGTGGCCGTTTTGGGAAATTGTATTTCTGGGCCAGGTGTCAGTTAAACTGCAGTACCGAAGCAATACTATGACTACTCGAAACAGCTGTTTTTAGACCTGAACCCTGACACGTTGGGTGGGGGCCGCGAACTTGACGACTTCACAACGAGCTAAGGGCATTATGGAAGTCCAGAGGGTACATCATTATGAATAAATAAAAAATGCCCTCATTATGTCGAGATCACAACTTATTTATCTCATTATCAGGACATAACAAAAGTTGTTTAGTCAAGATCACAATATAATTTTCTCATGATTATGACATAACATAAATTGTTTTGTTGAGATCACAAGATAAACTCTATGAATAGGAGTGGACACATAGATTGACAGTATGGCTGGGGCGGCAGAGCCCACGTTGTATCAACGCATATGTTTTTATTGATTACTGCACTAAGGGATGGTACATTTCATGCTAATATTATGCCTTCGTTTGTGTTTGGAGCTCATTTTCAGTTTATAAGTTAGAATGTTACTACCAAGCTAAATGTCCTTACCATCAGCTACGACCTCTTGGGGCATCTCAGCCCTCATGGGGCATTTAAGACCTGAATATGCTTGACAGGCAGCCTGTCTCCCAGGCTGTGTGGCACACCCCAAGACCACAGCCAATCGCAAGCAAGCAACAACGTAGCTCCAGTGCCTTCAGAAGGGATTCATATGTCTTGACAAATTCTACATTTTGTTGTGTTACAGTCTGAATTTTCTCACCAATCTACATACAACAACCCATAATGACAAAGTGAAAACACATCTTTAAAAATGTTTGCAAATGTATTGAAAATTAAATACAGAAATATCTAATTTACATAAGTATTCTGGCAATACTTTGTAGAAGCACCTTTGGCAGTGTTTACAGCTGTGCGTCTTTCTGGGTAAGTCTCTAAGAGCTTTCCACACCTGGATTGTGCAACATTTTCCCATTATTTGAAAAATTCTTCAAGCTCAGTCAAATTGGTTGTTCATCATTGCTAGACAACCATTTTCAGCTCTTGCCATCGATTTTCAAGTAGATTTAAGTCAAAACTGTAACTCAGCCATTCAGGAACATAACAAATCAAATTGTATTTGTCACATTCGCCGAATACAACATTTGTATGTTACTTATGTTCTCCATGATGACTCCTTAGCCCACAGTCCTTGAAATAATAGTTTTTTATCATTGTAAAAATAGATGTACAATTATGCAAAATAGCAACATATTGCTTAATGACTACAGATCAGAACAAGACAAGACTGGTCCTCTCGTCTTCTGCTCATTTAATCTTAATCTCCTTTTCTCTTGGTCCCCTTCTTCACATTAGTGAGTTGGATGGAGTGACTGAGAAGGCCAAATGGGCTGAGCCAAACCTGAAGGCATGCAAGCCAATGATCACCATCTCTGATCTGGACAATGTCACCGTCACAGCAAGTAAGTCCCTTGTGCAGTCTAAATACCAGTGACTAGGTTCTGGTGAAATAACAGTAATTTGTCATGTATTATACTGTACCAATGGCATGCATGCGCTTCCCTATCTCTTTCCCTTTGTTTGTCTGTAGTAGTATATTCAAATATTACAATTATGTATTACATAACTTTGGACTTTGTGTCTTTTCCTCCCAGACAACTCAGCAGATGTGGTGGACATGATTGAGGACCTCATGGGTGTCGAGGGGGACCTGAGTGACTCCCAGCTGGCCACCGTGGTCCAGAAGCTGGATGAGGTTCTGGTGGTCAGCACAGTGACCCCTGCCCTCGGCGAGGACATTGTCAGCATAATCGCTGACATCCTGGGGTCCAGTTCTAACCTATCAGCGGTCGCCAACGAGTAAGGGAAAGGGACAACGGGGAGAGGGAAAATGGTTGCATTACAAGAGTACATTTGAATCTAGCCTCGTCTAATTTTTTGCCTTCACTGCTGTCGTTCATGTTGCCAACAGCATACTGGGTATCACAGGCAGCGTTGGGGACCAGATGGATTTCCCTGAGGAGTCACAAAATGTGACCGTCCCCTCCCTGGCTCTCTCCATGATCAACGTAGATCCAGAGCAGTTCCAGGGCCTCACGTTTGGCGTGTCCTCCTTTTCAACTGGCCTTGCTCCAGAGGTAAGTCAGCAATAGCACTCTGTTTTCTCGTCAGGCACGTACTGGATTTGACAAGCAGTGGCTATCACAGCTGACAGAGATACACTGTCTATGCTCCAGCAGTCAAATACCTGTCCTGTCAATATAAATGACCGATCCTTTTTTGCTCGAGTCCTTCCTTACTGAAAATCAATAGCATGAAACACTAGACTGTTTTTACTCCATTCAAATGAGGGCATGCCCTTGAATGAACAGAGAAAATGTAGGACACATGCAGAGGTTATTGTGAAACAGCTAAAGGTTTCTCCGAACTGACTCTAGCCTCTAGCATTCATTTCTAGTTAACCTTCAATGTGGAAAAACAGCACATGATTTAAACTACGCCGAAACACTGAATGTTAATGAAACTACAACGATTTAAAGGAACAAGAACATTGCTTTACAATTACAGTGTGTATTCCAACACTTGTCCAGTGTTGTCACTGTGGTGTAATGACCTATTACATTTAATTCCATGACGGAATGGAGTTATATAGGACGACTTGAATAAAACATCAAATCAAAGTTGACAGTTTAGCAGAGGTTATAGTGGGTGCAGTGAAATGCTTATGTTACTACCGCTTAACAATGCGGTAAAATGTCGGACAATTCAAATGTAAGGGGGAAAAAAGACAAGAAATCAAGAATGGTGTGATAAATCTGATTAAAAATCCAAATAGCGCTGTAACAGTAGCCAAATGTAATCTATACATACTGTATATACACCTGGAGAATTTACACAAGATCAGCTTAAAAAGATATGTACAGCAGTAGATATATTAGAGCAAGTTATGTCAAGAATACAGTGTATATATACATATGTGGTGTGGATAAATAGTGTAACTAAAATACAATGTACAGTAGTAGAAATATTATGATGAGCTACGTCGGGGATACAGTATTTAAGTACACAGTGTGAAGCAGGAAGTGACCAGTGGTTCAATGTCTCTATAGCATGAGACAGCAGTGTTGGCTTTGTGTGTGTGTGTGTGTGTGTGTGTGTGAGTCTGTGAGTGTGTTTGTGAGTATGAGGTGTGTGTGTGAGTGTGCATCACCTGGTAAGTATATGTACACCTCTTTCTGTTGTAGATCTTTGTCAACCAGACATTCCTGAGTCAGCCTTGCCACGGCACAGTGGCGTCCATCTCTCTGCCCCGTGCCCTTCAGAACTTCTTCCCTGAGGGAAACAAAAAAAAGCGAGTTCAGTTCCACTTCTATGGCACACAGGAGCTCTTCAAGGTGATGCCATCAACAACGTATGAGATGTCTAATTATTTTGGGTCAATTATTCATTAATAAGGAAGGGTACTCGGGGTGTTTCATGGTTTTCTTATTTCAAATGAAAGCTTCCAGCAAATGTACAGTAATTCAGTGTTAAAGTTTTATGATCATTCACAGGATCCAGAGACCAACTGGACGCTGAATAGTTACGTGGTGTCTGCCAGTGTCAATAACAGCAATGTCAGCAACCTCAGGAATCCCGTGGTGGTGACACTTACTCACCTCAAGCCCAAAGAGGTGAGGAATAAAAAAATAGCTTTATCTTACCACTGAGCGTAGCGATGACGAGCTAAATCCTTTTCATCCCCAACAGAAAAACGACATGGTGGAGTGTGTGTATTGGGACTTCCAGAAGAACAATGGGAGTGGTGGGTGGGACAGCAACGGCTGTGAGACACTACCGAGCATCTACGCTTATCAGACCACCTGCCACTGTTACCACCTGACCCATTTTGGCGTGCTCCTGGTGAGTTACCTTTTTCAAATCACACTACTGCATTAGTGCAGTGCATCTGGACTGATATATTATGCTCCTATTGTGGTGTCCTACAGGATGTGTCCAGGACTCCTATCAGTGAGGCTGACCAGGAGACACTGATGGTCATCTCCTACTTGGGCTGTGGTGTGTCCTCCATCTTCCTGAGCATCAGCCTGCTCACCTACATGGTCTTTGAGTAAGTCAGCATCCAGACAGATAGAATATTGTTCTCTATTTTTCTGTATCCTTTGGCATCTCTCCCCCTTTTCTCTCTGTATTATCTAATCTCCTCCTGTACTTCATCTGCCACTCTCACTATTCCTCTCATTCTCAATCTCTTTCCACTCATCTCCCAATTTCTCACCCTGTGCCTCTCTCTCTATCTCTCACACACTCCTTTCCACTCTGTCACAGGAAGCTGCGTCGAGACTATCCGTCTAAGATACTCATCAACCTCTCTGTGGCTCTGTTGGGCCTCAACCTGGTTTTCCTGATGGACTCTTGGCTGTCCTCCTTCGGCTTCTACAGCCTCTGCATCACCACGGCAGCCACGCTGCACTACTTCCTGTTAGCCTCATTCACCTGGATGGGCCTGGAGGCTGTCCACATGTACTTCTCTCTGGTCAAGGTCTTCAACGTTTACATCCCCTCCTACATCCTCAAGTTCTGCACCCTCGGCTGGGGTAAGCCAAGGCAGTCTGAGGCAAAATAAGGACACTTGTAAAAACATCTTTAAAGTAACTGTCCAATGAAAATATTTTAAAAGCTGTTAACTCATACCCAAATAATGTCGTTGACTCATCCTATACTTGTATTTGTGGCCAAGTCATAAATTAACCGTTTAAAAAATGCTTGCTATTTCCTCATAGAGGATGACGTCATGTTTTTGGCTGAGAGGTCTCATTGGCTCATTAGCTGAGCTGGCCAATCAGCTGTTTATATTTTTATGGTTGAGGCTACGAACACAGAGTTTTCGCCCCCGCAACTCTGGAAACGTCTTTCTCAAAACTAAGGATCCGAATAACATTCTGCGCATGTGTGATTTTACACACACATTCAAGTTTCTCTATTTACACTATGCTTTACTCAGCCTCTTCTGAACCGTCAACCAATTTGAGCGACATGATAATGAAGCCTCATATTTCTGAACAGCTGAAACAACAACTTGGTGATGATTTGAACGAACGTTCCGAAAATATATACGTTACCTTCAGAAAGTATTCATACCCCTTGACTTTTTTCGCATTCTGTTGTGTTACAGCTTGAATTTAAAATGGATTCAATTTATATTTTTTTGTCACTGGCCTACACACAATACCCCATAATGTCAAAGTGGAATTATGTTTTTAGAAATGGTTACAAATTAATAAAAAATGAAAAGCTGAAATGTCTTCAGTCAATAAGTATTCAAACCCTTTGTTATGGCAAGCCTAAATAAGTTTAGGAGAAACCATTTGCTTAACAACTAACATAATAAGTTCATGGACTCTTGTGTGCAATAATAGTGTTTAACAGGATTTTTTATGACTTCCTCATCTCTGTACCCCACACATACAAATTATCTGTAAGGTCGAATCACTGCTCAATTATCTCAGTCGAGCAGTGATTTCAAACACAGATTCAACCACAAAGACCAGGGAGGTTTTCCAGTAACTTGTAAATAAGGGTATCTATTGGTAGATGGGTAAAAATAAAAAAGCAGACATTGAATATCCCTTTGAGCATGGTGAAGGTATTAATTACACTTTGGATGGTGTATCAATACACCCAGTCACTACAAAGATACAAGCTTCATACCTAACTCAGTTGCCGGAGAGGAAAGAAACTGCTCAGGGATTTTACCATGAGGCCAATGGTGACTTTAAAACAGTTACAGAGTTTAATGGCTGTGATAGGAGAAAATTGAAGATGGATGAACAACATTGTAGTTACTCCACAATACTAACCTAAATGACAGAGTGAAAAGTAGGAAGCCTTTACAGAATAAAAATATTCCAAAACATGCATCCTGTTTGCAATAAGGCTAAAATAAGGCTAAAGTAAACATGTTAGGTTTGGGGCCAATCCAACACAACACATCACTGAGTACCACTCTTTATAGCATACCCCGTGTTAGGGGTATGCTTGTCATCAGCAAGAACAAAGGAGTTTTTTGGGATAAAAATAAACGGAATAGAGGTAAGCAAAGGCAAAATCCTAAAGGAAAACCTGGTTCAGTCTGCTTTCCAACAGACATTGGGAGACAAATTCACATATCAGCAGAACAATAACCTAAAACACAAGGCCAAATATACTCTGAAGTTGCTTACGAAGACAACATTGAATGTTCCTGACATAAGTATTCACAACCCTGAGTCAACATATGTAAATAAGATATTTCTGTATTTCGTTGTCAATAAGTTTGCAAACATTTCTAAAAACAGGTTTTCACTTTGTCATTATGGGGTATTGTGTGTAGATGGGTGAGATTTTTTTGTTTATTTTGCCATTTTGAATTCAGGCTGTAACAACAAAACGTGTAATAAGTCAAGGGTTATGAATTACTTCTAAAGGCTATCTGTCTGTTGTTAGGGATATTGCCGTAGCACTAGCAAGACGCCATCTACACATTGCATTGGGGAAAACTATCATAGTTTTGTGTGATGATGCAATCGTTATAGTTATGCTGCCATAAAGCCATAGTTGCTGAAAAAATAACTCTGCCTCTCAATAGCAATGTTTGCACATTAAATCGCTATTGACTGCCTCTCTGTGTCTTCATTGTTGGTATGCTGTATATTTATAAATATGTATACAGTGGGGAGAACAAGTATTTGATACACTGCCGATTTTGCAGGTTTTCCTACTTACAAAGCATGTAAAGGTCTGTAATTTTTTATCATAGGTACACTTCAACTGTGAGAGACGGAATCTAAAACAAAAATCCAGAAAATCACATTGTATGATTTTTAAGTAATTCATTTGCATTTTATTGCATGACATAAGTATTTGATCACTTACCAACCAGTAAGAATTCCGGCTCTCACAGACCTGTTAGTTTTTCTTTAAGAAGCCCTCCTGTTCTCCACTCATTACCTGTATTAACTGCACATGTTTGAACTTGTTACCTGTATAAAAGACACCTGTCCACACACTCAATCAAACAGACTCCAACCTCTCCACAATGGCCAAGACCAGAGAGCTGTGTAAGGACATCAGGGATAAAATTGTAGACCTGCACAAGGCTGGGATGGGCTACAGGACAATAGGCAAGCAGCTTGGTGAGAAGGCAACAACTGTTGGCGCAATTATTAGAAAATGGAAGAAGTTCAAGATGACGGTCAATCACCCTCGGTCTGGGGTTCCATGCAAGATCTCACCTCGTGGGGCATCAATGATCATGAGGAAGGTGAGTGATCAGCCCAGAACTACACGGCAGGACCTGGTCAATGACCTGAGGAGATCTGGGACCACAGTCTCAATGAAAACCATTAGTAACACACTACGCCGTCATGGATTAAAATCCTGCAGCGCACGCAAGGTCCCCCTGCTCAAGCCAGCGCATTGTCCAGGCCCCGTCTGAAGTTTACCAATGACCATCTGGATGATCCAGAGGAGGAATGGGAGAAGGTCATGTGGTCTGATGAGACAAAAATAGAGCTTTTTGGTCTGAACTCCACTCGCCGTGTTTGGAGGAAGAAGAAGGTTTAGTACAACCCCAAGATCACCATCCCAACCGTGAAGCATGGAGGTGGAAATATCATTCTATGGGGATGCTTTTCTGCAAAGGGGACAGGACGACTGCACCGTATTGAGGGGAGGATGGATGGGGCCATGTATCGCGAGATCTTGGCCAACAACCTCCTTCCCTCAGTAAGAGCATTGAAGATGGGTTGTGGCTGGGTCTTCCAGCATGACAACGACCTGAAACACACAGCCAGGGCAACTAAGGAGTGGCTCCGTAAGAAGCATCTCTAGGTCCTGGAGTGGCCTAGCCAGTCTCCAGACCTGAATCTAATAGAAAATCTTTGGAGGGAGCTGAAAGTCTGTATTGCCCAGCGACAGCCCCGCAACCTGAAGGATCTGGAGAAGGTCTGTATGGAGGAGTGGGCCAAAATCCCTGCTACAGTGTGTGCAAACCTGGTCAAGAACTACAGGAAATGTATGATCTCTGTAATTGCAAACAAAGGTTTCTGTACCAAATATTAAGTTCTGCTTTTCTGATGTATCAAATACTTATGTCATGCAATAAATGCAAATTAATTACTTAAAAATCATACAATGTGATTTTCTGGATTATTGTTTTAGATTCCGTCTCTCACAGTTGTACCTATGATAAAGTGTACCTATGATAAAAATTACAGACCTCTACATGCTTTGTAAGTAGGAAAACCTGCAAAATCGGCAGTGTATCAAATACTTGTTCTCCCCACTGTATATATATATATATATATATATATATATATATATATATATATATATATATATAGAGGACAGAAATTGTTTGCTCATTGGGAAATGAATATCCAACTAGTCAGTGACAACTGTTTGGAGTTTGTGACAGCAACTATGTGAGCTTATTGCAGTGTTATAGACACTATGTCCTGAGATTTACTATGATCTTCTATGTACCTTACCTTCTTACGACTCTTGTGTAGCTTGTGAGCGTCACAGAATTTGGGCATGTTCATGAGAGTCTCAGCTTTTCATAGATATCGTTTAATAGTTTGTATCTCAAACGATTCGGACTCTACAGATGTTTTTGTAAAAAGACCCGGCCCCAGTCCATTTGGGGATCCGCTCTTAAAAACACCACTCTATCTCATTAATGGATGTAGAAGAAATAGACCAATTGAATGGTGCAACCCATATTGTCAATCATATTGTAAAAAAAACTGAACATCAGTTTATCAATCAAATCAAGGTAAATTAAAGTTATTTAATTTCCTTTTGAGTGTTTTTATATTGTAGTCAGCGATTGAATCTTTCACACGGATCCTGTTTGACCAAGGGAATAGAATGAAGATGTAAAGATCTCTGTCTCCACACAGGCATTCCTCTGGTGGTTGTCAGCCTGGTCCTGGCCATAGAGAAGGATGCCTATGGCAATGTTCTATCTGGGGACTCCCTTGACTCTCTACAGGGCTCTGAGCCATTGTGAGTATGCAGCATGGCCAGTTGACCACTGTTACGGATACATGTGATTAATCACATTTCTTTTTCTCTCTCTCTATTTCACTCTTTCTCTGCCTCCTTCTTCCTCCTGTTCTCAGCTGTTGGATGCAGAGTAACGTTTTCTTCTACATCACCATCGTGGCATTCGTGCTACTGGTCCTGGTCTTTAACATGGTCGTGTTCATCATGGTTCTGATCCAGATCCGACACATGCAGACCAATAATCCTGCAGCTACAGTAATCAAGCGCAGTGTCATGCATGATCTGAGGGCGGTGGCCAGTCTAACCTTCCTATTGGGTCTCACCTGGCCAATAGCCTTTTTTACCTGGGGACCGGCCAGGGTACCTATGCTCCACCTCTTCTCAGTCCTCAACAGTCTGCAAGGTAAGGGGACCAATATACGTTGTCTACTGTACAATAGAGAGAGAGAGAGAGAGAGAACCCATTATCTTCTCTCCGGCTGTGTTTCAGGGTTCTTTATCTTTGTGTTCCACTGCCTGATGAAAGATAATGTGAGGAAGCAGTGGAGGATCCACCTGTGCTGTGGCCGATTCAGGCTCAATGACTACTCAGGTACAGTCGAGGGACCTCCAAGCAGTCTATCTGATATTGCATAAGCCCCAGGTGGTTCATAGAGAGTGTTCCTGAGGTTGCTTCATTTTTACCTTTGACCCTGTTTAGATTGGAGCCGCTCCGTGACAATGGGCGGCAGGACCAAGCAAAACCATCTGGTGCACCGCTTTCCGTCTGTCAAGTCTGTCAACACCTCATCTAGGAAGATCTCTGATGACTCCACTACAGCTAGCGGTAGCTCTTCCCCACCCTACCACCAGTGGGCCTAGTCTACTGTAGCTCCACCAGGGGGCCTAGTCTACTGTAGCTCCACCAGGGGGCATAGTCTACTGTAGCTCCACCAGGGGGCATAGTCTACTGTCGCTCCACCAGTGGGCCTAGTCTAGTTCCACAAAGGGTATTAACTTGGCTCCACCAGGGGGCCTAGCCGGGCTCACAACATAGTGCCATAATACCACTCACCTGGAACAATGAGAAACACTTGAGCTCATGACACCATAGCAGACACTTAAGTTCAGTCCATTCTGAATTACACTGAAAGGTCAGACACTCTGCTGATTCTATCTAAATGACCAGTATCCTTCCCACGAACTGCTGTATGTCTCTCTGCAGTGCAGTCTCATCATCCTCGGGAGATATTCATTCATACTCTATGTGCAAGTATTAGCCTGTTCTGTGCTTTAAAGGACATAAGCTCTATTATTATAGGACAGGGAGGCAAGTAGCGTAGTGGTTAAGCGTTTTGGTTCCAGTAACCGAAAGGTCGCTGGTTCGAATCCCCAAGCCAACCAGGTGGAAAATCTGTTTTATGTACCTTTGAGCAAGGCACGTAACCCTAATTGCTACTGTAAGTCGATCTGGATAAGAGCATCTGCTGAATGACAAAAAAAAGTTGACTTCATGTCAGACTATTGTTGTAGAGTATGATCAATATTTTGGTACTTTATGCATTCTCTTTGTTAAATGACATTTCTCTTTCTCAAAATCTGTTTCTGTTCTTCTTTTCATGATGTTAAATAAATAAAACATACACATAGTGAAGTTTAAAGAGTCAAGGACACTTAATGACTTTGTTTGACTTCATAGAAAGAACAGATATTTTCAAACAAATGTACAAAGCCTCCTTGCTGTTATTCAATGTACTGTAGGCCTACCATTGATCTGTGGATCTGTCACCATTTTAACTGAGAAAAAATCCAGGACATTTCATGACACACATTATGTTCACCGCCATCTCTAAAAGACTTGAAGGTTGATGAATGTGGGTTGTTTAGCATAGGGGATAATGCAGTAGAGATATATTATGTTCAGTCTTTTCTCCATTTCTCCATCTCAAATGCCGCTTACTGTATGAATGGCGCTCTTCCCACGCTCGCCTTTTGACACAAAGATAGGACTACTAAGTCACAATAACATTCTGTATATACAGTGGGGTCCGAAATTATTGACAGCCTTGATAAAGATTACTGTATAAAATAAATAATAAAAATACTGTGCTATATTGTATGCTCAAACAAATTGGGAAATTATACTATTTTATTCTAATACAATTGCTCAGAGAAAGTCCATGGCAAAAACCGGTGGAATCAATGCTGTTTCCACGTCATTAAAGAAATAGATATCTATGTGATGATGTCGAATCAACTTGGAACACGAATTGGATTTGCAAAAAGTCATATATGTAAGGGAAAGTTCGTATTTTTTTCACCCAACTTTTAACCTAAATCCAATGACAGGGTGACATTGTTGGTTGATTTCACATTGAATTCAAGTTAGTTGACAACTCAAGCAAATGTAAATCCAAACTAGACATTTAATTGACGTCTGTGCCCAGTGGGAGAGATTTTGTTTAACAAGTAATACTTATTTTTTTTAAAGGTATGATCAAAATGATTGACAACCCTGTTTTCAATACCTTGCAATACTTCACCTTGCAAGGATAACGGCACTGAGCCTTTTTCTAAAATGTTTTATGAGTTGGAGAACAAATTGGGGGGGATGCAATAAAATGCAAATGAATTACTTAAAAATCATACAATGTGATTTTCTGGATTTTGTTTTAGATTCCGTCTCTCACAGTTGAAGTGTACCTATGATAAAAAATTACAGACCTCTACATGCTTTGTAAGTGGGAAAACCTGCAAAATCAACAGTGTATCAAATACTTGTTCTCCCCACTGTATATGTTCTACACTACAGGGTAAAAAACTATTAAGTTGGGGTGCTTCCAATATCTTGTCTGTAAGAAGAGCTTCATATACTGTATGTGACAGACCTCTGGGGTCTAATACTCTAATACTCCTGGTCTTGTAGGATTACTGCAGGGTGAGGCCTAGGGCTGAAATGTGGACTAATGCACTTCTTTGCAGTCATAAGTCCCATTTCCTAAAGTGGCTCAGGTAGGAGTGCTGTTCTAAGACCAGGTACCCTCTGTCCATGAAACCATATAAATGATTATGAAAAGGCTAAACGGATCCTAGATCAGCACTACTATATTGCATGAATACAGGCCCTGCCCTGGTATACAGTGTACTCCAATTTATGTGCCTGTTCTGGTATGTTATCACTTTGCTCACTTTGTTGTATGATGGGAGTATTTATTCTCTTTAAATGACATTGAATAAACCAAGTCAAAGCTGAGTCTTATTTTGGAAAATACATATAATTTGTTTGGCTCATGTGTCTCCCAGACAGTATACACAGTTTGTGGAGGACACATTGTGAGCATGTTCAACAGTGTAGTCCATTCAAAATGTCCATTCTCAACACATCTGACAATAAGGCTATTTGTCAAGTACATGATAGCATAACGTCACGTTTCTCATTGTGTTCTTATATTGACTAGTGAAAAGATGTCCCACCACATCTCCATTGGTGACTGTAACTATCATTGTGGTTCTCTGCATGTGTAACTGGAAAACCTCAGTGGTGACTTTTGTTATTGTCAGTGTACTTTCTGAAATCTGCCATCATTTATCATAATATCAATCACGAATACGGCTCCCGTTTTTGTAAGAGAGCTATTTAAAAGAAGAATTTCAAATATAATATTAACATGTTATTACACCCCAAAATTTTAAAAAACAACCTTTTATTACATTATTGCAATACATTATTGTCTGACATTACTGTGTGAAATGCTCAGCTGTGCATTCTGCCTAAAGGAAAACATCTATACCAAGCATACAAAGCTTGTCTTAGTTTAACAATATAATTATTACTTGCACAGTGCACAAAAAAAAGTATGATAATGGTGTTATCTCGGCGTAACAGCCATTCTATAACGATGGTATTAATTTGAATCCTTTCAGTATCACACAGTAGATATTTCCACACTTTATAATTACACTTTATAATTACACTCTTTCCATATAGCATGTGTTCCCATAAGCCATTTTCTAAACGTGAATACGAGTTCTTGACAGTGTAGTTCACTAAGGAATGTTTTGATAAGGTGCTGCCGGTGTGTGGAGGAAGTTGTTAAGTTACATTCTCATCATACTGTCGTAGCGCATCACACCCTCCCTCGCGATATCTCCACACAGCAGGCAGCTCGAGCGCAGGATGTGTTGAACGAAGGCGGGTTTCTGACGAACAAACTCCAATAAGCGAAGAGATCGATGTTTTCTCCATCAATCTGGAAATTTGAGAGCACAGTAATCTTAACAGGTTGTGTTTTATCAGCAGCATTTGAGGAATGCCAGTGCTGTTGTCAAAATAACGTTATTTTGAGTAATTGTGCGCAATTGCATATAGGCAGCATCAAGGGTTACTTCAATCAATCAAACCTGGGACTTGGTCCTTGATCAGAGGAGCTCACCTGCTCAGGTAAGAGAGAGTACATGGCATGCATTTCTTTGTCATATAATCTTACAAGACTGCATACGTAATGTATAGTTTTATCAATATTTGCAGATACATGTCTGATTATTATAATTCCCCACTTTATGGTGTATTTCTTTTTTTCTGACCAATGTCACTTGGGAACTTTTTTATTCAATATTACATGGTTGTTGACATAATTTAACTGAAAAAAAGGTAGGCCGATTTATATACAGAGATAAAAGTTGTGATGCAAAAGGCAGGTTGACCTTTATTGTTATGAATCTTGCCCTGGAGGCAAAACTTAGCGTTTCCTCTAGATTGGCCAACATTGTCTATATTGTAAAAACATTAACTTTTTGGTCTTAAATTGAGGTTAGGGTTAGGCATTAGGGTTAGCACTGTGGTTAAGTTTAAGGTTAGGTTTAAAATCAGATTTCATGACTTTGTGTCTGCTCCAGCGACACACTAAAATATAATGGTTCTAAATAGACCCAGATAAGGGTTATTTGAATTGTAACCATAACGGAACCCTTTTTGGTGCTGTAGTTACAACCCTATTTGGACCCCTTTTATATAGGACCCCTTTTAATGGTTCTTTACAGAACCTTTATGGAGAATGGTTCTATAAAGAACCGTTAAAAAAGGATCTATATAGCACCGGGAAAAAAGGCTCCAGCTGTGGTTACAACCCTAATTGGGGCTATTAGAACCCTTTTTAATGTTTCTTTCTAGATGCTTTCTGGAGAACGGTTCCATAAATAACCTTTTTCAATCTAAAAGGTTCTTTGTAGATCCTTTTGAAGAACCATACAGGGTTCTTAATTCTGGTCAGCCACATTATACTGTTAAAATGCTATAGGTGTTATTAATGAGTTAATTGACAAGTTGAATCAAGTGAGCTACCTCTGGAACAGCTGGGGGGTCCCTGAGGAGAGAATTGAGACCCACTGACTGATTTAGTCAACCATTTTCAATTGACAGGCCATACATGACTCATTCACAAGACACCATCACTGGCCATAAATAATATGCAATGGCATAACACAACACATTAGATAAACTGGAATGATAAACATTCTCACTCACGGTTGTACAAAAAGAGCTGTGCGCAAACCACACCCCAAAATATTCTAATGAGCCGGTCCCCAACATATTAATTATCACTAAAAGAGCAAAGAACCTTTTTGTGAACTGTAAAGAGCCATTGAAGAATTCAAAGGTTTTTTTGAGCCATTATGGTTCCACATAGAGCCATTACCCTTCCCAAAGAACCCTTGAGGAACCCTCATTTTTAGAGCGCAGTGACCGCTTTGCAGAGCTGCCTCCAGTACATGAGTCATCTCAATAAATGCCAAACTGCATAAAAAGGATGTAGTGAACAGCCTGTAATGTGCTGACATTAATAAGCATTGATTTACTTTGAACCTTTGTGTAATGACAAGCAGACATTGTTTGCAAATAACAGATAAAGACCAATAAAAGATGACATTTCAGTCAGGTTTTGAATAGCTTATCCTGCCCATTATTTTATGTTGATACATGCACAGATGAAGGCGATTTCTCAACATGTGTTCGATGAATCAAATAAGATCACCTTGATACTTATTGAATTATTATTGAATTATCATCCCGGCAGAGTGGAAAACAAAATGACAAATGAATGTTAGGTTATAACCCGGTGAGATGATCTGTGAATTCCTATGGATGCTACAATAGCCACTCAAGTCAGTAAATAAAACAAAAATGGAGAGAGTAAGCCCAAGTTCAAAAACCTCTCTATCGCCGTATCAAACTTAAAAACACGTATCTTTGTCTTTGGAAGAGTGGGGATAGAGTGCCTTCTGAAACCACGCAATGCACCTCATCAAACTTTTGACAATATTTCGGCAGCCTCTTTCGGCGCTATGCAAGTGAAACAGGCCTCTGTTTCAGGCAGCGCGCCAGAGCAGTTCTTCCACTGTCGGGAGAAATGGTAATGTATGTTAAAATATGTTAATTGTAAAGGTTGCTTGGCCACACCCACCGCGGGAAGCACAATCATGGGCTCGGATTCTTTGGTGGACTTCTGTGAGAGGTCACTGTTATGCCAGCCGACTAAACTCAACTCCACGATTCACGATGGAGTTGAGCGGTGACTAGTGTGGGCGACTGGAGTTCGAACGTCACATAAAATAAAGCTTTTAAAATCAAAATCGATGGATTTCCACACCCAAAGAATAAGCCGCGTTTACAAAGAACAATGTCATGGAGTTGTTTAGTCGGCTACTGTTATGCCTGAATTGAACCCAAAACCAACGAGGAAGTCTGCTGCAGTGTTGAGAGCGGTTGAATGAAAACAATCGGTATGCCAAGCAAAGCTCTTAACCGTCCATGCCAGACGACTTTTAATTTCTATTCAGTTTGACTGACCATAAGTTCAGTGTCTGAACTGTGCATTATAATGTTATATCCATATCCCTTAATTATGGACGTACACAAGCCATAACTCAGCAATCACATACTGTATGGGTAGCCTAGCCTACAGATGATGCATGGACTTGTTAGGCAAAATATGAATGTTCTCTACCTTCCAACCATTGTACTCTACTATGTTCCCACAGGATCTAAGTTGAGTCAGCGATGGCAGGACATTCAGGTAGCCCCCAGGTAGTTCTAAAGACAGAGGAACAGTCCAATAGAGTCATCTTCACCTACTTCCAGGGTGACATCGGTAGCATGGTGGACCAACACTTCAACCGTGCCCTCAGCAAGGCCAGTAAGACCAAGGCCCCCAGCGGGAAGGGCAAAAAGAGCCGCAAGGCTGTCAAATCTGGTGAGCAGACTGATACCTAACTATGCAATGAAGGTTGGAATTAAGATTGGAGTGATTGATTGAGTGATTGGCCAATACACTTGGAGTCCAGTGCAATTAGGAAATAAACTTTATATAATATATACATTTTATATATATAATTATGTACATATACATAATATATATATATATTATTGTGGCTGAATGGAAGCAATTCCCCGCAGCAATGTTCCAGCGTCTAGTGGAAAGCCTTCCCAGAAGAGTGGAGGCTGTTATAGCAGCAAAGGTGGAACCAACTTCATATTAATGCCCATGATTTTGTAATGAGATGTTTGACAAGCAGGTGTCCACATACTTTTGGCCATATAGTGTACATTGATCTAAATCAGGCTTGAATTATGAATGCAGGTACTATCAGTCTGACAATGATTTTGATGTGATATGAAGGCTAAGGGCTTCATGTTTCTAGAACCATATCGCAATTGAGAATCGATTCAGGTTTAGATGGAGTAATGGGCTGTTTTGGCTGCCAGAGCCAGTATACAGTGCATTCGGAAAGTATTCAGACCCTTTGACTTTTTCCACGTTTTGTTGTAAAATTGATTACATTGTTTTTTTCCCTCATCAATCTACACACAATACCACATAATGCACTATATATATATATATATATATATATATTATATTGTATATTGTTGATATGTTGAAATGATGCAGGTAATGTTATTTTATAGACTTAGATTTTATCTGCTAATTTCAGCTTGTCTATCCCCCCAAAAAATATATTAAAAAAGGCATTTCATTTTTTGCAATGAACTTTGTATGCTATCATCATGATGCTGTGTGCACCAAACAAGAAAACGTGTGTTCACTGACATGTGAAATGTACAAGATGAACACATTTCTAGACTCTTTGTGGATGTATTTTTCTCTATCCACATCTGTTTCAGAGTCTGACTCAACATCTTGCCAGTGGGTTGTTCCAACCCCATCTTGGTCTGAAGACCATTTTCCCCCTGTGTCTGGTCGACTTCATCTGAGCAGCACCAATGAGTCTCTTTCCAGCCACCGCCTGGCTCTCAGCTCCCCAGATGAGAGCACCAACCCATTGGCCTTCGCTCCTAGGCAACATGGTGGTATGGGCCTGCCTGCCATGGCCTATCCTCACTCCATGTCCCATGAGGGCCTGGGGGTCACTGGACAGCCTTACACCAACTCCCTGCTCAATCTCCTCCATAGTGACCGGTCAGAGGTGGCTGCAGGCGTGGCCTCGGGCTCCAAACCAGAGCTCCTCCCTAGCTGGATGGGTCAACCTGCCTTCAGAGACCCCATGAACCCTGACTCAGGTATGGCTGCCTCTACCCAGATCCTTTATCACTATGCATGTGCAGGGAGAGGGAGACTTCTTTCTTTCACATAGATTAGATAGTGAACTGACAAATAACTCTGTAATTCCATATCCTTTGGATTTTGTAAAGATTAGGGAGGTTTTATAGTATCTATGCTCCAGTGTTTTTTTTTTAAACTTAATTTATTTTGGTGGTTTGCTTGGTTTTCGAAAGGTCTCTTTTGAGTTAGTCAACACCTATTCTACCCTCTTTTGGGAATAGGTCTGCAGAAAAGGGAACTCTATTGGTATTAAATGAAACATGACCGCGCAGGGAAGAGAGGAGTCTGCAACATGTGCATGCTGTGTTCACTCCTCTGGTTATCAGACAGGCCTCCTCCACAGCCACTAGAAGAAGGAACTGCCGGTAACTCTCCGCTCTGTTCCTCTTCAAAGGATGACTTCAGTTCCTCGCAATGCAACAGCTGGAACTGCCTCTTAGAAACAAATCACTTACTGACTAACCAGTTTGCAAACCGGATCATAATTCACATCAAAGACCAAGGTGACAACCACTGCTAGTCGCCAGTATGCTGCCTACAACTCAATAACTTTTATACACAAGGACAGCGAGAGAGGGAGGGAGCGGGAGAAGGGGAGTGTTTTGCATGTGTAAGAAAAACCGTGTTATGTCAAAAGTAGCCTGTATCGACTGTGGAGAAAATTTACAATGTTTTTTAAGATTATTTTATTGAAATGTTGGTGTTTAGGAATATCTGTTTCCTCTGATGTGTGGACTTCTAAAGGAGGGGGTTTTGATGTGATTTGCAGTTGTGATATGGAAACAGAAACTGTTTTCATTTTTTTGCACGTAGCAAATTAATGAAATGCAGTTGATATCCTAATAAATGATTGCCAAAGTAACCATGAAAATGAAAGATGTTTATGAAGAGGTTTTTGTTATTCAGAGATTTCTGATGAGAATACCAAGTAGACGATCTGTAGGAATTGACACAAACCTCTTTTACTGTAATAATTGAGTTGTGATTCGTGATTAAACATTCAAAAAATAATCTGTTCCATCTTAAAAGTAGACTCAGTGAAATGACATTGCCACGAGCAGCATCGCATATTTTGAGATGAGCAAGATGCAAGACTTTGCTCCCACACAGTCACACACAGTATCTCTGCATGGGTTCACTTCACCCTGTTAGAGCGTGGTAGCCACAGGACCAAAACGGGAGAAGTTGAGCCTTGCTGTTTACTTTCTGCATCTACGTCATATCGCTGAGTCTACCTTTAATGAAGTGGAAATACATGATGAACTGGATCAGTTGAGATATCTCTCGCCTGGCAAGTGCACATAGTTTACATTACTTTCACAGGAACAGACCTCAAGCCATTTAGAACAAGTGTGACAATACTGCCATCCTGTGGCTGAAAATAAGAAGAGGAAAAAGGTGCCAAATGTATTTCATTTTCAAACTGAAATAAATACTAGACTACTAAATATGGTCATGTTTTTGCATTCATTTTTTTATGTTCATTATGTGTATTTACATTTACACTTCAGTAATTTAGCAGATGCTCTTATCCAGAACAACATACAGTTAATGCATTCATCTTAAGATAGATGGGTGGGACAACCACATATCACAGGCATAGTAAGTACACTTTTCCTCAATAAAGTAGCTAACAGCAAAGTCAGAACTAGAAAGGGGGGGGGTCGAGGTGAGGAGGGGGATTATTTAAGATACTCTTTGAAGAGGTCCCTACCTCTTTCAGGTGCTTTTGGAAGATGGGCAAGGACTCTGCTGTCCTAGCTTCAGGGGGAAGCTGGTTCCACCATTGGGGTGACAGGACAGAGAAGAGCTTGGGTACGTGGTGCAGACACTGATCCTCTCCACGTCACCTGGTAGGAGCGGCTTGCCAGGTATGATGCAATCAAAGAGTGTGCGAAGCCTGAGACACCCAGCCCTGTAGGGTGGAGAGGAGGATCTGATGGTTCATGGTGTCAAAGGCAGAGGATAGATCTAGGAGGATGAGAGAGAGTCAGCTTTGGCAGTGCAGAGAGCCTCCGTGACACAGAGAAGAGCAGTCTCGGTTGAGTGATATGTCTTGAAGCCTGATTGGTTAGAGTCAAGAAGATCGTTCTGAGAGAGATAGCGAGAGAGTTGGTCAGAGACAGCACACTCAAGTGTTCTGGAAAGAAAAGAAAGAAAGGATACAGGTTTATAGTTTTTGACGTCAGTTAGTTGAGTGTTAGTTTCTTGAGGAGGGGAGCGACTCGGGCCATTTTAAAGTCAAGAGGGGACGCAGCCAGTGGTCAAGGATGAGTTGATCGGGGAAATGTGGATTGGGAGAAGATCTCCAGAGATGGTCTGGAGAAGGGATTAGAGGATGGGGTCAAGCGGGCAGGTTGTCAGGCGACCAGACCTCACTAGTCGCATGATTTCTTCTGGAAAGAGAGGAGAGACAGAGGTCAAGGCGTAGGGTAGTTCTGTGTGAGTGGGATCAGTGGACTCAGTAGGCTGAGTGAATGAGGAGCGGATGTCGTCAACCTTCTTTTCAAAGTGGTTGACAAAGGCAGAGAGGGAGGAGTGAGGGGGGGGGGGATGAAGGAGCGGGGAAAAGGTGGGAAAGAGTTTCCTAGGGTTAGAGGCAGAAGCTTCAAATGTACAGTGCCTTGCGAAAGTATTCGGCCCCCTTGAACTTTGTGACCTTTTGCCACATTTCAGGCTTCAAACATAAAGATATAAAACTGTATTTTTTTGTGAAGAATCAACCACAAGTGGGACACAATCATGAAGTGGAACGACATTTATTGGATATTTCAAACTTTTTAACAAAGTAAAAACTGAAAAATTGGGCGTGCAAAATTATTCAGCCCCCTTAAGTTAATACTTTGTAGCGCCACCTTTTGCTGCGATTACAGCTGTAAGTCGCTTGGGGTATGTCTCTATCAGTTTTGCACATCGAGAGACTGAAATTTTTTTCCCTTGCAAAACAGCTCGAGCTCAGTGAGGTTGGATGGAGAGCATTTGTGAACAGCAGTTTTCAGTTCTTTCCACAGATTCTCGATTGGATTCAGGTCTGGACTTTGACTTGGCCATTCTAACACCTGGATATGTTTATTTTTGAACCATTCCATTGTAGATTTTGCTTTATGTTTTGGATCATTGTCTTGTTGGAAGACAAATCTCCGTCCCAGTTTCAGGTCTTTTGCAGACTCCATCAGGTTTTCTTCCAGAATGGTCCTGTATTTGGCTCCATCCATCTTCCCATCAATTTTAACCATCTTCCCTGTCCCTGCTAAAGAAAAGCAGGCCCAAACCATGATGCTGCCACCACCATGTTTGACAGTGGGGATGATGTGTTCAGCTGTGTTGCTTTTACGCCAAACATAACGTTTTGCATTGTTGCCAAAAAGTTCAATTTTGGTTTCATCTGACCAGAGCACCTTCTTCCACATGTTTGGTGTGTCTCCCAGGTGGCTTGTGGCAAACTTTAACCAACACTTTTTATGGATATCTTTAAGAAATGGCTTTCTTCTTTCCACTCTTCCATAAAGGCCAGATTTGTGCAATATACGACTGATTGTAGTCCTATGGACAGAGTCTCCCACCTCAGCTGTAGATCTCTGCAGTTCATCCAGAGTGATCATGGGCCTCTTGGCTGCATCTCTGATCAGTCTTCTCCTTGTATGAGCTGAAAGTTTAGAGGGACGGCCAGGTCTTGGTAGATTTGCAGTGGTCTGATACTCCTTCCATTTCAATATTATCACTTGCACAGTGCTCCTTGGGATGTTTAAAGCTTGGGAAATCTTTTTGTTTCCAAATCCGGCTTTAAACTTCTTCACAACAGTATCTCGGACCTGCCTGGTGTGTTCCTTGTTCTTCATGATGCTCTCTGTGCTTTTAACGGACCTCTGAGACTATCACAGTGCAGGTGCATTTATACGGAGACTTGATTACACACAGGTGGATTGTATTTATCATCATTAGTCATTTAGGTCAACATTGGATCATTCAGAGATCCTCACTGAACTTCTGGAGAGAGTTTGCTGCACTGAAAGTAAAGGGGCTGAATAATTTTGCACACCCAATTTTTCAGTTTTTGATTTGTTAAAAAAGTTTGAAATATCCAATAAATGTCGTTCCACTTTATGATTGTGTCCCACTTGTTGTTGATTCTTCACAAAAAATACAGTTTTATATCTTTATGTTTGAAGCCTGAAATGTGGCAAAAGGTCGCAAAGTTCAAGGGGGCCGAATACTTTCGCAAGGCACTGTATAGTGATAGAAAGTGGATTTAACCGCAGATACCGAGGAAGAGAACGCAGTGGGGAGCTTGCAATGAGTCACTCAAGCACAGAGCAGGAGGGGAGGGCCAAGCCACCCGGGAGGAAAGGGGACAGTGCGAGTCATAGGATGCAGAAAGGGATGAGACTAGGGTCGAAGAGGCAAAATCAGGAGACAGGAGGGAGAAGGATTTTGCAGAAGGGAGAGAGGATAGGATAGAAGAGGAGAGAGTAGTGGGAGAGAGAAAGCAAAGATTGCAACGGTGCAAGACCATCTGGGTAGGGGCTGAGTGGCAAGGGTTGGAGGAAAGGGAGACAGAAATGGAAACAAAGTGGTGATGAGAAACGTTGAGGGGGGTTGCAGTGAAATGAGAAGGCGAACAGCTTCTGGTAAAGTTGATGTACAGCGTATTGCCTGCCTTGTTAGTTGGAGGGGATTGGGAAAGGGTGAGGCCAAAAAAGGCAAGGAGGGGGAAAGAGAAAAAAATAATCGAAGGGAGGTTCAAGTTGCCAAGTATGAAGAGCGGTGAGGCATAGTCAGGAAATGAGCTTATCAAGGTGTTAAGCTCATTGGCCCAAGGGCACCTGGTGGGTGATACATGACAACAACGTTAAGCTTGAGTGTACAAGTGACAGTGACATAAAGGAATTCAAGTGAGGAGATGAGAGAGGGAGAAAAGAGAAAATCTCCAGTTAGGATAAATTAGTAGCCCTGTGCCACCACCGCGATAACCAGATGATCTTGGACTACGAGAGAAAACGTAGTCAGATGAAGAGAGAGCAGCTGGAGTACCAGTGTTCTCTGGGGTGATCCATGTTTCCGTCAGGGCCAAAAAGTAAAGGGTATGAAAGGCAACATAGGCTGAGATGAACTCTGCCTTCTTGACCACAGATCGGCAGTTCCAAATGCTGCAAGTGACCCGGGGAATTCAACATGGGGGTATAGTGGATTATCTTCAATAATACAAATACAATCGTTTTTTCTTTTAGAATTTGGGGCTGATAATTTATGTAGAATGTTTGGTTAATAGTGACAATGACCATCCTATACATGACCAAATACAATTAAAAGCACTCTGCTAAGAGGTCTCAAACCTCACTGCCATATTCCTTGTTCAGTGCCACTAAAAAGAGAGCAACGAAAACTTAAGAGCTGTTGAGTTTGCGTTGTGTTTCTGCAGTAGCATAGGTAGAGTGCAGACAGATATGGGAGAAGGCTAATAGGGGGTTAAAGCTACTCTAGCGTGTCACTTATTCTGTGAGTTGCCCATTTCAGCTTTCCGCTGAGCTCATACGTCCTTTCTCAGTGGTACTATTTGAAAGCATACTGTGCCATGCCTAATGGCTGTTCCTTTCTTCTCTGCCCCGTCCTACATTATAACACTAATTTGCAACTTATGTTGAATAACTGGACTGAAAAGAGTCTGAAAATCAGAAGAAAAGGCAAAGAAGAAAAGCAGGAAGAATGAGGTGATTAAAAACTCCCCCTAAAACACGTGCAGGGATTGGGATTATGGCTAGGGTCACCATTGTCCAGGACTCTGGAGCTATTGGGGTTAAGTACCTTGCTCAAGGGCACAGCGACATATTTTTCACCTGGTTGGCTCTGGGATTTGACCACTCTAACCTTGAGGATGTTATAAAATGAAGATGAAATGTTGGCTTTGTTCTGTTTTCCAAAAAACTAGACCAAGAAAAAACATCCTCAATCAAATTTGAACTCTGTTTTTTGATGTAGGCTACTTAAAGTGCTAACCATCTTAAATAAACATGCCCCATTCAAGAAATTTAGAACCTGGAACAGATATAGCCCTTGGTTCTCCCCAGACCTGACTGCCCTTAACCAACACAAAAACATCCTATGGCGTTCTGCATTAGCATCGAACAGCCCCCGTGATATGCAGCTGTTCAGGGAAGCTAGAAACCATTATACACAGGCAGTTAGAAAAGCCAAGGCTAGCTTTTTCAAGCAGAAATTTGCTTCCTGCAACACTAACTCAAAAAAGTTCTGGGACACTGTAAAGTCCATGGAGAATAAGAACACCTCCTCCCAGCTGCCCACTGCACTGAAGATAGGAAACACTGTCACCACTGATAAATCCACCATAATTGAGAATTTCAATAAGCATTTTTCTACGGCTGGCCATGCTTTCCACCTGGCTACTCCTACCCCGGTCAACAGCACTGCACCCCCCACAGCAACTCGCCCAAGCCTTCCCCATTTCTCCTTCTCCCAAATCCGTTCAGCTGATGTTCTGAAATCTGGACCCCTACAAATCAGCCGGGCTAGACAATCTGGACCCTTTCTTTCTAAAATTATCTGCCGAAATTGTTGCCACCCCTATTACTAGCCTGTTCAACCTCTCTTTCGTGTCGTCTGAGATTCCCAAAGATTGGAAAGCAGCTGCGGTCATCCCCCTCTTCAAAGGGGGGGACACTCTTGACCCAAACTGCTACAGACCTATATCTATCCTACCATGCCTTTCTAAGGTCTTCGAAAGCCAAGTCAACATACAGATTACCGACCATTTTGAATCTCACCATACCTTCTCTGCTATGCAATCTGGTTTCAGAGCTGGTCATGGGTGCACCTCAGCCACGCTCAAGGACCTAAACGATATCTTAACCGCCATCGATAAGAAACATTACTGTGCAGCCGTATTCATTGATCTGGCCAAGGCTTTCGACTCTGTCAATCACCACATCCTCATCGGCAGACTCGACAGCCTTGGTTTCTCAAATGATTGCCTCGCCTGGTTCACCAACTACTTCTCTGATAGAGTTCAGTGTGTCAAATCGGAGGGTCTGCTGTCCGGACCTCTGGCAGTCTCTATGGGGGTGCCATAGGGTTCAATTATTGGACCGACTCTCTTCTCTGTATACATCAATGAGGTCGCTCTTGTTGCTGGTGAGTCTCTGATCCACCTCTACGCAGACAACACCATTCTGTATACTTCTGGCCCTTCTTTGTCACTGTGTTAACAACCCTCCAGGCAAGCTTCAATGCCATACAACTCTCCTTCCGTGGCCTCCAATTGCTCTTAAATACAAGCAAAACTAAATGCATGCTCTTCAACCGATCGCTGCCCGCAACTGCCCGCCTGTCCAACATCACTACTCTGGACGGCTCTGACTTAGAATACGTGGACAACTACAAATACTTAAGTGTCTGGTTAGACTGTAAACTCTCCTTCCAGACCCATATCAAACATCTCCAATCCAAAGTTAAATCTAGAATTGGCTTCCTATTTCGCAACAAAGCATCCTTCACTCATGCTGCCAAACATACCGTTGTAAAACTGACCATCCTACCAATCCTCGACTTTGGCCATGTCATTTACAAAATAGCCTCCAATACCCTACTCAACAAATTGGATGCAGTCTATCACAGTGCAATCCGTTTTGTCACCAAAGCCCCATATACTACCCACCATTGCAACCTGTACGCGCTCGTTGGCTGGCTCTCGCTTCATACTCGTCGCCAAATCCACTGGCTCCATGTCATCTACAAGCCTCTGCTAGGTAAAGTCCCCCCTTATCTCAGCTCGCTGGTCACCATAGCATCTCCCACCTGTAGCACACGCTCCAGCAGGTATATCTCTCTGGTCACCCCCAAAACCAATTCTTTCTTTGGCCGCCTCTCCTTCCAGTTCTCTGCTGCCAATGACTGGAATGAACTACAAAAATCTCTGAAACTGGAAACACTTATCTCCCTCACTAGCTTTAAGCACCAACTGTCAGAGCAGCTCACAGATTACTGCACCTGTACATAGCCCACCTATAATTTAGCCCAAACAACTACCTCTTTCCCTACTATATTTAATTTAGTTATTTATTTTGCTCCTTTGCACCCCATTATTTTTATTTCTACTTTGCACATTCTTCCATTGCAAATCTACCATTTCAGTGTTTTACTTGCTATATTGTATTTACTTTGCCACCATGGCCTTTTTTTGCCTTAACCTCCCTTATCTCACCTAATTTGCTCACATCGTATATAGACTTGTTTATACTGTATTATTGACTGTATGTTTGTTTTACTCCATGTGTAACTCTGTGTCGTTGTATGTGTCGAACTGCTTTGCTTTATCTTGGCCATGTCGCAATTGTAAATGAGAACTTGTTCTCAACTTGCTTACCTGGTTAAATAAAGATGAAATATATATATATATTTTTAAAGCCTTTACTTTTACTTAAACTTTGAGTTTTCTACTTTTTGTAGACTTAAACCCTCCCCCGTCTATAAATGTTACCGGCCTGGCGAGAGTACTTTCAATTTAGATTTATTCGTCTGAAGGAGAACAATGAGTATGTTTGTTTACCTCATTCAAACTGAAGTAAACACATCTGGATGAGCTCTTGTGTGATTCTTTAGCCCTGTTGCATCCTTTCATAAAAATGAAAAATAAATGTATGGCACTGTGAACAACAATACACCAAAACTCTCACTTCTACCTTCACCTAGGAACAATTTCCCCGCTGCATTCTTTGCTGCATTTACTAGATATGAGATTGCAGTTATGAGATTGCAGTAACATGGTAATAGATTGGTGGTATACTGGTGCCCTCTCCCTACACCCCCCCACCCCTTTCCTAATCAGATTGCCAAGCATGTTGAGGTCTACCCCTCACTATAGGCACCATTGTCTGCTGCAGATAGAGGAACAGCTATCTCCACACACTTGCTTGTTGATTATTGGTGGCTCTGCACTAATTCTAGCACCTTCTCATCTGGTACTGTAACAACCCCGGTCCAAATGAAAAAAGGACAATGCCAGAACCCAGAAATCCCCCCACCATCCAACACAATGCAGACACAGACAGAGACAATGTCAACTGCACTCCACACTGCCCTTTCCCACCTGGACAAAAGGAACACATATGTGAGAATGCTGTTCATTGACTACAGCTCAGCGTTCAACATCATAGTGCCCATAAAGCTCATCACTAAACTAAGGTCCCTGGGAGTAAACACCTCCCTCTGCAACTGGATCCTGAATTTCCTGACGGGCCGCCCCCAGGTGGTAAGGGTAGGCAACAACACATCTGACACACTGATCCTCAACATTGGGGCCCCTCAGGGGTGCATGCTTAATCCCTTCCTGTAGTCCATGTTCATCCATGAATGGGTGGCCAAACACGACTCCAACACCATCATTAAGTTTGCTGACGACACAACAGTAGTAGGCCTGATCACCGACAACGATGAGACAGCCTATCGGGAGGAGTCAGAGACCTGGCAGTGTGGTGCCAGGACAACAACCTCTCCCTCAATGTGATCAAGACAAAGGAGGTGATTGTGGACCACAGGAAAAGGAGGGCCAAACAGGCCCCCATTAACATCGACGGGGCTGTAGTGGAGCGGGTCAAGAGTAGCAGGTTCCTTGGTGTCCACATCACCAATGAACTATCATGGTCCAAACACACCAAGACACCAAGACAGTCGTCCCCTCAGGAGACTGAAAAGATTTGGCATGGGTCCCTGGTTCCTCAAAAGGTTCAGCTGGAACATCGAGAGCATCCTGACCGGTTGCATCACCACCTGGTATGGCAACTGCTCGGCATCCGACCGTAAGGCTCTACAGAGGGTAGTGCGTATGGCCCAGTACATCACTGGGGCCAAGCTTCCTGACATCCAGGACCTATGGCCTATACTAGGCGTTGTCAGAGGAAGGTCCAAAAAATTGTCAAAGACTCCAGTCACCCAAGTCACAGACTGTTCTCTCTGCTACCGCACGGCAAGCAGTACCGGAGCACCAAGTCTAGGTCCAAAAGGCTCCTTAATAGCTTCTACCCCAAGCCATAATCAAATGGCCACCCAGACTATTTACATTAACACCCCCTCCCCCTTTGTTTTTACACTGTTATTGCTGCTACTTGCTGTTTATAATCTATGCGTAGTCACTTTACCCCTACCTATATGTACAAATTACCTAGACTAACCTGTGGCCCCGCACATTGACTCAGTACCGGTACCCCCTGTATATAGCCTCGTTTTTGTTATTTTATTGTTTTCCTTTTTATATATCACGGTTATATTTGGTGCATGTGACAAATAAAATTTGATTTGATTTGATTTTTGACACATCTCACATGCACGTGCACACACACGCAAACACACGCACACACAAAACTCTTATGTGGTTCCTTCCTGTGTGTAACGTGTCACCACTGGTGGTACAGAAGAGCCTTTGTTCCTTGGCTTCAACACCAATAGACATCTGAGGACTTCTAAACAAACAGTATTCACCTGTATCTCAATACATGTATAAGATACATTTAAAAAAATAAAAATATTTGGTGGAGATTTGACATTACTAGCTAATTACTCAAAGTTCCAGGCATCCTTAGCATTCTATTTACATGTATTATTTTTTAGAGTGAGATGAGGGGAGTCATTTGACATCCATTTCAGCAGTTTGATTGATGCGCTACCATCTGCCTTTGTCACAGAGGCTCCGTCCAATCAATTTGTTGGACACGCTCTTCTCCTAAATTCAGAGTCTATCAGTGACTCAGAAGCCAGGTGTGCCACAACAGTAGCAGTGCAGCGCTACACATGACTAATTAGCTCATTAGTTACAGAGAAACAGAGCTGTCAATGTGGAACAATAAGAAGTTTACAGGTGACATTAGAATATAATGTCCCTTAGATTTTTCCCATGGTAATGTGTTATTTCAGTTTCACAAACACATTTAGAACCTAGCCACCACTGATGTATGATTGGCCACCTTTGGTTCCCCCCATTCTCATTGGGTCAGAGTGCTGTCAATCTGACTCAGATTGAAGAGGAAAATTCATTCTGGTTTGCCCGTCTGGTCAGCCTCACTTGACGATGAGTTTTGTGATATCCTTCTCCCCAAAAAATAATGTTAAACTAGGTGCGAGGCCTAATTACACAGGACGAACTGTGGTTGAAAATTGTTTCCTTTCAGACGGCTTTGATGACATTCCAATAGAGATATAAAAACCTTTTAGGAACTACTGAAAGATCCATTACTACTATGTTTTAATTACTGGTAAACACGCACAAAAAAAAGACACACAAAAATAGGGACTGATCTATCTCCTACTGAAGCAGGAGCCAGGGGGCAATACAAAAGAAAAATTGGAGGTCCAAAACCCTTCCACACAGAAATATTGGCAGAATGTTTTTTCATAGAATTAAAAAGGCACTATTTTGTTGTTTTTTACTATCAAATAACATTACTTGCATAATTTCTCATTTCCAATACCGGACAATCCTCAAAGGAAGATATATTGGAGAAAACATTAGACTACTAGAAATAATTGAAAACTATGAGAATGCAGGGAAACCAGGTCTAATCTTTATAGCAGATTTTGAGAAAGCCTTTGATACAGTATGTATCTAGAATCAGTTTATAAGTGCCTGGATTTTTAAAATAACTATTAAATAATGTACAACAATTCTTTATAAAAAAATAATAAATAACGGTTACTTCTCTGAGAACTTTGAATTGTCAAGAGGCGTAAAAAGGTTTCTCTCTGTCACCATACTTATTTATTATGGCCTTTGAACTGTTAGCTCTAAAAAAAATTGAATTATCTAATTAAGGGGCAAACAATGAAGGGATTAGAGACAAAAGTAATAATGTACGCTGATGAGTAAAGTTTTTTTTGAGTCCTCAATCTTCAAAGGCCTTATTGAGGACTTGGATAATTTCTCTGGAAAGGGGATACCTAGCCAGTTGCACAACTGAATGCATTCAACCCCTCTGAATCAGAGAGGTGCTTTAATCGACATCCACATCATCAGCAACCAGGGAACAGTTGGTATTGGGGGTTAACTGCCTTGCTCAAGGATAGAAAATCAGATTTTTTTCAACTTCCAGGCTTGGGGATTCAAACCAGCGACCTTTAGGTTATTGGCCCTTAACCACTAGGCTACCTGCCACCCCTAAAACACAAATGTACTATATTACGAATTGGGTCTCTAAAAGATACAAACTTGAAATTGCCTTGTGGTCTCCTGATTAAATGTAAAGTTACACTGATTAATTCTCTAGTGATATCGCAGCTTACATATTTAATCATGATAAGGTTAAACAGGCATATTTACAGTGCCTTCAGAAAGTTTTCACACCCCTTAACTTTTCCATTTAAGTAGTTCAGCAGACGCTCTCATCCAGAATGACTTAAAGGAGCGATTAGGGTTTAGTGCCTTGCTGAAGGGTACATCGACAGATTTTTCACCTTGTGGTTACTAGCCCAACGCTCTTAACCACTAAGCTACCTGCCACCCCAAAATGTTTCCACATTTTGTTGTGCTACAAAGTGGGATTTAATTGTCATTTTTTTCTGTCAACGATCTACATAAAATACTCTAAAATAAAATAAAATATCTTGATTAGACAAGTATTCAACCCCCTGAGTTAATACGTTAGAAATCACCTTTGGCAGCAATTAGAGCGGTGAGTCTTTCTGGGTAAGTCTGTAAGAGCTTTCCACACCTGGATTGTGAAACATTTGCTTATTATTATTTTCAAAATTCTTCCAGCTCTGTCAAATTGGTTGTTAATCGTTGCTAGACAATCATTTTCAGGTCTTGCCAAAGATTTTCAAGCAGATTTAAGTCAAAACTGTAACTCGACCACTAAGGAACATTCACTGTCTTCTTAGTAAGCAACTCCAGTATAGATATGGCCTTGTGTATTGGGTTATTGTCCTGTTGAAAGGTGAATTAATCTCCCAGTGTCTCGTGGATAGCACACTGAACCAGGTTTTCCTCTAGGATTTTGCCTGTGCTTAGCTCCATTACGTTTATTTTTATCCTGAAAAACTCCCCAGTCCTTAACTATTGCAAGCATACCTGTAACATGATGCAGCCACCACTATGCTTGAAAATATGGAGCATGGGACTCAGCAATGTGTTGTATTGGATTTGCCCCCAACATAACACTTTCTATTCAGGACAAAAAATAAATTACTTTGCTTAACTTTAGTGCCTTATTGCAAACATTATGCATGTTTTGGAATATGCTTATTCTGTACATGCATCTTTCTTTTCACTCTGTCAATCAGATTAGTATTGTGGAGTAAATACAATGCTGTTGATCCATCCTCAGTTTTCTGTTCACAGCCATTAACTCTGTAACTGTTTTAAAGTCACCATTCGCCTCATGGTGAAATCCCTGATATATGTTCAAAAATGAAAGAGGCAAATACTCCAAAGAGAAAGGAATTAATTGGTTTGTGTGCCTCCAAACGATAACCATTTATTTCTTAAAGTGACAATCGGCAGTTGAAACAATAACAAAGCCGTGGGATGGGGCTGGATAAATGTAACCACACTCAAATTCACAGACAGTATGGATGCAAGGACTGACCATCCATGATATCAACATTATAGGTTTAACCATGTTTTGAGGCTATTTACTTTTACTTTGTTTACAAACATTGGAGCAGGAAATTTGGGTTCTGATGGCGTACGACATTTGAAGTCAGCTCATGAGGCATTTCTAAGTTATATTTTAAAGAATCAATAGGAACATACTTTCCTACTTTCCTACTTTATGAGTCCGAAAATGGATGAAGCAAATGCTGATCGCCCCTTTAAAATGGCTAGTATAAATCTTAAATCTTAAAGTGCATCCATTCTTTCAATTTAAACTATGATGTAAAATACTTGCCAAAAAAAGAATGCTCAATGAATGCTTATTTAACTAGGCAAGTCAGTTAAGAACAAATTCTTATTTTCAATGGTGGCCTAGGAACAGTGGGTTACCTGCCTGTTCAGGGGTAGAACAACATATTTGTACCTTGTCAGCTCGGGGGTTTGAACTTCCAACCTTCCAGTTACTAGTCCAACGCTCTAACCACTAGGCTACCTTACTATGGGAAAGCTTGAGATCCAATTTGAATATTGAAACAATGTTGCAAATGTCAGAGAGACAGACAGCAAGGTTTATACAAATCTCTGCTGTTGAAAACTACATTTTAGTCTAAAATAAATGTGAGATAATGTCTAAATGATTTTTATAGTTGAGATCAAGTTTATAAATTGCCTGGCTGGGCTAATAAGACAGTGGATTCCGCAGTCAGATGGAACAGAGTAAATAGGCAAAACATCATCAATTTAGCTGGTGGTAACTTGTGGAATAGACACTGGCTGGAATGCGGTTTTAATCTAGCGGCATTCAGGATTAGACCCACCCATTGTACAAAAAGTCACATTGCCGGTGTTCAGATGGGTTCTGAAAAAACATTATCAATCATTGGGAAATAAGATTATACTCTAAGGTAAAGTGTTTATTTTTAGGACAATCTCAGTAGAAATTCTAAAAATAGAGAGGTTCAAAATAGAAAGATATATTGCAAAAGGAAATAGTAAAATGGTAGTGTACTGGGAAAGATGCGTTAGTCTGTGGACAAAATTTGAGTGTATTGTATATGTGCGCAAAAATAGTTGTAAGTAGCACTAGATAACGTATTGTTTATCCATTTCTTTACTCCAATCAGAGGAGTGGTGGTATGATTTAAAAAAATATATATAACAATATGGGGATTAGAAATTATGCAAACAATTAGTTTGATAGAACCTAAGTGTGTTTTCAGCATGTATTCTAAGGCAGAAAGACCACTAACTCATAGGCTTTTAGATTCTCAGGAAGTCAGTGATGCCAATGAAGCTGATTGAAAAGGGATGGAGGAGGATTAAGTAAGAGTCATGCCTGCGGCGAGAGGCAGAGAGGGGTCGCGATCAATCGCACAGTGACACCATTGACCAACATGCCTCTGAGATTTACAGGGATCTCCCCTGATGATTACAATGTACCATAGTACCCTCCAAGCTCATCATCAAGCTGGAGGCCCAGGGTCTCAACCCCGCCCTGTGCAACAGGGTCCTGGACTTTCTGATGGGCCGCCCCCAAGTGGTGAAGGTAGGAAACAACATCTCCACTTTGCTGACCCTCAACACTGGGGCCCCACAAGGGTGTGTACTCAGCCCTCTCCTGTACTCCCTGTTCACCCACGACTGCGTAGCCATGCACGCCTCCAACTCAATCATCAAGTTTGCAGACGACACAATAGTAGTGGGACTGAGCACCAACAACGACGAGACAGCCTACAGGGAGTGTGGTGTCAGGAAAACAACCTCTCACTCAACGTCAACATAACAAAGGAGATGATCGTGGACCTCAGGAAACAGCAGAGGGAGCACCCCCCTATCCACATTGAAGGGACAACAGTGGAGAAGGTGGAAATGTGAAGTTCCTGGCCGTACACATCACAGACAAACTGAAATGGTCCACCCACACAGACAGTGTGGTGAAGAAGGCGCAACAGGGGGCTGAAGAAATGTGTCTTGTCACCCAAAACCCTGAAAAACTTTTACAGATGCACTATTGAGAGCATCATGTCGGACTGTATCACAGCCTGGTACGACAACTGCACCACCCTCAGCCGCAAGGCTCTCCAGAGGGTGGTGCGGTCTGCACAACGCATCACTGGGGGTAAACTATCTGCTCTCCATGACACCTACAGCACACGATGTCACAGGAAGGCCAAAAAGATCATCAAGGACAATAACCACCCGAGCCACTACCTGTACACACTGCAATCATCCAGATGGCGAGGTCAGTACAGGTACATCAAAGCTGGGACCGAAAGAACAGCTTCTATCTCAAGGCCATCAGACTGCTAAACAGCAATCACTAACTCAGTGATTGCTGCCTACATTGAGACCCATCACTGGACTCTTTAATAAATGGATCACTAGTCACTTTAAATAATTCCACTTTAAATAATGCCACTTTAATAATTTTTACATATCTTAGATTACTCATATCACATGTATATACTGTATTTTATACCATCTATTGCACCTTGCCTATACTGCTCGGCCATCGCTCATCCATATACTTACATATTCTCGTTCACCCCTTTAGATTTGTGTGTATTAGGTAGTTGTTGGGGAATTGTTAGATTACCTGTTAGACATTACTGCACTGTCAGAACTAGAAGCACAAGCATTTCTCTACACTCGCATTAACATCTGCTAACCATGTGTATGTGACCAATAACATTTGATTTGATAAGGCCTAAAGGTACCGGCAGGTACTCTATATGGGGTGGTCGTTACATAAAACACATTGAGGATGGGTTGCGTTGCAGGAGGTAGTGTCTGATGGATGGACTTGGCTGGGAAGAGTGTAACCTTTTCTCTGCTGCTGACACACTTACAGTACCTGCAATTCTCTATAGGAATTTTACATGGGTGCATTGTTGCCATGTTTCTGCTGCTTGAACAGCTGGAATGGCAACGTCATCTATCAAGAATTTAATGAATGCCACTGCCAGTGGAATAATGTTTTCTGAGAACGGAAGTGAAAATAAATGTTTAGGTTGCAGGGAGGTTCTGAGAATGTTTTATTCTAGTTCCTTGAAAGTTTTCCTGGGAGGTTTAAATAATGCTCTGAGAACGGAAATGATAGGCTACTTGGCAGTTTATGAATAACTTCCTTAAAGCGTGAAACGTATTCACACACAGAAGCGGATCAATTACACTGCTAGCTTATTTTTGGGTTAACTCCAAGCACAGATAGGACACATGGAAATTCATTTCCTTAGGCATTGATCATGCAAACACATTTTTTTTAGGGTTAGGTTTTTTTTGTTGTTGACACAGTATAAGTGAGATTCAAACCTATAAACTTCTCTCTATCCATGGAATAAGTCCACTGCACCACCAGGATGGAGCTAGTATGCCCTGTTTTTTTAGCTGTTCACCTTCGTCTATTTAAATGGACCTCATTTCAAATAAAACAAGCACTCATTAAGATCAGGTGTGGCCAAGTAGTGGGTGCAGCCAACACACCTGAACACATTTAACAAGATAGAGGATAGAGTTTTGTTGATGTTGAGAACAGATTTTATGCGATATGTTTTTAAATACGGAGTGGCTGCAGTTCTGGATTTTCTGGAACCTGACTTGCAGTGGCTATTGATACAGAGATTTCTGTGCATCATTTAAAAACATTTGTAGCTGCTGCCCACTCTGCTGCCTACCTAGCTTCACTCAGTGCTCCCACTACTCCGCTGCCCCCCCTGTTGTGACTTTTTGGCTGTGGTAACTAGTGACGACCCCTTGACATGGAGGGGGAAACTTCATGTTGTACACTAAATATATGGTTGACATGTTCAAAATATTCATTCCATTCCTAAAGTGCGATGTCATGTTCTTTTTTCAGGAGGCGTGTTAGGCTACATGTAGCTATCATGTTGTATACAAAAGACCTTGATCGACGTGTTCGTACAAACTTTATATTTCATGTCATTAGCTGATGAGTTACATGCAGCTATTTAGGCAATCATATCAAACACAAGCAAGACACAGACAGGCAGTAAAAATATAGATCATTTTCATTACAAAAATTAGCTAGTTCTTTTTTCAGCATCTCGTCCTACAATATGTCAGCATTATTATGAACACACAAAACAAAGCGGTCAGGATACAGATGCTCGGCTGCCTAGAACATTCGGCTGCCCAGAGGTGGAACTGCTAGCAAGACACAGACATGCAGTGTTATTAGCGATTTAATGTTATTTTTCCATCATAATTCCAAACATTGGCTAAGCAGTCGGCAGACAGGCAGTCAAGGTAGTAGTGTGCTATTGTTCAGGAGCTCTGGCTAGTGGCTACGATATCTCAGCAACCATAAAGATTAGCCAGCCTACATAATCACACAAAACGCTGATCGTTTTTGCTCCAATGCAATGTGTATTGCACCAGAAGAGGAGTGTGAACTTCAAGCCAATCATGATGGGAAACATATTTTATAAAGTTCCAAGTGGTGAAAACCTTGCAAAAGTCTATCCCTTCAGCAGAAACGTGTGAAACCCTTCAGTTGCTACAGCTTAACCACCAACATGTTGTTCATCATGTCAGCACTAAAGAAAAACAAAAGGTACCATCAGACTTGAACACCTCAGAGGCAATACTGAAACAGTTTGAGGACGTTTTTGAAGGGATGGGGGCTCGACCAGGTGAGCTTGACCTGGTGGGGGATGAGTCTGTTAGACCAGTTCAACAGATTCCCCACCGAATCCTTGTTCCACTGAAGGAAAAGACACTAAAGGCTGTTGATTCAATGGAGGAACAGGGTGTCATTACGAAGGTCACCAAACCTACTGAGTGGATAATCCACATGGTTGTGGTGGAATAGCCTGGCAAAATAAGAGTCTGCCTCGATCCAAGTGCCCTGGACAAGGCCTTACGTAGGGCAAATTACCAAATACCTACCATTGAAGAAGTACTGCCAAGCCTGGCAAAAGCGAAAATATTTTGGGTTATGGATGCAAAAAATGGGTACTGGCAGGAAAGGTTGGATGAAGAGAGTAGTTACCTCACCACATTCTGGACCCACAAAGGTAGATATCGGTGGACAAGGTTACCTTTTGGAGTGAAACCAGCTGCAGAGGAATGACAGCGAAGGCAACATGATGCACTTCAGGGACTGCAAGGAATAAGCGTCATAGCTGATGACATCCTGGTATAAGTCTGTGGTGCTACAATGGAAGAAGCAGTGCAGGACCATGGCCACAACCTGACTCCACTCTTACAAAGAGCAAGGGAGATGGATCTAAAGCTGAATAAAGACAAAGTTAAGCTCAGGCTCACAAGTACTACATACATGGGACATATTTTGACAGCTGAAGGCCTGAAGCCAGTCCCCAAGAAGGTGAAGCAGTACAGCAAATGCCGCCACCTACAGACGCAAAAGCAGTGCAGCGACTGCTTGGTTTTGTAAATGACTTAGCCAAATTTTTACCTCCTCTGTCTGACGTATGTGAGCCATTGCGTTGGCTGACCAATAAAAATGTGCTGTGGGCATAGCTTCCTCAACATGATGCTGCATTGGAGCAAATCAAGAAATTGATAAGCAACCAACCAATACTGAGGTACTATGACCTCTCTGGGGAAGTGACCCGTCAATGTGACAAAGGCCCAGGGGCAATGCTCCTGCAGAAGGGGCAGCCCATTGCATTTGCTTCAAGGACATTGACACCCACGGAGCAAGTGTCCGTTTGCCTGTGACCGTTTTGATCAATACCTTCATGGTAGGGACGTTATCACGGTGCACACTGATCACAAGTCGCTTGAGGTTATCTTAAAAAAAAACAATTTTGTCTGCCCCGAAGCGACTTCAAAGGATGATGCTAAAGCTTCAGCGTTATCAACTACAGGTAGTATACAAGAAGGAGTAGAGCTTCACATTGCAGATTTATTGTCTAGGGCAGCACTACAAACAACTAGTCACCCGCAATATCGGACAAATGAGACTGTATATGCTCTTCAGGCTGTGGTTGAAGATGTGAACCATGCTACAGGTCAAAACATCTGCCTGCAGACACGGGATACTATCAAAGATCATTCAGCAGAGGACAAGACTTCTCGAATGCTTCCGTCTTTTATCCTAAGAGGCTGGCCGGACTCAAAGAGTACGCCCATCCTGTTGAGGGACTACTGGACATACAGAGACAAACTCACAATGTAGGTAGAGGTCATCTACAAAGGCGACAGGGTAGTAGTGCCAGAAACTCTACGCCCAATGATTCTCTCTCATATTGATGCAGGGCACTCAGGGGTCGAAGCAAGTCTCAGGAAAGCCAGAGACTCAGTATTCTGGCCTAACATGACTGAATAAATTTTGTGGCTGTGTGCAGCATATGTAGTGCTAACTACCGAAGCAACAAAAGAAAACATTGCACCCACATGATGTACCAGCACATCCTTGGTCTAAAGTGGGAATGGATCTGTTCACAGTCAAGAACGTTCCTTGTCTGATTATAGAGGACCACTATTCTGATTTTTGGGAAGTGGAGAAAGTGATTGACACAACAGCCGCTTGCATTATCGACTGTTTTAAGCAGCAGTTTAGCAGATATGGCATACCTCAGTGGTGTAGTTACGGACAATGGGTCCCAGTTCACGAGCCAAGACTTTGCTTTGTTTGCATTAGCCTGGGAGTTCCATCATGTGACCTCCCCACCCTACCACAGCCAGAGTACTGGTAATGCAGAGTCAGCAGTGAAAATAGCAAAGATTCATCACAAAGTCTATACAGATGTGTGGCAAGCCATTTTGGTGTCGAGAAAAACTCCCACAGAGGGCTTTGACTGCAGTTCTGTACAGCGCTTATTGTCTAGACGCACTCGCTCTCTGTTGCCAACAACTCCCAAGCTCCTCGCACTAAAGGTCATTAGGGATGGTCAGGCACACAAGTGTGCACGTCAGGATAAGTCAAAACATTACATTGACCAGTATGCAAAAAATCAACCTGTAATAAAACAAGGCCAAGCTGTCAGAGTGCTCCTGTCACCTCACACCAGGGATGCCACATACATCTTGGCACATACATAGGGCACATTAGCGCACGGTCATATTAAGTGGAAGTAAAGGGCCGAAAGTATCGAAGGAACCGGAAGGACATACCCCCAGTTCAGGAGAGCATATGGCACAGGAGGGACACATGGGATGACTGTGAACATCCTCTGGATCGTGTGGGCATTACACATAAAGAGGAGACTGGGAAGACCCCACCAGGGCAGTTATCTCTGCCGACAGTACCTCCGCAATTTCAGGAGGCTGTGGAAGAGGAAGGAGAGGCCCTGAGGCTCCCAGATGTGCCCAACGTCCCAGAGGTCCTAGTGGTATCAGTGTGACACACTAGGACAAGGGCTAAAATAAGACCGCCCATGCGGTACGGGAGACAATGTCCCTTAAGAGATGGACAATGAATTGTGTTATATTATAATATATTTTTTAAAGGTGTTGATAATGTAAATAGGTATTTTCACTGTGGTATTGAAATGGTATGAAGTGCTCGAGTTAATTATATATGAAAAGGAAGATGTTAAGATAGTGGGCATAATGCCAATCTAGAGATGGCAGAACATGATCCATATCCTTAGCTTTGAGAAATAGGTTTCTGGGGGGGGGGGGGGGGGGGGGGGGGGGGGGGGGCAGGGCGGGGCAGGGACAAAATCTCTGTATTTACAACCACGGGCCTTTTAAATAACATTCTTAGAAAGTTAATTTAAAAATACATTACAATTCTGAGAAAGGAATGTGTTTTTAAATAAACATTTTAGAATGTATTCTAAATGTTACTAAACTTTTCATGTGTTTTTTATGGAAAGTCTTCTTAACATTCTCAGAACAATTTGAGAATATTAATTTTAGAACCATGCTGAAGTACTGAAATTCCCACAAAATAACATTGTTTCTTAACGTTCTCTGAACCATTTGAGGACATTCCCAATGTCAAACCAATTGGAGAACGTTCCTAGAACATTACCAAAATATAAATGAAATGTAACCATGTTTTAACTTGTAGGAAATGTTCTGTTAAAGTAATGAAATGTCAAGAAATATCGTTTTTTTGTTAAGATTCTTAAATGTGCTGAGAATGTTCCAAAGCCAAGTAACGATCCTGCACCATTCCCAGGAAGTTGTTGGAAAGTTGTATGCAAATTAACCTTAGGACAACCACGCACTCACCAAACTCTAAGAAACATATTGTAACGGCCCTGGGTTTATAAGCGCAGATATCGACTACCGCTCGAGCATGCTTTTGGGGCGTAGTCGATAGCGCGCTGGACTTCGGGCTAGCTCCCTGCTTGTTTCATACCAATATGGTTGTCAGAACGTTATGTGCTAGCTGGGTTGTAAGTGATAGAATAAATGGGGGTTCTGTGTGTCTTTCTTTGTCACCTAGACTGTTGTGAGCATGTGTTCTGCACTGTGAACGAGTTTGAATGAGTGAGAGAGCGTTCACTCCTCTTGTTGTAAGTCACCCCCGCTTGCGCTGAGGGTGCTGATGGTTGTCCACTTAAGAGCTCTGAATTTCAGCAGCACCGAAAGCTCTGCTTCCAACCTCAGCACCAATGTCAGTGTTCGGGACACCTTGGTTCCCCAGGACACCCTCGACCTGAGCAGGCAAGGCCACACGGTGGTGGCAGTATGCCTTGGGCTCATTTTGGTCCTGGGATTCTTCAACAACCTTCTTGTCCTGCTTATCTTCGCAAAGTTTCGGTCGCTTTGGACGCCCATAAACCTCGTCCTTCTGAACATCAGCGTGAGCGACATCCTCGTGTGTATTTGTGGAACTCCATTCAGTTTTGCGGCAAGTCTACAGGGGAGGTGGCTCATTGGACACCATGGTTGCAAGTGGTACGGCTTCGCCAATTCGCTTTTCGGTGAGTTTTTCAAATATTTCAACAGGCAGCGAAAGCCATGTAGCCTACACTTTAGGCTAACCTCCATGTGACAAAAAGAAAAAATATTTTGCATATAGTAGTTTCTTAGCCTGAGCAACTTTACTGGCAAAAGGGCATGCAAATCCATCAGATCATTACTGCTCGATCAATTCTTAAATAAGTCCTCCAGGCTCATTATGAAACGTCTCAGAGCACAATTCATCATCAATTTATGACTGTATATCCAATCAAATGAATAAATGAATGGTATTTTATTCCTCCCTGTGCTTGTAAAATGTTAATTAACCTACATTTGAATACGAAAACAGTCGAACATGAATGAAAAACGGTTGCATAAAGCTTTAGCAAGAGCAAGAGACATTTGCATTCAACCTTTATACCAAAATTTATTCGTTTCTGTGTGTGAATAAGTTTCAATGTGCACTTGACTGGGATGCTTGACATAGTAAATGTAGTGACTTTGCATAGGACCTTAAATGTAAAGCATGTAGACTATTCTAATGTATAACCCCATAATGAGACCGCCCATTCAACACAGAGTACAACAGCCTACCCCTTTTAGATCAGCCACTCATACAAATTGTAGCTGATCTTATACATGTACACTTCTCACCTGTCATCTCTCCTTGCATGTCTCTGGATCCAAAATTGGATAACCAAAATTGATTGAATTATAATCTGTGGGTGTTTGACAAAAAACATGTTGGTGTCATTCATGTTTCTGATTTAAAGTGTACAAAAAATGGCTATAATTTTTAATGAGCTTGGCAAATACTGTACATAAATTGTCAAAGCAGTTTATTGGTCCAATGCTGTGACATTTGACTGTTGGATATCTTTAAAGCTCAGTGATTATCCCGATGGGAGCGATACGGCTCCCCTGTTCCCCTCCCTTTGAAACCACACAGGAGGGCAGTGACACACACGCATGCATGACTCACAACGACATAAGCACACACACATGCAAACCCCGGCTCCACAGAAAGCTCAACCAAACCTGTAAACACTCCTGGAGGGGAGGAGTGGGCACATCACGCCGGCCCTGAACAATTTTACTCTGTCTGCTTCCTGAAGGCTCTATATGCTGTCATTCTTCATAACAGCCAGCAACTACTAATCAAGGATGGCATCCATTCACAACTAACAAAGTCTCAAAGTACTCTGAGCACTTAGGAAGACTAAATTAAGTTGGGCAAACTTTTTCTTTCGTTGCCTTTCAGTTGTTGCACAGGAGGAAAACCTTTAGCAAGTTCTCACCTCCTGAGAGGACACTGTCAATTCAATAACAAGTCACACTTCCTAGAATGTCAGGCTAGTACTCTTGAGACAGACTAGCATGATAAAGACATAAACCTATTTTTCCCTCAGCTTTAGTCAAACGCACACAGGTCCCAATCGCACACTTACAGACAGGCAGAAAGACAGGCAGACATGCGCGTGCACACACACACACACACACACACACACAGTATAGAGATGTATAGCACGTCAGCACTAAAAGCCAACTTGCAGTGTGGTCTGACTTCATGTAGGAATATAAAACTGCACCATACATTTTCTTACTGTCTTGTGTGGCATGGCATGCCAGCTCTCTCTTGGGTTTACAAAATATTACTTTTACCATTTAGCTAAATGTTACCAAAATTGGGCAAAACAGAGCTAATGATTGTTATGTAACCTCCCATTCTCCTTAGCATCTGAATTCTCAAACTGGTGAGAAAAAAAAACGGTGATAACTGGCATCTGTTATAACAACACCAGGCACCCCATGACACCCTGATAACCTCCCCCTCATTTCTCTCTCTCTCTCTCTCTCTTTCTCTCGCTCTTTTCCTCTCTCTCTGTCTCTCCTAGGGATCGTGTCCCTGGTGTCTCTGTCCAATCTGTCCTATGAGCGCTACGCCACGGTGCAGCGCTCCATCCAGGCTGACGTGTCTGACTTCAGAAAGGCCTGGCTGTGTGTGTGGGGCTCCTGGCTCTATTCCCTGCTATGGACCCTGCCCCCCTTCATGGGCTGGAGCAGCTATGGCCCGGAGGGGGCCGGGACCTCCTGCTCTGTCCAGTGGACCCAGCGCTCTCCGGCCAGTGTCTCCTATGTGGTCTGCCTGTTCATCTTCTGCCTGCTGTTGCCCCTCATGATCATGGTCTACTCCTACGGCGGGATACTGGTTTCCATCAGGGGGGTGAGTGGTAGAGGTCGACCGTTTTAATCGGCATGGCCGATTTGAATTAGGGCCGACTTCAAGTTTTCATAACAATCGGTAATTGGCATTTTTGGACGCCGATTATGGCCGATTACATTGCAATCCACGAGGAGACTGCGTGGCAGGCTGACCACCTGTTATGCGAGTGCAGCAAGGAGCCAAGGTAAATTACTAGCTAGCATTAAACTTATCTTATAAAAAAAATAATCTTAACATAATCACTAGCAAACTAGTAATATCATCAACCATGTGTAGTTAAACTAGCTTGTCCTGCGTTGCATATAATCGATGCAGTACCTGTTCATTTATCACCGAATCACAGGCTACTTCAACTTCGCCAAACGGGTGATGATTTAACAAAAGCGCATTCGCGAAAAAAGGACAATCGTTGCACCAATGTACCTAACCATAAACATCAATCCCTTTCTTAAAATCAATACACAAGTATATCTTTTTTTAAACCTGCATATTTAGTTAAAAGAAATTCATGTTAGCAGGCAATATTAATTAGGGAAATTGTCACTTCTCTTGCATTCAGTGCAAGCAGAGTCAGGGTATACGCAGCAGTTTGGCTCGTTGCGAACTGTGTGAAGACCATTTTTCCTAACAACGATCATAATTAATTTGCCAGATGTTTACATAATTATGACATAACATTGAAGGTTGCGCAATGTAACAGCAATATTTAGACTTAGGGTTGCCACCCGTTCAATAAAATACGGAACGGTTCCGTATTTCACTGAAAGAATAAACGTTTTGTTTTCGGAATTATAGTTTCCAGATTTTACCATATTAATGACCTAAGGCTCATATTTCTGTGTGTTTATTATATTATAATTAAGTCTATAATTTGATAGAGCAGTCTGACTGAGCGGTGGTAGACAGCAGCATGCTCGTAAGCATTCATTCAAACAACACTTTCCTGCGTTTGCCAGCAGCTCTTTGCAATGCTTGAAGAACAGCGCTGTTTATGACTTTATGAATCTCAGCTCCCGAGATTAGGCTGGCAATACTATAATGCCTATAAGAACATCCAATAGTTAAAGGTATATGAAATACAAATGGTATAGAGAGAAATAGTCCTATAATAACTACAACCTAAAACTTATTAACTGGGAATATTGAAGACTCATGTTAAAAGGACTACATTTATTTTATTTATGTATTATATTAAGTAAAATAAAAGTGTTTATTCAGTACTGCTGTAATCGGCCAATTTTTATATATACAGTGGGGAGAACAAGTATTTGATACACTGCCGATTTTGCAGGTTTTCCTACTTACAAAGCATGTAAAGGTCTGTAATTTTTTATCATAGGTACATTTCAACTGTGAGAGACGGAATCTAAAATAAAATCCAGAAAATCACATTTTTAAGTAATTAATTTGCATTTTATTGCATGACATAAGTATTTGATCACCTACCAACCAGTAAGACTTCCGGCTCTCACAGACCTGTAAGTTTTTCTTTAAGAAGGCCTCCTGTTCTCCACTCATTACCTGGTCCTCCAATAATCGGCGTTGAAATATCATAATCGGTCGACCTCTAGTGAGTGGGACTCAGGTGGGGGAAGGTCTATTTTGAAAGCAGTCAATACCGGAAGTGAATTGAAGTGTATGAATTGAAAATGTTTCCATTCATGAACTGAACTGAATTTCAAATTCTCATGTTCTTCTTCCTAAATGGACTCCAACCCTAGAGTGGTGCTGTCACTCATTGGTGGTTGGCTACATGGTGTCTGGTGCCTTATTGAGACTCATGATGAAGATCATGAGATTATGATGAAGTGTGCACTCTGGTGCTAATGAAGTGTGCACTCTGGTGCTAATGAAGTGTGCACTCTGGTGCTAATGAAGTGTGCACTCTGCAGCTGGTTACATAGTAACTCTACCTGTCAGGTCTGTGCTTTACATTACATGAAAGATGTTGACATGCCGAGACAGTCTGCATTGAAATATACACTCTATATACAAAAGTATGCGGACACCGCTTCAAATGAGTGGATTTGGCGATTTCAACCACATCGGTTGCTGACGGATGTATAAAATTGAGCAGAGAGCCATGCAATTTCTATAGACAAACATTGGCGATAGAATGGCCATACTGAAGTGCTCAATGACCTTCAACGCGGCACCGTCATAGGATGCTACCTTTCCAACAAGTCAGTTCGTCAAATTTCTGTTCTGCTAGAGCTATCCTGGTCAACTGTAAGTGATGCTATAGTGAAGTGGAAACGTCTAGGAGCAAAAACGACTCAGCCGCGAAGTGGTAGGCCACACAAGCTCACAAAAAGGGGCCGCCGGGTGCTGAAGCGTGCGGTGCGGAAATTTTGTCTGTCCTCGGTTGCAACACTCACTACCGAGTTCCAAACGTCCTCTGGAAGCAACATCATGGGTTTCCATGGCCGAGCAGCCGCACACAAGCCTAAGATCACCATGCTCAATGCCAAGCGTTGGCTGGAGTGGTTTAAAGCTCGCCGCCATTGGACTATTTTTCATGGATCGGACTAGGCCCCTTAGCGCCAATGAAGGGAAATCTTAACGCTACAGCATAGGTCCATACTGATGGTTTGTCGAGATCTGTGTGGAAGAACTTGACTGGCCTGCACAGAGCCCTGACCTCAATCCCAATGATAATCCTTGGGATGAATTGGAACGCTGACTGCGAGCCAGGCCTAATCGCTCAACATCAGTGCCCAACCTTACTATTGATCTTGTGGCTGAATAGAAGCAAGTCCTCACAGCAATGTTCCAACATCTATTGGAAAGCCTTCCCAGAAGAGTGGAGGCTGTTGTAGTAGCAAAGGGTGGACCAACTCCATATTAATGGCCATGATTTTGGAATGAGATGTTCGACAAGCAGATCATGTAGTGTATCCTGGTCAAAATCAAGCTACTGTTGGGTAAATTAAAAACATTTTATACCAATGATATTGGTAGTTCATACGGGTAATTGTAGAATGCATGCCAAAATAGCTTTGTTTTTGATGTTGACAGACCGTACTGTGGCTGCCCGCATAATGGTTCAAGCCAGACCATGATTCACCATTATACACAGTTATGGACCCGACTCAGCCTTTGTGCTTCTGTACCCATTATCCCTTTGACAAACAGTGTAATTGGAATAGAAAGGCTGTCTGGATATATCTGTCTGGCTGGATGATTGGGAGATATTATTACATTTATACGGAAGTATTTCCTTCATTTAATGACTGGAGGCCAAAACCAGATAGCACTATACAGTACAAACAAGATGTTTCAAAAACACATACGGAGACACAATCTGTGTGACTCTGGGGAGTCAAGGAGGCAGGCTCTCTGGGGAGTCATGGAGGCAGGCTCTCTGGGGAGTTATGGAGGCAGGCTCTCTGGGGAGTCTTGGAGGCAGGCTCTCTGGGGAGTCTTGGAGGCAGGCTCTCTGGGGAGTCTTGGAGGCAGACTCTCTGGGGAGTCATGGAGGCAGGCTCTCTGGGGAGTCTTGGAGGCAGGCTCTCTGGGGAGTCATGGAGGCAGGCTCTCTGGGGAGTCTGGACCTGGTTGTGTTCAACCCTCCTTAGGTTTTTGTGAATTATCCTTGCATTTGAGAGGCTTTTATAAACCCTGGGCATCTGGCTCACACAACCAATTTGTAATTAATGGGTTCCAATTGGTGGCTGCCTGCCCTGCTCAGAATGCCCTCGCCTTATGCTACCCGCCAGTGCTACTCCATGAATGAATCATCTAGGAGCCATTTTTGGGCTGTGGAATAGGCCCGTTACTATTGGTGACAATCCAGTTATGTAAGTGTCTCATTTTCCCTGTGTTTGTTGAAGCCTGTTCAGCTGAGGGCTGCAGACCTGATTACTTTTGAATTTCTGCTTCGCTGATCCACCAGTCACCTTCCTTCTGAAGCGCCCCCCCAGGCTTTTCTTAGAAACCAAGCGCCAGCTTGTGGAGTAGTACCGTCATCTGAGAGGTGAATTACAATTCACCATGCAGTGACACATCACACAGAGAAATGACATTCATATGAAGATAATCAGTATGGATCAAGGGTGGTATTTTATGGTTGGGCATCACTGCACATCTTAATTCCAGGCACACTGTTGGTCATAAAAGCCTCTCCCATGGTCTCACATCACTGAGATTTATCATGCCATAACTGTGCCTCAGAATAAATGTCAATACGACAGCATCCTAATGTGTTACTCCAATGCATGGCCAAATCTCCAGGTGTCACAAATGTACCTTTTTATCAATTTCCTGAAAAGAACAGTCTGAGCCTCCAAAATAGAAGTGTCTGCTTCCTTTGTGGGTCTGGAATAGAGAAATCCAGGCAATACACCAGAAATACCCTCTGTGATGGCTTGGCAGCAGTAGAATTCCTATTACATGTTTAAGAAGATTGCGTATGTAACAGAGGTTATGGCCTACTCGGCCGGCAACAAGGCTGTGTCTAATTGAGCATCAGTGGTGGTCGTTGCCGTTTAAGATGAGGGAGGAGGATTACTTTTTTTTATGAACATGGCCTTATTTCTATTACAACATATTGGATCAATGTAATATTGATAGGTTTAGGCTACTACATGATACTCACATTTTCCCTGTGCCCATCATGAGGTTGCTACAACCTAGCCTATGAACGAAGGTTTACAAGGTAGGTGCACAGGTTGAGAGATTTTTCAGTAATCAAGGTAACAGACAGTGACACCTTCAATACCACCTTGCACACTCTTGCCTGCATCTAGCTGATTTATGGTGTAATCATTAGTCCAACAGTTGCAAACGAGTTTCTATTGGACAAATTCAGGTATCCCCGTTTCATTCCATTTGCTTCCGTTTAAGAAAAGGTTTTCAACAGAATCTGTGCAATGAATATCCCAATGATCACACGCAAACAGTTCACTTTCATAGCAGCCCCATTCAAACAGCTCATTGTACATATAATTCCTTCTCGCCTCTATCTATGCGCTCTCCTCCTCTCACGTTTTTTCTTCGCTTGTGGACTTCAGTTCACAACACATCAGCTGTGTCTGTGACTAGGAGAAAAAACCTTTCCAAGCTAAACCTTCATATCATGACCGCTACACACAGCCTACATTGTTGTCATGTCATAGTCAACATAGCTACTAGAACTAACACGTTAGTAAACCCGCTACAATCACGCAGTACAGTGTAGTCAGCAGCAATCAGTTTAGCAGTTACACCGGAGGGCCTCGGTGGCAATAAATTAATAAAACCAAAAGCTTACCTTGACTTAGAGTTCCAGTGTTAGCCAGCCAGCTAGCTAACATAGCATCCCTGTCTGTTTGAGTAGGCTAAACTGCATTTGACACTAGCTAATTGAAAGTGAAAGAAAATATACAATGAAATATTGCTCTCTCGCTTCACTTTCATTTTTGAAGAAATTAATTTGTTCAAAACTGTTTAACTATTGTCTTTCTCTCTTTGAGTAAACTACTCAACACATTTTATGCACTGCAGTGATAGCTAGCTGTACCTTATGCCTCCAGTCCTAGATTCATTATCTGATCCTTTGATTGGGTGGACAACATGTCAGTTCATGCTGCAAGAGCTCTGATAGGTTGGAGAACATCTTCCAGAAGTTGTCATAATTACAGTGTTAGTCTCTGGAAGGGGGTGAGAACCGTGAGCCTCCTAGGTTTTGTATTGAAGTCAATGTACCCAGAGGAGGACAGAAGCTAGCTGTCCTCTGGCTACACCATGGGGCTACCCTGCAGAATGATGCTGAGGCTACTGTAGACTAGGGTTAAATGGCGGGAACCCGGTTACCGATATGTACCGGGATTTACCGACCAAAACCATTCCCCTTTCCCAGGATAAATAACTGCAAGAAACCAGTACATTATAATAAAGTATTTACATGAACAGCATGGTGTGAAATGGAACTGTTAAACTATATGCAAATCTAAATCTGGCTACTCTATGGCTTCTGCATGATGAATCATCAATGCTCACGGTGGGGACAGGCCGCCCATCTCAGTATGTAGCGCAGTTCACAATGCATGTAGACCAATCATCTCATTGATCTCCTGCATTTGCTGCAGCATAGTTTATGCTACAGTAATATAAAGACCGAATGCACCTCTAATTAACCCATCTCCATCTGGCTTTTGGGATCAACTTCTTTTTTTTATTGCAGCTGCAGAGTTCTAAAACAGCTTATCACTCGAATATCATTGCTTTAAATCAGTGCACGCGCGAGTACTCTCTCGCAGTCTTTCTCTCTCCCCATCAACTCCATTCAAATTGCACCCAAAATAGATAATCTTCTAGATGGATAAATAGTCCTATATATATACTGTAGCTGTCCTAGCCTACCTCTTTCAGGTAATACATTCCATGCAGTTTTAGCCTTATATTTAGCTAATTAATGATGGGTTATGCATAATAAGCTTCTAACTTATAGCCTCTCTTGCACAATAAGCTGTGCTTTGCTGGCCTCTATCCTTAGCTCTTGGAAAAGCTAGACTAGTATAGCTTGCTGGACATTGTACATTTTTTTTTAGCATTTCTCATACCAATAGACTATTCGAGGAGGGACACAAGCTCTTATTTGCTGAATGTTAAATACATCAGCCAATAGAACTTACTGGTAGTTTTGAAAGGAGAGAATTTGTTCTATATTAATTAGCTTGCACAAGATGCTACAGCTAACAAAGGCAAAGTAACCATTTCGTTTTTCCTGTGTCACGTTGAAATTCCTCCGTCTTAAGCGACTTAAGTCCCGCCCTTTGTACTTCTATTTGATTTCAGCTTTCTGCGTTCAGTGACCCTTGGGGGTGAAGAATCGGCAGGATTTTTTTTTTTTTTTTAATCATCATTTGTGACACCCAGTGTGTATCACGTTTATATCAAGTGGTTACTAATGTTATCCAGTCAATCTCAACAGATGGAGTATAGTTGTATCTTTCAATTGAACTAATAAGTAAAATTGCCAGACTTACCTTTTTCAAATTTACATTTGAAATCATTTCGAAATTGATTGGTTTCTGCAAATGAGACAATTTTCCACATTAACCTTGATACAGCAACGCTCTCAGGTTAATTAAAGTTGAATTCCCAAATAGCCTATACAGGTTTGATTTATCATTAACATTGATTAATCAGTCAAATTTGCTTTTGCAAAGCTCATTCAGTACTTCCTAGTACTGAAGGAAGTCCCGCCTTTGCGGGAATCCCATGTGGCTTCGGCCTTAGGGATAAGTGACCCTAGTGGTGAATGTACCTTAACTGTAACCAGCAGTTCAAATGTTATGATAATCCAGACAATCTTAATTGATTGGATATAATCGTCTCATTCAATTTAATAAGTTAAATTGTCGAACATACACTATCGTTCAAAAGTTTGGGGTCACTTAGAAATGTCTTTGTTTTTAAAAGAAAATCACATTTAAAATAACATCAAATGAATCAGAAATACATAGACATGATTAATTTTGTAAATGACTATTGTAGCTGGAAACGGCAGATGTTTTATAGAATATCTAAATAGGCGTCCAGAGGCCCATTATCAGAAACCATCACTCCTGTGTTCCAATGGCACGTTGTGTTAGCTAATCCAAGTTTATCATTTTAAAAGGCTCATTGATCATTAGAAAACACTTTGGCAATTATGTTAGCAGAGCTGAAAATTGTTGTCCTGATTTAAAGAAGCATTAAAACTGGCCTTCTTTAGACTAGTTGAGAATCTGGAGCATCAGCATTTGTGGGCACGATTACAGAGTTAAAATGGCCAGAAACAAAGTTTCTTCTGAAACTCGTCAGTCTATTCTTGCTCTGAGAAATGAAGAGCTATTCCATGCGAGAAATTGCCAAGAAACTGAAGATCTCATACAACGCTGTGCGCTACTCCGTTCACTCAGATTGCAACACGTAAGGGAATCTCCAGAACACTCTTCTGATGCTCAGCACACGTCACTAATAAATAGAACCCTTCATTCAGGAGGAAAGTTATTAGAAGTCATGAACCATAATCACACTGCGTATGACTGTTTCAGCGCTTACTTCCGTCTTGAGGGTAACTCCTCCGTGGATGACATACAGTTGAAGTTGGAAGTTTACATACACTTATGAGTCACTCAAACTCGTTCTTCAACCACTCCTCAAATTTCTTGTTAACAAACTATAGTTTTTGTATACAGACAGATTATTTCACTTGTATCACAATTCCAGTGGGTCAGAAGTTTACATACATGTACACTAAGTTGACTGTAAACAGCTTGGGAATTTCCAGAATATTATGTCTTGGCTTTAGAAGCTAATTGACATCATTTGAGTCAATTGGAGGTGTACCTGTGGATGTATTTCAAGGCCTACCTTCAAACTCAGTGCCTCTTTGCTTGACATCGTGGGAAAATCAAAAGAAATCAGCCAAGACCTCAGAAGAAATTGTAGACCTCCACAAGTCTGGGTCATCCTTGGGAGCAATTTCCAAATGCCTGAAGGTACTACGTTCATCTGTACAAATAATAGTATGCAAGTATAAACACCATGGGGCCATGCATTCGTCATACGGTTCAGGAAGGAAGACGCATTCTGTCTCCTAGAGATGAACGTACTATGGTGCGAGAAGTGCAAATCAATTCCAGAACAACAGCAAAGACCTTGTGAAGATGCTGGAGGAAACAGGTACAAAAGTATCTATATCCACAGTAAAACGAGTCCTATATCAACATAACCTGAAAGGCCACTCGGCAAGGAAGAAGCAACTGCTCCAAAACCGCCATTAAAAAAGCCAGACTATGGTTTGCAACTGCACATGGGGACAAAGATTGTACTTTTTGGAGAAATGTGCTCTGGTCTGATGAAACAAAAATATAACTGTTTGGCCATAATGACTCGTTATGTTTGGAGGAAAAAGGGGGAGGCCTGCAAGCCGAAGAACACCATCTCAACTGTGAAGCACGGGGGTGGCAGCATTATGTTTTGGGGGTGCTTTGCTGCAGGAGGGACTGGTGCACTTCACAAAATAGATGGCATCATGAGGTAGGAAATTGATGTGGTTATATTGTAGAAACATCTCAAGACATCAGTCAGGAAGTTAAAGCTTGGTCGCAAATGGGTCTTCCAAATTGACAATGACCCCAAGCTTAAGGACAGCAAAGTCAAGGTATTGGAGTAGCCATCACAATACCCTGACCACATCCTAACAGAACATTTCTGGACAGAACTGAAAAGGCGTGTGTGAGCAAGGAGGCCTACAAACCTGACTCATCATCTCTGTCTTGAGGAATGGGCCAAAATTCACCCAACTTATTGTGGGAAGCTTGTGGAAGGCTACCCGGAACATTTGACCCAAGTTAAACAATTTAAAGGCAATGCTACCAAATACTAATTGAGTGTATGTAAACTTCTGACCCACTGGGAATGTGATGAAAGAAATAAAAGCTGAATAAATCATTCTCTCTACTATTATGCTTACATTTCACATTCTTAAAATAAAGTGGTGATCCTAACTGACCTATGACAGGGAATTTTTACGAGGATTAAATGTCAAGAATGATAAACTGAGTTTAAATGTATTTGACTAAGGTGTATGTAAACTTCCGACTTCAACTGTATCTATGAAATAGACTCCTTCATACCTATCACCACTACAATGGTGTAAGACACATTGACGTGTTGTAAAACTACTACAGGTCCCCTTAACATGTCTTTTTGTCGACATCAATTCTTACTGACCTCCAGGCATTGACCTGGAAATTATCTGATGACATCAGACACATTCTTGTCACGCCCTGTCCTTAGAGAGATGTTTTATGTATCTATTTGGTTAGGTCAGGGTGTGATGTGGGGTGGGCATTCTATGTTTTGTTTTCTATGTTTCTATGTTTTGGCCAGGTATGGTTCTCAATCAGGGACAGCTGTCTATCGTTGTCTCTGATTGGGAATCATACTAAGGTAGCCGGGTAGCCGGGTTTGGTTCTGTATGTCTTCCCAGCCTGGTGAGTCCTGTGCCTGCTCCCAGAGCCAGGACTCCTGTGTGTCTCTCCAGCCCAGTGATGATCCATGGCAAGAAGCCTCCAGTGATGATCCATGGCAAGAAGCCTCCAATGATGATCCATGGCAAGAAGCCTCCAGTGATGATCCATGGCAAGAAGCCTCCAGTGATGATCCATGGCAAGAAGCCTCCAGTGATGATCCATGGCAAGAAGCCTCCAGTGATGATCCATGGCAAGAAGCCTCCAGTGATGATCCATGGCACGAAGCCTCCAGTGATGATCCATGGCACGAAGCCTCCAGCGACGGCCTCGAGTCTGGGGCCCCCAACGAGGGTCCTGCGACGAGGGTGCCCAGTTTTTTTATGAGTTTGTTTGCAAATTATGGTGGAAAATAAACTTTTGTTATTGACCAAATACTTATCTCAATACTTTGTTGGCAATGACAGAGGTCAAATGTTTTCGGTCCCCGCACCAGAGGCGCCACCAAAGGGGGGTGAGCCAGAGGTGGAGCGGGGTCTACGTCCCGCACCAGAGCCGCCACCGCGGTTAGATGCCCACCCAGACCCTCCCCTATAGGTTCAGGTTTTGCGATCGGAGTCCGCACCTTTGGGGGAAGGGTGGGGGGTGGGGGGGAGGGGGTACTGTCATGCCCTGACCTTAGAGAGCCGTTTTAGTTCTCTATTTGGTTAGGTCAGGGTGTGGTGTGGGGTGGGCATTCTATGTTTTGTTTTCTATGTTTCTATGTTTTGGCCAGGTATGGTTCTCAATCAGGGACAGCTGCCTATCGTTGTCTCTGATTGGGAATCATACTAAGGTAGCCCTTTCCCTCCTTTCAGTGTGGGTAGTTAACTTTGAAGCTTCACGGTCGTTTTGTATTGTTTTTGTTGGCGACATTCTAATAAAGAGAAATATGTACGCTCACCACGCTGCACCTTGGTCCACTTCTTTCGACGGCCGTGACAATTCTGAACAGGTTGCAGCCTACCCGGATACTTGGTTACTTGGTATGTGCGCTTGTGTAAGCACAGACACACACGTACAACGGCACATGTAATAAGGATTTATACTTGGATCACTTAAGCGTCCGAGCAAAATAGCAGCCTTAGTAAAGTTGAAAATTTACTTTGAAGCCTTTAACTCTACAGCTGCAGTACTCACACGTTTCTCCAGAGGTCCATAGGTCATCCCTGTAGACTGCCCGAATCTGGTGCCTTGCAGCTGTAGACTTATCATGTAGTTATCAACTTAGGATAGCGCCCTAAGCAACACCACAAATTAGGAACGCCCTAGATATGACATTAGACAATGCCATGATAGGTTCATTTTGCCGACCATGAACGTATGTAGAATACAGTCCAATTAGATGGTTTGATAATTAGATTTTGTATATCATTTGTTTATGCTTTCATTCCTTTTCCTTTAAATTCCTTTGACACTTAGGAAGTGATAGAGCCTTAAACAAAGTCCCCATACAACCATCAGTTAGTGCCACAATGCCGCTCAATGGGAAGAAATGTAATTATATATTTTGAGTGTGTGTGTGCGTTGTTAACATCTGCCTAAGTTACTGCCCAGATCTTCCTGTCTGGATGACCAGACGATGGGTACGGAATGGCGATCCCAATCCGGACATCCGCTGCCCATCCTTGTGGTGGCCCGTTCCATTTGCAAAAATCCTACCCAGGTCGACCACCAAAGATGGACCACAACGGCAATCACCAACTGGACATCCACTGCCCATCCTTGTGGTGGACTGCTCCGCTTTCAGAGAGCCTACCAAGGTCAACCACCAGAGGGGGACTGCAACGACGTGGCCCTTTTTGGGTGTATATCGTGGCTCCCCCCTCTCTCTTTCTCTCTCTCTCCGACATCAGGTTTTACAACGGTCATAAATACTTGGAAGAAACTGCCATGCAGTGTTGCGGGAGAGAGTCTATGGAGACAGAGCTTCTCTTGCCAAAACTCCTAATCCCTAAAATGGGAGAATAAAACAATATTTATATTTTTGTGAATGTGGGAGTGGTCCGTGGACACTTAAGGGACAGTCATGTCGAGTGTGTTTCATTTGGTGATCTCATGAGGGACAGGAAACACTCATTACTGTATCTTTGGTTGTGTACACTTCTTAATTATGGGGTTTACATCTAAATATTGTGAAACGTATGTGATTAAACTATTTGTGAAAAGATGTAATGTGATGTTAACCTTCTAAATGAGAAAATATGGGTTTTCATATAAAGTTAACCAAATCAGTGGTCACTCCCACGTGAGCATATTTGGCGTCATGGACCCCCCCCCCCCCCCTTTTCTCAGACGTGTATAAAACCCACTCCTGACTAAATGTACATTAGACCAGAAAATATGGAGCTAACGCTACATGTTAAAATGGTTAAGAACTATAACTCTATAGGCCAAGGAGACCAGACAGCGTGTAGTGTTGGCTACACGGATGGAAATGGTTCAACTCTGAGACTATCGATCACTACAGAATAAAAGCAAATCCAAGACGTAGAATTACTAGTCTGCAGCTGGAAATTATGTAAGTCTAGTACGAGAATACCGACAACTGCGGAAACATCTATTCTATGCAACGACCATCTGTACACCTGACGTATCCAATACAACAGAAACTATCCAGAGCCGCTGAGAAAGCGACCACTACGAAAGACATTGTAACATCTGGGGAAGTTAACCAGAGACTTTCTGATGAACTGACTCTCCGACAGACGGACCGGCGATTCCAAAAGAGAAGACAACAACGACATACGGGCGTAAATATATACATTGCAATTATTTTCGAATTATTATTATTTTTTTTTCGGCTGTTCATGTGCAATGGATTAGCATTTCAATTAATATAATTATCAACTGTTTGTAGTGAATCCATTTGGTCTTTCCCGCTTTTTATCGGTCCCCACCCCTTTCCATTGTCTACCAAGCCATCATACCGGTTTAGTCCACTAGGGACTTATCAATGCATTGTGTTAGAAACCAATAACTACGTAATAATTACAAATAGAATTGATTTGATAAAATAAGTCTTCACATTTAACGATGTTCACATTACGACACAGTCAAAAGTTTGGACACACCGACTTATTCAAGGGTTTTCTTTATTTTTACTATTTTCTACATTGTAGAATAATAGTGAAGATGTCAACTATGAAATAACACATATGGCATCATGTAGTAACAAAAAGTGTTAAACAAATCAAAATGTATTTTATATTTGAGATTCTTCAAAGTAGCCACGCCTTTGATGACAGCTTTGCACACTCTTGGCATTCTCTCAACCAGCTTCATGGGGTTGTCTCCTGGAATGCATTTCAATTAACAGGTGTGCCTTGTTAAAAGTAAATTTCTTTCCTTAATGCGTTTGAGCCAATCAGTTGTGTTGTGACAAGGTAGGTAGGTAGGGAGGTAGGTAGGGAGGGAGGGAGGGGGGGGGGGGGGGGGTTATACAGAAGATAGCCCTATTTGGGAAAAGACCAAGTCCATATTATGGCAAGAACAGCTCAAATAAGCTAAGAGATATGACAGTCCATCATTACTTTAAGACATGACGGTCAGTCAATGTGGAAAATTTCAAGAACTTTGAATGTTTCTTCAAGTGCAGTCACAAAAACCATTAAGCGCCATGATGTAACTGGCTCTCATGAGGACCGCCACAGGAAAGGAAGACCCAGAGTTACCTCAGCTGCAGAGTTACCAACCTCAGAAATTGCAGCCCAAATAAATGGTTCAGAGTTCAAGTAACAGACACATCTCAACATCAACTGTTCAGAGGAGAATGAGTGAATCAGGCATACATAGTCGAGTTTCTGCAACAACAAAAAACTACTAAAAGACAGCAATAAGAAGAGGAGACTTGCTTGGGCCAAGAAACACGAGCAACGGACACTAGACCAGTGGAAACCTGTCCTTTGGTCTGATGAGTTCAAATTAGAGTTTTTTGAATTCCAACTGCCGTGTCTTTGTGAGACGCAGAGTAGGTGAACGAATGATCTCCGCATGTGTGGTTCCCACCGTGATGCATGGAGGAGGAGGTGTGATGGTTTGGGGGTGCTTTCCTGGTGACACTGTCAATGATTTCGAATTCAAGGCACACCTTAAAACCAGCATGGCTACCACAGCATTCTGCAGTGATACGCCATCCGATCTGGTTTGCGCTTAGTGGGACTATCATCTTGTTTTCAACAGGACAATGACCCAAAACACACCTCCAGGCTGTGTAAGGGCTAATTGACCAAGAAGGAGAGTGATGGAGTGCTGCATCAGATGACCTGGCTTCCACTATCACCCGACCTCAACCCAAATGAGATGGTTTGGGATGAGTTGGACCTCAGAGTGAAGGAAAAGCAGCCAACAAGTGATCATCATATGGGAACACCTTCAAGATTGTTGGAAAAGCATTCCAGGTGAAGCTGGTTGAGAGAATGCCAAGGGCATGCAAAGCTGTCATGAAGGCAAAGGGTGGCTACTTTGAAGAATCTAAAATATATTTTCATTTGTTTAACACTTTGTTTGGTTACTACATGATTCAATATGTATTATTTCATAGTTTTGATATAGAAAATAGTCAAATGAAGAAAAACCCTTGAATGAGTAGGTGTGTCCAAACGTTTGACTGGTACTGTATATGTATTGGACAACAGCACAGTCATTTGGGATTTTTTGGGCTCATTAAAAGGTATTTAATTTATTTAACCTTTATTTAACTAGGCAAGTCAGTTAAGAACAAATTCTTGTTTACAATGACAGCCTACCCCTTTCGGATACTGGCCCAACCCTCTAACCACTAGGCTTCCTGCTGCTCCATTGATGTATGACTCATCAGGCTCAGGTAGCATCAGGTGTCAATTTTCGGTCAAAGCTCTAATCAAATCCAGACAGGCCTATTTATATGCTTTATAATGCTTTTGAATGACAAGTCCGGTTTTCGTGGGAAATACCGGGTTACCTGGGAGAAAGGTTATTTATTCTTAGGAGGGAACACGTGGAATACTGGTAAAATAGTCAACCCTACTGTAGACCTTCATTGCAACACAGTGTGTTTTAATAAATGATTTGGTGACGTGAATATATTTAGTATAGTTTTTTTCACTATTTACATTTTTTAAATCATGAAATTTACTGACGGAAATGGTCCTCCCCTTCCTCCTCCGGGGAGTCTCCGCTGTTGAGCATGTAAGAGGTTTGTGGTGCTGACATCCTGATAATTCCTTCAGATTGGCTGATATCCTCAGTTGGCCATGCTCATTGGTCGGGGTGCTGCGACAGGCGTCAGAGTGGACATTACAGAACGACGCACTTGAGGGAGCATGAAATCAACTCTGGGGAGGTGGAAGACACGCAGCACCACAGTACACCACAGTGCTTACGCAAAGATACTGTTGGTTCTCATGCCAGAAACGAGCTATTTTGACACAAAGACATGCCACAGAAAAAACGTATTTTCAGATAAGTAAAAAATGGACTGCAACACAGCTGATCATTTGGCTCTGTCATACATTACATAAAATCCACTGTTTTTGAACCCTTAACATACATGACCAGCACTACAGCATTACAAGTGGGGTGCTACACATTGGTAATAGCAAAGATAATACAACAGTATAATCAATGCAAAGCTTTGTCAGACAATTTTCTTCTCCCCTCCTGTTCCCAGGTGGCTAAAATCAACCTGCTGTCGGCCCAGAGGCGAGAGCAGCACATCCTGCTCATGGTGCTGTCCATGGTGTCCTGCTACCTGCTGTGCTGGATGCCCTACGGCGTCATGGCCCTGGCGGCCACCTTCGGCCGGTCAGGCCTGGTCACCCCTGTGGCCAGCGTGGTGCCCGCCGTCCTGGCCAAGAGCAGCACCGTAATCAATCCTGTCATCTATGTGCTGTTCAACAACCAGGTGAGAGGGGGCGCTAAAGGACGGACCAGAGGGACAATGGTGTTGTTCACCTGTCGTGTAGCCTTTACAGTGGTGGGGAGAAACGTATATGCAGCTTAGACAGACTTATGACAGCCTGGCATGTGAGTAATATAGAGGTGAAAGAAACGCACACCTATTTAGGCGAGGTGCTGACTAGCGGAGTAGAACACTTGACAAATTAAAGGAGAGCCGCACACTCAGATGCAATCATTTAATAACCTAATAACCAACGTTTCGTCAGACAAGCTGTCTCCATCAGGGTATAATGACAAACACTGCAGGTCACTAGTTTATGTAGTGTCAAAGGACACACACAGGTGTCTGTAATCATGGCCGGGTATGGCCTGATATCATTGGTTGATTGTCAGATATAAAAATAACATACCAAAAACATGAATGGATAGCATACGATCATAGATACAATTTGGCTACATAAGCCTACAAACATTTACAACAGCAAAATCACAAGAATGGCTTCAGATCAACGTCTACGTTAAGACCGAGGGAGCAAGGGTCTTTAAATTAAAGATCCAGGCAGCCTCTCGTTTTAACAATAAATTGTCCAGGTCACCCCCCTCTCTTAGGGAGGGTGACATGTTCAATGCCGATGTAAAGTAGGGACGGAATCGAGTGGTTTGCTTCCAAGAAGTGGGCCGCAACTGGGTAAATCGAGTTCTGTCATGTTCTGAGATTTGTCCTTTTAATTCTCTCTTTGTTTTACCCACATCGTTTTTACCACAAGGACAAGTTATAAGATAAATAACGGCCTTAGTGGAGCACGTAATAACACCTTTGATTGGGATCTGTTTCCCTGTTTGGGGGTGTTTGAAGGAACTACATTTATAAGTGCCATTGCATGTAGCACAGCCATTACACTTGTAGTTTCCATCCAGTAGGGGCGCAAATAGACGTTGTGCAGGGATATCTTGGGGTGTATAGACGTTGTGCAGGGATATCTTGGGGTGTATAGACGTTGTGCAGGGATATCTTGGGGTGGTAAATCAGAGTTTTGTTTGTTTTGTTTTGAATTGTCTCCATAGCAATATTAGTCGGACCATTTTTGTACCCCCTCACCTTGCATTTTCTTTGCTTCTCAGCCATATTTCTGTCTAAATCGGATTTAGTTTTTTTGCAAAGTCTTTTGATTCGACAGAATTGGCTGTAGGGCAAACTGTTTTTCAAGGGATGCGGGTGACAACTTTCAGCCCTCTACGAACTGTTACGATCAGTAGGTTTCCTGTAAAGATCAGTGTATAGAACATTACCCTCACACAAGATCAGGAAACTGATTTGACGTGTCAGACTGCATAATAAATCTCAGATGCTCAGAACAAGAGTTAAGAAAAGCAGGAAATGCCTGGAGCTGTTTTGCATCACCCCTCCATAGAACAAAAATATAATCAATGTACCGTTTCCAATGAATGATGTGAGGCAAGAAAACATTTTTGATGGACTGTTTCTCCATGTAACCCACATACAAATTAGCATAGTTAGGAGCCATGGGGGATCCCATAGCAGTACCCTTCGTATGAATAAAGAAATAATTTAGAATCATGAAGTAGTTGTGTGTGAGAGTACTATTTCAGCCAATGTTATAATGCCTGCACTGGAAGTTAGTTCATTAGGGTCACGTTGCAGAAGAAAATGTAACAGCGTCAATACCGCCCTCGTGTGGAATATTCGTCATTAAACAAAGTATTATCAGGGAGAGATCAAGAGATTCAGTAATAGAGATCACACTGCTGGTGTCCTTCACAAAGGAGGGGAGCTGTTCTGTGAGTGGTCTAGTAAAAAAGTCAACAAAAGTCGATAGAGGTGCCGTTACTGCATCAAGGGCCGCTACAATAGGGCGCCCAGGAGGTTTTGTAACATTCTTGTGTAATTTCGGCAAAGTATAAAAAGTAGCAATTTTAGGGTGTTGAATAACCAAAAAAGAACATGACTTTTTAGCTATCTGACCAGAACTTAAATACCCATCTAGGACAGTAAAGATAGTGTTCTGAAATTGGGCAGTGGGGTCACTTCTGAGGTTCTTGTAAAAGGTGTTGTCAAGCAGTTGTCTATGACACTCATTTACATAAACTGTCCTCTCCATGAGTACAACCAACCCACCCTTATCAGCAGGGCGGGTAAGGACGGACGTATCGGATTGTAAATCAAGCAGAGCTTGTTTTTCATTCCTGAGGTAAATTCTGGAAAGATATGTACTCCTGTTTGTTCTTAAGGAGATGAACAACATATTATTCAACGAGTCTGCAATACGTCTCAATAGAGTGATTGCGATTGGATGGAGGAACAAAATAACACCTTCTTCTAAAAGGAGTCGGAGGATGTGCAGGTGAGAAACCTACATGTTCAGTAGAAATATCACTATTAGGGGAGAAAAAGTGTTCCCTTAAATGGATGTTATATCGGCATCGAACATGTCACCCTCCCTAGGAGAGGGGGTGACCTTGACAATTTATTGTTAAACGAGAGGCTGCCTGGATCTTTAATTTAAAGACCCTTGCTCCCTCGGTCTTAACGTAGATTTTGATCTGAAGCCATTCTTGTGATTTTGCTGTTGTAAATGTTTGTAGGCTTATGCAGCCAAATTGTATCTAGGATCGTATGCTATCCATTCATGTTTTTGGTATGTTATTTGTTATATCTGACAATCAACCAATGATATCAGGCCACACCCGGCCATGATTACAGACACCTGTGTGTGTCCTTTGACACTATATAAACTAATCACCCCGCAGTGTTTGTCGTTATACCCTGATGAAGACAGCTTGTCTGTCGAAACGTTGGTTATTAGGTTATTCAATTATTGCATCTGAGCTCCTAGAGTGTGCAGCTCTCCTTTAATTTTTCAAGCCTGGCATGTGAGGCCAGAAAGACAATCACACACAGCCCCCAGAGTCCTTACTAAGGATACCATTGAGGTATCATTTTAGAGGTATGTCCTAACATGTTGACATGATGTTTTTGCTAAATACTCTATTTCATGTTCATGGACATGATTACTTTAGCTTGACAGGCTAATCATGTATTTTGTTATGAGAGCTCAGTTAATAAAATGTATAAATGGGGGTTCAAGTGCTTGTGACAGCCCACCTGTCAGTGAGGAGCAGAGAGGGACTGGGTGAAGGGACACTGCTAACATCCCCACAAGGACTACTGACAGTGACACCCTAACTCCTGTCATTGTGGGGACACAGTATTGTGAGGACACAGACTCCCAGTAATTACTTTGCACCTCTCATCGCCCTCTGCCTCATAGATACTACCTATGACACTTACAGTAAGAACAGGCCGGCTGACATACTTAGTTTGGCAGCTAGCTACCTTACATCCCATCTGTCCTCTCTCAGGGCACTTGAACCAAGAAGAGGTGTCAAGTATCAACACACCACAGGAGGTTGGTGGCACCTTAATTGAGGACGAACTTGTGTTAGTATTTGGACCGGAGTTAGTGGAATGGTATCAAATACATCAAACGTGTTTAATGCCATTCCATTTGCATTATTATGAGCCGTTTTCCCCTCAGCAGCCACCACTATTACAAAGACTTAATTTGAAAATTTTAATAGAGAACACATACTAGCAAACTAGGTCACTCTATGCTCTCTTTATGCAGCCTGGTCTCATAGACTAGACATAACATGTAAATCTGGAACACTCAAATTAGTATGATGCTATGTTTGGTATGGTGACATAAGACAGAAGGTTACTGCTTGAAACTCATCATAGAAAACTTGATCATTTTAGCTAATTAGCTACTTTAACTACTTACTATGTTTTAGCTACTTTGAAAGTACTTAGCATGTTAGCTAACTCTAACCTTAACCCAAACCCCTAGTCTAGCTAACGTTAGCCACAACAAATTGGATTTCATAATGTTTTTAAATTCGTAACATATTGCACATTTACCAAATTCTTAACATATAATACGAATTGTAATTCATAAACTACGAAATGGATGATGGACATCTACAAATGAACACATGAAACCTATCATACTAAATGGAGTGTCTCTGATTTACATACAGAATAATATGAAATGCTCTGAGACCATGTAGCTTTCTTTGGATGAGTTTGATCAAATCAAATTTTATTGGCCAAATACACCTATTTAGCAGTTGTTATTGCGGGTGCAGGAACACAAGCATTTCGCTATCTCCAAAAGCGCAGTAGTATCTAACAGTGCAGTAGTATCTAAAAATAATTCACAAAAATACACACAAATCTAAAAGTAAAAGAATGGAATTTAAAAATGTATAAATACTAGATTGAGCAATGGTGGAGTGGCATTGACTATAGTAGAATAGAATACAGTACATATACATATGAGATGAGTAAAATCAGTATGTAAATATTATTTAAACATTTAGTGACTAGTGTTCCATTATTAAAGTGGCCAGTGATTCCAAGTCTATGTATATAGGGCAGCCTCTAAGGTGCAGGCTTGCATAACGGGGTGGAAGCTGGCTAGTGATAACTATTTAATTACCTTAAAATAGAAGCTGTTTTTCAGTCTCTCGGTCCCAGCTTTGATGCAACTGTTCTGACCTCACCTTCTGGATGATAGCAGGGTGAACAGGCCATGGCTTGGGTGGTTGATGTCCTTGATGATATTTTTGGCCTTCCTGTGACATTGGGTACTGTAGGTGTCTTGGAGGACAGGTAGTTTGCCCCCGGGGATGCGTTTGGCAGATTGCACCACCCTGCAGTTGCGAGCGGTGCAGTTGCCCTAACAGGCGGTGGGTGATACAGCCCGACAGGATGCTCTCAATTGCACATCTGTAAAAGTTTGAGGGTTTTTGGGGGCCAAGCTGTTGCGCCTTCTTCACCACACGGTGTGTGAGTGGACCATTTCAGATGGTCAGTGATGCGTATGCCAAGGAACTTGAAGCTTTCCACCTTCTCCACTGCGGTTCTTTCGATGTGGATAGGGGCGTGCTCCCTCTGCTATTTCCCTGAAGTCCACGATCAGCTCCTTTGTTTTGTTGACATTGAGTGAGAGGTTATTTTCCTGGCACCACTCTCCCAGGGCCCTCACCTCCTCCCTGTAGGCTGTCTCGTCATTGTTAATAATCAGGCCTACTACTGTTGTCGTCAGCAAACTTGATGATTGGCCACGCAGTCATGGGAGAACAGGGAGCATAGGAGGGGGCTGAACACGCACCCTTATGGGGCCCCTGTGTCGAGGATCAGCAAAGCGGAGGTGTTGTTTCCTACCTTCACCACCCAGGGGGGCGGCCCATTTGGAGGTCCAGGACCCAGTTGCACAGGGCGGGGTTCAGACCCAGGGCCCCGAGCTTAATGATGAGCTGGGAGAGCTCTATGATTTTGAATGCTGAGCTGTAGTCAATGAACAGCATTCTTACATAGGTATTCCTCTTGTCCAGATGGGATAGGACGGTGTGCAGTGCAATGGTGATTGCATCGTCTGTGGATCTATTGGGGCAATAAGCAAATTGAAGTTGGTCTAGGGTGTCAGGTAAGGTAGAGGTGATATAAACCTTAACTAGCCTCTCAAAGTACTTCATGATGACAGAAGTGAGTGCCTCAGGGTGATAGTCATTTAGTTCAGTTACCTTTGCTTTCTTGGGTACAGGAACAATGGTGGACATCTTGAAGCAATTGGGGACAGCAGACTGGGATAGGGAGAGATTGAATATGTCCGTAAACACTCCAGCCAGCTGGTCTGCTCATGCTCTGAGGACGCGGCTAAGGATGCCGTATGGGCCGGCAGCCTTCCGAGGGTTAACACGCTTAAATGTCTTACTCACTTCAGCCACGGAGAAGGAGAACCCACAGTCCTTGGGAGAGGGCCACGTCAGTGGCACTGTGTTATCCTCAAAGCGGGCGAAGGTGTTTAGCTTGTCCGGAAGCAAGACGTCGGTGTCAGCAACGTGGCAGGTGTACCCTTTGTAGTCCGTGATTGTCTGTAGTCCCTGCCACATACGTCTCGTGTCTGAGCTGTTGAATTGCGACTCCACTGTCTCTGTACTGTATTTGATTGCCTTACTGAGGGAATACTTACACTGTTTGTATTCAGCCAAATTCCCAGTCACCTTGCCATGGTTAAATGTGGTGGTTTGCGCTTTCAGTTTTGAACATATCCCAGTCTGCGTGGTCAAAACAATCTTGAAGCATGGATTGCGATTGGTCAAACCAGCGTTGAATAGACCTTAGCATGGGTACTTCCAGTTTGAGTTTCTGCCTATTGGAAGGGAGGAGCAAAATGGAGTCGTGATCAGATTTGCAGAAGGGAGGGTTAATCATGAAACATACACCCCTGCCTTTCTTCTTCCGGGAGAGTTTTTAATTTTTTATTCCCGTCTGATGCAATGTACTAAGAACCCAGATGGCTGAATGGAAGGGGACAGTATATCCCGAGAGAGCCATGTTTCTGTGAAGCAGCGTATGAGATCCTCACCCTGAGCTTGTCTACTTTTATTATCCAGAGACTGAATATTAGTAATATACTCTGAAGAGGTGGATGGTGTGCACGCCTCTGGAGTCTGACTAGAAGTCCACTCCGAATACCTCTTCTCCGCTGGCGGTGTTTTGGAGTAGCCTCTGGAATAAGTTAAATTGCCCTGGGGGGTACAAACAAAGGATCCAATTCGGGAAAGTTGTATTCCTGGTCGTAATGCTGGTGAGTTACCGCTGCTCTGATATCCAAAAGTTATTTCCGTCTGTATGTAAAAACACCCAACACAAATTCTAGGATAATAATGTAAGAACTAACACAGTTGCTTAGGAGCTAGAAGCAGAGCTGCCATATCTGTCCGATGCCATCTTACTGTTGTGTCAAATGCTATCGCCTCAGTGTGTGAGAGTGAGATTTATACTCAAAGTGACGTGTGTGTGTGTGTGTGTGTGTGTGTGTGTGTGTGTGTGTGTGTGTGTGTGTGTGTGTGTGTGTGTGTGTGTGTGTGTGTGTGTGTCAGTTTTACAGATGCTTCGTGGCCTTTGTGAAATGCAGAGGGGAGCCCCAGTCTGTGTACGGCTTTAACACCCAGCAGAGCAGCAGAGAGGAGAACGCTACCCCCGGTAAACCCCTTTCATGCCCCTCTCTAGCCCCAAAACAGCCCTCTCTTTGCTCCCCACACACCGAGAGCTACAGGAGCCCCAGCAATGCCCCCCTGTGTGGCCTGCGGAGGGAACGGCGCACCATGTCTCTGGTGGTCCACTACACCCCTTGAGAACCTCCTCTACTGGGCTGGGGGAACCACACTGAGGTGAGAGAGGCTCAGAGAAAAGATAGCCACCTGCATTCTCCTGTGGAACCTTTGAATTCCTTTGTGACCCACTAGATGAGCAAAGTCAACCCAGTCTTAAGCCCTTAACCAAGAGGAACTGGTCGCGACCCATCAGTTGTGTCCCCAGCCATCTAGGAAACTCTGCCTTGGATTCTACAAGATGTATACCAACTGGGTCCTCCCTCTCCAGCTCCTGTTACCTTCTACCTTTGCCGTTCTCATTGTGCAAAATCCAACAACATTAACCCTTTAATGTCAGACTCAGCCCACCCTGACCTGTAGCATTTAGATGATCTGTTATTTCCCCGACGAAATAGTTCGGAAGAGTTTGTACAGATATTATGACGACATTTTGTGATGTTTTGAACTTTTGAGTTTTTGCGGCTGTTTGGGCACACATTTCTTTCTAGAGGCAAGCCGAAGTTCGGAGTCGAAGTCTACGCCCCATCGTCGGTGATTGGTCAACAGAAGGGATTCTTCAATAAAGTCTTTGTCATTCAACGATAGCCGAATCGTTTTCATGCAGATGTTTTCATTGAGCAATACTGCACCAAGCATCTTAGTTAGATGAATTGCGCAACTAAGATCTCCTCGGCGAAAACATACAAATTTGACAGATTTCTTGAGTTATTTTAGATTAATTCAGACTATTTTGAGGAAGCTTATACTAATTGCCGCTTTTTCCTCTTATTTCCAGCGAAGGTCTTTTAAAGGAGAATACGAGCACACTCGTTCAGCTAGACGTTCTGTCAGAAAGGCTCACAGCCGTAATCGCTACCAAAGGTGATTCAAACATGTATTGACTCAGGGGTTTGAATACTTCTCTAATCAAGATAGTGTTTTTTGTTCTTTTTTTTTCTCCAAATGTTGAAGTGTTCTTTCACTTTGACATTAGAGTATTTTGTGTAGATGGTTGACAAAAAAATGACAAATCCATTTTAATCCCACGTTTTAACACAACAAAACGTGTAAAAAGTCAAGGTGTGAATACTGTACAGTATACAGGCTCATGTTCACTTGAACTGAGGGCACCACTGGGACTGTTCTACCCAGAATCCCGTTGGAATTACATGACACTCTGGGTTAATTGAACTGTGAGGCTTTGCCAGTGGTGAGGATTTTTGTATTCAAACATGTCCAATTGTACATCCACTGTAGCTCTAACTCTTACCTTAATTTCAACCTAACTTGAACTTTAACCTTAAATGTAGCTCTAGCCTTGTATCTTCATCCTCAACCTAGCCTTATGTCAGACTCGCATCTTTTTCTTTTAATGCCAGCCTAAGGTAAGCACATGGATTTCAAGTTAGAATGTGGCCCTCACTTAAGAGTGGCATGGCCACCAGAGAGATTAGTACTTACACCACTAGAGGAAGCCCTACGTCATATTACTGAGACGTTATGTGGCGAAGTGTTTTTTTTGTTTTGTTATAACTCTCAAAATCAAATCAAATCCAAATGTATTTGTCACATTCACCGAATACAACAGGTGTAGCCCATACCGTGAAATGCTTACTTTACAAGCCCTTAACAACAATACAATTCAAGAAATAAAGTTAAGAAAAGATTTACTAAATAAAATAAAAAATGTAATAAAAAGTAACAATAAAATAACAATAATGAGGCTATATACAGGTGGTACCGAGTCAATGTGTGGGGTTACAGGTTAGCTGATGTAATTTGTACATGTAGGTAGGAGTAAAGTGACTATGCATAGATAATAAACAGCGAGTAGCAGCAGTGTAAAAACAACAGGGGGGTCAATGTAAATAGTCCCGGTGGCCATTTGAAACCACCTAGTATATAGGTCCTGGATGGCAGGGAGCTTGGCCCCAGTGATGTACTGGACCGTACACACTAACTTATGGTCGGATGCCTATACTGTAGAATGTATTGCAGGACAGCTTGCCAGTCTGCGTGTAAATATGCTTTAATATTAGTCTCAGTATTGTTGAAGTACATGACATTGTTCAGATATTATTTTAATTCAAGTTTTCACATAAACAAGCTGACGCCAAGACAGTTTTTTTGTAGTTGTTTTAAAACTGTTGCCAATGCTGCGTTCAGTAATGGGACACTCCAAATTGTGTGTAATTTCTCTGCTTAGCAATGTGCATTATGAAAATAAAAGTTTAGTTTATTTCTAGTTTGTCTAAAGTCCTCTGTTACTGCTAGTGCAGAGTGAATGTCAACCCAAGACATCCTCTATGTCTGCTTTTCAAATGTCACCCTATTCTTTTCATAGTGCTCTACTTTTGACAAAGGAACTAGTCAATATGAGTGCATTATCAAGGGAATAGGTTGCCATTTAGGACACAGCCTAACACTCCAAATGAGCCGGCAGATGACACGTGTTGACATTCTATGGAAACTGCTTGACTCAATAGAATTAGTAAATGGAAAGATTATTGTCTGAGAAACTCCCAACTTGACCATAGTCTTCCCCTTCTCTAAGTTCCACATCGTGATTCCTGTACCCTGTAAGAGTGTGTAGGAGTGTGCATGTGTGCACGTGTGTGTGTATGTGTGTCTAAGTGAGAAAGGGTGTGAGAGAGAAATAGTCATATATGCCAGCCTGGGGCAGCAGGTAGTCTAGTGGTTAGTGTTGGGCCAGTAACTGAAAGGTTGCTGGATCGAATCCCTTAGCTGACAAGGTAAAAATCTGTCGTTCTGCCTCTGAACACGGCAGTTAACCCGGTAGGCCGTCATTGTAAGTAAGAATTTGTTCTTAATTGACTTGCCTAGTTAAATAAAGGTTACATTTTTTTTTAATGATGTATGAGTCATGATACCTGCCCTGTCCTGCCCTCTCACGCTGATGGAGAGAAGTGTAATTTGCACCCAGGGGTACAATTTCTGGGAGAACCAAGTAGAAAATGTTAATTCTTTCTCTATAACCTTGGTTCCATGGGGGAAGTCAGATTCTGATCCAGTTGTTAGCGTCCTGCTTGTATTGGCTTTTAGAGAAGGAAATTAAGACTTGAGTGTGTTTCAAGTAGCCTACCTCTCATTAAGGTGCCTGTAGTACAACCACAGTCATTTTCTCTCCTGATGTAACTACTGCAGCTGGGCCAAACAAATGGCTGCTAAATGTTTAGCAAAAGGCAGCTAAATGTTTTCCCCTAAATTGAATGACATAATTAAGGTTTGAATTAGCGCAAATGTCAAAAGATGCTCATTCCAAGCGCTGGTGTAAAAATACATTTGAACAGAGATTCATTAAATTAGTCTCTAATTGGCTTATCCTGCCAATGATGACACAAGTGCTGCATAGACATACAGTAGAAGATTCATAAAGTAAAAAGTTAGAGAGAGCGAGAGCGTTTTGTGTTTTTACCACAAGAATAGTAAAACAAGGACTATACATTTTGCCTGTCCCCACAAGGAAAACGTTTATTTTAGGTCCAGGTGTTAGGGTTAGAATTAGGGTTAGGGGTTTGGTTTAGGGTCTAAGGTTAGGGTGTGTGTGTGTGTGTGTGCGCGAGAGAATAGAGATAAGGGAGAAAAGTGTCTTTGTATTTGCACAATTTAAATATGTTTATTCATATGGGTGAAGAACAAACATCTGTCATGTAAAAAAAAAAGCTTCACAACAACTGCAGGCCATCGAGCCATCAGGGTCTAAAAGGTTGTCGTCACCTCTTTGAGGTCTGTTTCAAGGCAGGCCACAGGGGATGACTTTGTGCCCACAGCCCCTCTTTGAAATCTTGCATGGGAATGCAGAACACTGTTGCATTTTCAGTGACACCCGTAAAACCCTATGTATATTAACACGTCTTCAAGCTAGCGGTCTTTCCATTCTCGCTAGTCCTACGGTCCAAATAAATACTTAACTGTGAAAAGAGAGGCTGGGGGTGGATCTTAAAGTAAACCAACCTTCCAGCTTTTTTCGGGGGGGGGGGGTGTGCCAACATTGGCCACACAAGCATTGTGTATGGTTGATACTGACTAATTCTGCAACCTCAGTGGAAATCTCATGGACAGATAGAGCTACGGTAGAAAGAAAGCTATGCATCAAATAAGTAGACTATTAAATGAGTGTACATTGACGTGTCAAATGTGAAACCTCTTTCTGTAACCAGGGCAAACAGTGTGGGTTTTGGAGCACCTGTAGATGAAAGAGGGGCTGATTTCCACTTAACACCAATTTGATGACACAGTTCAAATGTGCATAGACACTGCTTTTGTCTATTGTTTTGGATTGCATCCGATCAACTAATTCAGTGGTGTAAAGTTTCAGCTTGTTATGTTGTCCACTGTGAATCATGATGGTCGCCTAAAGTCTTCAGGACGTTGTCTCATGGTCCCCTGGAGGTTTTGTCTAGTTCCTAGTTTGTCCCGAGGACGTTTTTAGGACGTTACCGAATTTCCTCAGGGCATCCCGTTTGCTGGGTAGATGTGTCTTTAGGTGCTTTTACCCTGGTTGCATTTTTCTTTGGTTACATGGTCACATTTCGGCCACAATACCTTGCTCAGCAAATTCATTGATTGCGCAACATCCAAACAATTGTTCGGGAGATTTTCATGGGCATTTCTGATATGCTGTTATCATATCACACACCAACCGCTTCAAGAAGGGAACTGTTTGGAATTCCTCCTTGGGGAAACATGGACTTGAGAAACCAACAGGTGAAAGGTCAAGGAATGAACACTAAATGTAAAACGGGGTTGTTTTTCTCTCTGGATTGTTGGTAAGTAAGCATTTCACTGTCTACACCTGTTGTTTAAGAAGTATGTGAAGAATAAAATTAGATTTTTTGGGGAGGGGTTGATGCCTTCAAGTCATACACACTGTACAGACACACACATGCATTCAGAGACACACACACACACACACACACACACCTCTTAAAGTTGAGAGATTCCAGGAAGTGAACTCAGAAAAATACACTAGCTAGTGACAACTGACAGTAGCTGTTCAGATGTGTATGGTGTGTGAAGGCAGTCAGATCTCTCCTCTCTGTATCTAGATCCCTCTGCACCACCATGATCAACACTTACCAGACCAGCATGCCTCCGCCACCTATTCCCCCACGGCTAGGCTCTGTGTCGGCACCAGGACCAGGCCACAGCAAGCCTCTCCTCAGGTTTCTCATTGGCATGATAGTGCTTCAAATGGTTCTGCTACTGGGGGGATTCACCTACCTGTACCACACGGACAACAAGGTACGAACTCACCTCTCTTTAAATATATAGACACAGTTATTTAAACGTCTAAGAGTGGGTCTAACGTTCAGGTTCATTGGTGTTGGGCAAAGTTTCTTAGTGCCAAGTTCAGAACTATCATAGATCTTGGATACAAGTCTACTTTTGTTATGCAGTCTATTTGAGAATAACATGTTTCACTGTACTTTAAAAAATATATATATATATATTATGTAGACTAGGCCTATTTTCCTAAAGTTTAATTTTAAAATATTCTCAAGAATGTGCGTGTGAGTGGGAATGATATAAATGTATTCATTTAGTTATGTATAATACCTATGTTATAGGGGAAATCTATCCTGGGGTGTCTTAGAGAGGCATATTGTTTGACGTGAAAAAGATCTCTTGGATCTCTTCACTCTTCAAAGAGCGATGGGGTTTAATGCAGAGCATCTTTTCAACATAAAAAATATTTCAGTGAAAACCTAGGCCTATTTATTCTTCAAGTCTCAGGAAACTTCTCAGGATCCGAATAAAAACTTCAACAGATACATTCAGAAACCGCTGGTACACAACAACCGCTTAGTTCTAACGTTTCATGAGTTTGTCCTGATGTGAACTTACCCTACATTACTCATCTCATATGTATATACTGTACTCCATACCATCTACTGCATCTTGCCTATGCCGTTCTGTACCATCACTCATTCATATATCTTTATGTACATATTCTTTATCCCTTTACACTTGTGTGTATAAGGTAGTAGTTGTGGAATTGTTAGGTTAGATTACTCGTTGGTTATTACTGCATTGTCAGAACTAGAAGCACAAGCATTTCGCTACACTCTAATTAACATCTGCTAACCATGTGTATGTGACAAATAAGATTTGATTTGAAAGACTGACATATGATCATTCTTAAGCAGTGCTGATATTAAGATACATTTAGCTAGGATAGAGTTAACGTTTATTCCTGCTTTGTTGGGGCTCAGTATCACAAGGAGCTTGACAGCAAGTACCTGGATGATATGATCATCCTGAAGAGACTTGAAGAGTGTGAGAAAGACATCCAGTCAGTGCTGGACTGTAAGAAGCTTGTGGAGAAATACAAAAGCATCCTGGCAAAGGTAGGCCGAGGTTGCCGAGACTCAAATTAAGATACCGGAGGTTTCATGAGTACATTTTGTAGAAGGAAAAACATGCAGTATTAACATATGATTAAGCAATGCTGTGCTCTCCTGTCTCTCCGCTCAAGGTCTCACAAGAGGAAGGAAGAGGTATGTTCAAATCTTTTATAGCATCTATGTATGTATAATTTCCTGGACTTGCTACTCTACCAAGCTCACCTTCTGTCAGCAGAGAACCTTCTATTCTGAGAGGGTGAAGACTAACTGTTTGTCTGTTCTGTTTCAGCTGCTAAACTCACTGGGGATGGGCCCTCGTATGGAGCCATGGCACGCATGATAGTAAAGCAACCTGTTTCTGGTTCGCCCCCAAGTAAGAGATGTTACTTACCACTATAATTCTAGGTTTGTTTTGTAGGAACATAGTGGCCTATGTTCCTACAAGATATAAGAGTTTCAGTATAAGGTTTTAAAATGCACTTCAACATGTAAATTGTCTGCTTGAACAGCAAAGTATCTGGAGTGGAACATAGGCCACTCAGTGCGGAAGAACGTCCAGTACTACATGTCCAGCTGGCTGAAGGTGCTGCAGCCTGGAGACTACAACATCTACTCCCAGGTGGCTTTCTCCAAATGGCACCCCAAAACCCCTCTGGCCAGCCGGGTGAAGCTGAGGAAGGGGGAGACGGGAGAGGAGAAAGACCTGATGACAGCCTACTGCAGCCTGGGGGACCAGGATCATACAGACGTATGTACAGCTTTCCAGGGAGGAGTGTTCAGTCTGGAGCCAGACGATCAGCTTAGTGTGTGGGTGACGGACCCCAGCCTAGTCAACTATGAGGAGGGGACTACCACCTTTGGATTGTACAAGCTGTAGGCTGGTCATCACAATGGACATTGCCTACAGTATGGAGATGATGGACTACGTTACTTTGGATTGGGCCTGTTTTTGGAGCGATGAATGGAATCAAGGCCATGTGAGTGGTTGGAGTGGGACAGGACTGAATACAAATCTGCTAAATGGATCTAAACATGGACTAGACCAGTGGTTGCCAAACTTTCTATAGTCCCATACCGCTTCAAACATTCAACCTCCAGCTGCGTACCCCCTCTAGCACCAGGGTCAGCACACTCTCAAATGTTTTTTTTTGCCAACATTCTAAGCCTGCCACACACACACTATATGATACATTTATTAAACATAAGAATTAGTGTGAGTTTTTGTCACAACCCAGCTCATGTGAAGTAACACAAAGCTCTTATAGGACCAGAGCATAAATAATAATAATCAATAATTTTGCTCTTTATTTAACCATCTTACATATAAAACCATATTTGTTCATTGGAAATTGTGAATAACTCACCACAGGTCAATGAGAAGGGTGTGCTTGAAAGGATGCATATAACTATGCAATGTTGGGTTGTATTGGAGAGAGTCTCAGTCTTAAATCTTTTCCCACAGACAGTCTGTGCCTGTATTTAGTTTTCATGCTAGTGAGGGCCGAGAATCCACTCTCACATAGGTACATGGTTGCAAAGGGCATCAGTGTCTTAACAGCGCGACTTGCCAAGGCAGGATACTCTGAGCGCAGCCCAATCCAGAAATCTGAAAGTGGCTTCTGATTAAATTACATTTTCACAGAACTGCTTGCTGCAATTTCGATGAGGCTCTCTTGTTCAGATATCGGTAAGTGGACTGGAGGCAGGGCATGAAAGGGATAACCAATCCAGTTGTTTGTGTCATCCATTTCGGGAAAGTACCTGCGTAATTGCACACTCACTCAGCTATAATCACATTTGACATTGTCCATAAGCTTGAGTTTATTTGCACACAAAAATATCATACAATGATGGAAAGACCTGTGTGTTGTCCTTGTTAATGCAGACCGAGAAGAGCTCCAACTTCTTAATCATAGCCTCAATTTTGTCTGGCACATTGAATATAGTTGCAGAGAGTCCCTGCAATCCTAGATTCAGATCATTCAGGCGAGAAAAAACATCATCAGATAGGCCAGTCGTATGAGAAACTCGTCATCATGCAAGCGGTCAGACAAGTGAAAAATTATGGTCAGTAAAGAAAACTTTAAGCTCGTCTCTCAACTTTCCAAAAAAACGTGTCAATACTTTGCCCCTTGATAACCAGCACAGTATGTTGTAAAAGCGTTACTTGGTCGCTGCCCATATCATTGCATAGTGCAGAAAATACACAAGAGTTCAGAGGCCTTGCTTTAACAAAGTTAACCATTTTCACTGTAGTGTCCAAAACATCTTTCAAGCTGTCAGGCATTCCCTTGGCAGTAAACAAACGCCTCTCGGTGGATGCTGCAGTGTACCCAAGTGGCATCGGGAACATCTGCTTGCACGTGCGTTACCACTCCACTATGTCTCCCTGTCATGGCTTTTGCGCCATCAGTACAGATACCAACATGAGCAGCAGCTACGTTTGGCTACATACGGACCGTTAGTGGAATTCCCGCAAGAGAGTAACGGTTAATGCGATTGGATGTTAATTATTTTACTAGGCTAGCTGTATTTGACATTGTGTTGTTATTTTGCTGAACACTAGATGGTTTAATTTTATTTTTGGCAGTGAAATGAGGCTATTCAGGCGAGAGAAAAAACTCACCCAAATGTATAGCCCCGTTGGAAATTATAAATGGAATTGTTTGAAAATGGGAAGATTTTTTTATATAATAATACATTTTTAAAAGAAGTGAATCACATTTTTATTTGGCGTACCCCCCCCCCCCAGTTTGGGAATATCTGGACTAGATCAATTAAAAAAGATGAATCTTCTTACCAAGCCCACGGTGAAACCCACAAATCCCTGGAACTTATTTCTGTTGATTGGATAACTTAGTATCCCAGCCCTACGATGTTAGATATTAATATTAATTACTAGGAATATGGCAATGACTGTGTATTTATTGTGACGTATGGTGTCTGTATAGATAATAAATTATTTTTTATTGAAAACGTTCTTGATTATTTAATGAAATATAACCGTATATCTCTGTGCTAAGTTTCCACTTGGTTTATCACATACAGTATCTCTGTGCTAAGTTTCCACTTGGTTTATCACATACAGTATCGGCTCAGTGCTTGGTGGTTGGAACTGATGCAGCCTGTGAAACCTTTAATTTCACAAGTCCCCCCCCATCTCCCTACAGTTTTGTGGGTTGCTAAGTGTAATGATCAAACCAATGGTTGGTTGTTTGGCTCAAGAACACCACCAAATAGGCTGATCAAGAGCATGAGACATCACCACAGACATATCAAAGGTCATGCAATTTGTAAGGAGGCATTATGGTGCCCCACAGAGCAACAAAGTTTATGAAACCAAGTTGCAGCCTTGCACTCAAACCTTCTGCATCCTTTTGCATCCCATCTCATCAAATGTAATACAGTGACCTTCTAGAACTATGCACCACAGCAAGAAGATCTGTGCAGGAAAACCACAGACTGGAAATAGATCAGGGCATATGTGGAAGAGGTTCTTTACCAGACCATAACGTGATGATGCTTTGACAACGATATGAGATCTTAACACTGACTGTAAGCTACTTTGTAAAGTAACATCTATTCAATGACTATCGTATGTGTGTGTGTGTGTGTGTGTGTGTGTGTGTGTATATATAAGGTAAGCGCAGTACAAAGGTTAAAACTCCACACAGCCCCGCTGTCATTTATACCATTCCACTCCAGAGATCGGGTGAGTGAGTTGTTCAACAGCATGGAAAGTGTGAGTCTACTGCACAGAGGTGCAGAACACCCTGCCAGAGGTGTAGAGGGGAGGTTGCATTCACAGGATGTCATCTATACTCACCCATGTCATGGGTCTCTCAACATAGAATATGCTACAGTGACTAGCCTATGTACCTGTAGTGCAGGGGTCATCAACTAGATTCAGCGGTGGAACACATTTTTTCATAATTATGTTCCGGCCACCTGAACATAATTATACATTATTTGTACTCAAATTGACAGAAGAAGCTCAAATAGGTATTGCATTGGACAAAAACATGATCATTTAAAATATTGATTACATTGGTAAATGATTACGTCTCTATGAGTGGAAATACTTTAAATAGATTTCCTGAATTAAAATTATTTTGAGGTGAATTTCTGTTGATGTTACAATATTTTATGTCAAAAAATATACAGTGGGGCAAAATAGTATTTAGTCAGCCACCAATTGTGCAAGTTCTCCCACTTAAAAAGATGAGAGGCCTGTAATTTTCATCATAGGTACACTTCAACTATGACAGACAAAATGAGAAAAAAAATCCAGAAAATCACATTGTAGGATTTTTAATGAATTTATTTGCAAATTATGGTGGAAAATAAGTATTTGGTCACCTACAAACAAGCACGATTTCTGGCTCTCACAGACCTGTAACTTCTTCTTTAAGAGGCTCCTCTGTCCTCCACTCGTTACCTGTATTAATGGCACCTGTTTGAACTTGTTATCAGTATAAAAGACACCTGTCCACAGCCTCAAACAGTCACACTCCAAACTCCACTATGGCCAAGACCAAAGAGCTGTCAAAGGACACCAGAAACAAAATTGTAGACCTGCACCAGGCTGGGAAGACTGAATCTGCAATAGGTAAGCAGCTTGGTTTGAAGAAATCAACTGTTGGATTTCTGAATTATTAGGAAATGGAAGACATACAAGACCACTGATAATCTCCCTCGATCTGGGGCTCCACGCAAGATCTCACCCCGTGGGGTCAAAATGATCACAAGAACAGTGAGCAAAAATCCCAGAACCACACAGGGGGACCTAGTGAATGACCTGCAGAGAGCTGGGACCAAAGTAACAAAGCCTACCATCAGTAACACACTACGCCGCCAGGGACTCAAATCCTGTAGTGCCAGACGTGTCCCCCTGCTTAAGCCAGTACATGTCCAGGCCCGTCTGAAGTTTGCTAGAGAGCATTTGGATGATCCAGAAGAAGATTGGGAGAATGTCATATGGTCAGATGAAACCAAAATATAACTTTTTGGTAAAAACTCAACTCGTCATGTTTGGAGGACAAAGAATGCTGAGTTGCATCCAAAGTACACCATACCTACTGTGAAGCATGGGGGTGGAAACATCATACTTTGGGGCTGTTTTTCTGCAAAGGGAACAGGACGACTGATCCGTGTAAAGGAAAGAATGAATGGGGCCATGTATCGTGAGATTTTGAATGAAAACCTCCTTCCATCAGCAAGGGCATTGAAGATGAAACGTGGCTGGGTTTTTCAGCATGACAATAATCCCAAACACACCGCCCGGGCAATGAAGGAGTGGCTTCGTAAGAAGCATTTCAAGGTCCTGGAGTGGCCTAGCCAGTCTCCAGATCTCAACCCCATAGAAAATCTTTGGAGGGAGTTGAAAGTCCGTGTTGCCCAGCAACAGCCCCAAAACATCACTGCTCTAGAGGTGATCTGCATGGAGGAATGGGCCAAAATACCAGCAACAGTGTGTGAAAACCTTGTGAAAACGTTTGACCTCTGTCATTGCCAACAAAGGGTATATAACAAAGTATTGAGATAAACTTTTGTTATTGACCAAATACTTATTTTCCACCATCAAATTCATTAAAAATCCTACAATGTGATTTTCTGGATTTTTTTCCCTCATTTTGTCTGTCATAGTTGAAGTGTACCCAAGATGAAAATTACAGGCCTCTCTCATCTTTTTAAGTGGGAGAACTTGCACAATTGGTGGCTGACTAAATACTTTTTTGCCCCACTATAAACACAAATTGCAGCAATTTCAATGATTTTACTTGAGGAAATCACTCAATTTAGAAATGAATTAGGCTCGGATCTATATATATTTCACATGACTGGGCAGGAGCACAGCCATGGGTGGCCCTGGGAGGGCATAGGCATTGAGTTTTTCGCCACAAAACTGATTTATTACATATATAAATATTTGTCAGTTTCATCAGCTGTCCAGGTGGCTTATCTCAGACAATTCCGCAGGTGAATTAGCTGAATGTGGAGGTCCTGGGCTGGTGTGGTTACACATGGTCTGCGGTTGTGATGGCGATTGGACATACTGCCGAAATCTCTAAAACGACATTGGATGCGGCTTATAGTAGAGAAATTAACATTACATTTTCTGGCTACAGCTCTGGTGGACATTCCTGCAGTCAGCATGCCAATTGAACACTCCCACAAAACTTCAGACAAATGGCATAAGTGTTGTGTGATAAAACTGCACATTTTAGAGTGGCCTTTTATTGTCCCCAGCACAAGATCAACCTGCGTAAGGATCATGCTGTTTAATCAGATTCTTGATATGATGGTAGATGGTAGATGGATGTGGACACCCATTCAAATTAGTGGATTAGGCTATTTTAGCCACACCCATTGTTGACAGATGTATAAAATTGAGCACATAGCCATGCAATCTCCATAGACAGACATTGGCAGTAGAATGGTCTTACTGAAGAGCTCAGTGACTTTCAACATGCTATTGGGTTTATTTTTTATTTTTTATTGAGTTTATTTTATTTTTACAGTGCACATTAATCAACGTTTCAGTAAAAGTGCAGATTTCAGCCAGCCGGCTGATTGTCAACCGCAGTCTCTGGGCAGGTTATTAAAAACAATTACAATATATACAATCATTGAGCAGTGAGCACACGCAGAGCAACATAGGACAAGCAAGAGATAGCATACAGACTGAGCAACATAGAACAAAAAGCAGCATAACAATGCTACCTTTCCAACATGTCAGTTTGTAAAATTTCTACCCTGCTAGAGCTGCCCCAACTAAAAGTGCTGTTATTGTGAAGAGGAAACATCTAGGAACAACATCGGCTCAGCTGCGAAGTGGTAGGCCACACAAGCTCACAGAATGTGACCGCCGAGTGCTGAAGCACATAGTGTACCAAGTTCCAAACTGCCTCTGGAAGCACAATAACTGTTCGTCAGGAGCTTCATGAAATGGGTTTCCATGGCCCAGCAGGAACACACAAGCATAAGATCCCCATGTGCAATACCAAGCGTCGGCTAGAGTGGTGTAAAGCGTGCCTCCATTGGACTCTGGAGCAGTGGAAACAGGTTCTCTGGAGTGATGAATCATGCTTCACCATCTGGCAGTCCGACAGACAAATCTGGGTTTGGCAGATACCAAATATTGGCAGATACACTACCTGTCCAATGCATAGTGCCAATTGTAAAGTTTGGTGGAGGAAGAATAATGGTCTGGGGCCGGTTTTCATGGTTCCGGCTTAGTTCCAGTGACGCGAAATCTTAACCCTACAGCATACAATGATGATTATGTGCTTCCAACTTTGTGGCAACATTTTGGGGAAGGCCCTTTCCGGTTTCAGCATGACAATGCCCCAATGCACAAAGCGAGGTCCATACAGAAATGGTTTGTCGAGATCAGTGAGGAAGAACTTGAGTGGCCTGCAGAGAGCCTTGACCTCAACCCCATCAAACACCTTTGGGATGAATTGGAACTCCAACTGCGAGCCAGGCCTAATCGCCCAACATCACTAATGTTCCAGTGGCTGAATGGAAGTCCCCGCAACAATGTTTCAACATCTAGTGGAAAGCCTTCCTAGAAGAGTGGAGGCTGTTATAGCAGCAAAAGGGGGACCAACTCCATATTAATGCCCACTATTTTGTAATGAGATGTTCGACAAGCAGGTGTCCAAATACTTTTGGTCATGTAGAGGTGTGTGTGTGTGTGTGTGTGTGTGTGTGTGTATAAAAACAAACACATACATCATCTCGGGAAAATGTTCAAATTCCTTTTACATTGCAGCCGTATTCTAAAGTGGATTACATTTGTTTTTTCCTAATCAATCTATACACAATACCCCATAATGACAAAGCAAATATATTTTACCAAAGTATTAAAAAACTGATCACATTTACATAACTATTCAGACCCTTTACTCAGTACTTTGTTGAAGCACCTTTGGCAGCGTTTCCAGCCTCAAGTCTACTTGGGTATGACGCTACAAGCTTGGCTCACCTGTATTTGGAGAGTTTCTCCCATTCCTCACTGCAGATCCTCTCAAGCTTTGTATGGTTGGATGGGGAGAGTCGCTGCACAGCTATTTTCAGGTCTCTCCAGAGATGTTTGATCGGGGTTCAAGTCCGGGCTCTGGCTGGGCCACCCAAGAACATTCAGAGACTTGTCCCGAAGCCACTCCTGCGTTGTCTTGGCTGTGTGCTTAGGTTCGTTGTCCTGATGGAAGGTGAACCTTCTCCCCATTCTGAGGTCCTGAGCGCTCTGGAGCAGGTTTTCATCAAGGATCTCTCTGTACTTTGCTCCGTTTATCTTTCCCTTGATCCTGACTAGTCTCCCAGTCCGTCCCGCTGAAAAACATACACAGCATGATGCTGCCAACACCATGCTGCACCATAGGGATGGTGCCAGATTTCCTCCATACATGACACTTGGCAATCAGGCCAAAGAGTACATCTTGGTTTCATCACACCAGAAAAACTTGGTTCTCATGGTCTGAGTGTCCTTTAGGTGCCTTTTGACTGAAGAGTGGCTTCTGTTTGGCCACTCCACCATAAATGCCTTATTGGTGGAGTGCTGCAGAGATGGTTCTCCCATCTCCCCAGAGGAACTCTGGAGCTCTGTCAGAGTGACCATCGGACTCTTGTTCAACTCCCTGACCCCTCCCTTCTCCACCGATTGCTCAGTTTGGCTGGGCAGCCAGCTCTAGGAAGAGTATTGGTGGTGCCAAACTTCTTCCATTTAAGAATGATGGAGGCCACTGTGTTCTTGGGGACCTTCAATGCTTCAGAAATGCTTTGGTACCCTTCCCCAGATCTGAGACAATCCTGTCTCGGAGCTCTGCGGACAATTACTTTGACCTCATGGCTTGGTTTTTTCTCTGACATGCACTGTCAACTGTGTGACCTCATGTAAACAGGTCTGTGCCTTTCCAAATGTCCAATCAATTGAATTTACCACAGGTGGACTCCAATCAAGTTGTAGAAACATCAAGGATAATCAATGAAAACAGGATTCACCTGAGCCCAATTTCGATATACACACACATATATATATATATATACACATACACATATTTTTTTGCATAGCCTATTTTTCACATCTGATTTAATTTCATACAACTTAATATTGCTACACTAAAAATCTTTGTCTGGACAATACCCCAGTACACAGCTTTTATTAGAAAATGAATGGCATGCCACTGTGATCATTTGTGACGACAGAGTAAATTATTATGCAGCCTCAGAGGGGTGCCCAAACTTTTTCATACGACTGTGTGTATATATATAACAAGTAACCTTGTTCTTCATGATGCTCTCTGCGCTTTTAACGGACCTCTGAGACTATCACAGTGCAGGTGCATTTATACGGAGACTTGATTACACACAGGTGGATTGTATTTATCATCATTAGTCATTTAGGTCAACATTGGATCATTCAGAGATCCTCACTGAACTTCTGGAGAGAGTTTGCTGCACTGAAAGTAAAGGGGCTGAATAATTTTGCACGCCCAATTTTTCAGTTTTTGATTTGTTAAAAAAAGTTTGAAATATCCAATAAATGTCGTTCCACTTCATGATTGTGTCCCACTTGTTGTTGATTCTTCACAAAAAAAATACAGTTTTATATATTTATGTTTGAAGCCTGAAATGTGGCAAAAGGTCGCAAAGTTCAAGGGGGCCGAATACTTTCGCAACGCACTATATATATATACACAAACATATACATAAACACACACATATATACAGTGGGGAGAACAAGTATTTGATACACTGCCGATTTTGCAGATTTTCCTACTTACAAAGCATGTAGAGGTCTGTAATTTTTTATCATAGGTACACTTCAACTGTGAGAGATGGAATCTAATACGAAAATCCCATTGTATGATTAAGTAATTAATTTGCATTTTATTGCATGACATAAGTATTTGATACATCAGAAAAGCAGAACTTAATATTTGATACAGAAACCTTTGTTTCCAACGTTCTTTGGTACGAAAAGTGCCAATAAATCCAAGAACAACAGAAAATGACCTTGCGAAGATGCTGGGGGAAACAGGTACATAAGTATCTATATCCACAGTAAAACAAGTCCTATCGACATAAACTTAAAGGCCGCTCAGCAAGGAAGAAGCCACTGCTCCAAACCCACCTTTAAAAAAAGCCAGACTATGGTTTTCAACTGCACGTGGGGACAAAGACCGTACTTTTTGGCGAAATGTCCTCTGGTCTGATGAAACAAAAATAACTGTTTGGCCATAACGACCATTGTTATGTTTGGAGGAAAAAGGGGGAGGCTTGCAAGACGAAAAACATCATCCCAACTGTGAAGCACGGGGGTGGCAGCATCATGTTGTGGGGGTGATTTGCTGCAGGAAGGACTGGTGCACTTCACAAAATAGATGGCATCATGAGGTAGGAAAATGATGTGGATATTTTGTAGCAACATCAAGACATCAGTCAGGAAGTTAAAGCTTGGTCGCAAATGGGTATTCCAAATGGACAATGACCCCAAGCATACTTCCAAAAATGTGGCAAAGTGGCTTAAGGACAAAGTCAAGGTATTGGAGTGGCCATCACAAAGCCCTGACCTCAATCCTATAGAACATTTGTGGGCAGAACTGAAAAAGCGTGTGCGAGCCAGGAGGCCTACAAACCTGACTCAGTTACACCAGCTCTGTCAGGGGGAATGGGCCAAAATTCACCAAACTTATTGTGGGAAGCTTGTGGAAGGCTATCCAAAACATTTGACCCAAGTTAAAATTTAAAGGCAATGCTACCAATTACTAATTGAGTGTATGTAAACTTCTGATCCACTGGGAATGTGATGAAAGAAATAAATAAAAGCTGAAATAAATCATTCTTTACAATTATTCTGACCTTTCACATTCTTAAAATAAAGTGGTGATCCTAACTGACCTAAGACAGGGAATTTTTACTAAGATGAAATGTCAGGAATAATGAAAAACAGTTAAAAAATATTTGGCTTAGGCGTTTGTAAACTTCAAATGTACACTTTTACATTTAAAATAAAGTTATCAGCAAACTTTAGGTGGCCAAATAAAATCAGCCACGGGTCGCCAGTTGATGACCCCTGTAGTGGAATAGGCTTACCAATGGACTTTCACAACATGAATGAATACTGTTAATAAAACTATGGTTTGCGTTACATTTTTATTCAAATAATGAGCATACTGAAAGCATAACATGAAAGTATGCAGCCGCTACAAAAAAAAAGATTTACAATACTTCTTACAGTCATACTTTTGCATAGAATAACTTTTTTTAAACGATACACGTGGAGCAGTCTGACAAGTCTCGATGAGAAGGATGGGATAGGTTATATCTCTCCAAGTGCTCACTTAGGCTTTCAGGCATTAAACATTATAAAACACTGTATGAAAACTATTCAATACAAACATTGATGTAATAATAATAATAATAATCTTAGCAATAAAACATGAACAAATGATACTGAAGGACATTTGTACAGGTGACAAAACATGCAGAACTGAGCTGACATTGACAGTGATACTGAAGGACATTTGTACAGGTGACAAAACATGCAGAACTGAGCTGACATTGACAGTGGGACCTGAACACAACAGTGTGTTCCAGTATGCTGCTATCCATCATGACTAGAGAGAACACACTGCTGAGACAGGCCCATTTTGGTTAAGGGGCAAAGGAGGATTCATCACTGCACATGATTTCTTTATACATCCTGGGTCTACTTTGCCCAACTGACCGTTTCAGAGTGACACTTTAAAGCCACAGGCTGATTTTTTTTTCTTGAGTGTCTGGTTGGGGGGCCTGAACTTACTTACAAATAATGTTTAGACTGCAAGAAGCTCAAACAGATATAATATTTGACTAAAACATAATTTAAAACCTTACATTTGTATACGATCACAGGTCTCTATTATGCGTGAGAATACTTGGGAACAGATATGTGAAATGTTTATCAATTGGTGCTGATTTCATGCTGTTTTTACAGTCTTATGTCCAACAACAAAAATTCTAATAATAACAAATAAAAAAATACTTGGGGGGCCAAAATAACCGCCAGTTGGGGAACCCTGCTGTAACGTAAAACAGTCAAACTGAAGCAGTCACTTAGTGCAAGCATTTTACTGTTACTATTGCTCTGCAGTGCAGTAGGAGGTTGGCATCAGGTGTTACAGTGTATGCACTACATATAATCCTGGGATGAAGTGCTGTGATTGCAATGAATCATTTCTCACCTAAGGCCTTGACATAAGGCAGGGATTCCCAAACTCGGTCCTCGGTCCTGGGCCCGTTTCGGTTTTTGCCCTAGCACTACACAGCGGATTCAAATAATCAAATGGTTATTTGAATTAGCTGTGTCGTGCTCGGGTAAAAAAACAAAACGTGCACCCGGGGGGGGGGGGGGGGGGGGGGGGCCTAGGACCGAGTTTGGGAGTTTGGAAATCCCTGACATAAGGCACCAAAGCCCGAATCCACACTGAATTGTTATAATACCCTTACCTCTCCCCATGAACATCTAACCATTGCCATCAAACGCACTGAAATGTGAAAACATGACATAAAAACCAACCTGGCCAATTTGCTAGAAAACCCATTTAATCCCTGTCACTTAATATATCCCTCCTCGTAAAGTGGATCAGGAGGCACTTGCTCACTTCTTCTCCTACACTACTCACACTATACACTCTCCAACAACACAATCAAAGTGGGGAGATCTTTCCCTCTGCCTGGATTAGTTCCAATATGGGAAGGAAGCATAATAATGACTATGAGACGAGGGACGGTATTCCTAAAGGGTCTGAGAATAGAAGTGCTGATCTAGGATCATTTATTCCTTTTTAGACCATAATTAAAAGTGATCATATGGACAGGAGGGGCTTGATTATAGATCAGCACTCCTACTCTATGATGCTTTGTGAATACAGGCCCAGAACACTGATGTTAAATGTAATGACACTTTCTTGGAATTTATACCAAACTCAAAATGTGGGACATAGCCTACTACATACAAATAAGAATGTTTCTGTTGTACCAAATACTAAAAATTAAACTGAGTTGTTTTGTCTTCCCCAATGGACAATGTCCAATAAATAAGACCACTTAAAAAGGAGGGAGTTTGGGAGTTTGGAAATCCCTGACATAAGGCACCAAAGCCCGAATCCACACTGAATTGTTATAATACCCTTACCTCTCCCCATGAACATCTAACCATTGCCATCAAACGCACTGAAATGTGAAAACATGACATAAAAACCAACCTGGCCAATTTGCTAGAAAACCCATTTAATCCCTGTCACTTAATATATCCCTCCTCGTAAAGTGGATCAGGAGGCACTTGCTCACTTCTTCTCCTACACTACTCACACTATACACTCTCCAACAACACAATCAAAGTGGGGAGATCTTTCCCTCTGCCTGGATTAGTTCCAATATGGGAAGGAAGCATAATAATGACTATGAGACGAGGGACGGTATTCCTAAAGGGTCTGAGAATAGAAGTGCTGATCTAGGATCATTTATTCCTTTTTAGACCATAATTAAAAGTGATCATATGGACAGGAGGGGCTTGATTATAGATCAGCACTCCTACTCTATGATGCTTTGTGAATACAGGCCCAGAACACTGATGTTAAATGTAATGACACTTTCTTGGAATTTATACCAAACTCAAAATGTGGGACATAGCCTACTACATACAAATAAGAATGTTTCTGTTGTACCAAATACTAAAAATTAAACTGAGTTGTTTTGTCTTCCCCAATGGACAATGTCCAATAAATAAGACCACTTAAAAACTTTTCCCCCTTAGCACCAGAACAAGATTAACATTCTGTAGAGGTGGTTTCCTGCAGTGCGGGTTGGATTGAATTCCAGCCCAGTTTAAAAAAAGGCAGAAACCCATAACGACCGCCCCAAGTGGGTTCCCAGTACCATATACATACACTTTTCTACACAATTAAATGTTTTAATGGAAAATAAATAAGCAATATATATTATTTAACCCCAGAATAAAGCAAAGCTATGAATTATTAGTACATGTATTGAATTGTTATTTGTATATTGTCTTGGTAAGAAAGTATGTGTGTATTCTATACACAATACACTTTTAAGAAATAAGGCACGAGGGGATGGGGTGTATGGCCAATATACCATGGCTAATAGCTGTTCTTAGCACGACGCAACGCGGAGTGCCTGGATACAGCCCTTAGCCGTTGTATATTGGCCATATACCACAAACCCCAAATGTGCCTTATTGCTATTATAAACTGACTACCAACGTAATTAGAGCAGTAAAAATAAATGTTCTCATACCCGTGATATACGGTCTGATATACCACGGCTGTCAGCCAATCAGCACTTCAGGGCTCGGACCACCCAGTTTATAAATATCTATATCCCTGATAGCTTTGGACTATATATTGATTAGCATGTCTAATGCGTAATACTATCTTAGAAACACTGTACACCCATGCAGATTGTAAGGTACACAGTCAAGGACCTTTTTCGATAAAATTAATACCAGCTCGGAACAGTATTGAAATCCACTCTCCATGAGCTAGAAGACCGTTTTGATAGTCTATGGAAAGGTCTCACCTATCTGAAATGAAAAGCTAAAGCCTACAAAATATCTTGGAGATGCAGAGTCTCACGTCTAGAATGTGCAATCGCAAAATGCCAATCGTGTTCACTGAAGCTCGATGCAAGCTTCTCTCTTCCCCGACAAGGCCGCGGGGGTGTCCTCAACACCAAACAAACGCCAAACAATGCTGTAACAGATGTAGAGTGGGACAGATGAGCCCTAGTTATGGTGGAAGGAGTCGCTCTCCCGCTGAAACAAGTGCATGCAAGAAAACACCCATTGTACCTAAAGAAGGCTTCTCGCACCCATTAGATTTCCTATTGAAATGTAGACACAGTAGTCCAGAGTGGCGATGCAGCTGGTGACACTGCAGTACTAGTTATTTATCCTTTGTCCAAAATGGTTCCATCAGAGTTGACCAATTACAGTGGCAGCAGAAGGGATGCAACCAATCAGAATTTTCGATTCTGGTTAATTCCCCTCCCATTGGTCTCAGTTAGCTTTTCCGGGTGCTTGAGTAAGACCCATGGTTATGACTTGAAAATCCTCCAACAGGGTTGGATCAGGAAGACAGATAATGAATAGTTCAGCATGTGAGGCCAAGCATCAGAACAGAGAGTTGTTCAAACCAGAGTCCAGCTAAATTAATCCAACCCTTCTGTGTTGTAGAGATGGAAGCATGGACACACTGCACACAGTCACACACTGCTCACTTACTCACTCACACACACATATGCGGGATAGGTAAATGGATAGGTGTGTGGGGTTGTTCAGTGGTCTCCATCCTCCCAGGCACAGTCGTTCTTCTGCTTGGCCAGCTTCCTGACCACTCTCTCCAGCTCCTTACGAGACTTCTGCTCATCCTCCAGACATTGCTTGATCCACTTACTCTCCTGGCGAGACACATACACAAATATCCATTGAAACTCAGCAAAGACGTGAGAACACACCTACAAGCAGGAACCCACAATCACAAAACATGTACCTGCAGATAGACAAGCACGCACCCACATAAACCACAACACCGACACTCCTGAACAAAACGGCTTGCCAGACTTTAAATGTGTCAGAGTGAGTTTTAGATCAACAGTTATTTTACCTTCTTTAATTCATGGACCTCATCCTTTAAAGCGTACACCGCATCAACCAGACTCCTGCAAGTCAAGAAACAAAAGGTTATCAGAAAAGCCGGACAATAGCATATTGTTGTCATGTTACAATATGTATAATATGATAAAGGCTTTGGAATGAGTGGTCGAGGTAGTTGAACATAACAATTTCACAAATATTAAAGTCCCAATTTTACGCTTTTCAATGTTGACCCCAATTTCTTGCTATTCAACGTTCAAGACAAAACCCCTGTTTTGCCAACGCTTCAAGGTCATCATGTAAAGACATGAACTGATAAATAAAATACTAGTGTCCTACAGTATCCGTGAAAAAGCTTTGGATTAGACGTGTTGAAACGTCCGGCTGAACGATAACTAACTGCAGATGCATGTGTATACACAGTAATGTAATGGCCTAATGAAAGTCTATTCTCCTGAGTGATGGCAGTCTTACTTCTCCTCTATGATGGTCTGACCGTTGTTCTTCATCTCTTCCACCATCATCTTCTCTTCCTCCGGCAGCAGGACCTGAGGGACAGAATCTTTCCTCACCGCTGCAGATACACACAATAACACACACGCGAGTAAGCCTTTGTTATTGCCGTGTCTATGGGCCATTAAAAGGTGTGGTACACACACATCTTGGACGTGTTGAAGAAAACTATTTGTCTATATAAACACACACACACACACATTTATTACGCAAGCCTACCAAACTAGCTAAATGCCTTTTATGCTCGCTTCGAGGCAAGTTACTGAAACACTGAAGCATGCATGAGTGCACCAGCTGTTCTGGACGACTGTGTGATCATGCTCTACGTAGCCGATGTGAGCAAGACCTTTAAACAGGTCAACATTCACAAGGCCGCGAGGCCAGACGGATTACCAGGATGTGTAATCAGAGCATGCGCAGACCAACTGGGAAGTGTCTTCACTGACGTTTTCAACCTCTCCCTGACAGAGTCTGTAATACCTACATGTTTCAAGCAGACCTCCATAGTCCATGTGCCCAAGAAAGCGAAGGTAACCTGCCTAAATGACTAACGCCATATAGCACTCACGTCGGTAGTCATGAAGTGCTTTGAAAGGCTGGTTATGGCTCACATTAACACCATCATTCCGGAAACCCTGGACCCACTCCAATTCACATACCACCCCAACAGATCCACAGATGAAGCAATTTAAATCGCACTCCACACTGGCCTTTCCCACCTGGACAAAAGGAACACCAGGGTTGAAGAGTAACTGATTACACAATCTGTAATCTGTTACATATAAGGGATTACAAAAAAAAAAAAAACAGAAACCGTTACATTACCAGAAAAAAAGTTGTAATCAGATTAGATACTTTTGAAAAACTAGATTACTTTGAGGATTACTTTTAAATTTAGAAAGGATGTTTGAAAAAAAAATATTTGACACTTCTCTGTTTTCTCAATTATATTAAAATCCTGTCTCAGCCTCCAGTATTTATGCTGCAGTAGTTTATGTGTCGGGGGGCTAGGGTCAGTTTGTTATATCTGGAGTACTTCTCCTGTCCTATTCAGTGTCCTGTGTGAATCTAAGTGTGCGCTCTCTAATTCTCTCCTTCTCTCTTTCTTTCTCTCTCTCGGAGGACCTGAGCCCTAGGACCATGCCCCAGGACTACCTGACATGATGACTCCTTGCTGTCCCCAGTCCACCTGGCCGTGCTGCTGCTCCAGTTTCAACTGTTCTGCCTTATTATTATTATTCGACCATGCTGGTCATTTATGAACATTTGAACATCGTGGCCATGTTCTGTTATAATCTCCACCCGGCACAGCCAGAAGAGGACTGGCCACCCCACATAGCCTGGTTCCTCTCTAGGTTTCTTCCTAGGTTTTGGCCTTTCTAGGGAGTTTTTCCTAGCCACCGTGCTTCTACACCTGCATTGCTTGCTGTTTGGGGTTTTAGGCTGGGTTTCTGTACAGCACTTTGAGATATCAGCTGATGTACGAAGGGCTATATAAATAATTTGATTTGATATCAACATTGAAAAAAGGCGCAAGTTTAAGTTTGTTCCACCTGAGCGTGTCTGACCACAAGTCAGAGACCACTATGATGACACACCAAATGTGTTTGATAGATCGAACTCCTTATCGTTTTACCTCAGCATAACCCAAAAACTTTGGGTAATCTATACTTCCATATTTCCAAGTTCTATTCATGAAGATCAAGGGGTATAACATTTATTGGAATGACTGGAATTCTGATAGATCTTTACATTAAAAATCAAAGTCTAACTTAATCGTATTACTATATGTAGTAGAAGGCAATGGGTTAGAAGAAGCCTACATAACCAACCCATAAAGTAAAATTTAACATCCATATCAAATCAAATTTATTTATATAGCCCTTTGTACATCAGCTGATATCTCAAAGTGCCGTACAGAAACCCAGCCTAAAACCCCAAACAGCAAGCAATGCAGGTATAGAAGCACATATATGGCCAGCTATGTAAACTTTAACATTGTTTTATCCTGCAATAGATGTTGTTCAATTGGTAACATACATTGTCTTCTAATGCCTCAAGGGGAAAGTAAAGTAACTGAACGTAATCAGATTACGTTACTGAGTTCGGGTAATCCAAAAGTTACGTTACTGATTACAATTTTGGACAGGTAACTAGTAACGGATTACATTTAGAAAGTAACCTACCTAAACCTGAGGAACACCTATGTGAGAATGCTGTTCATTGACTACAGCTCAGTGTCCAACACCATAGTTCCCACAAAGCTCATCACTAAACTAAGGACGCTGGGACTAAACACCTCCCTCTGCAACTGGATCCTGAACTTCCATGATGGGCCGCCCCCCAGGTGACAAGGGTAGGCAACAACACATCTGCCACGCTGATCTTTAACACAGGGGCCACTTAGGGGTGCGTGCTTAGTCCCCGCCTGTACATCTATGACTGCGTGGCCAAGCACGACTCCAACACCATCATTAAGTTTGCTGACGACAACAGTGGTAGGCCTGATCACCGACAACGATGAAACAGCCTATAGGGAAGAGGTCAGAGACCTGGCAGTGTGGTACCAGGACAACAACCTCTCCCTCAACATGAGCAAGACAAAGGAGCTGATCGTGAAACACAGGAAAAGGAGGGCCAAACACACGCCCATTCACATCGACGGGGCTGTAGTGGAGCAGGTCCTGTAGTGGAGCAGGTCCTTGGTGTCCATATCACCAACAAACTATCACGGTCCAAACACATCAAGACAGTCGTGAAGAGGGCCCGACAACGCCTTTTCTCCCTCAAGAGAGATTTGGCATGGGTCCCCAGATCCTCAAAAAATGATACAGCTGCACCATCGAGAGCATTCTGACCGGTTGTATCACCGCCTGGTATGGCAACTGCTCGGCATCCAACCGTAAGGTGCTAGAGGGTAGTTCAAACGGCCCAATACATCACTGGGGCCAATCTTCCTACCATCCAGGACCTATAAACTATTGTCAAAAACTCCAGTCACCCAGGTCATAGACTTCTCTGCTACTTTACAGCAAGCGGTACCAGAGCACCAAGTCTATGTCCAAAATGCTCCTTAACAGCTTCTACCCCCAAGCTATAATACTGCTGAACAATTAATCAAATCAGACTATTTACATTAACGCGCCATTTGTTTTTACACAGCTGCTGCTCGCTGTTTATTATCTATGCATAGTCACGTTACCCCCTTACCTACATGTACAAATTACCTCGACTAACCTGTACCCCCAACACGTCGACTCGGTACCAAATACATTTAAATTCAGTTTAACAAATCCTGACATTTAATCAAAGTAAAAATTCCCCGTCTTAGGTCAGTTAGGATGATCACTTCATTTTAAGAATGTGAAATGTCAGAATAACAGTAGAGAGAATGATTTAATTCAGCTTTTATTTATTTCATGACATTCCCAGTGGATCAGAAGTTTACATACACTCAATTAGTAATTGGTAGCATTGTCTTCAAATTGTTTAACTTGGGTCAAACGTTTTGGGTAACCTTCCACAAGAAGAATTTTGGCCCATTCCTCCTGACAGAGCTGGTGTAACTGTGTCAGGTTTGTTGGCCTCCTGGCTCACACAAGCTTTTTAAGTTCTGCCCACAAAATTTCTTTAGGATTGAGGTCAGGGCTTTGTGATGGCCACTTCAATACCTTGACTTAGTCCTTAAGCCATTTTGCCACAACTTTGGAAGTATGCTTGGGGTCATTGTCCATTTGGAAGACCCATTTGCGACCAAGCTTTAACTTACTGACTGATGTCTAGAGATGTTGCTACAATATATCCACATACATTTCCTACCTCATGATGACATCTATTTTGTGATGTGCACCAGTCCCTCCTGCAGCAAAGCACTCCGACCTAATGATGCTGCCACCCAAGTGCTTCACGGTTGGGATGGTGTTCTTTGGCTTGCAAGCCTCCCCCTTTTTCCTCCAAACATAACAATGGTCATTATGGCCAAACAGTTCTATTTGTTTCATCAGACCAGAGGACATTTCTACAAAAAGTACGATCTTTGTCCCCATGTGCAGTTTCAAACCATAGTCTGGCTTTTTTATTGCGGATTTGGAGCAGTGGCTTCTTCCTTGCTGAGCGGCCTTTCAGGTTATGTCGATATAGGACTCGTTTTACTGTGGATATAGATACTGTTGTTCTGGGATTGATTTGCACTTTTCGCACCAAAGTACGTTCATCTCTTGGAGACCGAATGAGTCTCCTTCCGGAGCGGTATGACGGCTCCATGCTCCCATGGTGTCCCATGGCCTTCATCCTTGGGAGCAATTTCCAAACGCCTGAACCAGACTTGTGGAGGTCTACAATTATTTTGGCTGATTTCTTTTGATTTTCCCATGATGTCAAGCAAAGAGGCACTGAGTTTGAAGGTAGGCCTTGAAATACATCCGCAGGTACACCTCCAATTGACTCAAATTATGTCAATTAGCCTATCAGAAGCTTCTAAAGACATGACATAATTTTCTGGAATTTTCCAAGCTGTATAAAAGGCAGTCAACTTAGTGCATTTAAACTTCTGACCCACTGGAATTGTGATTCAGTGAATTATAAGTGAAATAATCTGTCTGTTAACAAATGTTAGAAAAATTACTTGTGTCACGCACAAAGTAGATGTCCTAACAGACTTTCCAAAACTATAGTTTGTTAACAAGAAATGTGTGGAGTGGTTGAAAAACTAGTTTTAATGACTCCAACCGAAGTGTATGTAATCTTCCGACTTCAACTATATATATTTTTGATTGACAGGTTGAAAACAGACAATCACACAGACACATACAAACGCGGTGGCGTGTGCGCACACACACACACACACACACACACAATCCTTCGCCTCACCCGTGTTGTTCTGATGCAGGCTGGCCCCTGTGCAGTAGGACTCGATCACCTTCAGAATCTGTGCATCCTCCTCCAGAGCAGCTGTACCTGTCAATCAAAGGCACGCAGGGGAAAAACAATGGGTCAGGCGGCTTCTGATCCACAACAACTAACTTTATATTCAAACCTTCAACATTCCGCTGACAGTCAGGTCCAACAGATTTAGCTGCAGCATCTCTATGGGTTTATGCTACCGATGGTCCATTTCCCTCTCATCGTTCCATGCAATTTAAAGTAACAGTCCAGTGTTTCCAGATGTCTATGAAATATGACCTTTATTTCATTATAACATGAGCAAAATAATTTTCCTTCCAAGAAATGGCAATTAAGAATATTATAAAGCAGCTTTTCTGTGTTGGAACGGTGTGGGCGTACCCCAACAACAGTTTTGTTAATGCCGGTCATAAAAAATATATTAATGACAACAAGTAAACAGCTGATTGGCCAGCTCAGCCAACGAACCAATGTTACGTCATGTTAAACGAGGAAAGAGAAAGCATTTTTGAAACAGTCTGTTTGAGATACAAGGTGGTGTCCCCTCCCCCCCTCTAATTTACACTTTGGCCACAAATACGAGTATAGGACGAGTCAACAACATTATTTGGGTACGAGTTCAACTTTAAACACTAATAAGATGCAGCGGGATGTGTTTGATGAGTAACTGACTCACTCTCACCTTGAGAAGGCGCACAGACTGCGAGTTACCGTCAACCACGTGAGATACACGTTTGAGCTAATATGCAGAGAATTACATTGTGTTGATTCACAGAGCTAGAAATTGGTCATTGGTTAGGCGGCGGGTGGAATTTGTCACACAGAGTGTGAATCTGTGCTTTCCTTGGTGGCAACACATTTGGACACTAGGAAATTCTACATAATAGTGTGTAATGATCAAACCTACTTTTCCGCAGGAGGAACTCATCGTCAGAAGGTTTTCGTTCCGTTTTGCGTTTCGGGAGGAACTTCTTAATGGGCCTCGGACTTTTACCGGAGTCCTGTAGGAGTCGGGGAGAAGTGTTAGCAGGGTAGAGTACACAGTGACAAACGTCGTCAAGCCAAAAAAAAACACGGTAACTGCAGGCCTACAGTAACACACATCGCCACCATGGACAAAAACAAACAAGGTCGACAAAGTCTTACAAAGTCTTGCATAAGCATGAGACGGTAATAACCAAAGAAACCTGGGTCATGTTCAGTAGGACACGCAACATGAAAAGAAAATTGTTGTTTCTTATTGAACAGGTCTAAGTAGTCACTCCCTCTCTGTCAGGTTTCTTCCCTTTGGTGGCTAATGAACATGACCCTGGTATCATTTTAAACAGTTTACTTTAAAATAAACTAAATTGTCTTCTGAGTCATTAATTATGTGATTTCCAGCACACACGTCACACACTTGGAGCAAACTGTGTGGCCTATGATGTCATCATGTCAGCTAAAATGGATATCCTTCACCATTCATGAGCCAAAGATGAAGATCCTAATTGAAACAATGAATAATTCAATGTCATCCTTTCATTTGTATTCTATTTGTAAACGATTCTATTTTAAAACCTGGAAAGGGAATGAGTGTTTCTGCACCAAATTCCACTTGTACAAGTATGGCTTTCTGTTATCTAGAAATCGGGCTTTGTTGTTACCTAGAAAACAGATAGAGATCTCAGGTAGACCGTCTGCCAGAGGTTTTGGGTGACTACGGGGGATAAAAGACAGACAAGGCAGCAGAGAACACAGGAAACCGACAGCTTACAGCAGAGGAAAACAGAGCAATGGGTTGCCACTTCAGCACAAGGGCGCACACAAGCACACACACACACATATCCACACAGTAAGAGAGAGATAGATCTAGCCTTACCTTCAATATATAAGACATTCTCTATAGAAGCCAGTTTGGAGAGAGAGAGAGAGAGAGAGAGAGAGAATTTTCTTTGAGAATTTTGATAGAAGTAGATTAACAGTGAACATTTCAGTGCCCCCCCCCCCCCCATCCTGTAGTGTGAAGAAAACAGTGATGAAAATATAACATGGTAGGGGAGAGAGTTAAAGGGGGAGATGGATGCATTATACAAAAGGGTAGAGAAGGAGTCCCAGTTATTAGCTGCTTTAACTCTGGGGGCAGAGAGCATGGTGCGTAATTCTCAGTGATGAACTACCACAACCCATTTTTGGTTATTGCATGTATGTAACGTCGTTTGTCTGCTTTTTTAAAAATGGATTTCAGGACTCGCAAAACTATAGCCATTTTTAAAAAGGACTATTCTGGCAAAAAACAAAATGGAAATTGAATGAACTAGAGAGAACATTAACACCTGATCATTCTAGCTCACCCTAATCACAATGACCACAGCTGTATCTAGTGCAGCCGACCACCAGGTCAAACACAAGTCTTTACCAGAACTAACGTGGTTACTTAACAGGAACTACATGGTCATCCTATAGCTTCCGGGAGCACCGTTTGCCTACTCATCTGCTAAGCGCTCTGCCCACACAAACAGAGCTATATCCCAGAGGGTTTTTCCATAGTCCTATTAGAGTCAAGTTACTGTGAGACGTAAAGCAGTGTAAAGCAGTGTTCTGTACCCCAGCTCCTGAAGAAACTTAGCGCATGCAGGCGTTTGTCCTAGCCCAGCACAACATCCTGATTCAAGTAATCAACTATTCTTCCAGACCTTGATAAGAACAATCTAGAGGGTTAGTGCTGGGCTAGAGAGCTGCGCACGGTGCAGCTCTCCAGAATCAAGAGTGAAGAAACCAGAGATAGATGGAATATAAATCTGGGTTGGCCTACCTCCTTGTAGCCCAGTGCAGCAGAGGGCTTGAGGGGCGGGGCAGGACGCAGGCAGCTCAGGGACCAGGGTTTGGTGGTCTTGGGGGGCTCCAGTGGTCCCCGGTTGGCCTGGCTGGGGGTGATGAAGATGGGCAGGTGGGACTGGTGAGTGGGAGTGCCCACCATACTGAGCGGTTTCCCCCCCTCGTTCTATATCATCCATACACAGAGGTAAGCCACAGTCAGAAAGAGGGGATGTGTGAGGTTCAATGTTTAATGCAAGTGCCAGCCATGTGTGAAGTTCAGTGGTAGTTCATAGTTCAGTGCAATGCGAGTTCTAGCTACGTGTGGAGTGGTGTGCACGTTGTCACATCACTGGCCATGTCTAAAGGGAAATACACCATTTTGTTGAGTGCACAACAGCACTTCCTGTAGCTTTGAAACAATAAATAATGCAGTGTATGAACGTGTGTGTGTGTGTGTGTGTGTCATGTCTTTACCCTGATTATGGTGCCCACAGGGCTTCCACCTTTGGTGTAGGTATTGAGATGGTCCAGCCAGTCCTGCAGTTCCTGGGGGTTACTGCAGATCACTGTGACACGATCAAACATGCTCCCTGCAACACACACACACACACACACTTCAGTGGGTTGCACTTTGCTGGGAAGTTCCAGGCTAAGCTACCTAAAGTTAGGTACGGGTAACACTTTGTTAGTGAGCTGTTTCGTTAAAGCCCACAAGTCTGACATGAATCATAAACGCCCACCATGGCACAGTGTCGTAACTGGATGACAAACTGGATCATGGCGTCATGGTTACAAAACAAGTAAGCCTCAGTACAAAACCACTGGCAACTGAAAAATACGAGGTCAAATCATGACGTCAGCGATCTTCAGGTCGGAAAGTTAGAGCTCTTAGAAAAAGGCCCAAGTTCCAGAGTTGGAATTCCGAGTTGGAAGACCGTTCAAATCAAATTTTCCCCAGTCTGAGCTTGTTTATTTCAGAGTTCCCAGTTGTTTTGAACTCGGCATATATCATAGCATGTGTCAAGTGGCAAGTAAATAAGACAACTCTGATGAGTGGTTCTCCCAGCAGTCTTGTCATGTTAAATGATAGCATTACATAAACACTATGATTCATAGTTCACATAACTCACTTAGTATCGCTTCCTTTCCCCCCTCAGTGAATATCATAAGTCTTAAATCATTTAACCAGACATTAATCACGGTTTACACAGCCAGAGTTTGTACTGAAGGGACTGGAATAAGAATGACTGCCAAAGCAGCTTGATATTATTTTATCAAAGGAATGCTATATAAAAAAAAAAAACTCCATTGGTTCACTTAAATGAGACGCAAATGGCCATTAATAGCCTACAACCCACTGATGTAACAGGAATATGATAACGGACCAGTGACCTCCAATCTACTCAACAGGACCTGTGTATGACACGGCCCTTTCAATAATTGTGCCGCAGATTATAGAGTATTCCGGTCTTTCTCCATCTCCTCTGAGATGAATTTACTGTACCTGTGATATCAAAGGCATAGTGGCCGTTCTCTGTGTCGTCTGTCTGTCTGGAGACCGTGGAGCCCGTCAGTGGCAGCCTTCCCTGTTGGAAAGGAGAGAGGAGGGGGGTGACACACTGCCACAGATACTTGGGAAACACCTGGGACACATCTGGTGCTTGTTGGTTACCTGGTATATGAAGCCGCTCATCCGCGGACTAGCAGACAGCATGACGAGCACACTGGGAAACATCATGAGATAGCGCTCCTCTTTCTCCTATGGAGAACACACATTAACACAGATGCAGCATGAACGAATCCGACATGGCTGTGTGTCAAATACACACATTGACACCCACAGACAGACATGAGTGTCTGAAAACTCTGGCAACGGGACGTGAAAATCAGTTGCGTCGATGATATTTGGGGAGCAATATCGTAGATTATGAATCCACAAATCATAATATTTCAGCTAAGTTAAAGATGCACTATAAAGAAATTGCTCTGCCATTTCCCGGTTGCTAAAATTATAAATAATTCGCCAAATTTCAGTTTATGTGACAGAGCAAGTGAATAGTGTAGAAAATCATTGTACCATCTAAACCGCTGTGAAATACAGTATTTTGCCCACAATCAAAAATATTGTATTTTCAGCTGTTTGAAGCTAGTTTACAAAACCGAAAGTAAGATACAAAAACTAAACATTAAAAAAGGGAAGCCTATAAAAAGCGCACATAGAACAGATCTACCACTTCTTAGAATTGCTTTCAATGAGAATGAAAGATTTGTAACTCACATTTCTATGTGAATATTGTCAGGTCTCCCAAAAAGTTACATATTGCAGCTTTAAAAAGGTAAAGAAAACAGGTTCTGTTTGAAAGGTGTTAGATAGATGTTGGTTGGTGCTTCAATAAGACCAAAACAAAGCCAGACATTTGTTCCCCTCAGCCCTCAGATCCTCATATTCGACCCCTACACAGAAACCACACTACAGGGGGGGGATGACTTTTCACTCTACAGTCTGTGGTTTCTGATTCATAATGAATTCAAATATTTGAATAATATTGGCTTAATGTGGGAGAGGCGGTGGCGATCACAATACAGGACTCATATTCAGAACGTGTTGGACGGAAACAAACTGATCTGCTCTGAATAAAGTCGTCAGGTGCTGAAATATTACAATTCTGAAAGGGGAAATAAGTCCTTGGATCGATTCGAAGCCTGTGAGTGAACAAACAAGCAACAATTTTACTTCCTGTTTGTCAAGCATAAAAAGTAACTGGTCCACCTCACTTTTCCCGTTATTTGCTTTGCCTAAGCACACATGCATGCTGCTCAAAACATTAATATCCATTCAACCACATGGCTGTGAAAGGAGCCATTGGAGTCGTTCATTTGAACTTTGACCTTCTCGGAGGTTACCTGTAGCGCTCCGTCTGGATAGTTGCCGATACACACAGATCTATGATTAGGTTACCGCCCCAATCCTAACATTAACCATTGGTAGACTCATCTTAGTTCAGCATATAAGGACACCCGTATCTGTTGCTCTCACCTCATTGGTCCCATTCTGCATGTGCACCTGAGACATGTAGGCCACGTGACCCAGAGACTTAATTCCGTCTCCCTCCCAGCCTCTCACTGGCTCTGACAGGATCTGTAGTTCCAGGTTCTTACGCTTCCGCAGGTCCTGACACTGGGTCTGAAATGAGAGGGAGAGGTGCCAATTAATGTATAGTGCATATGAGACACTGTTAGTGTGTGGTGGAAACAGACAGACAATAAGACAGCCATTTTAAGCCTGGGTTAATATAATATAAAATGTCCATGATACGGCATTACTGCAACAGGTATAACGAGTTACAGAGAACAGTTTACGGGACCAGAAGGGTGATTCCCCCTCTCACAAAGACAAAATGACAAAGCAACATCCACCAAGTTCTGACTCAGAAATAAAGAGCAGGAGCGTATGTAAATAGGCCTGGCGGACCCAAAAGAACAAGTTAACCTTTGGGAAGCACAAACACACGCCCTCAGCACACATCTCACACACAGACACCTCAAGAGACTACAGTACTCTCAGCCACAGTGGAAACTGCCTCTCAAACCATTTCTCCAACAGACACCTTGTATTGACTCTCATCTAACGCTCGTCTTCAAAATCTGTGCTGCTATTTCAGTAGCAACCCACCGTAGGAAAAAACTTTTCACTGAGGACATATTACACAGGAAGCAATATATTTTATCTATTAAAAAACTGCTGAGATGGGCGTATCAATGCCCTTTCACACAGGTTAATATAAGCACCCCCTATTTGACCTTTTTTATGTGATGCTCCTCCCGCTCAGTTTGGCAACATAAGAACTAGATACAGAAAACATTGACCCATCTTCAGATAAGCCTTTATTAATTTCATACAATGAAAATGTGCTTTCATGAAGACACTGAGCGCGGTTATTTGCACACAATAATGCGATTATTGTGGATAGTAAGGTTAATATAATAGTTTGTTTAAAACTTGCACATGCTTGGGAAGAAGAACGATTTCCATAATAATCCTGTTTACATGGACACATCTGAAATCAGGCTACCTGATGGGACTTTTGGTAAATGCAGAAAATCGCCAATCAAAATAAAACCTGCCACAGTGACCATGTTATTTTTACGAAAGCTTTTTGATTTGGAGTTCAGACATATAACGTTTGTATGTGAAAACTATTTATAAGAAGCATATTTTCAGAACTCACTTCACTCGCGCGCGTTAGAGGAAGGCTCTGACCTACTGGTCCTGGCACATGCACAGATCAAATACACCGCTGGAGTGCTGATCAAGCTGTTTACATGTCCTAATCATTCAAAAGATTGCGCAGAAACCCAGGCGTTTTAAATCGGCATGTGCTTTATTCGATTTTGACCTTACGCCGATTAGGATAAACATTGTACCCTGTTTACATGACTATTTCATAATTTGCCTACAGCCATAATCAGTTTAATATTAAAGGACTATTGTATGTAAATGTACTCACTGATAGTTTTCAGTGACTTGTCTTTCTCTCTGTAGTGTGTTAGTAATATAGAATAGATGACGCTACTATAGACTAGTAAGATTCTACAATGCACAGGGGTTCTGTACCTACCACCAAGCTCTTGAAGGCCACCGTTGCCTTCAAGATGTCACTGTAGTCCGGGTGGGCCTCCTGCAAGACAGTCAACAACAACACCAAAAACCTGTTAAATAACTTAGATTTTATACACACCACCTTATAAAAAGGCAGGGTTGAAAGTAAGCCGGTAGAGTCAATGGAAAATAATAAGTGGGTTACATAGTGGTTTGATGAGAACACTTCCAGTTTGCCAAGGCGGAGACGAGTTGCCGAGGCGGAGACGAGTGGCCGAGGCGGAGACGAGTGGCCGAGGCGGAGACGAGTGGCCGAGGCGGAGACGAGTGGCCGAGGCGGAGACGAGTGGCCGAGGCGGAGACGAGTGGCCAAGGCGGAGACGAGTGGCCAAGGCGGAGACGAGTGGCCAAGGCGGAGACGAGTGGCCAAGGCGGAGACGAGTGGCCAAGGCGGAGACGAGTGGCCAAGGCGGAGACGAGTGGCCGAGGCGGAGACGAGTGGCCGAGACAGAGACGAGTGGCCGAGACAGAGACGAGTGGCCGAAACAGAGACGAGTGGCCGAGACAGAGACGAGTGGCCGAGACAGAGACGAGTGGCCGAGACAGAGACGAGTGGCCGAGACAGAGACGAGTGGCCGAGACAGAGACGAGTGGCCGAGACAGAGACGAGTGGCCGAGACAGAGACGAGTGGCCGAGACAGAGACGAGTGGCCGAGACAGAGACGAGTGGCCGAGACAGAGACGAGTGGCCGAGACAGAGACGAGTGGCCGAGACAGAGACGAGTGGCCGAGACAGAGACGAGTGGCCGAGACAGAGACGAGTGGCCGAGACAGAGACGAGTGGCCGAGACAGAGACGAGTGGCCGAGACAGAGACGAGTGGCCGAGACAGAGACGAGTGGCCGAGACAGAGACGAGTGGCCGAGAGAGAGACGAGTGGCCGAGACAGAGACGAGTGGCAGAGACAGAGACGTGCGCAGACAGCAGTGGACGCATCCATCGTGTGGTCTAATGACCATCGCAGAATGTAGTTACAATACACGTTTAGGGGTTTCGTAACTGAAGGCCGTTTCCATTCATCAAATGGTGGGCGCACAGAGCAATGTTCGGACGCTGGAATTATTTTGTGAGTGGACGAACGTGCACACACGGGTAGCTTACAGGAGAACCTTTTTCAAGTGATTGTTCGACAATCAGATGAAGACATCATGACTGGTTGTGTTAATGCCACATTGAAATGTAATACATGCCAAATGTTGTGACAATTCATTACTAAGCCTACAGAGATCATAAGAAATTAATAGGGATTCTATATGTAATTCTATGATTACACCTAGGCTATTACACGCACACACGGAGTACCGTACCAGTAAGAAATTAAATATACTTTCACCCCTGAATAAAGGTGGACGTAAAAAAAATAAAATGTAAATAATCCAACTACATTAAGATGTTTGGGAGGGATATCAAAACATGGTATAGCAATGGTATTTGAGCATTGAAGCGGAGTGCCATCTGGGACAGCAGAGGCGAGTTAAATTTCAGTTGCATATGGTTCTATAGATGGGCCTATAGAGAGTTAAGCAACTGCCCTCCATGTTGGCTCTAGATGAGGCCTACTGTACCTCCACGTGTCTCTCCAGCTCCTGCAGCAGGACAGGGTACTTGTCCAGCCTCATGAAGGGTTTACTCAGGCTGGTGGTCAGGGTCAGGATGCCTGGCGTACTGGCCCCCTGGCTCTCCATAAACGTACCCAGCTCCTCACTACAAAACAAACACACCCCCACACACACACACACACACACACCAGGCTTACGATGTAAAGAGATAAAGGGGAAAGATTCTACCAAGATTCCCCCCAAAAAAGACTTTGATTTTGGAGTGAACAATCAATTAAGTCAATGTTGAATTTGTTTGATAGTGAAAGGACAAAACTTAAAAAGATCCCACAGTATGAAAGATGCTAATTAGTTTAGTGTGAAATCGAAAGTGCCTCATCTGTCTCGAACAACAACCACAACTATAGATATCCTGTGTGCAGCTTCCTGTACGTGTGTGTTCTTTTCTCTGCAGTGCATCTTTTCACATTAACTGTGCAGCAAGAGACGAGGGAAATAAACAATTGTTGCAAAATAGCATACATGATTAATTTGCTAAACTAACATAATAATTACACAACCGCTTGATTCATTTCTTGGTTTTAATTACCACTACCGTGTGTGAAGGACCGCAGAGGATCCATTAAGAGGTGCACAGAGGCTCCGGGCTGATTGCAGTGAATGACACAGTGAGGATATGATGACGGTTGGCTACACACTGAAGGTCACTCATTCATAGTTACAACTGATAAGCGAGAAACCCCTCTGTCGTGTCCAATAATGTATATAAACCCTGGATTTGTAACGATATGCATTGGCCATTGAGAGGCATTGAAGCCACTGGTCGGCCATTTTGGCACTCCCAAGTAGGAGTCCTCCATAGGAATGAATGAAATTCTACAGTATTTAAATTAAAATGTTTCAAGGACAAAATATAAGTATTTTTTGTTGTTGTACTGGGGACAGTAACATTAGCACGCACAAAAAAATACTTTAAAAGGAAAATGTTTATATATATTTTTTTTCTTCTTTTTATGTTTAGCTCAGATATAATTTAAAGTATGCATTAAGGAGTCTGTAATAGAAAAACAAATGCAGACGCATTTATTAGTATCTCCATAACTTCCAAAATCTTTTTTTTTTTTTTTACAACACAGGAGGAGTACCAAGATGGCTGCGAGGTGGCTTCAACACAAGCCCCCTCCCTCCCTGTCAGTCATCCAGGGTTTATATATACACATCATTGGTTACACCTCTACATTTAGAGAGAGAAAGTATGACACCTAGTGGGTGAAAGAGAAACACCAACTAATTCCAAAGTTATCCACAAAAACATGCCATTTTCCTTGCATTGTTATACTGACTGTTGAATTCAATGAAATGTGAATAAAATTTAGATTAATGTAATGCAGAACTGAGACGCCAATAAGGCCTGACCTGTGGTCAGTGAGTACGCAGACAGCTGAAGGGTGACTGGAGCAGTAGGACAGGTACAGCATCCTGATCTGGCCAATCAGGTTGAGGTAGCAGGCAGCCACTCGCTGCTGGCTCTCTGGAACCCTGCAACACACACAGAGAGAAGTGGGTGAGTTAGTTGGTAGGACAACAGTTGGGTTGTTCCTGTATCTTTGGTTTCAGATATCGGTCACTAGGGGGTGCACGTCGTCCGAGGCCATCCAATCTAGATCAACATCTCAACAGAATATCTGGTAGAAACAGTCCGGCATGTAAAAAGTCTAGTGGCAGATTTGACATGCGGTTAGGGTAATGTGGTTTGATTCAGTTGCCTCAAATTAGCAGTGCCTCCACCACAGCCATTAACACTCTCAGACGCTTACTTGGTACACTCCTCCAGAGCCAGAACCAGGCCCTGCTGGAAGGTGAGGATCTCCTCCAGGTTAGCACCCAGAATGCCACTGTCTGTAACACTCAGCCTGGACACCACACAACAGAGAACATAGAATTATAATGAGTAGAATGAATACTCATTAAAAAAATATGTTAAACAAGGTACATACAGTGGGACAAAAAAGTATTTAGTCAGCCACCAATTGTGCAAGTTCTCCCACTTAAAAAGATGAGAGGCCTGTAATTTGCATCATAGGTACACTTCAACTATGACAGACAAAATGAGGAAAAAAAATCCAGAAAATCACATTGTAGGATTTTTTAATATATATATATATATATATATATATATATTTTGTCTGTCATAGTTGAAGTGTACCTATGATGAAAATTACAGGCCTCATCATTTTAAGTGGGAGAACTTGCACAATTGGTGGCTGACTAAATACTTTTTTGCCCCACTCTAGGTCATTCTAAGAGAGATTCACAATGACAAAGTTCTTAAGTAATTGGTATTTTAAGATGAATAAACATCTGAATGAATCCTCCATCCTTGTTCTTGAAGCTTACTTGTCGCTTGCCAGTAGAGGTCGTAGGTAAGAGCTCAAGACTGTCTGCAGCTCCTTGACAAACTCCCGCTCATGCTCCTGGATGTCTTGCACCACCTGAGAAAGATAATTGAAATAAGCCACATCCCACATCCATGGTGTTACAGCCTATACAGTTCCCCTAAGCAAAGCTGTCATGGCCCAGCGCATACGGAGCTGTAGAAAAGGGAGATCCAATGGGAGAGGGCCCACTCACCACACTGTAGTAGTTCTTGGTAAGTTGAGTGGCTTTAGGAGACACAGGCTTATCTGCAGGGCATAAAGGAATTAGAACCCGAGTTTCGGAGCAGCAAGTGACATGCAAAATGATCTAGTCTAAATCCATTCCAGGTACTACATAGACTTGTCCCCAACCCGACCCACCGCAGGGCTTGACCTCGCGGACATAGTTGCTGGGGAACCAGCCCGTCTTGCCGTTAAGCGTGCCCTCCCACCAGCCGCCCTCCTCCTGGCGCGACACACCGATCAGGTCTCCCTTGTTGAAGGACAGCTCATCCTCGTTATTCTGCTTGAATTGGAAGCGCGCCTTCACCAGCAGCAGCCCGCCCCCGCCGTTCTCCGACATCTCCTGGTTGGGTAGAATGCGTGTCAGTTTACTGAGTGGTAAACAACCGCAACGACCAGTATTGGGGTCCATTCCATTTCAATGCAGCCAATTCAGGACATAAAAAAATACATTCTTGAGATGGAATTGACATGAACTCTGTGAGCTGTGCGTGTGTTTGTGTGACCCTACCACTGGTTTGGATGGTCTGCGCAGGGACTTGGATGAGGATAGTGTGTGGGAAGAGGTGGACTGACTAGGAGCGGATGTGCCGGACTGGGGACATGACCTCTCAGTGCCACAGTCTGGAGCAAAAACACAGACCGAGACTTTTGAATATTTCATTATGATCCACAAAAAAAAAAAAAAGACATTGTCAGTGCAAGGACTCAAATAACTTAGGTTATATAGATGTTTGTCAGTCAGTCGTGAATACAACAACTTACATCATTCTTATAATCAAGTACAAAAATCCCTGTCACATTTATACAATTACTCATAACAGATGAGATGACACAAACATCTCGCTCTCTCATACACGTCAGTGCTGCTTCAGTAGTTAGGTTAAACAGCATTGGGCTGTGTACTGCACAGTGGTAGCAGCTTGTTGATGAGAAGGTGTTTCAGTGCAGGCTGTTGGCTCTGCTGCGCTTGACAGAATCACCTCAACTCTGCTAGCTAGAATTGATCCCCGGCCAGCTCAGAGCAGCCATCTAACACAGACAAGCCCAGAGACCTTGTTGTACATTATCAATGACAAACATCAGAGGGCAAAGGCCTAAAGATTCATACCTCTAATGTGCTTACACTCATATTTATTTGGATGTTGAAGCTAAAACATTTATTTCGGTTCTACAACATTTTGGATTAGTTGTGTTTTATATGAAGCGACAGTACAGAATGTACTTATTTGAGGGTATTTTCATACATACAGTATCAGTCAAACGTTTGGACACACCTACTCAATCAAGGGTTTTTCTTTATTTTTACTATTTTCTACATTGTAGAATAATAGTGAAGACATCAAAACTATAATATAACACATATAGAATCGTGTAGTAACCCCCAAAAAGTGTTAAACAAAATCGAAATGTATTTGAGATTCTTCAGAAGCCAACCTTTGCCTTGATGAGAGCTTTGCACACTCTTGGCATTCTCTCATCCAGCTTGATGAGGTACCTGGAATGTATTTCAATTAACAGGTGTGCCTTGCTAAAAGTTAATTTGTGGAATTTCTTTCCTTCTTAGTGTGTTTGTGCCAATCACTTGTGTTGTGTGACAAGGTAGGGGTGGTATACAGAAGATAGCCCTATTTGGTAAAAGACCAAGTCCATATTATTATGGCAAGAACATATCAAATAAGCAAAGAGAAACGACAGTCCATCATTACTTTAACACATGGTCAGTCAATCCGACAAATGTCAAGAACTTTGAAAGTCTCTTCAAGTACAGTAGCAAAAACCATCAAGAGCTATGATGAAACTGGCTCTCATGAGAACCGCCACAGGAAAGGAAGACCCAGAGTTACCTCTGCTGCGGAGGATAAGTTCATTAGAGTTAACTGCACCTCAGATTGCAACCCAAATAAATGCTTCAGAGTTCAAGTAGCAAACACATCAACAGTTCAGAGACTGCGTGAATCAGGCCTTCATGGTCAAATTGCTACAAAGAAACCACTAAAGGACACAAACAAGAAGAAGAAGAGACTTGCTTGGGCCAAGAAACACGAGCAATGGACATTAGACTGGTGGAAATCTATCCTTTGGTCTGATTAGTCCAAATTTGACATTTTTGGTTCCAATCGGCATGTCTGTGAGACGCAGAGTAGGTGAACGGATTATCTCTGCATATGTGGTTCCCACCGTGAAGCATGGAGGAGGTGTGATGGTGCTTTGCTGGTGACACGGTCTGTGATATATTTAGAATTCAAAGCACACTTAACCAGCATGGCTACCTCAGCATTCTGCAGCAATACAGCATCCCATCTGGTTTGTGATTAGTGGGACTATCAGTTGTTTTTCCACAGGACAATGACCCAAAACACATCTCCAGGCTGTGTAAGTGCTATTTGACAAAGAAGGAGAGTGATGGAGTGCTGCATCAGATGACCTGGCCTCCACAATCACCCAACCTCAACCCAACTGAGATGGTTTGCAATGAGTTGGACCGCAGAGTGAAGGAAAAGCAGCCAACAAGTGTTCAGTATTAGAGGTCAACCGATTATGATTTTTCAACACCGACCAAAAAAAGCCGATACCGATTAAATAATGACAATTATAACAATACTGAATAAACACTTATTTTAACTTAATAAAATACATTTAGTCTCACATAAATAATGAAACATGTTCAATTTGGTTGAAATATTACAAAAACAAACTGTTGGAGAAGAAAGTAAAAGTGCAATATTTGCCATGTAAAAAAGCTAACTTAATATGAAAGCTGGTGGTTCCTTTTAACATGAGTCTTCAATGTTCCCAGGTATGACGTTTTAGGTTGTAGTTATCCTGTTGGAACTAGGGGGCAGTATTTTCATTTTTGGAAAAAAAAACGTTCCCGTTTTAAACGGGATATTTTGTCAGGACAAGATGCTAGAATATGCATATAATTGACAGCTTTGGATAGAAAACACTAACGTTTCCAAAACTGTAAAGATATTGTCTGTGAGTATTACAGAACTGATGTTGCAGGCGAAAGCCTGAGAAAAATCCAATCCGGAAGTGCCCCAGGTTTTGGAAAGTGCTGCGTTCCAATGAGTCCCTATTGAGCTGTGAATGTGCCATCAACGAGCTTGCGCTTTCTACTTATTCCCCAAGGTGTCTACAGCCTTGTGACGTAGTTTTACGCATTTATGTTGAAGAATAGCCGTAGGCGGCCACATTGCGTAAGTGGTCACATGATGGCTCCGAGAGAGATTATTGCGTAAAATACAGAGGTAGCCATTACTCCAATCGGTCCTACTGAAAAACGAATTGTCCCGATGGATATATTATCGAATAGATATTAGAAAAAAACCTTGAGGATTGATTATAAACAACGTTAGCCATGTTTCTGTCAATATTATGGAGCTAATTTGGAATATTTTTCGCAGTTTTCATGACTGCAATTTCCGGGCGATTTCTCAGCCAAACAGAGCTATTTCGCCTACAAAAATAATATTTTGGGAAAAAAATGAACTTTGGCTATTTACCTGGGAGTCTCGTGAGTGAAAACATCCGAAGTTCAAAGGTAAACGATTTAATTTGATGGCTTTTCTGATTTGTGACAAGGTTGCCTGCTGCTAGCAAGACATAATGCTATGCTAGGCTATCGATAAACTTACACAAATGCTTGTCTAGCTTTGGCTGTAAAGCATTTTTTGAAAATCTGAGATGACAGGGTGATTAACAAAAGGCTAAGCTGTGTCTCAATATATTTCATTTGTGATTTTCATGAATAGGATTTTTTTCTAGGGATATTTATGTCCGTTGCGTTATGCTAATTAGTTTCAGCCGATGATTACGCTCCCGCATGCGGGTTTGGGAGTCACAAGAAGATAAGGAATTATAGGACTATTTCTCTATACATTTGTATTTCATATACCTTTGACTATTGGATGTTCTTATAGGCACTATAGTATTTACAGCCTAATCTCTTTCAGTGAAATACGGAACCGTTCCGTATTTTATCTAATGGGTGGCATCACTAAGTGTAAATATTGCTGTTACATTGCACAACCTTCAATGTTATGTCATAATTATGTACAATTCTGGCAAATTAATTACGGTCTTTGTTAGGAAGAAATGGTCTTCACACAGTTCACAACGAGCCAGGCAGCCTAACTGCTGCATATTTCCTGACTCATCTTGCATAGAACGCAAGAGAACTTACACAATTTCCCTAGTTAAAAGAAATTCATGTTAGCAGGCAATTTTAACTAAATATGCAGGTTTAAAAATATATACTTGTGTATTGATTTTAAGAAAGGCATTGATGTTTATGGTTAGGTACACATTGGTGCAACGACAGTGCTTTTTTCACGAATGCGCTTGTTAAATCACACGTTTGGCGAAGTAGGCTGTGATTCGGTGATAAATTAACAGGCACCGCATCGATTATATGCAATACAGGACAGGCTAGATAAACTAGCAATATCATCAACCATGTGTAGTTAACTAGTGATTATGTTAAGATTTATTATTTTTCATAAGTTTAATGCTAGCTAGCAACTTACCGTGGCTCCTTGCTGCACTCACATAACAGGTAGTCAAGCCTGCCACGGTGTCCTCGTGGAGTGCAATGTAATCAGCCATAATTGATGTCCAAAAATGCAGATTTTCAAGTTTTCATAACAATCGGCACTAATTAATCGGTCGACCTCTACTCATTATATGTGGGAACTCCTTCAAGACTGTTGGAAAAGCATTCCAGATGACTACCCCATGAAGCTGGTTGAGAAAATGCAAAGCTGTCATCAAGGCAAAGGGTGGCTGCTGTAGTAGGATGTCCCTTGGGGGCATCCGTACCTAGGTAGGACATGCAAGGGTTAGGTTAATAAACAGGCTGAAGCTAGAACCTCGTTGTCGCGCAGTATCGTCTGCTGTCTTTTTACTGTCCCACTCTGCCTAACCTGGTTTACAGCTTTGGACAAGGTAAGCTGGGAATCCAACTGTAATTTTTCAGAAAGTGATATATTCCTTATTCCGACTACAATCCGATCTCGGATCAGCTCTTCCCTGAGCGCGCCAAACTGACAATGTTCTGCTAGTTTGTGAACAGCTGTGATAAAACTGTCGGTGGTTTCACCCTGCTCCTGTTTGCGCATATTAAACCTAGCTCTCTCAAAAATAATGTTAAAAATATGTGTTATTTCATAATTTCAATGTCGTCACTATTATTTTACAATGTAGAAAAATTGTAAAAATAAACTTGACTGGTACTCTCTGTTTAGAAATTAAAGCACTTTATGCATCTAGTACCTCCATTTGAAGGCATCATCATTATTTGAACAAATTCACTTATAGTGTATTAAAGTAGTCAAAAGTATCATATTTGGTCCCATATTCCTACAAACTTGTTGGATGCATTTGCAGTTTGTTTTGGTTGCGTTTCAGATTATGTTGTGCCCAATAGAAATGAATAGTAAATCATGTATTGTAGGTTGATTTGGACATTAACAAAATCATCTTCAAAGAGCTGACTAACAAACTCTCCGCATTCTCAGACAGGAGGAAAACCTTGTAGGACTACCAGACTAATACTGGAAAACACCTGGCAGCCATCATGTGAGAGGATTCCCTTGAAGGCGCAGTGATGCATCAGCTCTTTATGATTCACATAGAGATAAGACAAACAGCCATCCAGCCACAGCAGTACCAACAGACCTGGGCATGTCTCTGCCACAGCCACACTCTTTCCCAATGCAAGCTGCTAAAACAAAGCCAAATATAGACCCATAGCCATCCTTTACAACTTAGCCAACACAGTATTATATCTATACTTGTATCGGTGTCGGGAAGTGACAGCAAATCCTCTTTTAATGAGCTAACACATGACTTTACATGATACATGTGCATCCTTGTTGGCTGGTAAGGAGTCTAAATCCACTTTCCAAGGAGGGACAGTGTCCCGGAGTAACACCTTTGTCTAATCTCCTTTCATTATAGGAGTGTATCATCGCTAAGCTATTTAGACATGTTTTGATAGAGAGCCAACCATCTGGAAGACAGGATTAGCCAGATATCCTCTTAGCTATACAGACGGAGACCATTGTAATGAGAATTTATAAAGAGAGATTGGCAAAGCCGGTATCTCTGACACTGATCAGTGAGTCATGTTATTTACCATATTGCTACAGTCTGGACATGACTCTGGAGGGAAAAACAGCCCGATCATGTTTTTATTCAACCTTTTGGACCTGATAAAAACAAATCCATTGGAGACCTGGCCATGTATGCTACAGGAAAGACCCATCCAGGTATCAAACTACAAAAGGTGCCTCCGGGGTTCTGAGTTCCCCTTTTACAATTGAGGGCACTCCCATCAGCATTAGGCCTACGTACTGTATATCCATGTTGGTTCAGCCAACAATTTCTAGGGCACCGCCAAGAGTCAAAGCCAATCTTGACCTCACTCCCATTCCTCATCATTTTGCAGCTGCAGATGGGCCAAAAGAGCAAAAACAACAGGCCAGTATAGTAGAAGTTGTTGTGTTTCTCTTAGTGCTGTGTGTGTGTGTGTGTGTGTGGGGAGGGGGGTTATCACACGGATTCCACATGCCTCAGCACATGCAGTGAGACGCCCAGACAAGCCCTGTAGTCAGCAGCCCCCTCCTTGTGGCCTGGCAACCACTGCTTCTTGCAGCTGCACTGTCAGATTGTGCACAAGCACACAGAGAGACAGCGACAGAGAGAGGACACTGTGCGGAGGGAGGCTTGCCAGAAAATCACAGGCAGCAGAAACACAGAGAGATGCCTCTTCTTGATCACATTAAAGCGCATGTGACTAATTCAGCCCAAATGAACAGCACTAGATGTTTTGAAGATTGGCAAATAGCTTCTGGTCCTCTCAGACGCCATTAGATGATTTGCATATCAAGCTGATCACATCACTGAGAGGAGAGAGGGCAGAGCGAGAGCTTTTGGTCCAGTTTTCATGCTGTGGCCTGTACTATCCATGCTCTCTGATGAGGACTGGCGCTAAGACAACTTCAAACTGATAACGAGACTGTAACAGATACAGTGAACTGATGGCTTTGAAGACATTGAAAGCTTTTAGACTTCGCAGCAATAGCTTCGCACTAGCAAAAAAGACAAACACTGGTTCGATTGGAGTGACAGTATCGGGTTGCCATTTAAGCATGTGCATGTCTTAGAGCCAAGCTGCACCGTTGCTTTGACTTAAAATACAATTTCCTCATATTGACAATGAAACACTGTATCCACCAAGTAAATTCCACTCATACCACTGAACTTGCTGCAACGAATAAAGCCTTATTCAAGCTCAGCCAGGTGTCTTACGAATGCAATGTGACAGAAAAGAGCCAGGCGTGTTCAGTAGGACGAGAGCCAAAGACACGGTAGTCATCATAGTAAATATGGTACTCTGCAGGAGGCCCATAAAAACAGCGAGACACAGCGATGCTAGCTGCCTGTGAACAAGACACCTTTCATGATTCACCAGGCCTTCTGGGACCAATCCAGGCAACAAAACAAAAACATGACAAGCATGTTTACACCCTCACAGACATGGCAGAGTGCGTTAGAAACGACAACGCTACACGTGGTCATTAGGAGTCTCGGCAGTGCACACGCTAACAAGTAGCTGTAAAATGATTCACTCCACTTGGCTCCTCTTTTAGAGAGGGCAGATTAGTCATGTGGCATACATGTGTATTATCTTTAGTAGCATACACATCAATGATTACAACGTTACTTTGCATGACAATGAAGGCGAGTATATATTATTTCAGTCTCAGCCTTAAAAAAAAAACATTATGGTCTTTATTCAGTGGGGTGCAAAGTTTACAACCTTGAAGATAGAAGTATAAGCTAGTTGTATAGAGTGAGAATCATGCCCGTTTTACACAGTGCATTTCTATCTGAATGTGTTGTAGCTTTGCATCCTCCCGAATAAGGCCCAGAGCAGATCAATACAGTCATCAGACTGACCTTGGGTGGCAAAGTTGACTCCCAGCAGAGTGGTCAGCACTTTGTTAAAGTTCTCCCCAGTGTACAGGCACTCTGGTTCAAATCCCTGGCAGGAGAGGAGAAAAGACACAAAGAAGACACTTTCAATTCAGAAGCAAAATGCCTAGCTGCTCATATGACGGACTAAAAACAGCAGAGGAAGAGAAGTAGGTCAAAAATCATTAGCATCAGAGAGGCTTTTCACTGATAACAAAGAAGTAGGAGATGCTGCCTTGCTAACTATCACACTGAGAAGCCTGACTGCAGCCCAGCAACAACACACAATGGAATACGACTTGCACACAACAAGACAGAGACATGTTGAATGTGAACCATATTTTTAGTGGCATAGCGGTTTTGGTAACGAAACAGGCGGTTCCCTCCTCATTTGCCATTCGATGCACACTAAGCACTCGCTCGCTCTCTGTCTCCCGGCCTCACAGACAGTCAGCTATCCACTTTCCTCTAGCAGCTATAGTTTCACATTTTAAATAAAACATCTTAGATATAGAGTTTGGGTAGCAGGGCATGAGGAATCAGTTGACTATCTAGCCCTTCAGAGCCAAAGCTACTGTGACTCAGTGGTAGTGCATAAGCCACGCTTCAGCTTTGGTAAGACTATCACAACACATTTGACTCACTGTTAACCATGTCAAGGTGAAAGACTACTGGGGCAGCTTGTAATACTGACATATGTTAATCTGTTGCTTGTTCATTTTTGACAACATCCACAGAGAACCGAAGCATGGATCAAAACACAGTTACTTAAAAGCTAAACAATCTGGCATCGGAGGCTAAAATATGACATATGAAACTCACTTGTCCGTCTTTGTCAAAAAGCCTTGAGCAGGGGCTGGGTAGTATGTGACTCACATATGTTATAACTGTATATTACTGTAGATGTCTATGAAAAAAAAGATACTGCAGGCTCAGGCTGTATATATATATTCAACTATACTGTAGTCGACTAGAACTGGTCAAGTTGGCCCTCAATCCGTTGCTGCTGCTTCCCCTTTCTGCATCTCTGCGCAGAAAGGAAAAGTTGAGAGAGTGACTGCTCGCTTTCTCTCGTCACATGACAGCCCCACGTGCCTAGTTTGTCTGTGGTTAAGAAAAAGAGAGGGTTTCAGCATCACATCACTGACCAGAGCAAGGGAAGGGCCGAACTGCAATGGTCCGAAAAAAAAAAAAAGTCAAGATGACATTTTACTGGGACTCTCCAAATCCTTACGGTTGTGAGCTACTGCACTGCCGCAAAGGCTCTAATTATGGAGGAGAAGTGGGATCGCTGCATGAAAGCAGAAGGGACCTCCCAAAACAAAAACAGGCCAGCCAGCGTTTCTCTTCCTCAACCACTTGACTTGCAGCAGCGAGCCTGGCTGATTCAATTACTTTTTTTTAACAAACCAACTTATGTGGTTCAAGACCAGAAAGGACTATTTATAAAAGGTTGAGGAGTGAGAGGCACGACTGTCCAACACGGCAGTCCCTATACTGCATAGGGAAGGAAAGGACTTCCACCACCCTCTTATTATCTGCATCACCATTCATTGTGCTGGAAATATGTTAGGCCTGAGGGAGAGACTAGTTTAGTGCGGATTCTGCTGAATATGCTACATGCAGACATAAATATCAATGTGACTTCTTATTGTGGCTAAAGGGGGGGGGGGGGGGGTCATTTTCACTTGAAAGGTAGAGAGTACAGCTAGATTTCTGTTGAATTGCATTGTTGCTCAATGTACACTGCTCAAACAGTGGACAGTGGAGCCTTATTCAAGACAGAAGTAGTCTCAGTTGAGACCCATCAACAAGCCGCTGTCTGTCTGTGTGTTCTGTGGGAGTGACTGAAAGCATGCCTACTTAAGAGGGTAGCCCCATTCCACAAGGCAAGCAAGAGACATGTGCCAAAAACATTCTACATGCAGAAGAAAACAACCTGTGCTGAAATAACAGAAAACCAGTTCTAGGCAAGTTAAGACTGTAACCTGTGTTGAATATATTGCCACAGTCATGCAGTATTCTTTTCTAACCATGGCTTCACATTTCTCAGCTATGACACCAATCCTCAAATAAGTTTGTAGTTAACCATTTACTGGAGAATAGAAACAAGAATTCGGCAACCAACTCAAGTCAAAATGTCCAACAAAAACAAACACATTATCATATAAGATGTTCGAAAAGCATTTCACTACACCCCCGCGAAATGTGTATGCGACCATTAAAATGTGATAGAAGAAAGCAAAACATTGCAACATAAAATAGATTAAACAACCACCACAAACAAAATATATTTGAAATGACTTACCTCTACTTTCAAGGATGTACATCCTCTCAAAAACTCCTTGATATTAGCGATGCAGTCGGCTTCGTTTCTCGGATCCTGACAGTACTAAAAAGAGACACGAAACAAATATATAAAAACATAGCCTACCTTGGAGATAAAGATAACGGGTTAATTTGGTTTAATTATAGGCGTTGACGCAAATGACAACTCAAGATGGGAAAAGAAACAAAGTAACAATCCACTGTATCCTTTAGAATGTTGGTATATCTTACAGTTTACAAAGTAACTGTGGATTCTTCCTACGCCTGTCTCATTCATGTATACATAAACCCACCAGGTCATAAACCCACCTCTCGCTCAAACTCGCTCAAGGGGGCAGTCGCATCAGGAAGCGAGCCTTTGAGGAGGAAGTGACGTGCAGATGACCTCTCACTTCTCCGCTGCGTTGCGTCTTATTTTTTTGTCTAGTCAGTGACAATCATCCGTTTAAATAGGATGAAATTAATTTATTAGAGTGCCTACAGCCGATGTATGCTAAATGAATCATGTATGTTTTCCTTTGTTTTACGGACTGCATTCAGTTGGCCTGTACAAAATACATTACAGTGAATGTCTGGTACCCCATAAAATCAACCTGCTAAAAGTGCAACGCTGCATATCGATATGCGTGCATGTTGATTGTTTGTCATTCTGTCTCGGAGCCTACTTTTTGTATCACAAAATGCACGTGGAACTACTATACATTCATAAGACCACAATTAATAAAAGTGATATATTCTAAGTTTAACTTGTAGCCATCACATCATTCTAAAATTGTACCCTAGATAGTCTTTCATGTGATATGACTTCAACATAAACAACAGATGCAAATGCATCTAGCACAGGTGGGAAAAAGCATTGGATAGCAGAATGTGCATCAGTTTGAATATATAAGGATATTTGGTGACTTAATGTGTTTTGGAACGTTATAGTTACTTTTAAGACTAAACCACAGAACAATAACTAAACTCTTTCCGAGTCGTTAGTGAACTTCAGAATGCGGAACACTTTTTTCACTTCACAGGAAGTCAGCAAGTTATCCTATACAAATGTAACAATATTTTACATTATTGATATATGGCTCATCGTAAAGTTGCATGTGGCACATTCATTTATTCCAAATGTTTTAACTAAGACATGTTACATTACATTTCTCGAATGGAGATGAGCAATTTGATCATTCTACCCCTCCCTTCCTCTCCAGAGACGCTGCCAGTGTTTTTTTCCCCTCGCATTTGAAAAGCGTTATGACTTTGTAAATGACTTTTCCCGTTATCACTCACTGTTATGTTGCACTTATAACAGTGCATTTACAATGCTGCGCTTACCTTTGGAACAGAGCCGGGCACGAGCCGCTCGATAAGTTTGCACAGGACGACCCCATCTTTCAGAGATGTTTTCAGAAATTCCTCTGGGTCAGCTATGTTCTTCTTGGGTGAATTAAGTACCCCTAATGATATCAGCCACGTAACCGTCTGCTCTTCTGGGTTCATATCTCCAATTTACCCTCCTTATTATGCATCCCCAACGAAGGCGCAAAGTTCCAGAACTCTGTATCAAAATGTTGTTACCCACATCCGTATCACACTTCTGCTTGTAAAAACTCCGTTAGCACTAGTATGGGGGTAGCCCTACTGGTTAATAACAAGCACTGTACAAAGACATATAGCCATTAACCCTTGTGTGGCGTTTGGGTCTAAGGGATCCATTTTCAATGTTTACCTTAAAAAAAATGATACAATTAATTATTTTTTCAACTTTTTTTTAACTTATTGGCCTTGGCTAATTTTCTGTGAAAAACATGTAAAAGAACACATTTTCATTTCTATTATGTACAGTACCAGTCAAAAGTTTGGACACACCTACTCAATCAAGGGGTTTTCTTATTTAAAAAAAAAACGCATTTCTACATTGTAGTGAAGACATCAAAACTATGAAATAACACATGTAGTAACCAAAAAAGTGTTTTATATTTTACATTTGAGATTCTTCAAAGGAGCCACCCTTTGCCTTGATGACAGCTTTGCACACTCGTGGCATTCTTTCAACCAGATTCATGAGGTAGTCACCTGGAATGCATTTCAATTAACAGGTGTGCCTTGTTAAAAGTTTATTTTTTGGAATTTCTCTCTCCTTCTTCACACGTTTGAGCCAATCAGTTGTGTTGTGACAAGATGTGTGTCGGGGGGTAATCTGGAAAATGTCTAGAACTTTGAAAGTTTCTTCATGTTCAGTCGCACAAACCATCAACATCAAAACTAGCTCTCATGGGGACCGCCACAGGAAAGGAAGACCCAGAGTTACCACTGCTGCAGAGGATAAGTTCATTAGAGTTAACTGCACCTTAGATTGCAACCCAAATACATGCTTCACAGAGTTAAAGTAACAGACACATCTCAACATCAACTGTTCAGAGGATACTGTGTGAATCAGGCCTTCATGGTCAAATTTCTGCAAAGAAACCACTACTAAAGGACATCACAAGAAGAAGGGACTTGCTTGGGCCAAGAAACATGAGCAATGGACATTAAACAAGTGGAAATCTGTCCTTTGGTTTGATGAGTCCAAATTTCAGATTTTTGGTTCCAACCGCCGTGTCTTTGTGAGACACAGAGCAGGTGAACGGATGATCTCCGCATGTGTGGTTCCCACCGTGAAGCATGGAGTAGGAGGTGTGATGGTGTTTTGCTCGTGACACTGTCTGTGATTGATTTAGAATTCAAGGCACACTTAACCAGCATGGCTAACACACCATTCTGCAGTGATAGACCATCCCATCTGGTTTGCACTTAGTGAGACAATCACTTGTTTTTCATCAGCACAATGACCCAACACACCTCCAGGCTGTGTAAGGGCTATTTGACCAAGAAGGAGTGTTGGAGTGCTGCATCAAATTAAATGGCCTCCACAAACACCCAACCTCAACACAATTGAGGTGGTTTGGAATGAGTTGGACCGCAGAGTGAAGGAAAAGCAGCAGACAAGTGCTCAGAAAATGTGGGAACTCCTTCAAGACTGTTGGAAAAGCATTCCAAGTGAAGCTGGTTGAGATAATGCCAAGAGTGTGCAAAGCTGGCATCAAGGCAAAGGGTGGCTACTTTGAAGAATTTCAAGTATAAAATATATTTTGATTTAACACTTTTTCGTTACTACATGATTCCACGTGTTATTTAAGTTTTGAAGTCTTCACTATTATTCTACAATGTAGAAAATAGTAAAAATTAAGAAAAACCCTTGAATGAGTAGGTGTGTCCAAACTTCTGACTTGTCCTGCTGTTCCAACATAGCACCAAGAACCTCCCTGTTTCCCGGTTTTCTTGCACTCTTTAGCCTTTATATTGTGTGAAACTACACAATGTCTTGTGGGAACCTGCACAATGCTATTACAATACATTACTTTAATACATCAGTATTTTCCCACACTCTACCCCAGCCAGGTGCAAATTGGGGGAGGGACACAACAAATAAATAGCTTTGCATGTGTGGCTCCTTACCACAATCAATCAATATGACAAAAATAATCTCTGCTCAGAGGGCCTTAGAAATTATTTTTGTCTCTGTCAATTCGGAGTCTGACAGTGAGTTGGAAGAAGAGGATAAGTTTGACCCTCAGCCAGCCACAGGAAAAGCCCGTCAGCAACCAGCTCATCAGCAACCTGCAAGAGGAGAAATATGGATGTCCAATTTTTGTTGGGATTGAATGGTCTTCTTGCCCTAGGAATGAGCCACCTCGCTTGGATCCCAATGTGATAAGGATGCAACCAGGGCCGACTTGGATGGCGGTTACTCATGTGCAGGACATAAAGTCTTCTTTTGAACTGTTCCTCCCAGAAACCACCCAGAAAATCATTCTGGACTGCACTAATTTGTAGGGTGTTTTGGGAGAGAGATGGAAGTAGATGGACCAAACTAATTTACATGCATACTTTGGTGTTCTTATCCTTGCTGGTGTTTTCAGATCCAATGGGGAGTCCACAGAATTCCTGTAGGATACAGAAACTGGCAGAGAACTTTTCTGTGTACCAATGTCTCTGGAAATCTTCCACATTCTTTCCAGTATTATCTGCCTCGGTAACCGAGACACCAGACCAGCTCTGCAGCAGAGAGTCAAGCTAGCTGCAATCAGGTCAGCGTGGGACTAATGGGTGGACCGCCTTCCCGTTTTCCAACCCTGGGCCCAATGTTACTGTTGATGAGCAGCTTATGCCATTTAGGGGCCGCTGCCCCTTCAGGCAGTACATACCGTTTAAACCCGCAAAATATGGAATCAAGATCTGGGCTACCTATGACACTGCTTCATCATATGCGTGGAACTTACAAGGGGAAGCCAGAAGAAGCCCCTGAGAAGAACCAAGGGAGGCAGGTCGTCCTGGACAAGACACAGGGACTCCTTGGCCACATCACATGCAATAACTTTTTTTTTTTACTTCGGACAAGCTCAAGACAAAGCTGACAATGGTAGGAACAGTACAAAAAAAAAAAAAACAAGCCAGAGCTCCCACCTCAGCTTTTGACTACACAGAACAGACCAATAGATTCTGCTAAGTTTGTGTTCATGGCCAACACATCCCTAGTCTCCTAAGTGCCAAAGAAAGGCAAAAATGTGTCCAGGAACATCAAAAAAACAATTAATAATGGATTACAATGCCACAAAAGGAGGGGTGGATAATTTAAACAAGCTGGTGCATGGCTCCAGCTGTAAAATAACCCTACACTGGCCACTTGTGACATTCTTCAACATTTTGGCATACAACGCATTTGTCATCTGGAGCAGAGGGAAGCTCCAGAAGAGATGGCTCTTTCTCAAGGAGCTGGGTAAGACCTTAAATCCAGAGGCAAGATATCCCAAGGTCCCCAGGTTCTGTAGCCATCATGAGGATTCAGGAGGATGCTGGCACCAACAACTCCACTACCAGAAGAGTAAGTGATGTTGTAACTAACTATATGTTATAACTATAGCACTAAGAATCTGCGCTGCGGTGTGTGTGGACACAAGGACAGGAAGACACAGTACAGATGCATCAAGTGCAAGAAATACATTTGCAACACACACACAGTAAAATTGTCCCTCTTGGTGTGCAGACCAGCTTTAATTACTTATGTTCAGTGGGGCTCATTTATCATTTCTGTAAAATACTGTATGTAAAATGTGTCCTTCCAATTTGTTCAGTTCAAAGCAATAAACATCAATAGTGATAAAAACCTTGTTTCACTTATATTTGTTCAAGATAAACATGATTTATTCCACCAATGTCTTGGTTATAGATTTTTGGTTTGCAAAAAAATCACAGAAAACAAATAGCGGTTTTATTGATAAATGTGATGTAGCAGAGGTAAATAACAATTATTAACCATGTATGCCGTCTATATTTTGTGTAATTGATTCAACATCTATTGTTATGGCTGTATTGTTTTAACCCAACAATGTTGTGAGTCCATCAGACCCACGGACATTGGGTGAATAACAAGAACACTACACAGGGGTTAATTGGGCTTTCGATTCTTTGTAATAACTGTTCTTCTGTCCACACCTGGGAGAGACTGGAGAATTCTAAGCAATGGTTGTGTGCTTCCAATTCCACTGCAATATCAGGAAACAGACAATTGTGTTATCTGATGGGCTCCACCATAACTGGCAAGGAAACATTCTATAATCTAGATGTCTGTAAGAGATGCCTATCACAAATGTGGCTCAGCAAACCAAACAATCTGCATTCCAATTCTAGTGTACCATCATAATGAAGTTGCTTAACTCCAGCAATGAATGGTTGTGCTTTTGGGAACAGTATAATTTTCGCTGTTCGAAGGTTATTTTTTGAGACCAGGCATTAGAATGACCTTCCTTTTGGAGTCTCATTTCTCTACCTGGTTTGGGTAAATGATGTTGGTTGTTTCCATGCAGGCACCTGCCACTATTAGATGTAATTGGGAGCAGTGCCAGCACAGGTACCTGAAACAGTGAAGAAAAGATGGTCTTTCACAAAGTTAACATGGGGCATGTAGCTGTCCACAGGTATTCTTCAAATGTGTTTAAGGGTTATTAAAACTGTTCTTTGATCACTGAATTGGCGCTGAACATACCTGTTCGGTTCTCTGTGCGATGGTCCAACATCAACCAACAGGAAGGCTTGAATCAGCAATAGTTCCAGAAGATTGCTCCATTAGAGCTCACCCTGAAACAAGAAAATATAAATGAGTGTCCTGCCATTTCTTTGATTTTGTATTACAGAAAGTTGATAACCCAACCCGCCAGTTTCCCTTGAAAATAAGTCAATGGTCCGATGTGATTTTCTCGCTCCCATTCACTTCCCAGTTTGGTTGTTAGGACATGGCTGGTCTTCCGAGTTGTCTCCATTTGTGAGTTGGCATGCTTGTGACAAGATGAGCTGACTACACCACTTACTAAAAAAAGAAAATTAAATCCACGGTACACAAAAACAAAGACACCTTATGAATATTGCACCTTAGTAAAATAAACTAATTTGCCATACTTAAGTTGGAGAGAAAAAAAAAAAAAAAAAGTCTCCGGCAAAGGTGATCTCGTGATTCTGCACATTGTTGACAAGTTACATGTTGAACCATAACCTAGGTTTAGTGGCAAAGTCATCATTTATCAAGCGAAATATAACTCCTTGTTGCTGATATCAATTTGGTTGACGAAATATGACAATTTAAATTGAACGCCATTGTTTAATTTCATTTCCTGGTGCACCCAGTGGCTCGCACACCAACCATTTGAGCAGACTAATTTACGGGCATGAAATTAATTTCACAGACGAGAAACAAAAATGTTTGCTTTGCTTACCAGCTGTTGACACTATCAGTCGTGTTGAAAAGACTCTTGCGTTTGGTTGTTGGGGTCTTTCTTTGGTTAGGTCGTTGCAAGCCACCATTGTTTGGCTCTATGGTGAAGGAGCCATATCCAGAGAAAACTACACCGATGAAGAGTTTGGAAAGTGACATTTGCTTTGTCCTCAGACAACCGGTTGGTTGACTGAAAGTACAGGACTGTTAAGTGTAATCTACAAGCTTCAGTTACCTGCATCTCAACTGATCTCTAGTGGACAGAACTTGTAGATGTGCGCTGGGATATGGGTGTACATTCATGTCAGTTTCTGGTCTCTTTCTGAACATCCATTTGCGTTGCGAAAGTTCTTTGGTTAAAAACTTTATTAGTGTATGAAAGCCATATCCAAGACTATAGCAGGACATAACAGCACTAAATGTACAAAAAATAAACACTCATCACTTGGCAATGGTATCACATGGGCCGGGGAAATATAAAACAAGTAATTTTAACACTTAAAACAAAAAGAAATTGACAGGCTGAGGATAAACAGCTCAAAACCTAAGCTTGTCCATGGAATTTGACATCCCTAGTTTTTTCCCCTCACTATACAAGTAGTGAATGAGCAGGCATTGTGTAACGATCGCTCTGATGTCATATCCATCTCAGTATCTGCTGCGGGCAATTCCTCTATCGACTCTGCTGCCTCCGCGGCCACCACGGGGCGCCCCGCGACTTGAGCCACTGTATGCTTCACGGGGATAGCCTCTCTCGATTGGGGGTGCTGGCCCCCGCTCCTGCTTGCCCATTCGCTCACCACGGCTAGGAGGGTATGGTTCACTCCGACTGCTGGGGTAACTTTCACGACTGCCATAGCCATCCCGGGAACTGCTTCCATAGTCGTCATAGCGACTGCTTCCGCCACTGCCATTGTAGGATGGTTGGGGGCCCCTTGAGGGTGGGGCGCTGCGTGAGTTACCTGCAGGGTCAATGGGTCAGGTAATTGGCAAGTTTCACTTCACACACTTTGTTGAATTGTTATGAGCCAATCTTTTCCGTGAGTATTTCTTAATGACAATCAATAGCAACTACACGTTTAAATCTCCAATATGCTAGGGATCTGAACAAAAATTTACACTGAACATTTAGGTGCTTTGGCAGATTATTTATCCAAGCTTGGCAGAACATAAAATACGCAATGAAACCCCTTTCAGCATGCCATGTTTTGTTGAGTAGCTGTTTTTTTCCTTTTAGAATTCCAGTTGTTCGAGTTGCACATTGGTCACACGTTTTTTTTCAGTGAGGTCTTGGTGGTTTTGTGAGGGTCGTTTTACCCCCAAAAAACAGACTTGTGTGCATGACTCCTTGAGGGATTACTTTGCGACACTGTTGAACGAACAACGATTGGTCAAGAAGCTTTGTTGGGCGTTTCCATGGACTCGTGATGCGTATACGGTCACCACATCCCAGGGCCACATTGAGCAGGTTGCGAGACTAGAGCAACTTGTTGCCATTACACTTAAGTGGTCAATCTTACCGTAACCATCGTAGGGCTCTCGATAAGAGGCTGCACTAGGGCGCTCCATATAGCTTTTGGGTTCCCGGCCTCCACCATAACCATCACTGGTGAAAGAAATGGTGTAACATTACTTCACTTTGATGCCAACGGAAACCTACACAATCTTTAGACTCACAAGTCAACCATACCTGTAGCCCCTTGACATTGACCCATATTCTTCGCGGGAACTGGATTGGGGATAATCCCTTGGCGGATAGTCCCGTGGCGTTGGTGCGTAGTCCCGTGTATCCCTGGAACTCACATATTCCCGGCTAGAATAGCTGTCAAATGGGAAAACATGCCAGATGTGTAAATAAGCAATGTGAAATTTCTAAAGAAGTTTCATTCAGAATGTGGAACCAACCACAAATGGGTAGTGAGAGATTTTTTGCACGGGAACACCCACCTGTCCTTTGTGCTGTAATATTCATCTCTTGGTGATGGGTAATCATCCCTTCTGGACATTGAGTCCCTGCGGGGAGGGGGTGGGCCATAGGGGTCCCTGTCCCTAGACATGGAAGCTAAAGAAAACAAGATCCCATGTAATCATCATGTCTTTGTGGCACTACATGCTTAGTCAGTCCTCATAGTGATAAAGTCGAGAGGTCCTCACACGTACGTCTGCCCATCGGAGAAGGAGCATGTCTCTTGGGTGGGGGGCCTCCATTACGAATCGGAGGTCCCCTTTTCAGTGGTGGAGGGCCTCTGGACGAAATCCCTTTGAAAAAGGGTTCTACAATCCCTACGTTATCATAGTAGTCTTTCGGCAGACAAGAAATGCAAATATTAATGGCAAGCTCAGAACTTATACTTTGCATAAATGCCCAATACCACAACCCATGTGAGTACTTCTGTAAAGGTACCTCTGGATGGTGGACCCCTCATTGGTGCTCCTCTAGATCCTCTAGGACCTCTAGGGGGACCGCGGCCACGCATGGGGGGTGGGCCACGTCTGCCCGCTGACTCAAACTGAGGTTTTGTTGCTTGTTCAACCTTTATTGGCTTACCATCAAGTGACTGAGAAGTAAATAGATTCTAACGTTAAAATTATAAATGTATACAATCTACATAAGTTAGGGGTCATTTAAAAAATGTAAATAAAAAACAATGCAATTGTTTACCTTCCCATTCATCTCGCGCGCAGCATCCTTTGCATCTGCCGGACTCTCAAAGGTCACAAAAGCAAAACCTCTTGATTTGTTTGTTTCACGGTCTTTCATCAACAGAACTGGAAAGGAAAAATATCTACTTAGTGCTCACACAGGAACTGTACTAGGTTACAAAATATTAATCCGAACTGATACTCAGAACTTTTTAGGGGTATTGTGCGTTTCTTTCAAAACTATTGCTGATCAAAACAATTTGGTTATTAACTTACTTTCTCACACTTTGCTTAATCATAAGTTTATCCATTAAAGGAATCAAGACTGCAGCTTGGTACTGCTGAATCTGTCCACATACATAAGTATTAGCCATGCATGGGCAATCCATTTTAAATGATTGAGTTAACGCATTTATTTTTACCTTCTACTATTCTGCCATATTTGCTGAAGTACTTCTCAAGGGCCTTCTCGTTAGTTTCAGTGTCCAGGCCACCGATGAAGAGCTTCCCTGGTCGGTCAGCCTCTGCCATATTTGGGTCGGTTTAAGCTATTAAGAGAATAGTCGTTATTTCATGGAGACACCAGATCAACGTTTGAGAAAAACAAAATGAGCATGTTTGGACTAGGGCATATTTGATTAAACAACTTGTCCCGAACTCGGTTTCGAAACATGCAGCTAGCTAGCCATCCTGGCTAGCATAATATTAGATTCAAATATACGGTGGCTAACGTTAGTTGTTGGAAGTATGCCACGTTTACCAACAACAGCATTGTCCACTAGAATGGTACGTTTTAACAGCACAAAATGGCGTCAAAGGGGGAATGAATGACAAGCTAACTAGCATTTCCAAACATTTGTGGCTACTCCTTCCAGTTAAAATAGCTTCCAAACAAGTAAGCCACGTTACAAACTAGCTAGTTAGTTTACAATAAAATAACCACGTGGGGGCATTGTCAGTTCAAATGCATTATTAGTAAATTAACAAGAAAATAAAGAGGACGAAACTGTGGATTCATTCAACAAAGCTCAAAATGGCGACTGGTTGGCTAGCTGTTGGTCGATAAAACAAACGTGCGTGCATAAATGTATCGTTCAACGGATTTTTATAAAACATTAAAGTGTGTTGGCCGTTTAATATCTGTAAAACAGACAAGGCATTGTGCACAAATGTGAGCAGTGTCTAACCTACCTTTTAAAATTTCACGACACGCTCGAAGCCTCCTCCAGGAAAATACGAAACGACGAAGGTAAACGTATACTGATCACGTGGTATCACGCACCCGGAAGTAGTTGCCAACCTTTTCATTTGTTAAATTATTCTAAAATATTAAAAAATGTTCACAATCAAATTGGCACTTTTTACATACAAAAAACACTTGTTCTAATTACCAGACCGAGCAACTAGAAAAAATCACGAATAAATAATACAACATAAAATGAAACAAAGAAGTAAACAAAACAAAGACCAAGTTTTCTAATCAGGGATCATATTAAATTGTATTTGTCACATGCGCCGAATAGAACAGATGTGGAGGCTTTCTTAAGCCCTTACCAGCAATGCTTTAATACGTTTAAGAAAAAAAAGTGTTAAGTAAAAAATAGAAAATAAAAGGAAACAAATAATTAAACAGCAGCAGTCAAATAACAACAGCGAGGCTATATACAGGGGGCACCGGTATAGAGTCAATGTGCGTGGGCACCGGTTAGTTGAGGTAAGTGAGGTAATTATGTACATGTAGGTAGAGTTAAAGTGGCTATGCGTAGATTACAAACAGAGAGTAGCAGCAGCGTAAAATAGGGGTCTGGGTAGCCCTTTGATTAGCTGCTCAGGGGTCTTATGGCTTGGGGTTAGAGCTGTTAAGATGGCTTGGGGGTAGATCTGTTAAGAAGTCTCACTCTGGTACCGCTTGCCGTGCGGCAGCATCAGAATACAAAAGTTACTATAAAGACATAGGGCTTGTTTAGAATGGACTAAATTCAAAGACTTCATGTAACCTCATTTAAAAATACTACAAACTGAGGGGTAGATTTTAAGAAACAACATTTGTGTTTGAAATATGTTTCCATAATAATAAAATTATTGTAAATAAATGCATAATTTCTATCCTACATTAGGAAACCAAATCTGGCACTGTTATAAATTAAAGTGGGTTTAATAAGATTATTATATGTAAACCATATTGAAATGCATCCCAAAAGGTTTTAGTGAGTTGACATGTGAAGAAAACATGTTCTGATGTTTTTCGTGTGGCTCAGTTGGCATGTCGCTTGCCAAAATTCGCTTGCAACGCCAGAATTGTGGATTCGAGTCCCACGGGGGTCTACTACAGAGAAGAAGAAAAAAGTATGACATGTATGCGCTCACTACTGCAAGTCACTCTGGATAAGAGCGTCTGCTGAATGACGACAATGTAGAATAGCAGAGTTACAAAAAAAGACAGTGGTCAAGTTTAAATATGTGTCTTAAGAAATCATTACATGGGCAAATGTCATTCACTGTTTTGAGATTAACATAATTGATTTAGCTTTAGGTGATAAAGGAAAAGAAAGGTATCTGGTTCTTATTATTGTGAAATCTTGTCGTATATATTTCCGTTTCAAAGTTGAAGAGAAACACTCAGAAGTAAGAGTAGTTCTTAAGAATTTGCTATTGCATTTTATCTAAGAATTGACATCCATCTATAATTTGTGGAATTGCCTTAACTTCACCCCACTTCGATACAGTTCAGACCAGAAGTGATTTTCGTAGCAGGCTAGGATAGCATTTTCGATAACCTCCTAGCCCTTTTCCTAACGATAACAATTTTAAATGTCAACTTCAATGTGGTAATACCGCCCCAAGGACCCCAGATAGTAAGGATCCAGATGGTTTTGTGTTTTTCTTATGTACATGTCATGTTTTCCTAATGTAATGGGATATTCAGCATACTTTCTAAATAAGACATACAAATATAGAACATTGAAAGCATGGAAGAATAAGAATTTAGGTAGTTTGCTAAATTTCAAATTACATGATGTTACCGAGAAGACCAATGATGTATAAAATAACAGAGAAGACAAGAGTCTGGAAGAACATGCACTGAGGGCTGAGTGTCATCAGCAGGATCCAGGCATGCTACATGTGAAGAAAGTGGACTGTGTTACTTTTATAGCAATGATGGTAAACAGCACAGCGCAAAATGTAAAATATGTCAAGAAAGATTGACATCATTGTTTCTGCAGCTGAGGTATTTCTATGATTAGAAGATGTAACATCTGAGGCGCTACATGGATTAATGAATCGTGCGGTCCCACCCTCTCAGGTCCCACCCTGTACATTTTCTCTTCCCTGTAGTGGAATTAACTTTTCTAGTGATTTTTTTTCTTCACCGCCGTCCAGTTGGTGACGATAATACACGTTTTGCGTGTAGTTCGCCAATAAAACCAAAGAAGAAGATTCTGACAGACCGACCAATCAAACGTATCGCCCCTCCCTCTTCCTCACGACAATCACACAAACGACGTGTTGGACGCTAACTAGCTACCCATCTAAACTCAACTGGCCGTCTTCGTAGTGGCTGACAAGTTGGCTAGCTAACGTTACTTCTCCTTGCATAATTAAACACGTAACTACACATCGAGTGAATTTAAGTTAGCAACAAAACCGGGACAATGAAGACGCGGATAGACATGGATTTTGTACTTGTGTTCACGTTAGTTGCCTTCAGTACTTGTTCAGGATTCTACCTTCCGGGTTTAGCACCAGTGAGCTTTTGTGAAGAAGGTAAAGGAGGTGATGATTGTCAGGTAAATTAACACGGATGGTGGTGTTCTTTGAAATATTCATGTTTTCAGATTGAAGTTTATAAATGTTCCATTTGTGCTTTATCTCCTTCCTGCTAGCTAGCTCGTTGCTGACGTTAGCTACATGTTAACTAGTCAAGTGACACCAGGAGTAAGTTATTATTGTAACTAACGTTAGCTGAGAATTCAACTCCACGATACAATGGAGTTAAGTGGTGATGAGTTGGAAGTACTACGGAGAGCAGCATCCCAAAAAATAACGCATTTGCACAGGACAAACATAGTTAGGTACAACAAGGAATGCATTAAAGAATGTACATGTTTACCGTCTCGATGTAAGTTAGTCGGAGGTACACTCGGACAAAACGCATCGCCACACAGATGTGGCGTTATCAGCTATTATTATTGCTTTTCACAAGCTAAACTATCAAAACGTTGACGTAACAAGTGGGGTACGTGCTCAACCCACTTCTGTACTCCCTGTGCACCCATGAATGCGTGGCCATTCACGTCGCCAACTCGATCAAGTTTGCGGATGACACAGTGCTAGGCCTGATTACCACCACCAGAGTGGTGCCAGGAAAATAACCTCTCCCTAAACATCAACCAAATGAAGGTGCTGATAGTGAACTACAGTAGACAGCAAAGAGCGCACGCCCCCATCCACAAAGAGAGCATGGAGAGGGTCAACCGCCTCAAGTTCCTCATTATGCACATCACTTACAATGATGTTCCCTTCACACAGACAGCGTGGTGAAGGTGCAACAGCTCCTTTTCAACCTTAGAAGGCTGAAGAAATATGGCTTGGCCCTTAAAGACCCTCTGAACTTCTACAGATGCACCATTGAGGGCATCCTGTCGGACTGTATCGCCGCCTGGCATGGCAATTGCACCGCCCACAACTGCAGGGCTCTCCAGAGGGTGGTGCGGTCACACATCACCGGGGGCAAACTGCCTGCCCTTTAGGACATCTACAGCACCCAGTGTCACAGGAAGATCAAGAAGATCATCAAGGACCTCAGCCACCCAAGCCACTGCCTGTTCATCCCGCTACCATCTAGGAGATGATACAGTTGCATCTAAGCTGGGAGAGACTGAGAAACCGCTTCAATCTCCAGGCCATCAGACGGTCACCACTAGCCGGCCTCAGCCCAGTAGCCTGCCCTGAACCTCAGTCACTGTTCTAGCCGGCTAACACCCGGTACTCTACCCTGCTGCCCTATGTACATAGTAATAACACTGGTCACTTTAATAGTTTTTACATGCCGGTTTAACCACTTTATATGTATATACTGTATTCTAGTCATGGCTCATCCTATATAACTACTGCTGTACACACCTTTTCTATTCATGTATCTTTACACACCATTTATATGTATGTTCTGTGTGTGTGTGTATATATACACACACAATCCATAAAAACAACAAAATGTCAGAACGAGCAACGTATTCTGACATTTTGTTGTTTTTATGGATTGTGTGTTTTTATTGCTAGGTATTACTGCCCTGTTGGAACTAGAAACAAGCATTTAACTTCATCTGCAATAACATCTGTGTACGCGACCAATGTACTTTGATATCATTATTTGAAGTGGTCTATACGATATTTGACGATGTCCCAATTATTGTTCACTAGTTAGAGAACTAGACTTGATTTTTAGTTAGCCAAGATCATTAACTCGTTAACTCTCTAGCAGCTTATGCCCCACGGCTGGCTGGCTGCTCAGTGGCTGGCTACCTAGCTAGAAAAACATGAGTCATGCAATGCTTATCTTTTCATAAGGTTGACGAACAAGTCTGTTCAGATTGGTAATCCGTGCCTGGTTGTAAGTTACGCTATAGCTAACTAGTAAAGTTTGTAGCTAGAATAAGGATTGGAAAACATATTGTAATTTCTTTAAGTAGAAATGTTAGGCCCCTGTGTGTGTAAAGATACAGATTGAAATGGCTAGAAACAATACCAATACTGACAACCCAATAATTATCCATGTCTTCCCTTTACATTGTACTGTCGCCTGCCTATTTACAGACCCTCTCTCCTTCCTTACAGACTCTCATCCAGCTATTTGTGAATCGCTTGGACTCAGTGGAATCAGTTCTGCCATATGAATATGATGTGTAAGTAGTTGCTCTGACTGGCACATACGTCTTTACTTTCTCTTATTTTTGTTGGATCATTGCTCAGTCATTGTCATCTCTTTTTTTCACAGCTTTGATTTCTGCAAAGATGATAACGAGAGGAGACCGTCTGAGAACCTGGGCCAAGTGCTATTTGGCGAGAGAATTGAGACGTCACCATACAAGGTGGAACTCAATCATAATATGTCTTCCTTGGGGGGGGGGGTGTAGTAGATCACTTTTAAATATTGCAGATATATTTTGGGTTCTATTAATTGTTTGAGTACGTTCTAATCCCCGCTTGATTGAAGTCAACTAACAGCACCTCCCGAGTGGCGCAGCGGTCTAAGGCACTGCATCACTGTGCTTGGGGCGTCACTACAGACCTGGGTTCGATCCCGAGCTGTGTGTGGGAGACGCATGAGGCGGTGCACAATTGCCTAAGCGTCGTCCGGGTTAGGGGAGGGTTTAGCCGGCCGGGATTTCATTTCCCATTGCGCTCTGGCAACTCCTCGTGGAGGGCTGGGTGCCTGCAAGCTGACTTCAATCGCCAGCTGGACGGTGTTTCCTCTGTCACATTGGCTTCCGGGTTAATTGAGCAGTGTGTCAAGAAGCAGTGCGACTTGGCAGGGTCGTGTTTCGGAGGTCACATGGCTCTCAACCTTCGCCTCTCCTGAGTCCGTAGGGGAGTTGCAGGAATGGGGAGAAAACGTGGTTAAAATAATACTTACAGCAATACTGCTACTTGGAGCTATTTTCACTCACATGTAGTTAACTAATTAGGCTACACATATATTCCTAATTTCCTCTTTCTGCAATTGCTGGATTTCCACCCACAGGCAGCCAATCCACCATTTTCATTCTAACCTTATCTCCATTGTGCCGATGTCCACAGATTAACCCATCTTTCCCAGTATTATACAATTTTGCTATTTCCTTTTGCAATACAAAGGATGTATGTTCACTACAGTGAACCTCCCTATTTGTAGCATTTCTACTGATAGTGCTCTAAAAATAAACAATTTACCTAAGAGTATAATGATATTTCCCGTCATTGATTTGTGGTTTTTCAGATCCCCTAACAATGCAGTTTGCAGGTCCATCTGCAAACAGCGACTCTTCCTTGCAGGTTTCATTCATAGTCTGATCTACCACTGGGCTTTAATTACCCTAAAGGTCTTCTGGGCTCAGCTTTCAGGTATTGGATTGCATTGTTTTGTGTTGTCAAATCACTCCTGGAAAGACCGGCTATTCACGCTATCTTGTCTGCCCTGTTCTTCCTGTTATACCCAGTAGGTCTTACAAAGTTATTTTTTTTTCTCTCTTCTCCATTTTCCCTCAGTTCTCATTCAAAAAAGATGTGAAATGCCAGGAATTGTGCACCAAAGTCTATACGAAGGGAAAACCCGAGGATAAGAACATGCTGGACTTCCTTAAGCGAGGAATGCAGTTGAACTACCAGCACCATTGGTGAGCTAATCTTTCTCATGAATAAGTTGAGATAATTGTATGTAATTTTACAGAAAGCATTCCACTTACCCCAAGCATAGTAGGGCCTCTTAGCATGACACTAATCCTATACAACGGGTTAAGACTGTGTTTTTTTGCACAGCTTTTGGTTAGACCGAGATCGATGAACAGGAGACAGATTTGTTTAAACTAAAAACCCTGCAAGTGACCCCCCCCCCCCCCCCCCCCCCAGTGTATTTAGAGTATTTTAATTAGATTTAACAAAAAATGTGTGTGTTTTCAGGATTGTTGACAACATGCCAGTCACCTGGTGCTATGATGTGGAAGACAGCCAGAAATACTGCAATCCTGGATTCCCCATTGGCTGCCTCGTCACCACCGATGGCCGGGCTAAAGATGCCTGTGTCATCAATGTGAGCCATACTGTTACGTTGTCTCGCATACAGGATGGTTGCCCAATATCAATCTGATAATGCCAGAGATTTGAAGCTATGGCAATTGTAGTTCAAGCCAGGCTGTGTTGTTATAGTAATATAATAACACCATCATACGTTTGGACCTTGACTGAGACATGCTGTTTTTTGAATAGCTCTAATGATGACCTGTTTTGTACGTGGTTGTGTTTAGTATACGTATGCACTATGGAATCTGGTGGTAATTGACTGGCATCTTTATCGCTTTCAGTCGGAGTTCAACAAGAAGAATACGTTTTACATCTTCAACCACGTGGCCATCAAAATCACCTACCACAATGGGGAGGGGGAGGGGTGGAGAGGAGCTCGTCTGGTGGCTGCCACACTGGAGCCCAAGAGGTAAGAACTTCAGAAAGACCCAGACAGAGGAAATTGTGTGTGTGTGTAAGCAGATGTATTCATTTTTCAATAGCAGCTCTTGAACTTATTGTCTCCGACGCTTCAGTAGGTGTCTATGAATATGCACTGTCCTATACTCATTGAAAAACTGTTTGCCACACGTTTGTTTGATTTGATTGTTGATCAGTGTCATTTCCACATATCACAAGAGGAGGCCGAAACACCTACTTTAAATAAAAATAAATAAAATCTATATATTTTTTCCACTGCTGTATCTGGCAGGCGTAAATTCACCATGTATCATTAGGTAAATTAATTGGCAGTTCTATTGTTATGGCATGATTTCCAAATGTCCAAACCTAATTATATAAACCATTAAACCATATTCATGAATATGTGTGCTTGAATTAAGTTTTAGCAATCGTCTGTATACACATGAAACTCTGCATATGAAGCACTGAAAGCACCCTCCTTTTATAATACTTTTTAAAGGGTTTTGTGTTGTAGCTGGTTATAAATACAATGCACTAGGTTACAACAGTGCCGGCCCCAAATAAATAAATAAAAAGGGTCAGGGGTCAGGGCCGGGTGATTCGGCTATGCATACTGTAGGCCTGTCGTATGGACTGGAATTATGTGCCTCTTTTAAACCATGAAGCTGGGAGAGAGAACACAACAATGACGGTTCCTTGATTTGTGTAGGACATGTATTTTAATAGGCTAAGTATAGAAACCGTACTAAAATAGATGAATGCGGCTGTCAACTGAGCCGCAAATTCACATGCAAATATTTGCCTCTAAAAAGGAAACCCCTATCATGTGCAGTGCGCATTAGAATGGTGTTTTCCGCTAGGCCTACTTGCATTATGGAACATTTGCGCGTATTGCCATGTGTGCATTGCTGCGCATTAGCCTACAATGTGCAGAAATAATAATGTATCAACATTTTAACAAGCACAATGTCTGTTCCATCAGTCTTGTCGTTTTTAAACTTTTGGGATTTGCGGTGGTTGTATGAACTTTGCATCTATCGTCCCAGAACTGTCCTGAAGTCTGTTTTTGATGTATAGAAGAAGAAGAATTGTGACGCCCTTAATTTCGAGCCCTGGCTAGGCATACTTGTCACAAAAGCAACTGCGACGTTGCATATCTCAGAACAACAGGACACTTTTATATAGGCCTAAGCAAAACGTTTTACAGATGTTGTAAGCCTATTCAAATGATTTAAAATAAAATATGCCGTATAAAAACTTGGATATGGCATCAATCTGTATGCCAGGTTATAACAATAGGCTATAACCACTTGATCAATCGATTCAAATTGGTATTTCAGGAAAACGGACTGCTGCCCACAAAGGTAGGACATCTGACATCTAGGTCATTAATATAAACCTTGAACATGAATTGAATGGAATTGAGACTGTGACCGCGTGCGCAACAATAAAAACAATTTAAAGCGACAATATTCGAATGATAGGCCTTTAAAAAAAAAAAAGCTGCAGCTGCAATTAAAAAAAACAACAATATTATTTAGTCTACATAATAAAAAATAGGTGACCCCCGGGAACTACCGGCTGTAGAACTAGCCATAATACGCAGTGGTCGATGGAGATGAATATACATTTATCATTCAGATATAGTAGGCCTATTACTGTAGCATATAAAGGCTATGTACCTGTCACTGAGATGGTTCATGCTTTATGAACTACGCTCCAGCCATACTGAGATGTGCTATTTTTCCCCACGTGGGATTAAGGATATGCTTTGGGAACACCTGTGCGCTCTGGTGATTTGGCTCGTGATTTTCTAGTGTCAAAGTAGGGCAAACTGATAAATATCAGATTCTTCAGAAGAATTCCAACCTATGGCCTCAAACACACACCGACATGCTCTGAATTGAATTCAAAAATAAGCGACGGCACTTAACTGTTCCGCTTGCCCAGATATAAGGTTTTTTTTATGTTTGTTTGATTGACAGTATCAAAAATGCTGATGCTGAAAAACCAACATGTGAAGGCCTTCCTATGGAGGTTCCTGGAGAGTTTGACAGTGACTTGAAGATCACATACACCTACTCTGTCACCTTCGAGGTATGTTAGACCCATAGAACGATTAACCACAGTGATTTGTTTTGCACATATAAGTACACCATTTTTGAATTTGTGTGGTCCTCAGCATAGTTAATTGAAGTATTCTCTTTTACGAATAATACTTTCTCCATTCACAGGAAAACAATGACATCAAGTGGGCCTCCAGATGGGACTACATTTTGGTCTCAATGCCTCACACCAACATCCAGTGGTTCAGGTCCGTTAGGTCTCTCAAGACAGCCCTCCTAAGATACTTTTTATTATAATTGTTAATTAGGCAAGTCAGTTAAGAACCAATTTTTATTTACAATGATGGTCTACCCCGGCCAAATCTTACAGTAGAGAAAATGTCTAACAGGCCTTCTCTGAGAAAGCCCGTATATCCTAATAGGCAGACACATGTTCTGTAAACACCAGCCCGAGAAGCTTGCAGGAAGTCAAAACAAAAGGTAGTGACTTTGTTTGCTGCTACAAAATCAGTGTTTCATACAATAAGAATCAGTAAGTCCTCTGTCCTTGTACCTCCAGTCTGACGTCAATCACTATCAATAGATATCAGTTTAATCCATAACACGCAGCATCAAGTTTAGTGACCATCAACCCACATCTTAAATGTCACAAACAGAACACTGGAACTCATGTGTCTAACAGAAACTCTAAATATGCTAAACATGTTGTTGCTCGCTCTAAATGTGATAGGAACTTTAGTCACGTTAAATATTCCCATTCCAGTGCTGTTATACAGTAGATTAGAATATGGTGCTCCTCTGCTGCTGTTAGCCATGTTAATTGTGTATGACCTGTGTTCTTTCCAGCATTATGAACTCTCTGGTCATCGTGCTCTTCCTGTCTGGCATGGTGGCTATGATAATGCTAAGGACCCTGCACAAGGACATCGCCAGGTATAACCAGGTGGACCAGGTAAACCAGATTATTCAATTGTATTCTATTGTACGCAAATGAATCCATCAAGAGTGAATGGGTGAGACGGACATGGCAGAGGATTTGTCTGCCAAAAGTTCATGTGTGTTCTGCTTCTTACCGACCCACAAGAATGAAACCCTTGTAACATTTCACATTCACAGGGAGACTTGATAAAGGTTCCATCACTACAAGGAAAATCCATATCCTATGTAAGCTTATCGAAAGCCATTTGAGCACAAACTGGGGATTGGTGTTGTGATTTCTGGGAGCCATCTCTTGAGGCGTCATAAAACTTCAACCTTTTAAAATATGGTGTAGTGCAGGCCATCATTTTACAGCTGCCAAGTCATTTGAGTAAAAAAAAAAAAAAGATTCCATCAATGTTTGTCTGCTAAGCTGAGAGTTCATGTCTACACCATATTTTACAGCCATTGACTAATGTGGCAATGTCATGTGTCTTGATGTGTTTTTTTTGTTGCTGCACTGGCATGTGTTAGACAAGCTGGAAGATAGGCTAATGACTCACTCTTGGTGATTTGGCTGATCCGTAACAAAGCAATTTATATGTGCATAACTTTGACCGTTCTGATTGGTTGTGATTCACTCTAACCCAATAGGAGGATGCCCAGGAGGAGTCTGGGTGGAAGCAGGTGCACGGGGATGTGTTCCGGCCTCCCAGGAAGGGCATGCTGCTTTCTGTGTTCCTCGGCCAGGGAACCCAGATCTTCATCATGACCTTCATCACCCTCTGTAAGTAACTCTTCCTCAGATTTAATAAGCAATGTGCACTCCCAATGCATTACAGCGTCTTCAGAATGGTTTTTCTTTAGTGTAGTAGTTATTACCGTCTCTTATTTGACTTGAGTAATAGTGGTTGTAAAACTGTAGTATGAGTTTTCTGTGTAGTGATGTAGGTTTGTCTCCTCTAGTCCTGGCCTGCTTGGGGTTCCTGTCTCCAGCTAACCGAGGGGCTCTGATGACCTGTTCTGTGGTGCTGTGGGTTCTTCTCGGGACCCCTGCAGGATACGTGTCGTCACGCCTCTACAAGAGTAAGCCTCGTTGACACACACACACACACACACACACATCAGCGTACCACACGTGAATGAACAAATTGAGATTTGCGTTTTTAGAAAGGTACGATATAAATGCTAAAGCCAGGTCATTATCAGTTCAGGACCATGACGTTCCATCCAACCATTCAGTTAGATATGTATTTCTGTTCTGCCTGAACAGTCTCTGTATTCTGTATGCCCTGTTTACAGCTTCTAATTTGAACCCTTGTTTTCCTGTGTGTCCTCAGCTTTCGGTGGTGAGAAATGGAAGACCAATGTCCTGTTGACAGCACTGTTGTGTCCAGGGTAGGTCGGCTGTTCTCATTTTTTAAAAATAAAGTCATTTAACTAGGCAAGTCGGTTAAGAACAAATTCTTATTTACAATGACGGACTCATACTGTAGAATCCATAGCTGCATTCATTTGACACCCTCTCCTCCTTTTAACAGGGAGATGTGTACAGAAGGTTAACATCTCTCCTTTCTTTCTCTCGACCCCGCCCCAGGATTGTATTTGCAGACTTCTTCCTGATGAACTTGATCCTGTGGGTGGAGGGATCGTCGGCTGCCATCCCCTTCGGCACGCTAGTGGCTATCTTAGCTCTGTGGTTTGGCATCTCCGTGCCCCTCACCTTCGTCGGCGCCTACTTCGGCTTCAAGAAACCTGTGAGTCCAAAATCAGACCTCCCCCTCTGTCCATGTAATCTCAATTACAAAACGGATCCTAGATCAGCAGTCCTACTTTAAGATGGATTATTAATACGTTCCATAGGAGAAAAAAAATTGTATTGCGTACAACTTTCCATGTCTTGGTGAGTGATCACACCTCTCTGTCTTGCTCCATTTTATAGGCCATTGAGCAGCCAGTGAGAACCAACCAGATCCCCAGACAGATCCCAGAACAGTCCTTCTTCACCAAGCCTGTCCCCGGCATCGTCATGGGGGGCATCCTGCCCTTCGGCTGCATCTTCATCCAGCTCTTCTTCATCCTCAACAGCATCTGGTAGGGGGGAAAAAACTAATACAATTGTGTGTCTGCCATCTGTCCGACCATGTGTGTCTTATCTTTGTGGTTGAAGCAACTCACCTGCTTAGCTGGGAGTCTTGTTTGATTGATTGATGTAATAAAGTTTTTTTTATTTTTATGTAATCTTCTGTTCCAGGTCTCACCAGATGTACTACATGTTTGGTTTCCTCTTCCTGGTCTTCATCATCCTCCTCATCACCTGCTCTGAGGCCACCATCCTGCTGTGCTACTTCCACTTGTGTGCAGAGGTGAGAGGAAACTACTGTTCACGGGTCTTTCTCTCAGAGTAACGGTCTACTGAAACATTTAGGTGTTAAGTTACTGAGATGTGGATTGTGGTGTACTACGAAATAACATTACGAACATTTTCCAGGGTAGAGTTTCCTGGGACTTCCCAGTGGGCGAAATGGGTGGAAATGACATCACAATGACTTAATTTCGACTGCTGGCTTACTACTTACCTAATGATAATGTGTTTGACTGTTTACAGTCAGACTGCCACTGTCTGTAGCCTAACCTAAGCCCTGTTTCCTGCAGGACTACCACTGGTGGTGGCGCTCCTTCCTGACCAGCGGCTTCACGGCCGTCTACCTGTTTGTCTACGCTGTACACTACTTCTTCTCCAAGCTGCAGATCGTAGGAGCCGCCAGCACCATCCTCTACTTTGGCTACACCTCTATCATGGTGCTCATATTCTTCCTCTTCACAGGTGAGTGAACTGGGAACACTGCGTAAGCCAGGTTTTGATTGTGATACTGAAACAGGTTGGCGTCACCTCAATGAAACATTTACCATGTGTAAGTTGCAAAGACCCGTCCTATTGTTTGTTCACGGACTATGGTTAAGAGGCATAAACTTGGCCATCCTTCAACACCAACTACTTGGGTGTCAGAGTGCTGCTGCTTGCAGTTTTATGAATGACAGTGACAGGTCCTCTGTAGTAGCTATCTGTGTGTTCTCTGTCCCGGTACCTCCAGTTCACATCATTCACTATCAACAGATGAGAACAGTCCATCCAACAGCCAGCTCCAAATTTAGTGACCATCAACCTGCATATTGACAGGTCACAAACTGAACACTGTAAAACATGTGTATAACAGAAAGGGTCAAATGTATAAATAGGCTCAACGTGTTAATTACTCTAAACTGAATATGAACTTTATTGATCTTATGTTTCTGCATGGGGAATGGGAATTGGTTAGTTTCTGAAGAATCCCAGTAGGTTAACGTCAGAAGGGGCAGCTTGGCCCATTCATGTACACATTTACAAGGATGCAGGAACTCGTATCCTGTTCCAGTGACGGCATAAACCTAGGAATGCACTAGTGTTGCGCCACTTTTGTTGGTTCAACCCCCCCCCCTCCCCCGTGACAGGTGTCACTCCTCTGGTTTTACTGGCAGTACAGCTCAGTTGAGGCTCCTCAGAGGAAGAAGGAGCGAACATCCTCAGTGAATTTCAGAAACATTTTAAATAGTGAGACATTAAAGTTATCCTTTTTAGAGAACTATACTAAACTTTCAGCATGAACTGACATGTTGTCCACCCAATCACAGGATTGGAGAATGAATCTAGTACTGAAAGCATAAGGTACAGCTAGCATGGGGGGATTTAGTTGACAGTTTTTAACATTCATTTCTTAAATGGAGGAGCTAGCTATATTTGTATATATTTGTTTTCAGTTACTTAGCTAATGAATGCAGCTAGTTTAGCCTACTCAGAGGGATGCTATCTATGTTAGCTAGCTGGCTATGGCTATCAAACACTGGAACTCTTCCAAGTCAAGGTAAGCTTTTGGTTTTATTAATTTATTGCCACTGGGGCCCCTTGGTGTAACTGTTCTTGTAGTTATGTTGACTATGACATTGGCTAATGTGGGGAAAACGATGTAGGCTGTGTGTAGAGGCTAGCAGTTATGATATGAAGGTAATTTTTTTTTTGCCTGGTCAGACACCTGATGTGTTGCGTCCACCATTGTTCCTGTAACCAAGAAAGCATAGATAACAAAACTAAATGTAGCATTCACATCTGTCAGCATGAAGTGCTTTGAGAGACTAGTCAAGGCTCATATCAACTCTACCTTACCTGACACCCTAGACCCACTTCAATTTGCTTACCACCCCCAGTAGATCCACAGACGATGCAATCGCCATCGCACTGCACTCCGCCCTATCCCATCTAGACGAGGAATACCTATGTAAGAATGCTGTTCATTGACTATAGCTCAGCATTCAACACCGTAGTACCCTCCAAGCTCATCATTAAGCTCAGGGTCTGAACCTCGCCCTGGGCAACTGGGTCCTGGACTTCCTGACGGGCCATCCCCAAGTGGTGAAGGTAGGAAACAACACCGCCACTTCGCTGATCCTCAACACAGGGGCCTCACAAGGGTGCATGCTCAGCCCCCTCCTGTACTCCCTTTTCCCCCATGCGTGCTTGGCCACGCTCTCGTGTAGACACGAGAAGGAATTATACAACGATCAAAGGGATCATGCTGTTTGTATGTGGATGCTATGAAAATGAACTGTGATCAGGGGTGTATTAATTCTGCCGAAACATAAACATTTATTAAATGGAAGCAAACTGAATGAGACGGGGATAAACATACCTAAATTTGTGCAATAGAAACTCTTGTTTGCAACAGTTGGGCTAATGATTACACCCAAGATCAGCTAGATGCAGGCAATAGTGTGCAAAGCGGTATTGTGTCACTGTAACCTTGATTACTAAACATTTTTTTTCTATCGACCTGTGCACCTACGTTGTAAACTTTTCATAGGCTAGGTTGTAGCAACCTCATGATGGGTATAGGGACATTTTGAGTATCATGTAGTAGCCTAAATATATCGATGTTACATTGAACTGGGTGAATGGAATATGAATGACAGTCATCCAATATGCTGTAATAGAAATGAGGCCATGGTACAGCTACACTGTGCTAAATGTAACCTTTTAAAACTTTTACTGCAGATGTCTCTGATTTCCAGCAACGTCTTTAAGTTGTCTTTGATGCTGGAGTGGATCCTTGAAACAGACTAAATAAAGGACATTTTTATGGTTGATCATAATGTTAAAGGAATAGTGTGTAGTATAAATGTAGTATAAATGTGGTAATTTATACTGCAGAGAAACAGACCAGTGTTTTGAATCGGTTATATTTAGTGACTTTGCCTCTTCCTGGTTCCTGTGCCAAGTCTGGCACTGAGCAGCTCATGCATATGCTGAGAGAAGGGAGGTGACATGACAAGGCTCCCCTCTGTCAGGTCTAGAAAGGCCAGACTGACTGTTCTACACAGTAAACCCCTCTCACTCAACCGTATGGGGGGGAACTGGTCAGAGGAGCTGTGGCGTAACAGCACTCAGCCCTGCTCTCTGGTCACCTCCATGTTCCTGCTCGTGCATTATACAGTGCATTCGGAAAGTATTCAGTTCCCTTGACATTTCCCCCTCATCAATCTACATACACTACCCCATAATGACAAAGCAAAAACAGGTTTTTAGAAATGTTTGCAAATGCATTAAAAATAAAAAACAAATCCAAATGTATGTAAGTATTTAGACCCTTTACTCAGTACTCTGTTGAAGCACCTTAGGCAGCGATTACAGCCTTGTCTTGGGTATGACGCTACAAGCTTGGCACATCTGTATTTGGGGAATTTCTCCCATTCATCTCTGCAGATCCTCTCGAGCTCTGTCAGGTTGGATTGGGAGCGTCGCTGCACAGCTATTTTCAGGTCTCTCCAGAGATGTTCGATCAGGTTCAAGTCTGGGCTGTGTCCTTGAGTGGCCCAGCCATTCAGTGACTTGTTCCACTCCTGCGTTGTCTTGGCTGTGTGCTTCGGGTCGTTGGAATGCGAACCTTCGCCCCAGTCTGAGGTCCTGAGCGCTCTGGAGCAGGTTTTCATCAACGATCTCTCTGTACTTTAATCCGTTCATCTTTCCCACAATCCTGACTAGTCTCCCAGTCCATGCCGCTGAAAAAACATCCCCACAGCATGATGCTGCCACCACCATGCTTCACCGTAGGGGTGGTGCCAGGTGTCCTCCAGACGTGACGCTTGGCTTTCAGGCCATAGAGTTCAATCTTGGTTTCATCAGCCCAGAGAATCTTGTTTCTCGTGGTCTGAGAGTCCTTTAGGTGCCTTTTGGCAAACTCCAAGCTGACCACCGTGTGCTTTTTACTGAGGAGTGGCTTCTGTCTGGCCACTCTACCATAAAGGCCTGATTTGGTGGAGTGCTGCAGAGATGGTTGTCCATCTGGAATGTCTCTGAATGTCCTTGAGTTGCCCAGTTTTGAACCCGATCTAACATCTCTGGTGAGACCTGAAAATTGTTGTGTAGCAACACTCCCCATCCAACTTATGTAAATGTGATATTTCCATAAATATATATTTTTTTTTATAGAGGGGGGGACAATTTAATCAATTTAAGAATAAGGGTGTAACAAAATGTGGAAAAATTAAAGGGTTCTGAATACTTTCCGAACGTACAGTATGTGCACATATAGTGTTCATCAGACCTGACATGTTAGCCAAGATCAACAGGCCCTCCCCTGGTCTCCTCAGTGAGACATTTGACTGGACTTTAGCTTTTATCAGCACTGTTAAAACGGAGCACACGCCTCTTTTTTTTTTTTTTTAGGTCATCAGCAAACAAGTAACGGACGTATTAGGCATTGCTGCTTGTAGTACTTGATCTGTGGTTAATCATCCTAAAGGTATTCATTTTAGAGATGGCGACTTTCGTCTCCTAGAAATTGATGTGAGGCAGCGCCCAATTTACCAGTTGCCATGGATTCTCCCTGACTACGGCTGTTATGGCAACTTCCCCGCGCTGGCACTCAAAATATATAGCTGTGTACCATGAGAGCAATGTGGGCGTTTACTTCGTGTCCACACACAACAATGCTGTGATGAACAGAGCTGCCTCCCTCAGTCCTTACTGTGGTGTGGAACAGTTAGAAATGGACAAAGGGTTGACATGGTAACAGCCCTCTTTGGCGCCTTGTCTTACACACCCAATACAGTGGGGCAAAAAAGTATTTAGCCAGCCACCATTTGTGCAAGTTCTCACACTTAAAAAGATGAGAGAGGCCTGTAATTTTCATCATAGGTACACTTCAACTATGACAGACAAAATGAGGGAAAAAAATCCAGAAAATCACATTGTAGGATTTTTAATTAATTTATTTGCAAATAAAACCAAAGTAACAAAGCCTACCATCAGTAACACACTACGCCGCCAGGGACTCAAATCCTGCAGTGCCAGACGTGTCCCCCTGCTTAAGCCAGTACATGTCCAGGCCCGTCTGAAGTTTGCTAGAGAGCATTTGGATGATCCAGAAGAAGATTAGGAGAATGTCATATGGTCAGATGAAACCAAAATATAACTTTTTGGTAAAAACTCAACTCGTCGTATTTGGAGGACAAAGAACACCATACCTACTGTGAAGCATGGGGTGGAAACATCATGCTTTGGGGCTGTTTTTCTGCAAAGGGACCAGGACGACTGATCCGTGTAAAGGAAAGAATGAATGGGGCCATATATTGTGAGATTTTGAGTGAAAACCTCCTTCCATCAGCAAGGGCAATGAAGATGAAACGTGGCTGGGTCTTTCAGCATGACAATGATCCCAAACACACCGCCCGGGCAACGGAGTGGCTTCGTAAGAAACATTTCAAGGTCCTGGAGTGGCCTAGCCAGTCTCCAGATCTCAACCCCATAGAAAATCTTTGGAGGGAGTTGAAAGTCCGTGTTGCCCAGCAACAGCCCCAAAACACCACTGCTCTAGAGGAGATCTGCATGGAGGAATGGGCCAAAATACCAGCAACAGTGTGTGAAAACCTTGTGAAGACTTACAGAAAACGTTTGACCTCTGTCATTGGCAACAAAGGGTATATAACAAAGTATTGATAAACTTTTGTTATTGACCAAATACTTATTTTCCACCATAATTTGCAAATAAATTCATCAAAAAATCCTACAATGTGATTTTCTGGATTTTTTTTTCTCATTTTGTCTGTCATAGTTGAAGTGTACCTATGATCAAAATTACAGGCTTCTCTCATCTTTTAAAGTGTGAGAACTTGCACAATTGGCTGACTAAATACTTTTTTGCCCCACTGTATGTGAAATAGGACACCATGTAAGGAAAGTCGATACAAAACTACTACTGAAGCCATTCGTTTTTTTTTTTTCCATAGTCGGCCTATGGTTTAATGATGACATCCTCATAGGAACTTGGCATTTTAAGGCCAAATAAGTAGCCTGTATTGCTGGAGCAGTGTCAGACCCTATCTTAAGACTGGGATAATCAGTATTGGAAAGGGCTGATCATCGCTACCGAAAATAAATCGAATAAAAAGATCTTCATTCCCCCGGCCGCTCAGGGTCTTCATCTGAATAATCCTAATCTGCCCTATTTCTAATTGCCTTTTTTTTAAAAAGAAAAGACGTTTCTTATTTCTTTTCACTTCCTCTAAACTTTGATCAAAACTAAAGCCGGGAGTTTCTTGTACGGCCCCCATTGAGATGTCAGATACAGGCTTTGAGTTTGACGAATTCTTCATCTCCTGGGATTTTGCCCAATTAACATTTTATCTACTGGGTTCTCTCCAGAGAGGAGCTGAAACAAACTGAGCTATCTCTTGATTTCTTTCTGCCAAACGGAATGCTGGTTGGTGCCTACTGCCTTGGCAGACTTGTGGCTTTATCTTCTTTTTTCCAGCCACCTCTTTCAGTCGGAATTGATCAGTCTTTTAAAGGAGGAGAATTTGGTGGTGCTGAGTGAGATAGCGAGCCGGGCGGCTACAAGATGTGACGCCAGGGTTATTTTGGGAGCATATGCTCCTAAAGTGCCACGCCCTGAGAGCTTTCATTAGTTTTGTGTTTTTATTCATTCGTTTCTGCTCCCCTCCTCCCTGCGCTCCACGGCGCCCCACGTCTCACTGCTAAAATCATCCCTGTGTCGATGAAACCGCATCCCATTCAAAAGCCACACGCGCCTTACCTCCCTGCCTTACCCAGGTGTTTCAATAGGCTGATGTGGGTTCTGGCAAGATTACAAATTCAATGTTTTTCTTTTCAAGTTCGGTGTCCTAACGTGACCCTTTGTATGTATTATGTTGCGTGTAATGTACACTGTGTAATTTGTATACAGCAGTAATGTGTGTCTAAAGACAATTTTTCCCCTCTAGAAATTAAACCCTGTCCTTTCTTCGCAGGTACCATTGGCTTCTTTGCCTGCTTCTGGTTTGTAAATAAAATCTACAGTGTGGTCAAGGTGGACTAAAGGAAGGAGGCCAGCCTCCCTGCTCTCCCAGTGCAGCGCTTTTACAGTGGACCGTTATGAGGAAAGGAAGCCCTTTGAATACACTCTGACTTGAAACCATCCCATATCTCAGAAAAGACCTGAAGAAGGCCTTCCTTTGTTTTAAGCTTGGAAACTTGATATGTCGCTGTCGTTGTTTTTTGCTTTTACCGTCTGCCTAAGATGAAGTGATGTTTGATTTGACTTGCGCCGTGATCCTCCAGGTTAGTTCCAAACATCTAATTGAACGGGCGACTACATAGGGGTGGGTGGTGAAGGATGAGCTGGAATGCTTTTATTTTCCCTTTCTAAATTAAATCAAATACGTACTTTTATTTTGCTTTTATATTCTCAGAACCCCAAACATCTATTTACGTGTTTTGTTTTTCAAAAACTCTGCTGTAATGAGAATATATAAATGTTGATACTTTAAAAATGTGACCTATATGGAACTGTCCTTTTTAAAAAATAAAATGTTGAATGTTTGTTTTATATCTGTTTGGACAGGTGTTGATTGGGGCTATAGAATCCTAACCATTAATGGCCTGTATTATAGTTTACCGTATAAATGACCATGCCATGATATAATCTGTTTGTTCTCTTATTATTTTGGTTTATATGAAAATAAGAATAAATAGCAACCGTGGTTATGAAGCACGTGGTAGATTAATTTGCTATAACAGTGGAAATGTAAGCCCAAGCGTATGACTCATCGACATATATATATATATATATTTTTTTTTAAATATCTCACACGGCACAGGAGGAAGCAAGTTGGTAGTTTACGCAAATGCATTACAGTATTTCTTATTAGGTAACTTACTGTAACTAATATGTATAAAACTACTGCAGCTCTTTCTTTTTAGCAGTGTGGAGTCATCGCCTAAGGTGATAATGTTTTTACAAATAATAAATACATTTGATTCATTGGCAAGAGCTACTGCATTTTCACTTTCTCTATACTCAGATGGAATTGGTGATGTCATTTGAACATTTTCCCACCTTTTTAAAGAGGCAACCCGGGATTGGTACATACATTTTTTTTTTTTTACTTAAATGAATGATATACAGGCATATATTCTTCAAGAATCAAACACTTGACTGGGTTGCCTCTTTGTTTTTCAAATGCCGGATTGCCTCTTTAAAGGAAAAGCATCACTCTTACTGACATTGCATTAAAGGAGTTCTGTTCAGCGTTGTCAACTCACATTTTATTAATTTTTATAAATGAACACATCCTCGGACCATGTTGAAAATTCTGAACTATAAAAAAAAAGCACAATAGAAATCCACACATCTCTAGTTTTTAAATAAGGACTGCATATAAAACATGTTGTTTACTTTAGTTTCACTATGACATATTCAACAGGAAACATATCACACAGTACTTTTTACAATAGTGTCTATTGTCAACTCTCTCCAAGTCAACTACCTTTTAAACAAAATAGCTGAAAATTGAGGTTCTCAGCACTCGAGTCTATTTCACTCATACGTAACACTTCAGCCTCTCAACATGCATACAGATTACACTTGCTGAAGGACTTCCACTCAGAACAGAGAAGAACCAATGCTGAAAAGAACTACTGTAACACAATATCAGCACCATGCTCCAGTTTGGTAACCAACAGGTCTGTGACGAGCTTGCTTTAGATTGAACAATTTCACTTGAGGTACTATGAAAACCAACCGTTATGGTTCCTCAAGACCATGGTCAGAGACTGATCTCTACATATACTGTACATTCATCATGGCTTTGAGCAATACATTTCCGAATCAATATGCACACATTTGTATGAGTTATGTACATTTTACCGTATTGAATATTTTAACCAATATTTTGAGGTCGACACATGAATAAAATCCCTGGTAATGGTTTACAGTACATTGCAACCTGTTTCATATCGATGGATACTTAATGCACTATGCTCTGCTAAAGTGCAAAGATAAAGTAACACCAATACTGACATGGTATACTAATACTATCTACGCTTTACAGAAGCTGCAAAGTGGGCAAATATGGAGTCAGTGGAGCCCTACCATGACGCATGGCCGCATTCAGGCAAGATGGGGATTTTGTTAGAGCTCTCAGCCGGCCTCCTTTGAACCTCTGAGATGAGAGAGCCAAACTGGCTAAGGCAAACATGAACAGTGTACCTCTCAGAAGGCTGTCTAGAGCAGTTCCCTTGGTAGTGGATGGGAACAGTCAATGAGACACTGCACAGCTCAGTAACAAGAGGTGCTTTGAAAGGGAACCAGACGGTACAGGGGCAGAGAGAGTGGTGTTCACAGGCTCAAGAGGCTTCAAGGACATGCATGGGCACTCCACAGTCCCCATAACACCCTGAGTTTATTGGCAACACTGGCAGGCTGCTTAATCTTACTGAGTAATGGGGCACAGGCATAATCTTACTGAGTAATGGGGCACAGAGATAATCTTACTGAGTAATGGGGCACAGGGATAATCTTACTGAGTAATGGGGCACAGGGATAATCTTACTGAGTAATGGGGCACAGGGATAATCTTTCTGAGTAATGGGGCACAGAGATAATCTTACTGAGTAATGGGGCACAGGGATAATCAGAGAATCTTACTGAGTAATGGGGCACAGTGATAATCAGAGATAATTTTACTGAGTAATGGGGCACAGAGATAATCTTACTGAGTAATGGGGCACAGGGATAATCAGAGATAATCTTACTGAGTAATGGGGCACAGGGATAATCAGAGATAATCTTACTGAGTAATGGGGCACAGAGATAATCTTACTGAGTAATGGGGAACAGAGATAATCTTACTGAGTAATGGGGCACAGAGATAATCTTACTGAGTAATGGGGCACAGGGATAATCAGAGATAATTTTACTGAGTAATGGGGCACAGAGATACTCTTACTGAGTAATGGGGCACAGGGATAATCAGAGATAATCTTACTGAGTAATGGGGCACAGGGATAATCAGAGATAATCTTTCTGAGTAATGGGGCACAGAGAATCTTACTGAGTAATGGGGCACAGGGATAATCTTACTGAGTAATGGGGCACAGGGATAATCAGAGATAATCTTACTGAGTAATGGGGCACATAGATAATCTTACTGAGTAATGGGGCAAAGGGATAATCAGAGATAATTTTACTGAGTAATGGGGCACAGAGATAATCTTACTGAGTAATGGGGCACAGAGATAATCTTACTGAGTAATGGGGCACAGGGATAATCAGAGATAATTTTACTGAGTAATGGGGCACAGAGATAATCTTACTGAGTAATGGGGCACAGGGATAATCAGATAATCTTACTGAGTAATGGGGCACAGGGATAATCAGAGATAATCTTTCTGAGTAATGGGGCACAGAGAATCTTACTGAGTAATGGGGCACAGGGATAATCTTACTGAGTAATGGGGCACAGGGATAATCAGAGATAATCTTACTGAGTAATGGGGCACAGGGATAATCAGAGAATTTTACTGAGTAATGGGGCACAGAGATAATCTTACTGAGTAATGGGGCACAGGGATAATCAGAGATAATCTTTCTGAGTAATGGGGCACAGAGAATCTTACTGAGTAATGGGGCACAGAGATAATCTTACTGAGTAATGGGGCACAGGGATAATCTTACTGAGTAATGGGGCACAGGGATAATCATGGATAATCTTACTGAGTAATGGTGCACAGAGATAATCTTACTGAGTAATGGGGCACAGAGATAATCTTACTGAGTAATGGGGCACAGGGATAATTTTACTGAGTAATGAGGCACAGAGAATCTTACTGCTGAGTAATGGGGCACAGAGATAATCTTACTGAGTAATGGGGCACAGAGATAAATGGGGATAGTAGATGAGATTCTGGAAATGCAGAAGGACAACTGTGCATATGATAGGTAGCTAGTTGTGATAATTCTGCTGCTAAACTAGTGAATCAGATTCATGAATTACATGAATCACCTGTCATTTAGGTCCCTCTCAGCCATCTCTTCCTTGACATCATGTGTTATATTATACAGTACAGTTACAATATTATTGCACTACAGGCAGGGTGAGTAGTAATACTCCTCACAGGAGACAAACATAATTAGCTGTCACCATGAGGAGTTTGTGGTCTGTAACAACGGTTAGAACAGTCAAATACATTTGCGGCATGTTCTTTCAATTTGATATGATAGTACTGATCTGTTTCGTGGATGTTTGACATAGATTTTTCTCTGAGGGTAGAAAACACTCAAAATTACGCATCAACCATAACTGAACAGTAGGAGAACTAACAATGGCTTTTCAAGGAAAACACTGCAGGACAGGTCTCATTGTGATGTGTAATGGAAACGGCAGATATAGGAGACATTTTCTTCAGATCGACAACCTTTTTATCCATTCAACAGGGGTGGAGTTTTCTTTTGTCAAACTTTCTTTATTGCAAAAAATGATGATAGAAACTGTGTTTTTCTGAAAAATGTATTGCCAAATACTTTTGATTTCAACACGCACTATGAAGCGCCACTCCACATTTGAATTCTAAATGCCTACAGCCTGCTAAATCAATGTTTTAACTATAAAAAAATTGTTTCTTTGCAGGATCCTTGGCCCGACTTTCAAGAATGGCTGAATTGCTTCACATAGATTTTCTGGTTGGCTGGATGCAAGTGTCACCACCCAATTATTCTAGGCTGTCGACAATTTATTAATGCGCAATTTGCCTAAACGGGTCATGGAAGCACTTCAACCACTTCATTTTTATTCGACACTATAGGTTTTTCCCGAAAACGTGTTTTATTCGTTGTGACGTCATTACGTACAGCTGTTTTTATCGACATAAGTTTGTTTTAAATGGAAACTCACTATGCAAACTTTCTAAACGTCAACAAAAAAAATTACTGGACAAGTTCATGGAAACATAGCTATTGTCAGAATGGAAAACCCTGTAGACCAGAAGGCAAATCTGCTCAAGTTTAGCCATGCTGAATAACCATGTCTTCACTGGAGGGGAAAACTGCCACACGAAAAACAGTTCAACCCATCTCCCAGGCTGTTTCGCTGTAGACTTGTCTACTACGTGGTGGTGTGGACGGTGAGCTCTCTCTCAGAGCTCAGGCTGGTGGAGGTGGTGTCTTTGCGGCTGTCCCTGGACCTCCTATCCATGGTGGAGGAGGTAGCCTCCGTGGTGGTGCCCTCCTCCCAGGTGCGGAGGTGGCAGACGCGGGCAGCCAGGCTGGGCAGATGGGGCTGCGTGGATCGTCCGTCGGTCACGGTGAAGCAGCTGTCCTGTGCAGAGGTGTGGAAGAGAAGGCCCTGCCTGCAGAGTGGACCACACAGTAGGGCCAGGAACTCCTTCCTCACACTGCGGTGCATGTAGCCGTAGATGTAGGGGTGGAGGCAGCACTGCAAGAAGAAGAGCACCAGGGCTAGGGAGGCCAGCCATGGAGGCACAGCAGCACTGGAGCGAATGGACATCGTGTTGAGAACACTGTAAGGTCCCATGCTCAGGATGTACGATGCCATGATAACAAACACCACCCGGGCTGCCTTGCAGTGGTAATGGAAACGTCTGTGCCTGCCCCGAATGGGGTACCCCCCGGCTGAGAAGGAGTCCAAGGGTGGGGGTGGCTGTTGGGGCAGGCGCTGAGGGCTGCCGATGCAGGGGGCCTGGGGGTCCGGAGGCTGGTTAGTTTGGGACTTAGAGTGGGTCTGGATGGGGTGCACCAGGGCGTTCTGCCTCCTTGCTGCCCTGAACACCATCCAGTAACAGCCCAGCATGATGAGCACAGGCAGCCAGAAGGAGAACGTGGCAACCAGGGCTGAGTAGGACAGGCTAGAGGACCACACCACAGAACACACGTTATGCCTGCGGTCAAAGTCTATGGCCCCCCAGCCGTAGAGGGGTGGCGTGCTCTGGAGCAGGCTGAGCACCCAGGTGCATGCGATGAGGTTGGTGCCCAGATGAGGGGTCATACGGGTGGGGTAGGACAGTGGGTGGATGATAGCCAGGTAACGGTCCACCGACACCACGATGATGGTGTTGACCCCGGCAAAGGCAAACAGGTGCATGAGCACCACCAGGGCCTGGCAGAGGCGGGCGTCCAGGGGCCACACGCCGGGCATAGTGGCAGCGATGGCGAAGGGCATGACCAGCACGGTCTGGAGCAGGTCTGCCAGGAGGAGGTTGAGCACGAAGCGGTTGGCCACGTGGAGGAGCTGAGGCTTCCTCTGGAACACCAACAACACCACCACGTTACCAAACAGAGACACACACACAATGGCTGAGATCAGCACCATCTTCACTATGCTGTTGGCCACCGACGGCCAATCTGTGGGGCCAGGAGGACCAGAGGAACCAGGGTCCCAGGGCACGGTGCTGGAGTTACTGCCCACACTGGGCGCCTCGGAAGTGGGCATGCTGAGGCTGGTGGGGTGAGGGAGACAGCATGTGTGGCTGTAGCTCCGACAGGGTCCCCAGTTTCCACCCGACGTCTCACAGGTCCTTTTTATCTGTCAGTCGAATTTCCATCTTGAAGGAGAGGATGACAGAGAAGAGAAAAGCACAAGCTCAAACGGGCTTTCAAACATCATAACATGTCACACTCTAATTCTAAAGGACTACACTGTTGAGGCGGATTCATTTCACACTGAATTCATTCATTTAGCTGCAAGACCATTGCACACATGCAGTGGCTTGTGAAAGTATTCACCCCCCTTGGCATTTTTCCTATTTTGTTACAACCTGGAATTAATATTGATTTTTTGGGTGGTTTGTATAATTTGTTTTATGGCAATTGTTCTTTGTAACTGCTGCATTAGACATGTAAAGAGAGTATCACAATGAGTTTGCCTGTGCCAATTTGAGACGCAATCACCAGACACATTAGGCTACTGATCTCACGGACCAAAATCCACAATTTCACGAGACACAGTATTAATACATACGCCACTTTAAATGCAAATAAATATATATTTTAAACATAGGCGAATTGAAATGAAGAAGGTAAAGGATTCAAACAACCCCCTCCGAATTTCCATTGTTCCTCCTTGCTCACTGATGTCCCCATACAATCAATTGTAGACATGCAATTGATAGTGTATCTTCTGCTCTTCATTGTTTCCAAACAGCAACAAAAATATCACTGAGAATATACGTTTTACCTTGAAATGGCCATCTTTGTTATGTGTCGGATTCTGTTGAGATGCTGTAGGCTGGTGTTTTGGTCGGTGATGATGCTCCGTTCTCCTCAGCACCAGATCGCTGGTTCCCCCATTGATACGGTTCGATTGTCATTGCTTCGCCGCGCTCCCATTTTAGTCAGTCACTGCTGTATCGTCAATGTCAGCAGCCTCCCCACGGCTTGTCATCACTCACTCAGCGGGGGCATCTTATTTTCACAAGCATATAACCTCCACTGCTCTTTACTGTTAATTTTCATGACAGATCAAACCTAACGGACTAGAAATACTGCGCTTACCCATTGATAGTGGGTTAGCCCTATACACAGTCGATTCGAGCTTGTCATAAAACAACGACACCTGCCTTGTGAGACTGATAGCTGCTCATCTGTAATCAGCTACATTAGCCCCATTTTCTCTTTGTGCAAAATGCAAAGGATCTTTGGTTAATCCCCGCATGGTTAACTTCCCCCATGCATTCAAATTTCAATCCTGATTTAGATCGATGTACACTACATTACCAAAAGTATATGGACACCTGCTCATCAAACCTCTCATTCCAAAATCATGGGAATTAATATGGAGTTGGTTTTCCCTTTGCTGCTATTACAGCCTGCATTCTTCTGGGAAGACTTTCCACTACATTTTGAAAAATTGCTGCGGGGACTTGCTTCCATTCAGCCACAAGAGCATTAGTTAGGCCTGGCATGCAGTCAACGTTCCAATTAATCTCAAATGTGTTCAAGAGGGTGTTGAGGTCAGGGCTCTGTGCAGGCCAGTCAAGTTCTTCCACACTGATCTCGATAAACCATTTCTGTATGGACCTCGCTTTGTGCACGGGGGCATTGTCATGCTGAAACAGGAAAGGGCCTTCCCCAAACTGTTGCCACAAAGCTGTAAGAACAGAATCGTCTAGGATATCTTTGTATGCTGTAGCGTTAAGATTTCCCTTCACTGGAACTAAGGGGCCAGGCCCGAACCATGAAAACCAGCCCCAGACCATTATTCCTCCTCCACCAAACGTTACTCCACCAAACGGCACTATGCATGAAGACAGGTAGCGTTCCCCTGGCATCCGCCAAACCCAGAAATAGTACATCAGAGTGCCAGATGGTGAATCGTGATTCATCACTCCAGAGAACACGTTTCTACTGCTCCAGAGCCCAATGGCAGCAAGCTTTACACCACTCCAGATGACGCTTGGCATTGCGCATGATGATCTTAGGCTTGTGTGCGGCTGCTTGTCCATGGAAACTCATTTCATGATGCTCCTGACGAACAGTTGTTGTGCTGACGTTGCTTCCAGAGGCAGTTTGGAACTCTGTAGTGAGTGTTGCAACCGAGGACAGATGATTTGTATGCGTTACACACTTCAGCACTCGCCGGTCAAGTTATGTGAGCTTGTGTGGCCTACCACTTCACAGCTGAGCCGTTGTTGCTCCTAGATGTTTCCACTTCACAATGACAACACTTACAGTTGACCGGGGCAGCTCTATCAGGGCAGAAATTTTACAAACTGACTTGTTGAAAAGGTTGCATCCTATGACGGTGCCACGTTGACAGTCACTGAGCTCTTCAATAAAGTAATTCTACTGTCAATGTTTGTCTATGGAGATTGCATGGCGGTGTACTCGATTTTATACACCTGTCAGCAACGGGTGTGGCTGAAATAACCAAATCCACTAATTTGAATGGGTGTCCACATACACTATATACACAAAAGTATCATCAAATGGGATTTTCCATTGTTTTGCACTATCAAATCAAATGTTATTTGTCACATGTGCTGTATACAACAAACAGGTATAGACTTTACCATGAAATGCTTACTTAGGTGCCCTTCCCCAATAAAATAAATGGAAAAATGTAACTCTAAATTTATATTTGTGACCAAACTAGATCAAAGTAATTTACTGGAGTAAAGGCCTACACCTCGGAAATATCCACAGGTGCATTTTGTATGGATGGTAGGCGCACACTTGCATCCATGTTGAATCATTTGAATCATTGTCAAATGATTTGATAGTAAAATCCTAAAGCTATGTATAGCTACATGACAATGTGTGGAGTTTCATGTGTAGGCCTTCTATCCCAGTTTGTTTTATTGGATCTTCAATAATCTTAATGGTCTCTTAAATAATCCAATCAGACAGTTGATGAAGTGGGTATCATAATGTCTGGGATGTAAACAACATAGTGTGTCAGGAGCTGGCACAGCAACTGGACACAACCTGCAGTGAGTGAGATAGAGCTTTTCCTGATCCTGACCACATGATCTGAGACTGACCAGTAAGAAATCTGGGTGTTTGGATCTTTAAACCAGGCTATAATTGGCTCTGGATTTGTTTCTTGTTCAGATCATATGATCAGGAAATATGTAAAACCATGTATGCAATAATTCATAATTAATATAAATAGACCAATCGTCTTGCAGAAGTAGAACTAGGTTAGTTTTGACTTGAAACTGTCCTAGATTGAATGTGTTAATTACATCATCATCCGGAAGTCTTTGCAGTTGAAAGCGTGGAGAAACAAAAGCATCTAGGATACTCTGCCCAATCCAATTAAACTGTAGCATCCGCAGCCTCGTTCTATTCATGGTCTGTATTGAAGCCTCTTGTTACCAGTCTGCAGAATCTAAGGCATCAAAAAGTCCTTTGAAGTGCTGAGTAAGCACTCCCTGTTAGATTTGACTGCATATTAAATGCTTGGTGGCTCTAGGAAGACGTTCCTCTTCTTCCTCCTTATTGCACCATGGCCCCTGGTTCAAAGGGAGCCCCGCGGGCCCAGCAGCCTGCAGTGGCCTGTGGGATTACACTCTGTTCCTGTGGCTCTGTCAGGGAAACCCTCAGGGGCCACACACACACTGGGCAGGAAGGGCCCCCTTGTCTCTGGAGACTTCCAGCCAATACTACCCAGGTGTGAGGCCCCTATAACTCCCTCTGTCTCTCTTTCTCTCTCACACACAGGCTGTTAACTAGTGCTCATTATAACCTTTGGCAGAGATGAGATGGATCAAAAGAGAAAGTCACAGTGTTGAAAAGAACCACAGAGAGGAGAGAGAGAGGAAATGAAACATATTTAGTCCCCAGACTGTTGATCGGAAGAACTAACGTTCCCAATGATCAGCCATGGAAATGGATTCCTTGATGACTTCAATCAAGTTGTAATATGAACCAGTCTGATGAGGGAGAGCTATATTTGGGAGAGGCATTGCACTTTGGGTTTGGGCACTCATGATACTTCAGACCAGGCCCAGCTACTACTGCTTTTGGAGGTGTAAAGTACGAATAGGTGGGTGGGAGAAAAAAAAACGTCTATGTGTGAAGTGGCTAAAGGTCTGTGTTAGCTCTCTGAGGGGCTCTTTCCCAACACCCAGGTAGCAGGCCAAGGTCACAGAACCCTGTTCTTTTGTCAGATGAAGATTGAGCCATCAAATGTTCTGTGTATCAGTGGCTTGTCAAACATTACAACAATGTGTGTGGGTAGTATGTGAGGAAATCTCTTATTACAGTTGTAAATGAGGAAGATTTTAAATGCACCATTTGTTTAGTGATGCCATTGGTTTTCAACTGTCATAACAGAGTGGTTTTATACTGCCATCTGGTGCTGAAATTAAGACTTTTAATCAGATTTTCTTTGGGGGGGGGGGCTGGAAATGTACTGATTCATAGTTATCGTAATTATTTCACCATACATCACTACATTCATCTTAATTGAACGGATTAATGTAAATAATTAGAAAAAAAATTTAAAGACTTCATATAACCACGAATATTAACTTAGCACTTACCAAAAATGTATGCAGAGTGAAGTGTGTGGCAATGTCATTAGCAACAGCTTAGCCCACACCATTCTGATTCTGAACCACTGATATCCAAATCTTCATGGTTAGCATTCCCTTCACATTGCCCATCCACATGCTTAATACATCAAACTACATGACATGATTCAACAATTGCCTCAAATCTACTGCTGTGCTGCCTCATCATAAATGTATTAGGCATATTAAGTACTATATAGCCTAGCTTAGAGAGCTCTTTGATGGACATGCATAAAACATATATGTAAAGTTCCATTTTTCATTGACAATTCATTAGGGCAGCTAGACATTCAATTGCTGAAAGGCAAGTCAGACTCACTGCTCTTGTAACTGAGCCAAAATGAAAACGTTAAATGGATGAACTTACTGAGTTAAAACACTCTGGTAGCAGCCGAGTCAAATGTATTTAGAGACTACCAAGTCTACCTTCCCATACATGTTTTGCTTTATTCTTCTTGGAAAATTCCATAACATCTGTTCATTAGGGGGTCAGGGAATGTTCACAAACAAACAAACACACACACACACACACACACACACACACACCACACACACACACACACACACACACACACACACACACACACACACACACACACACACACACACACACACACACACACACACACACACACACACACACACACACACACACACACACACACTTTAATAGGCAGTTCCAGGTGAAACAAAAAGGAGAGCAGTCATTGGTAAAGTCAATCAAACATCCATCCGGTTTATTACGAGTCTAGCTGGCCCTTTCTGAGCAGGCCCTTTATATCCTAATCAGACAGCAGCAACTTCTGTAAACACCAGCCTCTTGGAGACAGGCCCTTTATATCCTAATCAGACAGCACCAACTGTTCTGTAAACACCAGCCTCTTGGAGACAGGCCCTTTATATCCTAATCAGACAGCACCAACTGTTCTGTAAACACCAGCCTCTTGGAGACAGGCCCTTTATATCCTAATCAGACAGCACCAACTGTTCTGTAAACACCAGCCTCTTGGAGACAGGCCATTTATGTCCTAATCAGACAGCACCAACTGTTCTGTAAACACCAGCCTCTTGGAGACAGGCCCTTTATATCCTAATCAGACAGCACCAACTGTTCTGTAAACACCAGCCTCTTGGAGACAGGCCCTTTATATCCTAATCAGACAGCACCAACTGTTCTGTAAACACCAGCCTCTTGGAGACAGGCCCTTTATATCCTAATCAGACAGCACCAACTGTTCTGTAAACACCAGCCTCTTGGAGACAGGCCCTTTATATCCTAATCAGACAGCACCAACTGTTCTGTAAACACCAGCCTCTTGGAGACAGGCCCTTTATATCCTAATCAGACAGCACCAACTGTTCTGTAAACACCAGCCTCTTGGAGACAGGCCCTTTATATCCTAATCAGACAGCACCAACTGTTCTGTAAACACCAGCCTCTTGGAGACAGGCCCTTTATATCCTAATCAGACAGCACCAACTGTTCTGTAAACACCAGCCTCTTGGAGACAGGCCCTTTATATCCTAATCAGACAGCACCAACTGTTCTGTAAACACCAGCCTCTTGGAGACAGGCCCTTTATATCCTAATCAGACAGCACCAACTGTTCTGTAAACACCAGCCTCTTGGAGACAGGCCCTTTATATCCTAATCAGACAGCACCAACTGTTCTGTAAACACCAGCCTCTTGGAGACAGGCCCTTTATATCCTAATCAGACAGCACCAACTGTTCTGTAAACACCAGCCGGGGAGGCTGGTAGGACTTCAAAACAAAAAGGCAGTGACTTTGTCAGCTGCTACAGAATCACACAGTGTTCACAGAATGTCATCAGTACCATACAACAGTGAATAATCAGTGAGTTCTCTGTCCTTGTACCTCCAGTCTCGCCTCAAACACTATCAACAGATATGAGAATAACATTTAGCTTTAATCTAGTGACCAACAACCTGCAACTTGATTGTCACAAACAGAACATTGGAAATTGTGTTTTACAGACTCCAAATATGCTAAATATTGTGCTGATCACTAAACAAAAGATTAACTTTACAAATGACTCAATCACACACACACACACACACACACACACACACACACACACACACACACACACACACACACACACACACACACACACACACACACATCCAACATGTCCCCTATTACTGTGGTTGTGAGGGGCAGTGGCTAAAGAGAGCTGTATCCATAAACAAACAGATAAACAGGAGATTCACAGAGCGAGCGTCACACTACTGCCCCTGAAAAGGACCCATTCACTTCTTCTGCTCACCACAATTGAGTTTGTCTCCAGAGCCCAAACAGTTTAGAAGTAATTACTTGTGTTTTCCCCAGAAGGTGATTACTTCGCCACACTTGGCAGCCATTGTCACCGGCCATGCTTCACATTCACGCAAGTGGGCCCGGCCCACAAAGGAGAGAAGTGCCCGATTGATGACAGCCCTCAGTGGCCAAGGGAGAATTTAAAAGTACTTGTATGGAGCTCTTTCAGGAGATTAACTTGCTATAAGGGCTACCTGCCATGGACACATTTGCCGTATTCATGGAGCAAGCACAAAGAGTTTTTTAGAGGGGCCACAGCTGCATGAAAGTGAATGGGATAATGGTCACAAAAGGCAACAAACCTCAAGTGTAGAAAAATAAAGTGTCCTCTCAGATGGGAGGCCTCCATTCACGGACAGACGATTCCTCCCATTGACCATTGAGGATCTGCCCGCTCCACCACCAAAGGCCCCAAGCTAATTAATTTTAGACAAGCAGTGTTGTGGGGAAGGGCTCCAAAGAGAGGGCACCACTCCGGAGCAAAGTGCTCTTTAATTAAACCTTTCTATCTGACAGAGTTCCCCTGGAAATGGACGTCACAGACCAACACACCAGTATAACGAGGAGTATCCTGGCTAGGCCCCTGGCCCCCCGCATTGAGCAAGAAGCACACAAGAAACACACACAGAGACTTTGCAAGAACACAGATATATACGGCTGACTGTGTGAGTCTTTCATAATACCAACACACACAAACAGCGCACTGAAGGATACACGTTACACTTTATGCTTCCTGACTTCAGGAAGTCTCTTAGACTACGAGCAGCAACAAATTGAGGATAGAGGAAAAAGTCTGTTTTTCCCGTACTCTGCATCTAGAGACCCAGGGTTGAGCTTTGAACTGCCTGTGCTAATAAGATGGGTCTTGGACTGTGGCCACATGGGTCAGATTCAGGCTCCTGCCTTTTCACATTCTGTGTATGCATGAGCAAGAGAAAGAAAGAGAGGGAGAAAGAAGGAAAGAAGGAGAGAGAGAAGAGAAGAAGGAAAAAAGAAGAAGCGTGAAACTGAGAAATATAAAGGAGAGACAGAACAAACCATGTGTGTCCGAATGCGTTGCGTAAATGTGAAATTGCTCATGCAATTATTTCCGGGTTATAGATGAGAAAGGGGGGATTGATCTTCTTATATAAAACAGACATGGACTACCACATACAGAGAGGCCGAGGGAGGGCCAGGCTTCTTTGCTCGTGCTCATGCAGTGGAAAGGCACTGACAGGTGTGCCTTTGTATGTGCATGTGTGTTCATGCGGCGTGTATGTGTGAGAGAGCAGTGTGTGTGTATAAGCGTGGGCATGGATGGATGTGTGTCCCCAGTTAAGCTTCTCTAAATTGTGTGTTTAATGCCTCTCCCTGGCTACCTCCTCATACCCCTCATCATGGTTTGGAAATGAGGGGCCATCTTCTCACACTCTGTTGGTCTCCAGTCTTAACAGACCAGACGGCCAGCAGTTCAGCTCATAGGGACATAGGGATGCAGTGGATACAGCAGTCAGACACCGGTTCAATGCTAATAGATGGAAAGAAAGGCCGTGGTGCATGAATATCGAGAACTTTTCAAAATGGTCCACTGGCAGTTCATCTAAGACCCTAGCGGATATTTTGGAGACCTGGTAAGGATACTTTTTAAAACAATCAGTATAAACTCTGGATTTAAGTATAACATTACTGTACTTAAATATATATACATTTTTTTTATTTAATTCATTAACTTAAGCTATATCTTAAAAAAGACAGATTTGCTAAAGTGTATAAATCATATGTACTAGCAATGTTATGATAGTGCCAAGCTCACCACATAGCACCACTGGGGTGTACAGAGACATCATGTGTCAGGTCGTCCCAGTCTGACAGTAATAATGCATCACTGTCGGGGTGAGTGGCACTTCCAGGTCAAAGGTCACCAACTCCTCACGTTTACTGCCTGAGTGTAGCAAGCCTCTTTACACCAGGGATTAGTCCAGCGGGTGCGTCTGTGTCTCTCTTGCTGTTGTATTGTAGTGTAGTTTTTCACGTCTACAAATGTGTACGTAATAGGAAAAAGGGAGGATGTATTGTATCCGATTACACTGCTATGTGTATGAGAGCTGGTAGAAACGGGTGTACTGTAGTATTTGGTCACTAGATGTCAGAGTTTGCCTTGTTAATAGAGCTCTGCTCCCGGCGCTGCTCGAGGGAAGCTTGCAGAGTAGTACATGTGGTGTGACAGCTTCCCCAGGAAGCTAGGGTGACATTTGCCTCACTTAATGACACAAGCTAATTAATCATTAGCGATCCCAGAGGTATTCCTGTTAGAGAGACTTTGTCGTGCCTGGCCCTGGCAGGGGGTCCCCAGCCCCAACATGTTGTATGCATATGTTTAACTGCCGCAGCCCACACTAAAACGTCTTAATATTCTCTCATTTAGGTATTTAGACTGGATTGCAGTTTGCTGTTTTTCCCTACTCCTTCCTCTTGAAACAAGTACAAGGGTAAAAGCCCTTTTAAGATATGTGTAACTGTGTTCCTTAATCATGTGCATGTAACCGTAAGGAGGGCCGTGCAGTAGGCTTCATTGTGTAGGACTAGGGCCCAGCTCTATGTGTGTCTAGAGAAGGGCCAGGGAGAGAGGGAAGAGAGACGTTATCAATGGTTGATTGGGCGGACAAGGGGAAGGAGGTTTTGGATTTCCTGCCTCAATGGTTTTAACCCCATCGCTTTGTCTTTATCAAGCAAAATAAGCACATTCGCCGACAGATCAATTCAGGCCAAGAGTAGCAGAAGATAGACTAATCCAGTCTACCTTGCATTCATTGCCGTTGTGCTGTGCTTTGGTGTTGTGCTTGATCAAGTAGCGCCTGAGTATATATCCTCTGAAAGTGTTGAAATGCAAAGTAGATTGATGGTCAAAAGTCATGGATGAAAGTGTGGATAACTTTTTTTATTTTTTATCTCAAAACAAACAGGCTGTTTTTCCTATTGTGGCTTGTCTTCCTGTTCTGTTAAGCCGAGCGCGATGAGGGGGATAGGATACTGTACTGTGTACATGTACTGTTTATGTACATGAACTGTGGTAGCAGGGTCATTGGGTTATGGCTAATTGTCTCTCATGGGGTAAACCCCTCTCTCACTCATATTTGAATTGCATCAAAATGTGAGAAGGGATTTTTATGAAATACTGAACAAGTGGAAGCTAACCCCCTGGATGTGTCCCTCCCCCACTGTGTCCCTGACTGGGTCTAGGAAAGAACCAGTCTGGCTATTATGTACCGGTGGCTCCTAGTGAACTACCCTGATGCCCCCTCCACCCCTGCTGCCCAACAGAGAAGGGCATGGGGCCGCATGGGAGCATCGGGGGAACTTGGAGATTCGTGGTTGAGCAGGGTTGGCTGGTAGGGGGGCTGAGTTCGTTTTGGAGATGAGGGGTGAGTGAGATGCGTTACCCTTGGGATAGGCTGACCCCTGACCCCTGAGACCTGCTAGCCAACCCTAATGCTTTGTACTGTGACCTCAGTGGATCAGGGCTGGGTGTTTTTGATGATATACAGTTTTGAAGCCGGGCAGAAATATTCCTCTGGACATGTGCTGTAGCAGTGGGTCTACGAGCTATGAACCCACCCACTGAGTTTGACACTGCTTTGACCTACCAGTTTCTAAAGGACTCCGTGTTCCTCTCTAACCAATAGCCAACTTGGATAATGGAAGCTCAAAATGTACGCCGTACATATCGTACTTTATACTTCTAGTGTCATTTCGTCCTCATTCTTAGCCGCCTTTATTAACGGGGGGCCGATGCTATTATGAAACACGACGTGGGCGTTCTCTTCTGTCTCTTTCCACCGCGGCAGTGACGGCCCACTGTGCTTCTGTGTAGCAGCTCTGCTCCTCCATTTTGTTTCTGCAGGGGTCAGCGCGGCAGGTTGCGACTCGCCCATTGAAAGTGACGTTAGTACGGTGATACAGAGGGATGAATTATTCTGTTTCATAGGGCCACTGTACGGCTCATTGATATGCAAAGGAGAGCCTGGCATGGCTTTTACTGCCCTGGGCCCTGCCAGGTATCCATTTAATATCACTTGGAAATACACCGGATCCTTCATTTCTACTCTAATCAGGGGGATGATTTCACTCCAAACAGAGCCATTGTAATTCCACCGGCCTCTCGAGGAGGAAGACATTGCCGAGTTCTTTCCCATGGCTGAGTAGGAGTTGTAAACCTGAGATGGGATCTGAGGTACTAAGGGCAGCATCCTCTAAGGCTAGACCCTTCTACATAATCCCCCACCTACTAGGCTTCAAGCCGCCAAAATGCTTTCCCCCCCGAGAAGTAACACCTAGGGTGCACCGTCACAATAGAACGCCACGCGTCTTAACATCGTTATTTCGCCATAGCATTAGAGATGAGGGTCAAAAAGACAGTATCCTGTCAGAGATTTGGCTCTTGACCCATCAAGTGTGTGGAATGGACACCTTCCGAGTGTGAATTACCATGGCTCCAGTAGGTCTGTGGAGAGACAATAGGCGAACAGCGTAGGACCGGAGTGCTCTAAGTCAGGTTGGGCGAAGAAGACGAAGCCGGCGCCATTTTTGTTTGTGCACAAAGTGCTCATCATCTCTGTCTTTTCGGAGACAGACAGGGGCGTGTCTGTCCTGTGGGAACCCCATCTGCAGGCCCATGGTGGTGATGGTGGAACCTCCCCTTCCTCCACACCCATCAGCGTTCACCCCCAATTACACACAAATAGATAGACTACCACAAAGGCACAGCATGCGCAAACTTACCTGCCCCCCCCCCCACGCCAATTGTTTGTGCCCAGGAACATATTTAAAGATGCACGCTTCCACACCCTTATTTCTCCGCAGGAGGCCACAGGAAACAGATGAAGATGCAGGCAGGTTGATCAGGACATAGTGCGGCCTACATGTCCCTGAGTGACGTGTCGCAGCGTTGCACCGCCAAACCGCTGCCATTATCAACAATGAATCGACATCATTTTCTGTAGAAAGACCAATTTGGACTTGAAAGAGGCTGCCATGGAAGCCGATCGCTCAGATAGGAAAGGGAGGGGAATCACTTGTCGCCCGGCAGAGCTTCCACGCCTCCTGTCGTGACGGAGGCAGCCATTCACACCGAGCATCTATCAAGCTGCATGAAATTGCCTTTTTGCGTTAGCAAGTGGTGGATTTGTAACAAGGCCTTAAGGATAGCTTATTTACTCACTTGTTTATGGCGAATCAAAGTGAGCCAAACTTTTCTCATCTTTTTCTTCTCTCTCGGCATCGAAGCCTCTTAGCCGCGGCCCTTTCATGGTGTCAGGGGCGGGGCCAAGGCGTTGCATGTGATTCCCTATCTCCGGGAACCCCGCAATTACATCTGGCACAACTCTGCATGAACTAGCGCTTTATAGTCCTTTGTGCATCTCAGCTTTGAAGCGCCGGGTCCCTCTATAAGTTGCCTTTTTGTCCCCCCCCCCCCAATCGTCCTACACCCCGCACCCATCCCCCAACCAACCCCCGCTAGAGACAGAAGACAGAATGCGATGTGTCGTCTTCCTCCCCAACACAAAGCCCCAGTGCATTGGACACACCTTGGACAGCACAAAGGATGAAAAGCGCGGCGAGGTTTGGACACGCAGGACCACGCTGCCAGGCCCGATAAAGACGCTTCAAAAGTCGAGCTGTGAGCAGCGGCCCTCCTCTGCCGCTCCTTCTCTTTCTTCCCAGGGTCCCGGAGTGACAGAATAAGAAAGAAAAGAGAAAGAGAGGGAATGAAAGAGAAAAATATAATATTTTAGTTTTCCGCTTATTGTATTTGTGACAGTGCGTTCGAGGTCTGTGCATATAAATAGCAATGTGTTGCCGAGGAGACTAGGCAGACAGAGAGTAGGGTAAATGTGTACATAAGCGTATAGATTAGTGTGTGTACGCTTGTTTTTGAGGAAGAGTAAAGGATTATCCAAAAACATCCCCAGCTTTGAGGCTGGCGACCTATTAATGAACTCTGGAACCCCATCAACAATCTCCCTCATCTCTCTTCTCACAGAGACAGACTACCCACAGCTTGACAGTATCCTTCCAAACCACCATTACTGAAAAAAACAGGCTTCTGGCAAACAGCTGTGGCAAGTCTTTGGCCAATTTGGTTATATTTTCACACGTAAATATGTTTTGTGGCAAACTGTTGCTGCAAATTTGCAAACTTCTGGCAAACAATTTTGGAAAACTTGTGGCGAACATTCTACTGTTTGCTTTAAATTTGCTGCAAACTCATGATGAATATGCAAATTAGATCAGTTTTTTGTTTACTTTGGGTATTAACAACAGTGAAATGTCATTTCTACATCAACCAAATCACATATGAACGTGCTCCTCACAGAGAAAACTAAACTAAACATACTAAATGTACTAACTATACTAAACAACATGCATTCAATGTCTTAACAGATACAAATAATACATAAATCCAATACAACTTGAAATCATCAGCATGCTAAATATTTCCCTAAATATAAATGGTTTATTTAATATTTTCATGTAGCCACATTTACATACGAGAAATGCCTAACATCCAGGACATCTACAGCACCCGGTGTCACAGGAAGGCCAAGAAGATCATCAAGGACCTCGGCCACCCGAGCCACGGCCAGTTCACCCCGCTAGAAGGTGGAGACAGTACAGGTGAAAACAGCTTTGATTGGACCAAGAGACTGAGAAAACAGCTTTTATCTCCAGACTATCAGACTGTTAAACAGTCACCACTAGCCGGCCTTGTATGCTGCCCTGCGCCTTAGCCACTGTTCTAGCCGGCTACCGGCCGGTACTCTACCCTGCACCTTAGAGACTGCTGCCCTATGTACATAGTCATTGAACACTGGTCACGTTAATGTTTACATACTGTTTCACCCACTTTAAATGAATATACTGCATTTTAGTCATGGCTCATCCTACATAAACACATTCTTTTTGTGTTATGTATTATGTGTGTATTTTTTTAATTATTGCAGTGTTGGAGCTAGAAATCCACGCATTTCGCTGCACCTGCCATAACATTTTGTAAATCTGTGTACACGACCAACAAACTTTGATTTGATTTTAGGATTAGGTTTAAAGGGACAGGTACAGCATTTACACGGGCAAAGTGATAACTGAACAATGAGCTTTCAACCCATGGATGTTAAAAAGAGAACGAACAAAACTGAAATAATGAAAGCAACAAAAACAAAAGCAAACCCAGTTCAGAACTATTGTCTTTGGAGACGGAGGACCCGTGGAAGTCCTTCGTTCAAAGCTTGTTGAATGCATGAACCGAAACAATCAGAAAACACCAAACAAGAACAACATTAGGATACTGAAAACATGTTCTATTTTGGCATGTTAAAAAGGTAGACTCAGCGGCTAATGGGTGGGTCTGGTTTTGGAAAAACAGGGCCAGCTGTTACAAAGTGGCCTTGATGTTGCTTTGCTTCTCACTGAAACTGGCATTCTATGTTTTACAGCAAGGAAACATTGTTTCTGCCTTGTATAAAAGCTGTATAAACAGACAATGTAGCTAGCATAAACTGGGACTTAGGCCTACCAAATCTCCCTTTAAATGTGTGGCTGCTGCTCCTAGAGACCCACAGTATACACATGTTTTTCTCCAGCCAAGCCTCAACACAATTGATTCAAACTATTGAACTAATTATGATCTTGAATCTAGAATGGGGACTTCATCGCTAAGAGACAGTTGTCTACTAGTTGTCTCTTCTTCCTGGCTCAGGTGTATAAGGCTTGGATGGTAGAAAAGCAACATCAAATTGAGTTACGCCAAAATACGGCAATTCGTATTATTTTTCCTAAATGAATTATTGTTAAGTTACATCTCAAAGTCATGCATGCAAGAAACATTGACCTGGTGCACACATATTTCTCTGTCCTCAGTTTGATTGAAGGCCTCAATCTGTATTTTTTCCCCTTGTGACTGATTGCTTATGAAAGAGAGAAGGTATAACACATGGTCAAGATGAGCTAGGTACTAGTTTAAAGCAATTGTTACAAAGAATTAATGTACAGGCTACATGTATGAGAATATTACATGCATTTGCTTATCTACCTTATTAAGCTTGAAGACGATATATCACTTAGAAAAGTGTCATGAGTGAGTGCACCACAAACATCGTTCCAGGGTATTTATTGAGGAATCCTCCTCCCAATACATCCTCTTCAAACACCATGGTTAGGGGAAGGGTATCCATCTGCAAAAGTTACATTTTTGCTTTGATGTCAAGTCAGTTCATACTGTTGCCACAGATAGAACAATAAGCTAGATATTTCACCGGATGTGTACATGTGAAGCATCCGGTTGGCATTTCCACTCACTCCCAAATATGGTGATGAAAGGAAGCCCTGTAGCTGTTAGTGGGAGAAGATAGATTTTGGTCAACATTCTGCTAATTTTCTCAATACAGTTTTCTGTTTACAAAATTAGAATCTGTCACAAACAGAGTGGACTAAGTTTTGTAGACTAAAAAATTGCATTCTTTAGAAGGAGTACAAGGGCAAATTGAGGTGTTGCGCGCGCGCACACACACACACACACACACACACACACACACACACACACACACGTCATAGAGTAGCCGTTGACTAACGGAAATATGCAAATACATGCTAAAAGCGCCAATAGGATCTCGCTAGCTCGCGCTTGGCTCTGTCAACACCCTTGCTTGTTCTGTCCACTATGATTAATTTTCTCCCATTGGAAAAGACAGGCTGTGGCCTACCTTGGGTTAGTTATAAAAATCTTTGCTGTTGCTACCATGTGGTGCTAACTAGCTAACATGCAACTGAACAGTGACGCTAGCATATTGATATGCATATTATTGGTATTAGCTAAAAGACAGCAAAGTATTCACCTAAAAATATACATGTTTAGGCAAATCATTAGTTAGCTAGATAGCTATCACATCAATTGTGCAAAATATGATAGCTAATGTTAGCCAGCTAACTAAGCGCTAGCCACTAGCTGACAGACTGAAACTGATACAGCAACAAAATATGTTTCACTCTTTCCCATAAAACATGACATTGCTAACCAGTCATCAATTAACTAACACAATTTGAAAGTTGATTAGGAAGTTTCATTAACAAGATAGACACTCACTTGACAACTTCGGTTGGTAGCTAGATAACTTTGTTTCCATTTTCCAACAGATTTTTCTTCTCCCATTGACTGGTCATCTACAGTTACTGGTCTTGGAACTCATGTGTTCACCAAAAACAACTTCTGTTTGTAACTACTAGTGGCAATAAATATTGTTGCCAGATTAAAATGGAATCTTGAGGGAATTGTTTGCCAGAAAAGAAAAAAACCTCTGGCGAACTTGCCACTAGTGGCAATACATATTATTGTTGCCAAAGGTTTTCCACAGATACATCACTAGTGGCAATACATATTATTGTTGCCAAAGGTTTTCCACAGATACATCACTAGTGGCACACTTCTGGCACTATTTTGTGGCACACTATAGATGGGTTAGCTGACAATGTAGCTGACAATATCGCGAAAAAGATGTGCACACTTCCATGGGTGATTCTGGATGGCCAAATAGCTATCAACAATTACAAAATGCTGCCATGTGGGGAATTGAAGGTGGCTCATTTCAGCCAATTTCATCTTGTTCTTGATACCATGTCTTGTTTTGAGGTGTTTTGACTGATGTCACGTCTATCCTAATAGGGCTATAATTCACTAGCTAGCTAACCAACAACTGTACCGATGTATTTGAGACAAAAAGTGCTCATTGTGCCAATTTATTTATATGTTTTCAATAAACATTGGAGACAGTTGTTGTCAACAATATAAGCCAACCCTGTCTGTTTTGCCCCATAGTTGCGCACGTGTCGGTTTTGTTGTTAAACAACCGATCCATCTATTTAGTATGCAGCAAATTTGCCACAAACGTGCAGGAAGTTTGCCGCAACAAATAGGTTTTTGTAAACTCCTTTTGCTGAAATGGCCGGTCAGTGGTTTACAAGAGATAGGGGGATGAGTTTTGTGTGACAGTCACTGACATTTGGGGCCTTGATTTATAAGCATTTCTTTTTGTTTTATTACATTTTGTATCACTCAATTCATAAATAGGAACAATACATGGATCAGAAACACAATTAGTACATCACTCCCTCTCTCTTCCTCTATCTCCCTCATTCTCCAACCCCCACCGGGGTCGTCCAAAATGGAGACGAAAAACAGCAGAGTTTTTCCCCGGTAGTAGCCCCCGACGCCCCCCCTCCATCCCCCGCACCTCTCCTCTCTCCCTACCAAAACAGATGGCGTTTTATGCTGAGCACAATAAGGACTATTCAGCATAAGCCGGGCGAGCCCTCCCCACCTGCGCTCGGCTCCCAATCACAACCTAATGAACACATTGGGAGCAGTCTACTCCAAATTACGCCCAGTAGGCTACGGGCCCACAGGTAACCCCCCTGCCCCATCTCCTAGTCCTCCCTCTCCCCCTCGCCAGTCTCCCTGAAAACCCACCCCAAACCTCTGCCCCATGCGGCACCCAGCCCCTACACACTGGTGCTTAATCAAATCAGGATTTCTTTATCTCCCCGTCAGCATTCCAACACAACACTGTGAGCTGGAAAGTGCAGCAACAAGCGTATATGTTACATGTGAGGAGATGCAGATCGACAGGCTCTTGTGTTCGTACAGAACTGAAGGGACTCTAGCGTTCATACCAGGTTTAGGGTGTTTCTTTGTTGTGGTAGAGACTTATATGTATAGTTTATGTTACTATCCATAATAAATTCTGTTTTATTTGAGTTGCTCTCACCTGTGCACAAACTCCTATACACACACTCCCTGAGTGGGCACCTGAGGCCTTTACTAAGGACATAGGATGTGAGATTGAGAGATAACGACATCAGGCATATCCATTTCCCCTTTTTGCCTGTTTTCTTTGCTACTAAGGACATCACTAATGGGTTGCAGTAGGCTCTTTAGCACATTCAACTGCATGTACAGTTACTGTACTTGTGTTTGTGTACACAGCATCTGTGAGCAAAGGGAGGGGTTAGTTATATATATATACTCAGTGCTCGACAACAGCATTGTGCCGTGGACCAAAAATACCCTGACATACCAAAACACCTCCCAACAGCCCCCTGTGGCAAAATGGTGAGTCCAGGGCACCCACGATTCCCTTCCTCACCTTGTCCCATCAATCGCCCCTGGTTCTCAGGGACCTCGGGCCAACAACCACCCCCATCCGCCCCCGTGTCTGTCCATCACAGGGCCTGACAGGTCCCCATGTCCCCCTGGCCAAATCTACACCTCAATCGGCCCGGGGCTGGTGGACCAAGCCTGGTCAAAGCCTGGTCCTTCTGCCGCATGTCAAAAAGCAGCCAGGAGCCACAGAGGAAGTGCAAATATCCTCTCTCCATCCTAATGGCCTTGCTTCAGATGGATGCGCCCATGACAATAGGACCCCGTGCCTGTGGTTTTTGTCAGCGGGCAACAGAGGCCACCTCAATGACTCTGCATAATTATGCATGTAGCCAGAGGACCATTGACATGTTAAAAAGCAACCGACAGTTGCTATGATAATTGATTTGGGCCCATTCCGAAACAGAGGGCCTTCTTGTCTTAACATGTCTTAAGGGCCACTATGAAGGGCATCCGGCAGGATTTATAATAAGATTCAGGAGGGTATCTTTTCTCTGCCTGTTCATCCTTTAACTTAGGGTCACCTCTTGTAGATTGACAGGCAGCTTGTAGGTAGTTTTACGCCAGTGGAGGTAAATGAGCTTGAGGTAGATGAGACTGTAGTAGATTATCCAGAAACATTTCCAACGCCTTTTATTATCATCCGATCTCTATGAAACCAGACCTTTTCCAGAAGACAGTCAGAGAGGTTTGACGTTTGAACTCACCACTCCCAACAAGACCATAGACAAGCAGCCTGCCTCCACCGCTGGGCTGTGTGAGTAATATCACACCTGCCATCAGGGACCACTGTGACTTGTTTAACCAAACATCAGCATCAATGGCATTCCTCCGGATCCTGCAGGCCTTTTGATTGGGATGTTTGGTTACGTCACGGGACGTCCCTGCTCCCTCTCTGCTCCTTCTGCTTCCATAGTGTCTCATTGAGACTGGTCACTTCTTGTGTCCAGCTGCACTGTGTTTGGTCAGTAATGTAAAACCAGGAAGCCTTTGAAACCTAATGAAAGCCTCTTCGGGAGGAGGTTGGAGGTTCATCGTTATTAGGAGACTCAAAGGGTATCCCCCTGACTTCCTGGGGCAGGTCACTGACATCCTGGTCTCTTCTCTACAGCTGGAGGTTGTGCTGAGTGTGTTTAAGAGAGTGTGCGTGTCAGTGAGTGTGTGTCAGTTATTGTGTGTATGTCGGTTAGATTGTGTGTGAGTTCTAGTGTGTATGTCGGTTAGATTGTGTGTCAGTTCTAGTGTGTGTGTCGGTTAGATTGTGTGTCAGTTCTAGTGTGTGTGTAAGTTCTAGCTTGTGTGTCAGTTCTAGTGTGTATGTCGGTTAGATTGTGTGTTAGTTCTAGTGTGTATGTCGGTTAGATTGTGTGTCAGTTCTAGTGTGTGTGTCAGTTCTAGTGTGTGTGTCGGTTAGATTGTGTGTCAGTTCTGGTGTGTGTGTCAGTTCTAGTGTGTGTGTCGGTTAGATTGTGTGTCAGTTCTAGTGTGTATGTCGGTTAGAGTGTGTATCAGTTCTAGTGTGTATGTCGGTTAGATTGTGTGTCAGTTCTAGTGTGTATGTCGGTTAGAGTGTGTGTCAGTTCTAGTGTGTATGTCGGTTAGAGTGTGTATCAGTTCTAGTGTGTATGTCGGTTAGATTGTGTGTCAGTTCTAATGTGTATGTCGGTTAGAGTGTGTGTCAGTTCTAGTGTGTGTGTCAGTTCTAGTGTGTGTGTCAGTTCTAGTGTGTATGTCGGTTAGATTGTGTGTCAGTTCTAGTCTGTATGTCGGTTAGATTGTGTGTCAGTTCTAGTCTGTATATCAGTTGGATTGTGTGTCAGTTCTAGTGTGTATGTCGGTTAGATTGTGTGTCAGTTCTAGTCTGTATATCAGTTGGATTGTGTGTCAGTTCTAGTGTGTATGTCGGTTAGATTGTGTGTCAGTTCTAGTCTGTATGTCGGTTAGATTGTGTGTCAGTTCTAGTGTGTATGTCGGTTAGATTGTGTGTCAGTTATAGTGTGTGTGTCAGTTAGATTGTGTGTCAGTTCTAGTCTGTATATCAGTTGGATTGTGTGTCAGTTCTAGTCTGTATATCAGTTGGATTGTGTGTCAGTTCTAGTGTGTATGTCGGTTAGATTGTGTGTCAGTTCTAGTGTGTGTGTCAGTTAGATTGTGTGTCAGTTCTAGTCTGTATATCAGTTGGATTGTGTGTCAGTTCTAGTCTGTATATCAGTTGGATTGTGTGTCAGTTCTAGTGTGTATGTCAGTTAGATTGTGTGTCAGTTCTAGTGTGTGTGTCAGTTAGATTGTGTGTCAGTTCTAGTCTGTATATCAGTTGGATTGTGTGTGAGTTCTAGTCTGTATATCAGTTGGATTGTGTGTCAGTTCTAGTGTGTATGTCGGTTAGATTGTGTGTCAGTTCTAGTCTGTATATCAGTTGGATTGTGTGTCAGTTCTAGTCTGTATATCAGTTGGATTGTGTGTCAGTTCTAGTGTGTGTGTCGGTTAGATTGTGTGTCAGTTCTGGTGTGTGTGTCAGTTCTAGTGTGTGTGTCGGTTAGATTGTGTGTCAGTTCTAGTGTGTATGTCGGTTAGAGTGTGTATCAGTTCTAGTGTGTATGTCGGTTAGATTGTGTGTCAGTTCTAGTGTGTATGTCGGTTAGAGTGTGTGTCAGTTCTAGTGTGTATGTCGGTTAGAGTGTGTATCAGTTCTAGTGTGTATGTCGGTTAGATTGTGTGTCAGTTCTAGTGTGTATGTCGGTTAGAGTGTGTGTCAGTTCTAGTGTGTGTGTCAGTTCTAGTGTGTGTGTCGGTTAGATTGTGTGTCAGTTCTAGTGTGTATGTCGGTTAGATTGTGTGTCAGTTCTAGTCTGTATGTCGGTTAGATTGTGTGTCAGTTCTAGTCTGTATATCAGTTGGATTGTGTGTCAGTTCTAGTGTGTATGTCGGTTAGATTGTGTGTCAGTTCTAGTCTGTATATCAGTTGGATTGTGTGTCAGTTCTAGTGTGTATGTCGGTTAGATTGTGTGTCAGTTCTAGTCTGTATGTCGGTTAGATTGTGTGTCAGTTCTAGTGTGTATGTCGGTTAGATTGTGTGTCAGTTCTAGTCTGTATGTTGGTTAGATTGTGTGTCAGTTCTAGTCTGTATATCAGTTGGATTGTGTGTCAGTTCTAGTCTGTATATCAGTTGGATTGTGTGTCAGTTCTAGTGTGTATGTCGGTTAGATTGTGTGTGAGTTCTAGTGTGTATGTCGGTTAGATTGTGTGTCAGTTCTAGTGTGTATGTCGGTTAGAGTGTGTCAGTTCTAGTCTGTATGTCGGTTAGATTGTGTGTCAGTTCTAGTCTGTATGTCGGTTAGACTGTGTGTCAGTTCTAGTGTGTATGTCGGTTAGATTGTGTGTCAGTTCTAGTCTGTATGTCGGTTAGATTGTGTGTCAGTTCTAGTGTGTACGTCGGTTAGATTGTGTGTCAGTTCTAGTGTGTGTGTCAGTTCTAGTGTGTATGTCAGTTAGATTGTGTGTCAGTTCTAGTGTGTGTGTCAGTTAGATTGTGTGTCAGTTCTAGTCTGTATATCAGTTGGATTGTGTGTGAGTTCTAGTCTGTATATCAGTTGGATTGTGTGTCAGTTCTAGTGTGTATGTCGGTTAGATTGTGTGTCAGTTCTAGTCTGTATATCAGTTGGATTGTGTTTCAGTTCTAGTCTGTCTATCAGTTGGATTGTGTGTCAGTTTTAGTCTGTATATCAGTTGGATTGTGTGTCAGTTTTAGTCTGTATATCAGTTGGATTGTGTTTCAGTTCTAGTCTGTCTATCAGTTGGATTGTGTGTCAGTTTTAGTCTGTATATCAGTTGGATTGTGTGTCAGTTTTAGTCTGTATATCAGTTAGATTGTGTTTCAGTTCTAGTCTGTATATCAGTTGGATTGTGTGTCAGTTCTAGTCTGTATATCAGTTGGATTGTGTGTCAGTTCTAGCCTGAATATCAGTTGGATTGTGTGTCAGTTCTAGTGTGTATGTCGGTTAGATTGTGTGTCAGTTCTAGTCTGTATATCAGTTGGATTGTGTGTCAGTTCTAGTCTGTAGGCGAAAAGTTAAGAGTGTGTCTCAGTGATGTCTATCATCAGTATACCTATCTGTGGCCTACTGAGCTCCCCTCTCCTAAAGGGCTCATTCAAACCAGCCCGAACATGAGGTGTGTGCTCTGTCACATGAATGTTTACATTTCGTTCAGAACTGTGCCAAGCAGTAGACAGAAGAGAGGAAGGATTACATAGACCACTCTAGCAGAGCGTTTATGCGGTGTTTGCACGTATAATTACGATGCTGTTGTATTTGTCATAAAAATCAGGGGGGGGGTCGGTGTTGCAGGAAATGTAGCAGGAGCCAATGTAGCCTTTTTCACTTTGAACAGCGGAAAATTAAATCTTGTCACAACCTCACAATGTTGTTTTGACATCATTCCAACATTTATGGATTTTCCTATGTGTGGTGAGATGGTTGTGTAAAAGCTGTAAGTGGTTCACCTGGTGTTCGTTTGGGGAACAAAGGTTGCAATGTTTGCACAATGCAGATTACCTTCAGGGAGGTCTAGCTTCCAGTGCTAATTCATGAGAACCATCTTGTGTTGCTACCTACCGTAAAATATACCTAGCTTCTAATGGGTCCTTATTCTGATGGAAATGACCTGTCTAAGAGTCAATATTTAATCCATTCATCAAACTGTATTTCTATAACTGGTTTTGGAAGAGGTTTTGTTTTACTATAACCTGTTCATCAAATGTTCTGTCCTTTAACAATAGACTATTTAGACAATGACTCATCAGCAGTACTTCCTAGGAGGGAACAGCCAAGTGGCCTACCAGTCTGTCTAACTATTTGTCTAACTATCTGTCTAACTATCTATCCATCCATCCATCCATCCATTCATCATCCATCCATCCCATGGTACACATTTGACAAACCATACTGACCCAGATATCACAAAGAGAGAGAGAGAGAGAGAGAGAGAGTGAGAGAAAGAGAGAGAACGTATGGAACAGATGTGTATTCATGCACGTAAGTACCAAGGACAAAAACATTAAACTCTCAGTAGCCTTTCCTAGCCTGCGTGTGAGTGTCCTACAACATTAGTACTACTCTGTTAACAGACTCTACGTGGAGAATTAACTCACAGATATTCATTGGTTTATGATTGACCACCTGTTTTTTTAGGATGTCCCCCACTTCACCATTTTAGGTCAATCAGCATTGTATTAGGGACGAACTTGATTTAACATCTGAGGGACCGCGAAGGATACCAAATGTTACAAGACATTGCTGCTCAGATAAGTCAGCTATGTCAGTGACATCCCTGGTCCTTGCGGAGCCCCCCTTTTATCTATGGAGATGAGAGTGGGGTGCCCTGGCGGTGGTGGCCACCCCTCCTGTCACCTTCGTCCCACCGGGTGGCAGCCTGATGCCTATGTTTCTATGCTAATGGATATGCCTGGTGGTCTCAGCACTCTCCTTTATCTTATCGCTCTCTCTCTTTATCTTATCTCTTTCCTCCGCCTCTGTCCTCTGCCTCAGTCACAGGAGGCTGCTGAGGGGAGGGCGGCTCATAATAATGTCTGGAATGGAATGGCATCAAACACATGGAAACACATGTGTTTGATGAATTCGATACCATTCCATTAATTCCGTTCCAGCCATTGCTGAGAGCCCGTCCTCCCCAATTAAGGTGCCACCAACCTCCTGTGGCCTCAGTGCATACCTGGCATGCCTTATGCTCTGGCTGCTCTAGCCCTCTCACCTGACTCTCTGTCTCTGTCTCTCACCTTCACGTGCTGCCATCACACTAGCTCTGTGAATGCCTTGCATATGTTCTCTGTATTTCTGGCACACATTTATTTCCTATTTTCTGTGAATCTCTAAATCTGTGGTTAAAACTGTACCATGGTTTGAATGTCATGCCATGGTGTGTTGGCCAGCAGCCATAGATAGTGCTAAACATGGCCCGATCATTAAAACCCAAATTCAGAGATATCTATTTATACTCTTTCTATAGATGAAGAGATGGCCTTGTTGCTACAGCTCACCACTGGTAAACTCTATCCCCAGAGCGTGATTGTGTGAGTGTGAATTAACCCAAACCCAGCAGAGGAATTAAAGGAATACAAAGTTGTTGTGACCCCAACATTATTTCAGTCCAGAATGGGACCGATCAGACAGTATAAATCCGTGCTGACTTAACCCCCCGACCCCCCGTTCTCCCCCTTAGCCTCTTTGTCTCCATTGAGCCCTACCTCCCCAGGGTGATTATTTCTTATCATGTACTTATTTGTTTAATCCACCCCTCCCCCTACAGCACTTGGCGGGCCCACTCCCCATACACTGGCTGTCTGGTGGTAGGAGCCCCTCTCTCTCCCCCTCCTCGTCCTTATACAGTCCCCATGCTGTCCCTAGCCCTAGCCTCAGCCCTAGTCCCAGCCCGAACCACAGCCCCAGCCCTAGCCTCAGCCCTAGTCCCAGGCCGAACCACAGTCCCTGCCCGAACCACAGCCCCAGCCCTAATCCCAGCCTTAACCCCAACCATAGCCCCAGCCCTAACCCTAACCCCAGCGACAATAGGTGGATGTTCACTCCGCAGCCTCTGAACCCCATCGGGGGGGGGGAGGATTCCTTCTCCCCCTCTCCACCCCCAGTACCCCTCCCTCTTGCATGTGGCCACCACTAGTGAGCCTGTATGCAACCCATAAATAATGGATGCATTAGCATGCATGAATATCTTTTTAGAAGAGGGGGATGCCTTAATTCATTATTAATCCCCTCAGAGGAAAACGGGGCTGTTGCTGCCTGGACTTGGCTAGGCTAGGCCCCTACTAAACCCCGATTTAGGGTCTCTGTCTATGGCTCGTCTGTACACTATCATACTCCCCCACCCTTCCCGAAATCACTGTCCCTCCCCACCCAGATCAAGTCCCCCTCCACCCCCCTTCATCAAGCCTCAATCTTTCCCAAAACACATCTGGAAGGGGGGATAATCTGCTATAATTTTTGAGGGGGGCGAGGGGCTGATCCTGGTGGGGTGACCACTCCCTAACAGTATCAAGGCTGGAGCTCTGACCGTCAATGGTTGCATTTTTTCTATTTGTATTTAAACAAAACAGGTATGGTCCATTATGTCCCTTAAATAACGTCCACTGGTGGAGACAAACCAAACCATGTCTCTGTATTTTCTGGTTGTGTTTTTTTTGAAGGTTGAACAGCCATAGAGCTATTGACTTTGAAGTTGCCATCAGCACCATTTGGCGGGGGGCGGGGTAGGATTGCGGGGGGGGGGGGGGGGGGGGGGGGGGGGGGTAGGAGAAGTGGGTTGGACGGATGACAAATACAATTCTGATCGCAGAGCGTAAAGTCATTTATGGTGGGGGGTTGTCGAGGGGTTATGTGGCTTCGTGTTATTTTTAGAACTGGAACAGTGGGCATTGAGGAAAGCTGTTGCAATTTCATCAAGCACATTGTAAATCCAGGGTTGAGTATTTAGTTGGTTTAGTACTGTAAAGAACATGTGTTACAGGAAGATAAAGATGCTCTACGCTGGCAATTTACAAATGTGTTTGTACAGGATGTCTGCATGCGTGTGGGTTGTGTGTGTGTGTGTGTGGGGGGGGGGGGGGGGGGGGGGGGGCATGGTTCGGTGCTACTGGCTCTAGTCTAGACGTGTGTGTGTCAGAGTGGGTGTGTGTGTGTACGTGCTACACCCCGTCCCTCTCTCCCACCACTAGGTCGCACTGCCTGCCTCACAGCATTCGCTCCTGCCTGACTCCAGCCTCCTGGCTCACACCAGCCAATCACCGCCCTCAAAAGCATTGCCACGCTGCAGCCTCCACCAATCACAAATCACTATAGAACGCACACAGATACACATGCAGTGTCTAGTTTACGTCTACACACCCCTTTGCTGCCTTAAAATGTAATCTACAGATCTACACAACCTACTCCACATTTTTAATGATGGAACATTTTCCAAATTAATTTAAAAAAATGAAGATGTCTTGTTAAAACTTGGTGGAGTCACCTTTGGGACCGATTACAGCTTTGAATAATTTTGAATACGATTCTACAAACATTGCACAACTCTTAGGGCAACATATATCCACTGAGTTTGTCAAAATTGCTCAAGCTATATACATTTGGTTGGGAGTCATTGATGGACAGCAATACTCAAATCTTGGCTCTGATTTCAAGCAAATTTAATTCAGGACTGAGACTGGACCACTCAGGAACAGTTAACACCTATCTGAAAGCCATTCTGGTGTGTCTTTGGCTTTAAAATGTGTGTAACTGTCCTGCTCAAAAATACAACTATCACAGGGTTTTCCTCTAGATTTTTACCTGGGCTTTGCTCCTTTCATATTTATTTTGATCCTGACAATCTCCCCATTCCCTGTTGGTGACAAGCATACACATAACATAATGCTGCCACCACAATATTTGAAAACACAGAGAGTTTCACTTTGTATTGTGTTGTATTAGATTTGACCAAAACCTAGCATTTTTAATTTAGGCCAAAAAGTTAATTTATTTGTCGTGTTGTCTTGCAGTATAACTTAACGGCCTTGTTGCAAACAGAATGGATGATTTCAAGTCGATTATTTTAACACAGGCTTCCTTCTTTTTTTGACTTTGTCATACAGGCCAGTAATGTGGAGCAAATGCAATGTTGTTGATCCTCTGTATTTTCAAGCATTGTGGTGGCAACATCATGTTATGGGTATTCTTGTCCCCGGCAGGGACTGGGGAGTTTGTAATGATCAAAATAAATATGAAAGGAGCAAAGCTCAAGCAAGAAGTTAGAGGGAAATCCGCCGTAGCCTTAACCCTGGGATAGAGTTTTATTTTACAGCGGGATAATTGTATACATTTTAATGCCAAAGACACATGAGAATGGCTTTCCAATAGGTGTTGAGTGTTACTAAATGATCCAGTCTCAGTCCTGACTTTAATCTGCTTGAAAATTTAGAGACAAGGTTTAAATTTTGCTGTCCATCAATGACTCCCAACAAAATGTTTTGATCTTAAGCAATTCATTTGTTTGTTTGTTGATATGTTGCCCTAAGAGTGCAAGGTTGGTAGACTCTTATTCAAAATGATTCACAGCTTTAATGGCTGCCAAATGTGCTCCCACCAATTGTTAACTCTGCGGTGTCAAGATATATGCAATCAATACATCTTCATTTCTTTATTCGTTTGGAAATGTTTCTATACTTTTTCATGAACTTTCAAAATGGGGGAGCAGGTTGTGTAAATCGGTAGGGGAAAAAAATCTTTAAATTAGATTGAATTTTAAGGCAGCTAATGTGACGACTGTGTAAAGGGTTTGTTGACTTTCACTGGAGACTGTACTTACACACACAGATGCACACACACTGGATATTTGCTTGCTTTAGTCACATAGATATTAATGTACATAATCCTGTTTGCTTGAACCACCATGTAACATAAATAGAACTGACCCAGATAATAATGTCAAACTTGATCCATGGCTTCATTCCTGCTTGTGTTTCTAACAATCATATTTTTTGTCCTTGCAAAAGTATTTGGCCATAGGTTCCCAGTAACAGAGATAAAAATGAAATATTTGCCAAGTATTCGCCAGATAAAAGTTTTAAAAAATTCCTCTCTGTCTGTCAAGATATGAATACAGAAAAAGACACATAAGAATATGTATAATTTATGGTAAGAGAAGGATAACAGATGTAAACCAACTGTAAAAGTAATAGAAGCCAGTTGAAACCAAATTAACCGGAGAGAGTGTGCTCTTACCATAAAAGTTTATTTTTTGCTTATTACTGTATTATACCGAGCTATATCTTCTATACTCACCAAGGTTGTAGTGAGCCCCAGTTGTAAGCTGTGCTGTTGGCTGGGGTACAACGGGACGGCGGGCAATCGTAGGGGGCTGTTTTGTGACACAGAGAGAGAGTGAGAGAGAAAGAGAGGGCCTAGGTTCTGGAATGTTCCCGGCCAAATGTTTGGGTCCTGGGTCTCCATGCTACAGCGCAGGGCCAGTGGGCCTGGTGGCAGGCGGCTGCAGGCACCACACTGTGCAGCTGAACTCCAGTCAACCCCGCCGAATACCTCCGCCTGGGCAGGAAATGGAAATATTGTGCAGCATTGGCATGCCGATGGCCAATCTATCACAGGGCCGGCAAAGGGACGGCCCATAAGGGGAGGCGCTCTGTAGATCAGAGATGGGCCGCTGGGATAGGGTTCAAAGGTAAACAGGAGAAACTTGAGCTAAAGAAAGAGGATCTGGCTCCTTGCAGGGGGCCACGCCCAAACCAACCACCATCACCCAGACCTGGCTCACCCCTCGCCCCTGCCACCCAACAGGGGCTCCCCTCTACCCCCCTAAAAGTGTCCAATCTCCTGTTTCTACAAGCCAGCCCTGTCTCCAACATGTTAGCTATGAAAAATGGCTCTTTTTAAAGGCATACTTCCGCTGAGAGGGTCTAAGTTCTAAACCGTGTTGCTCTAGTCTGTTGAAGGCTGAATTCAAGTGTGCCTCTTAACAATTATCACACTGTGTAACACTTTGCAACTCTACAAGGGTGAAAACAGGTCAGGGATTTGTTAGGGAATTGAATCAGACACTATGGACAAGACTTGGTCTGTACAATGTAACAAGTGTCTCTTTTTCTCCATCAACTGCTGCTTTCCGTTTCTCAGTAAACTATTAATTTAAAGCCACCCAGCTGCTCACTAGCCTATATCCTCTGGATAAAAAAACTGTACGTTAAAACAGTATCTGACAATGCAGCAGCTCATATTGCATAATAGCTTACGCCTCAACGTATAAATGCGCACATCGTACCAGGAAATGAAAAGTCGACTGCGGATCTGCAAGGGATAGGATGGTAGTGGATCAGATGATTATATAAAAGTATAATGTGCCCGTGTCACCAACGGATGATCGAGATGGTATATCCGGTATCACTTTAAATGTTCACAACTCTCAGGATGGCGTATTTCTGCCTGCCGCTTATTTCCTGCTTGACCTTGTGAACTCGTCCGTGTGACCCGGAAAAATCACTTCCAATTCTCATCTTTTATTTTGATATGCCTGGGCTTGTTATGTATTACCCAGACAGGATGTGACATCACCGGGTCCAAACGTCAGGACGGACTACCTAGGATGTCCAGAACCCGTGCTGCTGGAGGATGCTTCCTCGCAGCGGGGTCCAGACAAGTGATGCTCGCTGGAGGATGTAGGAGTGAACCAAGCAGGCGAGACAGAGGCACAGGAGACTGAGTGAGTCGCGTGCTGACTGAGCGCTTTTTAAAACCGGTCTACTTTCATCCACGCACAAGTTCAGATGCTATGCCACACTTTCCCCCTCTGTCTCACGCCGGTGATGCAGTAAACGAGAGGTGTTATGGAGACAAATAACGTACATGATGCCGCACTCTTTTGAGCCACGGACAGGGCTGTAATGTAAAGGGCGACAATATATGTACAGCAATTAGATCGAAAGTGAACATTATCTATGTAACGATCTCAGCTTGAATGGCAGGTGCAATCGGCAGAAAACAGAGGGGGGAGACGAGACTCAGAACAGCTGAATAGCTTACCTAACTGTTTCGATTGTACTATAAATGTTATTGCGCATGTTGGAGCGATATTATGTGTTTTAAAAACGAAAATGTTTTCATACAAGATATTGTCTTGAAACCCTAAGGTTGCCAGATGAATTTACGAACTAGTGATAGGAAAATAAACACCCCGTGTTGGGATGAGTTGGTGCATCTCCTCCTCCGCGGGACAGCAGGACGCTCTGAGCCCGATTCTTTCGTGCGTCTAGGCTCAAATTACTGCATTCAGTCACGTGGTGTTTGTTATTGTCCGCCCTCTTTCAACTGAGGTAGGCTTCTGTAGTGTGTGGGGGGAGCTGTTTATTTCATAACACTCTAGTGGAATATTCGGATGTACTGCTGCACAAATCTATCAGGACACGAATTTGATTGGATAATGAAGTGATATGCAGATCATATGAATACATTTTCTCCAAATAGGCCTAAATATTTCATAATTTGAAAGTATTTTGATTATTTACACGAATGTACCACTGGGCACTGACGTCAATTCAACATTTTGAATTGAAATTAAATGACGTGGAAACAACGTTCATTCAACCAGTGTGTGCCCAGTGGGTAGGCTATCCTATAAGAATTCCCTCATGATTTGCATGCATGGTATGGTATCCATTATTTAATTGAATATCTGGTATTTTATGGAATATTTTAACTAGGCTACTGATGCTGTGCGAATGGAGTAAACATGTCCATAACTGTACAATAATGCACATTGCCTCCTGCATACCACTGTATATGAATGTAGCCTATGTGTGTGATGCGTTCGTGCAGCGACCTATGGGATTAAGAGTGTGTATGACTCAAGCTGCTGTTGCCTGCTCGTCTGGAGTGATAGCTCTATTGTTCATGGCTTGCGTGTAGACAGGGTGCTTAATCTCCAGGTCGACTGTGGCAACTCGTGGCTCAGTTTGCCTATGAGCTAGGAGCCCAGGCTGCCTGCTATGCTGTAGAGTGAGGGGGGGGGGGGGGGGGGCAGCTGGGCCAGGCCGGGCTAAGAGAGGCTAAGGGAGGCTAAGGGTAACAGTAGTAACTAAGCGCCTGGCCCTAGCATGGCCTATGGGCCCAGCAGTAATTAGCCAGGCAGAGCCAGCGAGCAGGGCCATATATTCAGGCTGCTGAAAGGTCCCGGGAGGGGGGTCTATTGCCGGCCGACAGGTGCAAGAGGGAGGTAGGCGTCAGGAGCCAGGGGAATCGAAACTAGAGATGGGGGCGAAGAGGGTAGCGTCTGCGTCCCTGGGGTCAGATAGCTCCACATACCCCCTCCTCCCCGTCCCTTGGGGGTCCGAAGCGAAAGCAAGTTCAAGAGCTTCTTCCTGTCCAGCCACTTTGTGTGTGTGTGTGTGTTGGGGGGGGGGGGGGGGGGGTCAGTAGGATGTGTTATTGTGTATTATAATCATCATCTGTCTTACTATATCTAGCTCAGTCAGGGCGAGGGGGTGGGGGGGATCAGGGTAGATCCACCATGTATTCATAGCATTCCATTACTCACCAAAACAAATGCTCCAGTCCTAATGATTACAATCATTTGACATGATTTCACACGTGCGATGATCTCACACTTTGTTCCAGTTCCATACATGATCAGGTTATTTTGTTCTTTGTTTTTATCCCCATTGAGTACATAACTTGAAGTTTGATGGTGAAGTTGAAAGGCTTATGAAGGCTACTCGTCTTGCTGGGGAAAAAGGTACTGTATTGTTGCTGCGCAGTTTTTTTCTTCTCCCTGGCTGTTCTGCTTGAACTCCCTAATCCTGGTTACAGCCATTACAAATCCTGCTGTCTTGACGTGAGACTCCAGACAGGAGACTGGCTCTGCAACTTGGTTTCATTTAGCATTCCTTAGGGGTTTATGGGCAGGTGTTTAAAATTACGGGCAGGATATTTATTGGGAACTTTAAAGGCATTTTTTTTGCTTACCTCTCAATTAGACAAACACACACACTTTACGCAAGTCGCGCGCATACTCACACACGTGCATGAGTGCACACGCACATACACACACAAACACACACATACACACTTTTTTTACTGTCTCAAGTAAAGAGAGAAAATCCCCTGACCCGCTCTCTCTCTCTTTCTCTATCTCTCTCTCTCTCTCTCTCTCTCTCTCTCTCTCACACCAGTACCCCTATTAGGCCAGGTCAGTATGTGATGTGGGTGGAAGGCAGGAAGAGATCTGTGACCTATAATTATGGGGGCTTAGCAGGAGCAGTGGCTCTTTGGCGCTTGGCTCAAATCAAGGTGCAGCCTGGAGTCTGGGGAGGCTGGGCGGCCACTGCCCCTCTGCAGCCCTCCATTCTGCAGCCTGGCTTGATTGCTGGCAGCTGGGTGAGCCATGTCAAGTGGCAGCCTGGGAAATGTGAAATCCCCTGATAAAGCGCAGAGCCCCTAAAAAGCCATGAATCTCTTGTAATGAGGAAAGTGATGGGGTTTGGGTGTGCTGAGCACGCAGGCAGCAGGGACTCACCACGCATGTGTGTTTTTGTGTGTGTGTGTGTGTTTGGGTGTATAGAAAGAAAGATATAAAGTGGAAGTTTAGTGTGTGCGTGTGTGTGCGCCCATGCATGTGTGGGTGTGTGTGTGAGAGAGAGGAAGTCAGAGTGTGTGTACTTACTTAAACTTCCCTTAGCTCCCTGTGGAGCATAAGGCCGCTACAAGTCCATACCATGTGTGTTTGTGTACGGGTGTGTTTGTGTGCGTGTGAAGGAGGAGGAGAAAGAGAGTGGAAGTCAGAGTGCACACGCTTGACTCCTCTAATCCTGGATTTGGAAGGATCCACACATTTCCAACAATGTAAATCCGGTAGTTAGGTCAGCACCGCCACTGAGGTAGAGCTCAAATCTTCTCGGCTCACCCTACAAGCCATGGAGACATAATCATACTACACTAAATACTGGTTATGCCTCTCATGCACTACCATGCCCCTTTCCTTTCTAAACGACGTTAATACCCATGTATACCCTCATTTCAAGTCCCACATTACAGTAAATACGCTAAATACAATAAGTAAATTCCTTCCTGAGAATAGTGGTATAATTCCTGATATTAATGCCGGCGTTCCTCTTTAGAATGATTCCAGAGCTGCTGTAGCAGTTAAACGCATTCCTGGTTTTATGGAGGTCATTATTCCTGTTTCTTAATCACCACCTCAGCTTTTATAACCTCCCTCAGCCTCAGTGTGTGGCTGGAGGGAAGGAACCACATGTGGGCACAAACCAGGAAACACAGGCCCACAAGAATAGGCCCTCTCTCCCCGCCTCCCAGATCAAACAGTCTGGGCTCTGTAAGCTCAGTGGGCTGAACACAATAGGCAAATGGCACAGCGAGAAGTGTTCTGCTGCATTTGATTGATGCCTATGAGAAGGTAAAGGGTACATTATTTTATATGATCCTGCTGGGGTTGTCAAAGAGAGATTGCGAGAGTATTATCGATGGATTTATGTGTAGAGAGCTGAATTCCCCACATACTGAAGGCTTCATAAGTCACCTTACTGAACATTTACCCTGGTCGTATTAGTTACATCTTCAGGCTAATAATATACACTACATGTCACATATAAGCGGTGAACATATGATTGGCCATTAAGATATAAGCGTAGGATGGAGTGATGATGATCGGACTGTAGTTTGATGGATGAGTGGAAAGAAAGAGAGCAGCAGCTCTACAGTAACAGGGGCAGACTTGTGGTAGGCCAGCTCCATCCATCACCCTCTGCTTACACCACTCTTTGTCCACCGACAACGGGGGAAAAGGTGGAGAGATGATTGAGGGGGGGTGATTAAGCTGAGAGGATGTTTGTGGGAGCGGTGACGGCCGTGATGATTCCTCCATAAATCCCAGCTAGCCAGACTCTAACAGTCTATTTAAAGGGCATTAGCCTGTCCCTGGTTGAATAGGATCTATAATGTGTGAAGAGGCTTGTCTGCTCTGACCTGGTAGTAGGGGCTGATAGGGGCTCTTCTAGCAAACAGCTCTGCACTCTTAGCGACTAAATAAACCCTGCAGCCGGTTCGATGGGCGTCATGGGCGACATACGCTGTCAGGGGCCGACGTGCTTGATGCCATAATTCACGGGGCAACAGCCGTACTTGACGTTGAGGAGTGGGAATGCAGAGGTAGCGGGGGCCAGTGTTTTTAGGGGAGAGATACACCCCTCCGCTTGTTTACCCTGCTCATGAGGGTCCCCTGCCTGCTGCCAGGGCAATTATCACCTTGGAGGAATGTGGGACCTGCATGTTAAATTCCCCTTGACCCCCCCTGGGGGAGGAGGTAAGGGTGTTGGACCCATGTCGGGGGAGTGGGGTGGCTGGGTGGGAGAGGAGGACCAGGGATGGTGGTCCAGATCCAGGGGGGGATTCCTAGATCTGTCAGTGCTTCTCTCCATCCTCCAGCTCCACATCAGCCCTCCAACCGACAAGGCAAACAGGATTTGCATCCATGGTGTATTTGCAATGCAAATGTTTTCCCTCCCTCCTCATTTTATTTGGAGACTCATCCCAGGGCAGTCCTCACACTGTGTACATAGAGGGTTTAGAGTGCACACAAGACCCAGACAAGAGAAAAGGCGAGAAGACATCTTGTTTAGCTGCCTCAGGTACCTAACTACCAGACTGAAGCGTTTGCTTGCTCTCCTCAGATATTAGCTATTATTATTATTTATTTTATGCTTTTTATTTATTTATTGTTATTTCACCTTTATTTAACCTGGTAGGCTAGTTGAGAACAAGTTCTCATTTAAAACTGCGACCTGGCCAAGATAAAGCAAAGCTGTGCGACACAAACAACAACACAGAGTTACACATGGAATAAACAAACATACAGTCAATAATACAATAGAAAATGTCTATATACAGTGTGTGCAAAGGAAGTAGGATAAGGGAGGTAAGGCAATGAATAGGCCATAGTGGCTAAATAAATTACAATATAGCAATAAAACACTGGAGTGATAAATGTGCACAAGATGAGTGTGCAAGTAGAGATACTGGGTTGCAAAATAAATCAATCAAATAAATAATGGGCTATTTACAGATGGGCTATGTACAGGTACAGTGATCTGTGAGCTGTTCTGACAGCTGGTGCATAAAGCTAGTGAGGTAGATATGAGTCTCCAGCTTCAGTGATTTTTGCAGTTCATTCCAGTCATTGGCAGCAGAGACCTGGAAGGAAAGGCGGCCAAAGGAGGAATTGGCTTTGGGGGTGACCAGTGTAATATACCTGTGGAGCGCGTGCTATGGGTGGGTGCTGCTATGGTGAGGGATAGACTGCATCCAATTTGCTGAGTAGAGTGTTGGAGGCTATTTTGTAAATGACATCGCCAAAGTCAAGGATCGGTAGGATAGTCAGTTTTACGAAGGTATGTTTGGCAGCATGAGTGAAGGATGCTTTGTTGCGAAATAGGAATCAGATTCTAGATTTCATTTTGGATTGGAGATGCTTAATGTGAGTCTGAAAGGAGAGTTTACAGTCTAACCAGACACCTAGGTATTTGTAGTTGTCCACATATTCTAAGTCAGAACCGTCCAGAGTAGTGATGCTGGACGGGCGGGCAGGTGTGGACAGCGATCGGTTGAAGAGCATGCATTTAGTTTTACTTGCATTTAAGAGCAGTTGGAGGCCACGGAAGGAGAGTTGTATGGCATTGAAGCTCGTCTGGAGGTTAGATTTGCAGTGGTCTGATACTCCTTCCATTTCAATATTATCGCTTGCACAGTGCTCCTTGGGATGTTTAAAGCTTGGGAAATCTTTTTGTATCCAAATCCGGCTTTAAACTTCTTCACAACAGTATCTCGGACCTGCCTGGTGTGTTCCTTGTTCTTCATGATGCTCTCTGCGCTTTTAACGGACCTCTGAGACTATCACAGTGCAGATGCATTTATACGGAGACTTGATTACACACAGGTTGATTGTATTTATCATCATTAGTCATTTAGGTCAACATTGGATCATTCAGAGATCCTCACTGAACTTCTGGAGAGAGTTTGCTGCACTGAAAGTAAAGGGGCTGAATAATTTTGCACGCCCAATTTTTCAGTTTTTGATTTGTTAAAAAAGTTTGAAATATCCAATAAATGTCGTTCCACTTCATGATTGTGTCCCACTTGTTGTTGATTCTTCACAAAAAAATACAGTTTTATATCTTTATGTTTGAAGCCTGAAATGTGGCAAAAGGTCGCAAAGTTCAAGGGGGCCGAATACTTTCGCAAGGCACTGTATTTAATACCGACCTAAACATGGTCTTAGCGGTAATGCAGTTGGTAATGGCATTGATTTGAATAGCAGAGGCGCACACAGTAGCCTTATGCACATTACCAATGTTTTATTGAAATATCACGAGCAGGAAAACAGTCAAACCACATTCCCATTTTTTATTTATATTGGACATTATCTTTGTCCAGCTTCGGTAAAAGGTTTTGACTCATTATGTGCGATGTCCATTGGGTGAAAGGTGTCATGTCAGTGACAGTAGGGAGCCCGTTTAGGAACATCATGTTATTTAAAAAGGCTGCTTATTGTTTTTCTTCCGCTTTTGCCTGTTGGACCTAACTGTCAAATCGCGATTCAGTACTGAATTCGCTTGTAGGCTTTATTTGCCTTTCAACGTGGCAATGTCACCGCTGGCCATATTCAACCTTTCAGCAGGGATATCTAAACTCAGCAAATTAAAAGAAACGTCCTCTCTGTCAACTGTGTTTATTTTCAGCAAACTTAACATGTGTAAATATTTGAATGAACATAACACGATTCAACAACTGAGACATAAACTGAATAAGTTCCACAGACATGTGACTAACAGAAATGGAATAATGTGTCCCTGAACAAAGGGGGGGTCAAAATCAAAAGTTAAAGTCAGGATCTGGTGTGGCCATCAGCTGCATTAAGTACTGCAGTGCATCTCCTCCTCGTGGACTGTACCAGATTTGCCAGTTCTTGCTGTGAGATGTTACCCTACTCTTATAACCAAGGCACCTGCAAGTTATACATTGAAATGTATTGCCCTGGCCACATCTGCAGCCTTCATGCCTCTTTGCAGCATGCCTAAGGCACGTTCACGCAGATGAGCAGGGACCCTGGGCATCTTTCTTTTGGTGTTTTTCAGAGTCAGTAGAAAGACCTCTTTAGTGTCCCAAGTTTTCATAACTGTGACTTTAATTGCCTACCATCTGTAAGCTGTTAGTGTCTTAACGACTGTTCCACAGGTGCATGTTCATTAATTGTTTATGGTTCATTGAACAAGCATGGGAAACAGTGTTTAAACCCTTTATAATGAAGATCTGTGAAGTTATTTGGAGTTTTAGGAATTATCTTTGAAAGACAGGGTCCTGAAAAAGGGATGTTTCTTTTTTTGATGAGTTTATATACAGTACCAGTTAAAAGTTTGGACACACCTACTCATTCAAGGGTTATTCTTTATTTTGACTATTTTCTACATTGTAGAATAATAGTGAAGACATCAAACGATGAAATAACACATATTTAATCATGTAGTAACCAAAAAAGTGTTTAACAAAGACACGGCGGTTGCAACCAAACATCTCACATTTGGACCAAAGGACAGATTTCCACCGGTCTAATGTCCATATGGCTCGTGTTTCTTGACCCAAGCAAGTCTCTTCTTATTATTGGTGTCCTTTAGTAGTGGTTTCTTTGCAGCAATTTGACAATGAAGGCCTGATTCACGCAGTCTCTTCTGAACATTTGATGTTGAGGTTTGTCTGTTACTTGAACTCTATGAGGCATTTATTTGGGCTGCAATTTCTGAGGCTGGTAACTTTAATGAACTTATTCTCTGCAGCAGAGGAAACTCTGGGTCTTCCTTTCCTGTGGCGGTCCTCATGAGAGTCCGTTTCATCATAGCGCTGGATGGTTTTTGCGACTTCACTTGAAGTTCTTGAAATTTTCCACATTGACTGCTTCATGTCTTAAAGTATTGATGGTAATTTTTCTTTGCTTATTTGAGCTGTTCTTGCCATAATATGGACTTGGTCTTTTACCAAATAGGGTTATCTTTTGTATACCACCCCGACCTTGTCACAAGGAGCCAGGTATCTTACCTTGGCTCCTTGCTGCACTCGCATAACAGGTGCCATGCAGTCTCCTCGTGGAGTGCAATGTAATCAGCCATAATCGGTGTTCAGAAAATGCAGATTACCGATTGTTATGAAAACTTGAAAATGGCCCTAATTAATCGGCCATTCTGATGAATCGGTCGACCTCTAACTGGTACTGTGTGTTTTGGGGGCAGTATAACGGTGAGTGGACACTTCCCCCTTTCTCTTTTTATTGGATATTTTTTCCAGCTCTTGTAAAAAAAGGTTTGGAAACCCTCTATAGTCTGTTGTTTTAGGTCTGATATTATGTGCCCATTATGGTACCTGTAACTGTATTTAGACGTTTAAAACAAGTTTATTTGTATTTTATTAGACTTTGATTGGATTTATTCACCTTTTTTTTTGTTTTTTTGTCTGATCAATAGTGAATTTAATCTGGCCTATTGACAGTGTTGGGCATGTCCTTGGCTCAGACATAATACATTTTTATAGACATAGAGGCCTTTTTCAGTGTGATTGCTGTGTTTGAACAATATCTTTCCATATTGAAGCCATTAAATTACTCAGAACAATGTGGGTTGCAAACATGTTCAACAGAGTTACCTGATATGAAAATGGGGTCGCGGGAGAATTTCCAAAATCCTGGTAAAAAAAAAATGACTGTCATAATATCATCTTTGTCTCTCAAAATCATTGTAATGTAAGGTTAACCTTAAAAATCGAGATGAAAATGATTCAAATCTAAAAGTTTCAACCAGAGAGCGCCCTTAGATTGTGGGAAAAGACGCACATGACCGCTGCACTTGAATAATTTCCATGGTGAATGGCTAAACCCTCTATGCTATGAAACCACACACTAATGCAGACTGATATTACCGGCCGCAATTGAAATGCTGAAAACAATGTGTGGGGAGGCAGAAACTCACATCAGTACCTTTGTCAGGGAACACTGTGAAACTAAGAATTGATGCTATAGCTCTGACTGATTGACTCAAAAACTCCCCACCTTATGCTCTCTAAATAGATGTTAGCTGAAGGCAGAGATGCCCATGCATTGACTTTTGTTTGCTAAATGTTGGGGGATGCTATTCACGATGACATATTGTTCTGCCTCTCGATTCCCGAGCATGAAACGGCACAGGGGATGTTCAGTGTGCTGTGTGGCTATATTGACAAAAAACTGATTACATGTGATCGAACGATGGGCTTTTGCACAGATGGGGCTCAATCTATCATGGGACGGCGGGCAGGCCTCTGCACTCTCGTTATGAATGTGTCTCCCTCGGTCATATGGACGCATTGTATAATACACCCACTGAGCTATAATGGATACACCGAGAGCAACTGGAAGCAGAAGAGCTGATCACAGAATTTGGAGATATGCAGCAGGTAACTTTGATTGTAAACTACACTACATGACCAAAGGTATGTGGACACCTGCTCGTGGAACATCTCATTCCAAAATCATGGCATTAATATGGAGTTGGTTTTCCCTTTGCTGCTATAACAGCCTCCACTCTTCTGGGAAGGCTTTCCATTAGATGTTGGAACATTGCTGTGGGGACTTCCTTCCCATTCAGCAACAAGAGCATTAGGGAAGTCAGGCACTGATTTGGGCGATTAGACCTGACTCGCAGTCAGCGTTCCAATTTATCCCATAGGTGTTCGATGGGGTTGAGGTCAGGGCTCTGTGCAGGCCAGTCAAGTTCTTCCACACCGATCTCGACAAACCATTTCTGTATGGACCTTGCTTTGTGCGCGGGGGCATTGTCATGCTGAAACAAGAAAGGGCCTTCCCCAAACTGTTGCCACAAAGTTGGAAGCACAGAATCGTCTAGAATATCATTGTATGCCGTAGAGTTAAGATTTCCCTTCACTGGAACTAAGGGGCCTAGCACGAACCATGAAAAACAGCCCCAGACCAATATTTCTCCTCCACCACACTTTACAGTTGGCACTATGCATTGGGGCAGGAAGTGTTCCATTGGTATCCAATGGTGAATTGTGATTCATCACTCCAGAGTCCAATGGCGGCGAGCTTTACACCACTCCAGCCGAAGCTTGGCATTGTGCATAGTGACATTAGGCTTGTGTGCGGCTTCTCGGCCATGGAAACCCATTTCATGAAGCTCCCAACGAACAGTTATTGTGCTGACGTTGCTTCCGGAGGCAGTTAACTGCCACTGAACAAGGCAGTTAACCCACTGTTCCTAGACCGTCATTGAAATTAGGAATTTGTTCTTAACTGACTTGCCTTGTAAAATAAATTACGTTGCCACGTTGAAAGTCACTGAGCTCTTCAGTAAAGCCATTTTACTGCCAATGTTTGTCTATGGAGATTGCATGGCTGTGTGCTTGGTTTTATACACCTGTCAGCAATGGGTGTGGTAGAACTAGCCAAATCCATCAATTTGAAGGGGTGTCCACATACTTTTCTATATATAGTGTATGTGGAGATATGGGATCAGAGCATGACAATGATCTATTTCACACCGAGGCTTGGTGGTTATTGAGTGGGAGTGTTGGAAAGATTTTTCGAATTGAGAGAGTAACTTGTCATTCGCAATTAATGTAAAAAACAGACTTTGTTGACTTTGTGTGTATCTCCTTGCCTGTAAACGCTGCATTCAGAAAATATTCAGACCCATTCCCTTTGTCCACATTTTGTTACGTTACACCCTTATTCTAAAATGTATTAAATAAAACATTTTCCTCATCAATCTACAGACAATACCCTTTAATGACAAAGCGAAAACAGGTTTTTGTAAATGTTTGCAAATGTATAAAAAATATAAAAAATAAATAACATATGTACATAAGTATTCAGACCCTTTGCTATGAGACTCAAAGTTGAGCTCAGTTGCATCTTGTTTCCATTGATCATCCTTGAGATGTTTCTACAACTTGATTGGAGTCCACCTGTGGTAAATCCAATTGATTGGACATGATTTGGAAAGGCACACAACTGTTAATATAAAGTCCCACAGTTGTCAGTGCATGTCAGAGCAAAAACCAAGCCATGAGATCAAAGGAATTGTCCTTAGAGCCTTGACACAGATCTGGGGAAGGGTATCAAAAAAATCTACAGCATTGAAGTTCCCCAAGAACACAGTGGAACCACCAAGACTCTTCCTAGAGCTGGCTGCCCGGCCAAACTGAGCAATCGGGGGAGAGGTGCTTTGGTCAGGGAGGTGACCATGAACTCAATGGTCATTCTGACAGAGCTCCAGAGTTCCTCTGTGGAGATGAGATGAGAGATGAGAGAACCACCCAGAAGGACAACCATCTCTGCAGCACTCCTCCAATCAGGCCTTTATGGTAGAGTGGCCAGATGGAAGCCACTCCTCTGTAAAAGGCACATGACAGCCCACTTGGAGTTTGCCAAAAGGCACTTAAAGGACTCTCAGACCATGAGAAACAAGATTCTCTGGTCTGATGAAACCAAGATTAAACTCTTTGAATGCCATGAGTCACGTCTGGAGAAAACTTGGCACCATCCCTACGGTGAAGCATGGTGGTGGCAGCATGTGTGGATGTTTTTCAGCGGCAGGGACTGGGAGACTAGTCAGGATCGAGGTAGAAATGAACGGAGCAAAGTACAGAGAGACCTTGATGAGAACTTGCTCCAGAGCATTAATGACCTCAGACTGGGGGTGAAGGTTCACCTTCCAACAGGACAACGACCCTAAGCACACAGGCTGTAATGTAACAAAATGTGGAAAAAGTCAAGGTTTCTGAATACTTTACGAATTCACTGTAACAGACAGCATGCAGGGAAAATACAAAATAATTCTACAGATAAATGACTGAATCAGTGAAATCTATTTAACTGTTATCCTGGCTCAGTTGACATGCCAGTAAGTGAAATCTAGCAGCTGATCGAGCTGTCATGTGACCGAAAGCTGCAGACAACGCATTCACGGGTCACTATGGAGTAGTTTTGATTCCTGACTCAAAGGGAATACTGTTACGTCTCCCTCCGAGCATTAAAACACATGGAACACGGATTCAGTGCTGTCGTTTGCATTAAAAAACAAATATCGATCCAGGTTGGATGTGACAGGAACGATGAGGTGCACACTGTCAACCACGCCCCCTGACTTCGAGAAGCTCTGACGATACATGCATCATGGACACCTATCTCATTTTTGGTGGTGAGATAAGAAAAAATATGTCATTCTAATTAGCAATTGACTGTCCTAACCCCACATAAAAAAAAGATATGATAGTGAGTTGAGAATACTGTTAGAATGTTTTGCAATTGACTGCCATTGCCCCAAATAAAAAAGTAAACATTGGCTGTGGGGTCTAGCCTCGACACACCTGCAACTTATTTATTAATCAAAACCCAGCCCTTTCGTGCCACCACCAGCTACTGTACCCATAATTATGTTTGTGAAAGTAGCAAAAATCTTACTGACACACTCCAACCGTGTGCTACCAGGGTTAACCAGAGTGCAACCAGGGTTAAGATTTACATTTTTAAATTCTCTTCGACAGCTATTAAGTGGTCTGCTCAAGATGCTGTGCAGCTAAAAATAAGGTACAATTATGAGAAAAACATTTATTTCTAGTCATGATGATAGACAGTGTTGACTGATAGCTAGGCGTGCTTTAGCTTGTTGCTCAGTTTGAGGCCAGTGAAAGTGGTCATCCTAAAGTCTCTCTCCTCATCTCACCTCAGTTCTCCTCTAGACCAGCCACTGCTCTCCACTGTGCTATGTCCTGAGTACTCTGTGTTAAGCTGGCTCATTCATTAACTCTGCTATGTGGGCAGCCACCCTTGAACACCAAGCCTAAACACATTGTGACAAACCAGAGTATCCCCGCAGTGTCATCAGATCACCTCGCCACTTTCAATTAGTGCCAGTCCAACACCACCTCTCCTTTAAGACCACAGAGGGTCCTCACATAGTAGACCTGGTCTCCTCCCACTGACCTGTCCCTGTGCAGTAGGGTGAAGTTAACTCTAGGCACTGATCTAAGGTTACTATTGTGTGTTTCTCTCTAATGGTTAAGGTTAGGATTTGGGGATAGTAAGCTGATCCTACTACCAGAAGCTGTCCCGGAGACCCTCTTTTTTTCATTATTTATTTACAGGCAGGCAGCCAACACCCACCCTGTCTTAGGAGGACCCCAGTCCATAAACATAGGAGTGACAGTCGAGTATGGGACCCTCCTGGATTCAGTCAAGCCCCCCTGCCCCACCTACTCACCAGGAGGTGAACTTCACCATTGTCATGGAAACACACTTTCCCCCTTCCCTAAGCCCCCTCCCAGCGTTGTAGCTCTCTCTGCTCTCCCCAAACGGCACAGTAATGGCCGTGGGCTGAGGGGCTTTTTAGTAACTCTGCATGTAGTGTACAGTACAGTACCCTATAGTGACTCTATAATCAGAAATGCATTAGTCCCAAGGACTTTATATAATGAATGATTTCTTTAAGTGCTTTCTTCCTTTAAAATCAGGTCAGATGTGGATTTGATTAAATCTGTTTACAGTATATTCAGTATTGCTTCCATTTGCATGTTTTTCTTTTGGTTTAGAATAGCAGAATTTACAGTAGCAAAATTAGTCAGGTTATTTTGCTCTGGTTAAAGATTAATAGACGCAAACGTACTACTTCTAAGGTGAACTCCTCATACTGATCTCTAACTGGTCTGTCTGACTGGAGAGATTGGCTTCGCACACTTCTGTCTGCCTGTGTGTGCACACTGCACACTTACTAGACTAGAGCACTCATCCAGACTCACACACACCCATTCACACGAGCTCACACACACACACACACACACACACACACACACACACACACACACAACACACCCAGGCAGTCTGACCAGCCATGCACGCTCACAAGAGAATAATAGAGCGAGAGGGATTTCATGGAAGATGACTTACAGGGAAATCTTAAGGTTACTTGCATAACTCCTGTTCTCTGATGTAAGAAGTGAGATACAGAAGTTTACATACACTTAGGTTATAGTCATTAAAAGTATTTTTTCAACCACTCCACACATTTCTTGTTAATTAACAAACTAGTTTTGGCAAGTCCGTTAGGACATCTACTTTGTGCATGACACAAGTAATTTTCCAGCAATTGTTTACAGACAGGTTATTTCACTTCTAATTCACTGTATCACAATTCCAGTGGGTCAGAAGTTGACACACACTAAGTTCACTGTGCCTTTATACAGCTGTGGAAATTCCAGAAAATGATGTCATGGCTTTAGAAGCTTCTGATAGGCTAATTGACATCATTTGAGTCAATTGGAGGTGTACCTGCAGATGTATTTCAAGGCCTACCTTCAAACTCAGTGCCTCTTTGCTTGACATCACAGGAAAATCAAAAGAAATCAGCCTGCGTTTACATACACTCAGTTAGTATTTGGTAGCATTGCCTTCAAATTGTTTAACTTGGGTCAAATGTTTCAGGTAAGAGATCTTCTGTTGAATCTGACAATTCATCTTGATGGTTTGTACAGTCGTCTCAAATAAAACTGTGAAGGACCTCGGCGTTACTCTGGACCCTGATCTCTCTTTTGACGAACATATCAAGACATATAATTTTTTATTTTATTTTTATTTTTTTCCATCTACGTAACATTGCAAAAATCTGAAACTTTCTGTCCAAAAATGATGCAGAAAAATGAATCCATGCTTTTGTTACTTCTAGGTTAGACTACTGCAATTCTCTACTTTCCGGCTACCTGGATAAAGCACTAGATAAGCTTCAGTTAGTGCTAAATACGGCTGCTAGAATCCTGACTAGAACCCCAAAAAAGTATCATATTACTCCAGTGCTAGCCTCCCTACACTGGCTTCCTGTTAAGGCAAGGGCTGATTTCAAGGTTTTACTGTTAACCTACAAAGCATCAAAGTGCTCAAAGTGCTGTACAGAAACCCAGCTTGATACCCCCGGACAGGGCCAAACAGGAAGGATATAACCCCACCCACTTTGCCAAAGCACAGCCCCCACACCACTAGAGGGATATCTTCAACCACCAACTTACCATCCTGAGACAAGGCCGAGTATAGCCCACAAAGATCTCCGCCACTGCACAACCCAAGGGGGGGCGCCAACCCAGACAATAGATCACGTCAGTGACTCAACCCACTCAAGTGACGCACCCCTCCCAGGGACGGCATGGAAGAGTGCCAGTGACTCGGCCCCTGTAATACGGTTAGAGGGAGGGGAACCGGCCAGGCAGAGACAGCAAGGGCGGTTCGTTGCTCCAGAGCCTTTCCGTTCACCTTCACACTCCTGGGCCAGACTACACTCAATCATTTGACCCACTGAAGAGATGAGTCTTCAGTAAAGACTTAAAGGTTGAGACCGAGTCTGCGTCTCTCACATGGGTAGGCAGACCATTCCATAAACATGGAGCTCTATAGGAGAAAGCCCTGCCTCCAGCTGTTTGCTTAGAAATTCTAGGGACAATTAGGAGGCCTGCGTCTTGTGACCATAGCGTACGTGTAGGTATGTACGGCAGGACAAAATCAGAAAGATAGGTAGGAGAAAGCCCATGTAATGCTTTGTAGGTTAGCAGTAAAACCTTGAAATCAGCCCTTGCCTTAACAGGAAGCCAGTGTAGGGAGGCTATCACTGGAGTAATATGATCAAATTTTTTGGTTCTAGTCAAGATTCTAGCAGCCGTATTTAGCACTAACTGAAGTTTATTTAGTGCTTTATCCGGGTAGCCAGAAAGTAGAGCATTGCAGTAGTCTAACCTAGAAGTGACAAAAGCATGGATTAATATTTCTGCATCATTTTTGGACAGAAAGTTTAAGATTTTTGCAATGTTACGTAGATGGAAAAGATCTGTCCTTGAAACAGTCTTGATAGGTTCGTCGAAAGAGATTAGGGTCCAGAGTAATGCAGAGGTCCTTCACAGTTTTATTTGAGACAACTGTACAACCATCAAGATTAATTGTCAGATTCAACAGAAGATCTCTTACCTGAAAGGTTTGACCCAAGTTAAACAATTTGAAGGCAATGCTACCAAATACTAATTGAGTGTATGTAAACCTCTGTGGTGATCCTAACTGACCTAAGACAGGGAATTTTTACTACGATTAAATGTCAGGAATTGTGAAAAACTGAGTTTAAATGTACTTGGCTAAGGTGTATGTAAACTTTCGACATGTCACATGTTGGGGTCTGCTAGGACCTCCTGCTCTCTCTGAAGTACCTATCAAAAGCGTCTGTTGGAGACAGACAGAGTGACAAATGAGGTGAGACCATCAATTCCATAAAAAGAGCCACTCTCCCGCCATCTGGTTATCAGATATCAGAGAACTGGGTTTACACAGGTAACCTTAAAATCTCTTTAAATGTTTTGTTTCGATATCTCACAAGTGGGGATTAGCATTAGTCCTGAAACTAAGTATACACCGAAAGGTGCAGAGACAACCCAACGGGGAAAAGCCTCATACCAAAGTGACGGGAAGCTCAATACAAGGCGCATACAAGCTCAGTATAATGAGATATGCCCCAAAAACAGTGCCCAAAATATAAACTCCTCTGTAGTAGAGTGCCCGGTCAGTCCCCTCCGAAGGCTGTCACCGTCGCCATTATAAATCAGTATAATGGTCCCCAGGATCCAGCAGGATATCTTCAAATAGAGAAGGGTCCACCATCTTCCGAGGGTGGTTGCCCAATGAGCGAAGAGCATGACACCCATGCCCGAGTAGATGAGGACCGCACGTATTGGACAACGACGGGGACATCTTTCTAGGAAAGACAACAGGCGAAAAGCCATAGGTTCCAATTTATGACAATGGGAAAAAGTTGACCCAGGCCAAGGATGGGGTGAGGTACATTAAACTGGAAAAACCCCTGGGCATACCACGGCGCAAACAGTGGCTGGTAGATGCTGCGAAAGGATCTTAAGAACAATAGACATGTCCCAGGATGAGCTAACGGCTTAGAGACTGGGTGTAAGCGACGTTCCCCCCTTAGAGATGACACAACAATTATGGTAAACTCTATAGCTGTCGGGGCCTTGGCAGGCCGAGAAAGAGGCTAAAGGACCTTAACCGCCGATGAACCTTCTGTCTGTACAAAAGATCCTGCAAGGAGCATGGGACCACGGAAAACAGAGTGTAGGAAGGAACTGTATAGTCACACCACTTCTCCACTGTAAAACAGAGAGCATGCATTGGGGTCGGCACTCTTTTCCAAGAGTGTATAAGCCCTGCATGATGACTGACTGCCGACTGGAGAATCACTGGTCATCGAGGAGATCTAAGATGAAGAGGGAAACCAGATGGCATTACCCAATTTTCCTGGGACTGTCAGATCTTCAAACCCCAAACGCCGTGTTCACCATGTTTTGGGATGGGAGCTCCCCGGCTTTCATAGGATCGTTGCTTCTAACAGGCTTTAGTAAGTCAGTCTGGATAGATTCCGGAATTGGGCTCTCTCGGGACATAGCAGACAGCGACATGGTGTAAAACATCAGGCAATATAGCAAATGGCCATACGCATGGGGAAAAAGGGCCACAGTGGATGGCGAAAGACAAATTGCTGTCCTGCTCTGTGTGTTGGTGAGATCGGAGGGATGGCCGACATGCTGACTTCTGCCACTGGCTGAAAACCTGAGAAGGCGCTGGGGGGAGAGCCTGAGGGAGGGAGGCACGTGGGTGGAACAAAAAGTCTGACTCCTCCATTTTCTCATGTGAGCTCGGTCACAAAAGTGAGCTGCTGCACAGAGAATAGGGTTTTGTCTTAACCCAGTGCTGTCTTCCACTGCTGATAATCTCAGAGGAGGGAAGGAGGAGCAGCCATTAAAACCATAGAGAGAGGTTAGGGGAGAGAGCCGTAGGCCCTGCATACTGTCCTCCTCAGCTGCAAGGACCGCGCCCTAGGTTGGCCGACCCTTCTTACCTCCCTTAGTGTAAGACTGCTTCCCTACAGGTTTGGCCTGGTTCAGGGGCCTAGCCTGATTTTTGTCAGACTGCTGCGCCGCCGGGATCTTCAGTCCACCAAGGCCAGCTTGTTGCCCCCTCCCAGCTGTGAGGCTGGAGCAGGATGTAGAAACCAACGGGCTGCCATGGGGCCCGGATCTGCGGGGAAGGGAGAAGTTGAAGGCTTCGCCTTGTTTTTTGCGCATGTGACACTTATTTTGTCGAGTTGCCATTTACTATTTGAAAATAAAACCCAGTGGAAAATGGGTGATTTCATAAGCAAACTGAAGCTTGTTTCCCCTCGTAATAGTAGACAGCCCTTAGGGAGTAACTGCACATGCACCTCAATTCTCCGCAATGAGAAAGTGCTGTCCACAAGCCTGATGACTCACGCTCTCCAGAGGTAGTGTGGTGGCACCCCCAGGTGGCGTCAAAGAGAGACACTTTTCTCGAAATAACACGGCCCTGTAGCTAGGTGAAGTGAGCACTGTGTATGAACGCAATTGTCGTGTGTCTAGTGTAGGCGTTAGCTAGCTAGCAACCATCTCATGAAGCTAAGGGTAAGCTATAGCTAGCACAGTGATAACCAAAGGGAACAGCGTGGGTGTGTTGTTCAAATTCGGGCTGAAAATCCCCCAACGGTAGTGCTGTGAGCCTAAACCGGTCAGTCTAGTCAACACAAACAAGTGAACATACAAATGAGTTGTACTAAACGAGAGATGGGAGCTAGCAATACTACGATCATGGCAGGTGGGGAACTGGTTTCTGCGTTATCTAGCCATGCTAATGCAACCATATGTGCAGGTAGGAATGCTTGTGTGGTTAGCTTGCTTTACAGGCAGCTAGCCACTGTAAGCTAGCTAGTAGAATCCTCACCGCTTTGCTAGCTTCGGTGTGCATTGTAATGCGTAAGCTAGCTAGCAACTACTTTGTGGCTAAGGTATGCTGTAGCTAGCATAGTGCTAGCCAAAGGGAACCGCGTGGGGGCAGTTCGACTTTGGGTCGGTATTCTTCCACAACCGCAGAGCCGGTGGGCTGTCCAGTTGGTCATAGTTAAACATAGGTTAAACTAGACAAGAGAAGGGTGCTAGCAATGTTACTGTGTTGCAGGTAGTAATGCTTGTTTGGTTAGCTTACCTGAGGTGTTAGCTAGTTAGTAGCTACCTTATGGTGAAGGTGTGCCGTGGCTAGCTCAGTGATGGCTGAAGGAAACTGCATGGGGGCAGAGTTAGCCTTCGGATGGAGTGCTCCCGCGACCGACGGAGCCGTGAGGCTGAGGTGGTTGGTCTAGTTAACACAAATTGTGAACGTAGGTTAAACTAGACGAGAGAAGGGAGCTAGCAATGTTGCAGGTAGGGTGTGCTAGTGAGTTTATCTCTCAGTGAGCAATGAGCCTGGCCATGGCAAAGGAAAAGTCATGGCTCCTGGTTGCGTATAAGACACATGCTAAGGAGTGTTACTTTGGTGTGCTGTATTTATTTGTGTTGCTAGATAGGCTATTTATTACAACGGTAAGGAGTGTTTTCCTGTTAGGAGGCAGGGTCCCTCTCTTCCTTCGTTCCCCCTCTCCATCCATCCCTCCTCCAGAAGGTCTATATGATGTGTTGTCTCTGGTCCGCTGCCCAGGCACAAAGGGAAGACCAGGCCTGACCCATTCATTGTGCTGCTCTTAAAGGAAACCACCAGTCAATGTAGGCTCAATGAGGCGTCGCCGTTTTGTAAGGTCTGATAAAGTGCGGACTAAACCGTCTGGGATCTGGGCTGGTCCACCCGGTGTTGTGTCCTCCATTATGAAGGGGAGCAGTTGTGTGTGTTGTGAATGTAGGTCTGTGTAATGCTTGGTTAGTGCTGAATACAGGGGGGGGAACTAGGGAGGGCCTGGGCGTTGGGACCATTGAGGACTGGTTTAAGATGTCACCCCAGTGTTTGGAGCTGCTGTCCGCTGTCGTTAATTGTGACGAGGGATGATTGGGCGGCTCCTTAAGACGGGAGGACTGGAGGAGGAGAGGGACGTTTTTTCTGGAGTTTATTGAGGGACCGGATTGTTGTCTTTTGTGTTGAAGATTTTCAGATAATATCAAGATAAGAGGAATGTCAAGATAATCAGAATCTTGAGGGTGTGTAGAATCTCCCAGCGACTGTTTTGTCCTCTTCTTTTGAGTTACTTCCACATGCAAAATGTTTCTGTATTAAGAAGGCATAACTTTGCAATACGAATTTTCCCTGTCGTTAAAAGAAAATGACCAGTTACGCCTAGTGTTTTGCATTTTTCAAGTGACACTTCAAAAGATGCTTCCTGGCCCAACTTAGCATTTCCCAGACACCTCTTGGGATAAGATGGAACAAATGGGACGATGATCCGGAGATCAAATTCATTAAGCTAAGCATGGCCAGTGAGAAAGAGACAAAGAGGGAGGGTCTTGGGAGTGCCGTGGCCCTTGTCTAAAGTGGTTAGGGGCCCCTTGTAGGCGTTGGGGTCTCCAGAGGCTGCTTGGGTAATTATCAGCCCGGGCTGCACGTGTGGGAGGACGAGTGTGTGTAGTCTGGCTGGCTGGCTGGCTAGTACTGAATGTTTGCATTCTCACAGCACCATGTCAATGGACTACCCAAGCGAAGTGGGGAGGGCTCTCCTGTAAACTGGATCCTATATCCTCCTATGTATGAACCTACCCCCCTCCTAATACCGCCCTCTTCTCTATACCCTAAACAGGGAGAGAGGGGGATTCTGAGGAAGAGAGGAGACATCTTTGACATGTCTACTGGGGCCCGTCAGGACAAAAGACCATTTCCTGCTCCTCCATGTGGAAAATGTCTGGGAGAGGAGGAGGAGGAGGGAGGAGGAGACAATTAGTGGGATTTGCTAATCACCAGGGCAACACTCATTTAATTGACATGTGAAATGTTGTTTAATCTAACAAGTCGATAGGCAATATGACAATGGGCTGGCAATCAGAATAGGAAAGCCAGGGGACTTCGACAGCTGATTGCTGAGGGAAATGTCTTTGTCTTTAGAGCTGGTGTGTGTGTGTGTGTGTGTGTGTGTGTGTGTGTGTGTGTGTGTGTGTGTGTGTGTGTGTGTGTGTGTGTGTGTGTGTGTGTGTGTGTGTGTGTGTGTGTGTGTGTGTGTGTGTGTGTGTTTGGCGGGGGGAGACCCAGGGGGATTAAACACCATTATGCCTTTAACCCTTTTAGACAAATAAACACAGAGCAGCACACTCTCAGCTTTAGTAAGAGAGTTGTTTGTGTGTTTGTGTATGCGCCTGTTTCCCCCCTCTAAACCATTGAAAACCATCTATTTGTCATTGTATTAACACAATAAAGATGACCCTGACAACTCCAGACAAGAAAAGGAGTACTCCAGGAACAACAAAAAAAACACAAATTAAAAAAAAGTAAGCCCCCTTCGCTTTGACAGATATCAATAAGTATTTCTGTTATAGAAAAAGCAGCCGCACCATATTGTGAAGCCTTAGTCTGGAGTGAAAGCATGGAGTGGTGGCTTAGAGACCAGACAATCCAATACTTTTATTTACCAGTCATTCATTCCAAAAATACATTGAGCAGGTTCTATACAAACTCAGTACACTAAAATACCAACCCCTAACACTGGAATAATCCAAAATGCTAATAAACAGTTATTTCATCAAAAAAGATTGTCACTCTATAATAAATCATTCTCAGTAGTTTTCATATCAATGGCCTCAACATAGAACTTTCTTACTGGGCGTGTGTGTACTGGCTGGATAACTTGTGGACATGGCCGGCTCATGCTTTCCTGATACGTCCACAAACAATCCAAGGTGGTGAGTAGGTCGGCGATACAATGTAACTTAACTTCTAAATAAAAAAAGATTAAACGTTGTTCTCACGTCTGATCTTGTTCTTACCGTGGGAAATTTTTTGCTCTGGGAATATGCTTGTACACCAGTGGAGGCTGCTGAGGGGAGGAAAGCTCATAATAATGGCTGGAACGTAGTGAATAGAAGGGCATCAAACACCTGGAAACCATGTCTTTGATGTATTTGATACTTTTACACCTATTCCGCTCCAGCCAAATACCACGAGCCCGTCCTCCCCAATAAAGGTGTTACCAACCTCCTGTGTTGTACACGCTAGCAACGTGTACAAACATTTGCAATATGTGTTTGGCACCAAATGAAGGGATAGAAGTGGAGTGAAATGTCCGACATGACAAAAAAACAATCAGAAAAAAGGGGAAAGTACTTATTCACACTCAGCCATGACCTTTCATCACAAATTTAAAGGAGCGAGTACTGTTGACAGAATATATGAAAAACCTATGGTGCCAATATACGTAAGGGAATAAGGAGAGGTATATTTGTTTAGAAATAAAACTAATGCAGGTATTATGTGTTAAGTATATGCTTTGTTTCTATTTCAGAAATCTCTATTTCTTCTTCTTCCTGGTTTGAGTATGACCCCTCACCTGGCTTGTGACCCTTCAACTGGATATCACTCCTAAGAGTTGGCTCTGAGGCAGACTACTCCTGTTGAACCACAGGTAAGTCCACACTCATACATCAGCCTCATCTTAGAAGTGTGTGTCCATGTTTGTGTGTGTGTGCGTGTACATCTATGTGTGTTATATTGGAGCAGGGCAATCCTCCATCTATCCCACGTATAATCAAACTGCCATTGTCAGAGGTGACCTCCTAGTACTCAAACCTAGAATCTGAGATCAAAGTGGATGTATCCCAGTCTGAGTATTACAGAGTGTAAGTCTGCCTTTCTATTTTATCTATCTCTGTGATCTGGGCCAAGAGAGGTTTGTGAGCTGAGGATGATTCATCAGCTGGCTGCTCCTCTTCTAATCTCCAGAGTCACGCTCACTCACTCTCTCTCTCACACACTGGCATAGTAACCCCGTCTCTCTCCGTGCCTCCCTCCCTCTCTGTCTGTCTCGCGTGCTGCCGAGGCACTATCTACTACCAGAGTTCAGATGTTGCTCTATTTGTACCAGGGAACGCCATCCCACCCCCTGCCACACACACAGACACACACAGACGTGGATGTGTGCATACACAGGCACAGGCACAGGCACAAGCACAGGCACAGGCAAGCACGCACGCACGCACACACACACACACACACACACACACTTCCCTGCCATGCATGCCACACCCCGGCCAGACAGACAGCTTGGCTCCTGGCCAATAATCACAGCTGGATCGGATGCTTTAAATGTGTGTGTGTGGCGATGGGGCTGTGTCTGGTGCACCGGATTGGTCCACTAGTACGGGTTGGGCCAGGGAGGACTGGGATTGGATAGAAGGTAGCGTGCAGGATTAACTGCGCTGTCTAGCATGGCCTCCCCAAGCGCTGCCTGACAGTTCTGCATATTGGATGGGTTACAGCTTATACAGTGTGTGTGCGTGCGTCTGCGAGTGTGTGTGTGTGTGTCTGTGCAGCTTATCTGTGCGAGATAACTCCATCCTCTATGAGCAAATCTGCACGGTCTCGATTCCCTGACGTGATCACGGAATGCATTGGCCTGGCCCAGACGAATCGTTACATTTTTAATGGCGGTTCCGAGTTGGAATCACCAATCGATTCAATGGCTTCAGCACATTAGATTTGTGTCACTGTCCAGTGGTATCACAGCTGCAATACAAACAATGATTAGCAATATTATTGATGAGGGCAGGGTTCCAGAGTAGGCTAAATAGGAACTTGTGATTATGTTTTGCCATTAAGATGATAGAAGGTACTGACAATGAAATCGGTTTGCATGTGCGTCATGTTTACTAGAGGCAGGATAAAACACTACATAAGAGGTTTGGTTCAATTTCCCCCAATCGTCCGTTATTATGACTATAATAACACTGGTGCTTGATGCAGCTACCTTTATCAGAGAGCAGCAGGAGAGCGTGTGTGTGTGTGTGTGTGTGTGTGTGTGTGTGTGACTCTAATGTATGGACACTTACCTGTGTGTATGGTGGTGGCCCGATTTACCCCCCTCCACCCCCCTTGTCCTTGCCTATCCTTCCCCCTCTGACTCTCACCTCAGCCTCCCTCCTGGCCACTTTGCCCTGACAGCAGGCTGCGGAGGTACAGTCAGAGTGCTGCTGAACCTGGAATAGGTGGCGTGCTGGTTTCCATGACGGAGCCATGGGGTAATCACAGTTACAGCATTGTGATTACAGCTGTCACCGCCATCCACTGTAATTGATGCAAGTGCAGGGCTGCGCCGCCACAAGAGAGGGCTTAACCTACACGCAACACGCTATGACACACACACACAAGCAAAGAGGCACACAGGTAGCCTACACACACCACAAAAGACACGTCCCTCCAAAACACACACACAGTAGCACCACACATGGCAGCACCAGAGCGGACCCCGAAGGCCGTCTTCATCCCGCCTGCCTGAAGGACAAAAATAATTCCCTGCCTGGCTGGCATCTCAATCTTTAGCTCTTAGGACAACCATCTGGCTCAGCAACCCTCCCTCCCTTCCTTTCCTCCTTACTCTCTCTCTCTCTCTCATACTCGCCGCTTAGTTTTAATGTGTGTCAGCAGTCAGCAGCGTTACGGTCCTAGCCATGATGCTAACGTGGCTGCCTGTCTCTTGGCCTCTGCTGGTTGGTGGGTGCTGGTAGTGCTGTGTGTGTTCACAGATGGCAGAGGGAGGGTGGAGTGTGTGTGTGTGTGTGTGTGTGGTGATGGAGAGCGCTTTCGGAAGCCCCAGACAGCTCGGGCAATTTCTCCCAGGCAAGGTGGTCTGTCTGCGGGCATCTGGACTGGCTCAGCCCCCCATCGCTGCTTCTCCATGAGAGCGCCACTTCTTGACACTATTGCCAAGATGGTGTACAGTGAACACCGTAGCAGCTCTCTCTCTCTTTCGAAAACAATGACTACTTCCTTACCCTCGGTTGTGTTTTTCAACACCCAATTCAATGTTTTGTTCTGATAGATGATTAGTGGCAAGTGACAACACAAAATGGTTTTATAAATGAAAGGAACCCGAGGAATGTTGAGCTATGGTAGAATAGCTTTGAAGATGATTAGAACTAAACAGACAACTTTGTTTTCGAAGCCAGTCTGAACGATAGCTTGGTTCTCTTTGTTGGTTGGTTATTGATCTGAGACTGGAGGTCAGCTATGATTGGCTGGAGCCCTTTAGAAGGATCCGTGGTATTTAATGCTGTATGGTTGTCAGGGTTATGGAGGTCAACATAAAGAACCTCTGCCATGCCATATACTGCAGACTCATACATATTTTCCTGAATTTCCACCCCCATGTCTCTCTTTTCTCTGGCTATGTCTTTCTTCTTGTGGTTTCCCACCACCATTAATATGAGATTGTACACTCTCAGAAAAAAAGGTTCTGTATAGAACTTTAAAGTGTTATTTGGCTGTCCCATAGAAGAACCCTTTGAATAACCATTTTTGGTTGCAAGTAGAACCCTTTTGGGTTCCATGTAGAACCCTTTCTACAGAGGGTCCTGCATGGAACCCAAAAGGGGTTATACATGGGGGCAGCCGAAGAACCCATTTGGAAGAGTGTAGACAGTTAAACTTCCAAACCTAGAAAAACAACTATCAGAAAGAGTGTTGATGGTCTTTTGTTTGAGGGTAGAAGGACATGGATTCTGACATGGGCACCGATGAGAACAATATAGTTGTGTGAATCGTCGTTCATTGTGCCTTACACACACACACACATTGGTTTTACTATCCTTGTGGGGACCAAACAATTGATTCCCGTTCAAAATCCAATTTTCCCTAACCCTTTACCGAACAATAACCTAAACTTAACCCAAAACCCCAACATTAAACCTACCCCTAAAATGTTGACCACACTGTGCACAAGCGTTGGTAAAATATATTTTCACATACATTTCAAGTTGGAAGTTTACATACACCTTAGCCAAATACATTTAAACTCAGTTTTTCACAATTCCTGACATTTAATCTTAGTAAAAAATCCCTGTCTTTGGTCAGTTAGGATCACCACTTTATTTTAAGAATGTGAAATAGTAGAGACAATGATTTATTTCAGCTTTGATTTCTTTCATCACATTCCCAGTGGGTCAGAAGTTTACATACACTCAATTAGTATTTGGTAGCTAGCATTGCCTTTAAATTGTGTAACTTGGATCAAACTTTTGGGTAGCCTTCCACAAGCTTCCTATAATAAGTTGGGTGAATTTTGGCCCATTCCTCCTGACAGAGCTGGTGTAACTGAGTTAGGTTTGTAGGCCTCCTTGCTCGCACACGCTTTTTCAGTTCTGCCCACAAATTTTCTATAGGATTGAGGTCAGGGCTTTGTGATGGCCACTCCAATACCGTGACTTTGTTGTCCTTAAGCCATTTTGCCACAACTTTGGAAGTATGCTTGGGGTCATTGTCCATTTGGAAGACCCATTTGCGACCAAGCTTTAACTTCCTGACTGATTTCTTGAGATGTTGCTTCAATATATCCACATATTTGTCCCTCCTTGTGATGCCATCTATTTTGTGAAGTACACCAGTCCCTCCTGCAGCAAAGAACCCCCACAACATGATGCTACCACCCCCGTGCTTCACGTTTGGGATGGTGTTCTTCGGCTTGCAAGCCTTCGCCTTTTTCCTCCAAACATAATGATGGTCATTATGGCCAAACGGTTTTATTTTTGTTTCATCAGACCAGAGGAAATTCCTCCAAAAAGTAAGATCTTTGTCCCCATGTGCAGTTGCGAACCATAGAATGGCTTTTTTATGGCGGTTTTGGAGCAGTGGCTTCTTCCCTGCTGAGCTGCCTTTCAGGTTCTGTCGATATAGGACTCGTTTTACTGTGGATATAGAAACATCCGTACTGTTTCCACCAGCATCATCTGTTTCCACCAGCATCTTCGAAAGGTCCTTTGCTGCTGTTCTGAGATTGATTTGCGCTTTTCGCACCACGTTCATCTCTAGGAGACAGAACGCGTCTCCTTCCTGAGCGGTATGAAGGCTGCGTCGTCCCATGGTGTTTATACTTGCATACTATTATTTGTACAGATGAACGTGGTACCTTCAGGCATTTGGAAATATCTCGCAAGGATGAGCCAGACTTGTGGAGGTCTTTTTTCTGAGGTCTTGGATGATTTCTTTTGATTTTCCCATGATGTCAAGCAAAGAGGCATTGAGTTTGAAGATAGGCCTTGAAATTCATCCACAGGTACACCTCCAATTGACTCAAATAATGTAAATTAGCCTATCAGAAGCATCTAAAGCCATGACATCATTTTCTGGAATTTTCCAAGCTGTTTAAAGGCACAGTCAACTTAGTGTATGTAAACTTCTGACCCACTGGAATTGTGATACAATGAATTATAAGTGAAATAATCTGTCTGTAAACAATTGTTGGAAAATGACTTGTCATGCACAAAGTAGATGTCCTAACCGACTTGCCAACACTATAGCTCGTTAACAAGAAATTTGTGGAGTGGTTGAAAAACAAGTTGTAATGACTCCAACATAAGTGTATGTCAACTTTCGACTTCAATTGTACATGTTATTCAATCATTGCACCCACACTGCTCACACACGTCGGCGAGAGTCTGCATGGCCCCCAATTGTGCAAGTTCTCCCACTTAAAAAGATGAGAGGTCTGTAATTTTCATCATAGGTACACTTCAACTATGACAGACAAAATGAGGGAAAAAATCCAGAAAATCACATTGTAGGATTTTTTATGAATTTATTTGCAAATTATGGTGGAAAATAAGTATTTGGTCACTTACAAACAAGCAAGATTTCTGGCTCTCACAGACCTGTAACTTCTTCTTTAAGAGGCTCCTCTGTCCTCCACTCGTTACCTGTATTAATGGCACCTGTTTGAACTTGTTATCAGTATAAAAGACACCTGTCCACAACCTCAAACAGTCACACTCCAAACTCCACTATGGCCAAGACCAAAGACCTGTCAAAGGACACCAGAAACAAAATTGTAGACCTGCACCAGGCTGGGAAGACTGAATCTGCAATAGGTAAGCAGCTTGGTTTGAAGAAATCAACTGTGGGAGCAATTATTAGGAAATGGAAGACATACAAGACCACTGATAATCTCCCTCGATCTGGGGCTCCACGCAAGATCTCAACCCGTGGGGTCAAAATGATCACAAGAATGGTGAGCAAAAATCCCAGAACCACACGGGGAGACCTAGTGAATGACCTGCAGAGAGCTGGGACCAAAGTAACAAAACCTACCATCAGTAACACACTACGCCGCCAGGGACTCAAATCCTGCAGTGCCAGACGTGTCCCCCTGCTTAAGCCAGTACATGTCCAGGCCCGTCTGAAGTTTGCTAGAGAGCATTTGGATGATCCAGAAGAAGATTGGGAGAATGTCATATGGTCAGATGAAACCAAAATATAACTTTTTGGTAAAAACTCAACTCGTCGTGTTTGGAGGACAAAGAATGCTGAGTTGCATCCAAAGAACACCATACCTACTGTGAACCATGGGGGTGGAAACATCATGCTTTGGGGGTGTTTTTCTGCAAAGGGACCAGGACGACTGATCCGTGTAAAGGAAAGAATGAATGGGGCCATGTATCGTGAGATTTTGAGTGAAAACCTCCTTCCATCAGCAAGGGCATTGAAGATGAAACGTGGCTGGGTTTTTCAGCATGACAATAATCCCAAACACACCGCCCGGGCAATGAAGGAGTGGCTTCGTAAGAAGCATTTCAAGGTCCTGGAGTGGCCTAGCCAGTCTCCAGATCTCAACCCCATAGAAAATCTTTGGAGGGAGTTGAAAGTCCGTGTTGCCCAGCAACAGCCCCAAAACATCACTGCTCTAGAGGTGATCTGCATGGAGGAATGGGCCAAAATACCAGCAACAGTGTGTGAAAACCTTGTGAAAACGTTTGACCTCTGTCATTGCCAACAAAGGGTATATAACAAAGTATTGAGATAAACTTTTGTTATTGACCAAATACTTATTTTCCACCATAATTTGCAAATAAATTCATTAAAAATGAATTGATTTTCTGGATTTTTTTTTCTCATTTCGTCTGTCATAGTTGAAGTGTACCTATGATGAAAATTACAGGCCTCTCTCATCTTTTTAAGTGGGAGAACTTGCACAATTGGTGGCTGACTAAATACTTTTTTGCCCCACTGTATACCCACGTGGGTGATTGAAAGATGCACTTAGGTCCACATTCCGGTCAGTTGTAGTAATGCTGGAAAGTTGGTTGCCAGCCCACCATATAAAGTCCAAAGAAGAAAGAGAATCCTGAAGGAAGGAGAAGAGATGACGAGAAACTAATTCAGTTTACCGTTTTATGTGTGGATTCATTGTTGGAGTAGAGGACCTTGTGCATTTCAGGTCAAAAACAACCCAATGTTTATATCCCAGGACAAATTAGCTAGCAACAGCAAGCTAGCTAGCTAAATTGCCATAAATGTTTAATGCTTTTTGACCCTTCCCCAAATTAATATAATCGGTTCAGAGTTGATCGCCTCGAGCGTGCGGTTTGGTCAACATGTAACTCCTAACCTTAAACCTAACCCTAACCTTAAACCTAACCCTAATTGTATCCCTAAACCTAACCCATAAACCTAAAAAAAAGAATTTTTCCTTGTGGGACCGGCGATATGTCTCACTTGTCCAAATTGTCCTTGTTTTACAAGGCTTGTGAGGACTTCTGGTCCCCACAAGGATAGTAAAACCAAACCACACACACACACACACACACAGAGAGACTTTAAGTATCCCTTGGACTACTCCAGTGAGTGGTAGTGATTTGGCCAGTGGGCATACAGGGTTCCCAGCTGTTTGTGTTCTGTGACAGGCATGACACAGCTTTAGAGAACCAGGAAGTCCAAACTCCACAGAGTTGACAAACACATCTGTTCCAGAGCATCACATGGAGCTTGTTGTGGAGGTGTTGGTAAGTTCTGGTTATATTAGTGGGAGGCTGACATACCAAACTACTTAAGTTCCTACTGTGCTTCAGGCCTCAATAAACTATTTAGGAAAAGAGGCTGTTGCCATGGTTATCAGCCATTTTCAAATCAGTGTATTTAGGCCATTCAGCCTTATTTATTCCTATTAAACCCATGCCTTCTGTAGGAACCAACTGTTACAGAACACGGACCAATTGTTCTCCAAACAGAATGCTCATTAATTTCCCCCTTTTTTGTAACCTGTTGGACAAAAATAATTTCAACCAGCGATCTCGGGCTCATTGTTTTTTGCAAAGTGAAGGCTTTGGGGTAATTCCTCATGAAACCAGGACAGACAAATACCATGATTTGGGGGATTTTCACAACATTTAATCCATAGAAAGGTCACTTGGAGGAAGGACTGTTGACATACTGTATATTTGACATTTGTATCTAAAAGCACAATTGAGAAATAATTCATCAAAGTTGGCATATTTATGACATTTTGGACTTGCCAAGGCCTCCTTTAAGACTAACGTTATTTTGGTTCTCCATAATGGTATTTTTTTGTCCTGACTTCGTGAGGAATCACCCTTTGATGAAAGTCGACCAGATCTCTATCGTAATAACCTAACAATATTTGTGTTGTTTTGCAGTTAAAAACACGTTAGTCACACTTTCTTGATCTTCCTTGAAAATTTGACTTCTAAAAACACACCTTAATAGCACCTCCAGGCTAAGATAAGAAAAAAGTCAGAAAATAAGCTTTTATGTCAATATGAGCTGAACTTTGCTCCCAAACCGTGCTCTCTCCCTCCCTCCCTCCCTTTCTTTGATGATATTATTAAGACCAAGCTCTTTTAGATCACTCCTAGACTGCTGTGGAGCTGCAACCAAAACATATTACCTACCAGACATTCAGTTTACAGTGTAGCAGAGGACATACACTTTGACAGTGCTGTTGTTGTTGTTGGTGGAATGGGCTGAAGTGGGCTGTAGACTAGCTAGTGTTTAATTGTCCTGTAACCTGTTTATTTAGGCCCTTTGCACCTCGCTTAACAGGAAGCCATCTTCCTCAGTTGGATTACAGCTAATGAAATATCTAGACGTGTAGAGTCAACACACACAGGTGTGATACGGCCCTCTCTCCCCCCAGCACCAAGGCCCACTCCTCCTTCCCCTAGCTCAAACTAGAAGGATCTGTACTACAGATCTAGGATCAGATTACACTACCTCAGGTCATGACACACACCATTAGAGGATGATACAACATCTGAGCTGGGATCAGTGGTGACCTTATACCTACTCCCCTCTCCCTATGCTGGTGCCTTTCCCAGTATGCTGTCAGCCAGCAGGACACAAGGCAACGTGTGACTGTTTGAAGAATGTAAAGATAATCATTGGGCAATTAATTGGCACCAAAAGGGCACCATTAGTGAAGTGCAAACAGGTGATTGGGGAGCTGGGGATAGAGGGCGGAGACTGAGGGCCTGGAGTGTAGAGTGGGGGCTCTAAAATAACAAACTTGAAATTGAAATGCGAGGCGTTACCATACCTGGTCTTCTATGATAATGTGTGTCATTATGCCTGAGGAATGGATTGAGATATAAAGTGCATGTGGTCTCACAGGAGTGTTTATTTTCATTACAGTATTTACTCGGCAGATGCCTAGAGAGAGAGAGCAGCTGCAGCAGTTGCTGTATTCTTATGTAAATTGTAGAGCCAGCTGTTGTGTTCCACTGACTACGCAAAGTTTTAGAGATCAAAAGGATCCTTTACAGGATTTTTTTTTTTGCGTGTGTGTCTACTATTCTACTAACTTTGCTCAACTTGGAGGGCAGATGTAGATAGTACTGTATGATTATGTTGTGGGACTGCATCCCAGGGCTGAATTGAGTAGTTTTGAGGTAGTCTCTAAAAAGAGAGAGAGGTGACAGAAAAGGGGGCAGGTAAGATAACTCTGCTTTCCCTAGCAACAGGCAGCTGCCGCTCCTTGATCATGTGCCTCCCAGGAAGTGACTGATATTTTTGTTGTTGTTTTTTTTTTTATATATATTTTTTAACATATTCTTGATTCAAGAGCACATCTAAGTTGAATCGCAGAGAGCCCCCGTCTCTCTGGCTGACAGCAGGTTACTATGATCATCAAGAGGTAGCAATGGGAATACGTTCCTAGAACAACAAAGAGAGAATGAGTTTATCGAGCCCCCCCAAGCCCCTCCGTCAGAGTGAAGCTCAGCTAGAACCCATCCTTCATCATGGGATCTGAGACAACACACACTCTCACTCTCTCTGCTTTTCACTACTCCAAGGAGAGTAGCTGTTTTCTTAGCTGTAAGTGTGTGTGTGTGTGTGTGTGTGTGTGTGTGTGTGTGTGTGTGTGTGTGTGTGTGTGCTACTATGTGCTACTATCTCTCTCCAGATTCACAAGCAGACTGGAGTGCCTCTTCCCACTATGGCCCTATATCTGTTGGCTGAGGTTGGGACATATCAAGGAGAACATGCTAATTTAACTTCTGCCACCTCCACTGGCAGCTCTATCTAACTGACTCTCTCTCTTTAAGTTGGACACCATTAGCACTAAAGCATGAACACTGTAGGAAATATTCTTTCCACATGAATAACACAGGATCTGTAACAATGCATTGAAGCACAGTCATTGGGGAGCTAAGACAATAATCCACAGAGCGACAGGAGAGACAGACAATCAGTCAGGTTGGCAGGATGCAAAGATGCACACAGATGGGTAGACAGACGGATAGATAAATAGACAGACAAACGAAGAATGGAGAGACTGGCAGGTAGAGTGGCAGAGAGAAAGAGGCAGGCAGGAACACACACACGTGCCCCCGCACCCCCCCACTCATCCACACACGCCCACACCCACAGTCGGCCCTGGGGGGGGGCAGTGCAGTGGAGCCTAGCAGGGTTTGCCAAGCACTGTGTCAGTTTCAAGGGTTCAGGGCTGGCTGTGCAGGATCATGCTGGTGCCTTTGCCTCCTGCACTAGTTGAGTGATCCCAGTGACCCTCAGGTCCCTGCAGAGGTCCCTGCATGGGGACATGTCTTCAGGAGGAGGGTTATTAGCTTACCGCCCTTAGCACAAAGTGACACCAGGCCTCTGGGTCATGTCCACGGTATGGGAGGGAAATGCTTGTAGCAGGCCGTCAGGGAGCACTGCCTCTAAAATATGACAAAGACAACGGTTGCTGTGGTTGCACAGTCAATTCAGTAAGATTGAGCAATAGTTTAAAAACTCAGAATTTATGCAAATACTTCCTCTTTCAATTGTGTTTTTGATTAGACTCATAATTTATACATATTAATATATGCCAGACAGTCTTTTTGATTAGACTCATAATTTATACAAATTAATATATGCCAGACAGTCAAGTGTTTTTGTGTTAACAAAATGGAAATCTTAATTTTTGTGTCTCTAACAATAAGTCATGGCACATTGCTAGGCAACATAATGACACAGAGCAGCGGGATGTGAAAAATCAAACCTTTGGCTAGAATTAGTGACTAATTATTATTTCAGAAAGTGTCACGACTAGGGTTGCAAAGCTACCGGTAATTTATCAAAGTTCCAGTAATTTAGGAAATTTATTGTTGGATAACTATAAAAAAATATATATAATAAATGTTTTTATTTATTTATACAGTTGAAGTCGGAAGTTTACATACACCTTAGCCAAAAAATGTAAACTCAGTTTTTTACAGTTCCTGACATTTAATCCTAGTAAAAATTCCCTGTCAGTTAGGATCACCACTTTATTTTAAGAATGTGAAATGTCAGAATAATAGTAGAGAGAATGATTTATTTAAGCTTTTATTTCTTTCACATTCCCAGTGGGTCAGAAGTCTACATACAATCAATTAGTATTTGGTAGCATTGCCTTCAAATTGTTTAACTTGGGTCAAACGTTTCGGATATCCTTCCACAAGCTTCCCACAATAAGTTGGGTGAATTTTGGCCCATTCCTCCTGACAGAGCTGGTGTAACTGAGTCAGGTTTGTAGGCCTCCTTGCTCGCACATTTTCTATAGGATTGAGGTCAGGGCTTTGTGATGGCCACTCCAATACCTTGACTTTGTTGTCCTCAAGCCATTTTGCCACAATTTTGGAAGTATATGCTTGGGGTCATTGTCCATTTGGAAGACCCATTTGCGACCAATATTTAACCTCCTGAATGATGTCTTGAGAGGTTCGCTTCAATATATCCACATAATTGTCCCTCTTCATGATGCCATCTATTTTGTGAAGTACACCAGTCTCTCCTGTAGCAAAGAACACCCACCTAATGATGCTGCCACCCCCGTGCTTCACGGTTGGGATGGTGTTCTTCGGCTTGCAAGCCTCCCCCTTTTTCCTCCAAACATAATGATGGTCATTATGGCCAAACAGTTCTATTTTTGTTTAATCAGACCAGAGGACATTTCTCCAAAAAGTAAGATCTATGTGTCCCCATGTGCAGTTGCAAACCGTAGTCTGGCTTTTTTATGGCAGTTTTGGAGCAGTGGCTTCTTCCTTGCTGAGCGGCCTTTCAGGTTATGTCGATATAGGACTCGTTTTACTGTGGATAAAGATACCTTTGTACCTGTTTCCTCCAGCATCTTCACAAGGTCCTTTGCTGTTGTTCTGGGATTGATTTGCAATTTTTGCACTAAAGAACATTCATCTCTAGGAGACAGAACGCGTCACCTTCCTGAGCGGTATGACAGCTGTGTGGTCCCATGGTGTTTATACTTACGTACTATTGTTTGTACAGATGAACGTGGTACCTTCAGGCGCTTGGAAATTGTTCCCAAGGATGAACCAGACTTGTGGAGGTCTACACTTTTTTTCTGAGGTCTTGGCTGATTTCTTTAGATTTTTCCATGATGTCAAGCAAAGAGGCACTGAGTTTGAAGGTAGGCCTTGAAATACATCCACAGGTAAACCTCCAATTGACTCAAATGATGTCAATTAACCTATCAGAAGCTTCTAAAGCCTATGACATAATTTTCTGGAATTTTCCAAGCTGTTTAAAGGCACAGTCAACTTAGTGCATGTAAACATCTGACCCACTGGAATTGTGATACAGTGAATTATAAGTGAAATAATCTGTCTGTAAACAATTGTTGGCAATATGACTTGTCATGCACAAAGTAGATGTCCTACCCGACTTGCCAAAACTATAGTTTGTTAACTTCTTGGTGATAGGGGGCAGTAATTCAACTGCCTGCTACTCATCCCCAGAAGATAAGATATGCATATTATTAGTAGATTTGGATAGAAAACACTCTGAAGATTCTAAAACTGTTTGAATCATGTCTGTGAGTATAACCCCGAGGACAAACCATTCAGATTTTTTTTTAGGTCACTCTCTTTTTTCAATGGGATTTCATTGGGAATCCAGATTTCTAAAGGACCTTCTTGCAGTTCCTATCGCTTCCACTGCATGTCAACAGTCTTTAGAAATTGTTTGAGGTTTTTCCTTTGTGTAATGAAGAAGTACGGCCATCTTGAACGAGGGTCACTTGAAGTGTACCATTAGATAGAGGCGCGTGACCAGAAAGCTAGCTATAGTTTGTTTTCCTCCTGTATTGAACACAAATCATCCCGTCTTCTATTTGATTGATTATTTACGTTAAAAAATACCTAAAGTTGTATTACAAAAGTAGTTTGAAATGTTTTGGCAAAGTTTACAGGTAACTTTTTAGATATTTTGTAGTCACATTGCGCAATTTGGAACCTGTGTTTTTCTGGATCAAACGCGCCAAATAAATGGACATTTTGGATATATATTAACGGAATTAATCGAACAAAAGGACCATTTGTGATGTTTATGGGACATATTGGAGTGCCAACAAAAGAAGCTCGTCAAAGGTAAGGCATGAATTATTTCTGCGTTTTGTTTCGCTCCTGCAGGGTTGAAATATGCTTCTCTCTCTTTGTTTACGGAGGTGCTATCCTCAGATAATAGCATCGTTTGCTTTCGCCGAAAAGCCTTTTTGAAATCTGACATGTTGGCTGGATTCACAACAAGTGTAGCTTTAATTTGCTATCTTGCATGTGTGATTTAATGAAAGTTTGATTTTTATAGTAATTTATTTGAATTTGGCGCTCTGCATTTTCCCTGGCTTTTGGCCAGGTGGGACGCTAGCGTTCCACATGTCCCAGAGAGGTTAACAAGAAATGTGTAGAGTGGTTGAGAAAAGAGTTTTAATGTCTCCAACCTAAGTGTATGTAAATTTCCGACTTCAACTGTACTCAATTATTTCCTATATTTGATAACTCCAGACACCTGTGATAATTTGAAGTACTCAAAAGGGCCACTTGATGTCTTGTGATAGATTACATTTTTGAAAGATTCTGATTTACTGGTGAACTTAGAAAGTTTGCAACCCTAATCATGCAAAAATGTAAATTTACATAGTATGTTCATACGCTGTTCTATTTACATTATCAACAGAATGTCATGTGCTGAAAAAAGGTTCATGGGTTTTGCGACTCAACAATTTGCTACGCAGCTAAAATTTACCATAAATATCCCAGTAGCCATGACACAGGTAGTGTGCTTTAAACAAACTCTTCAACTATGCAAGCAACTTTTCATCTTAACCATATTACACTCTTGAATAATGCAACCAAACCACAATATGCTCTTGAATAATGCAACAATTCACAAGCATGTGCAGAGATATCATAACCGCCATCGATAAGAGACAAAACTGTGCATCTGTATTCATCGACTTGGCCAAGGCTTTCGACTCTGTCAATCACCACATTCTTATCAGCATACTCAACAGCCTTGGTTTCTCAAATGACTGCCTCGCCTGGTTCAAAATCAAATCAAATGTATTTATATAGCCCTTCATACATCAGCTGATATCTCAAAGTGCTGTACAGAAACCCAGCCTAAAACCCCAAACAGCAAGCAAAGCAGGTGTTGAAGCACGTTGGCTAGGAAAAACTCCCTAGAAATGTCAGAACCTAGGAAGAAACCTAGAGAGGAACCAGGCTATGAGGGGTGGCCAGTCCTCTTCTGGCTGTGCCGGGTGGAGATTATAACAGAACATGGCCAAGATGTTCAAATGTTCATAAATGGGTCTGGGACATGTAGCACGTCCGGTGAACAGGTCAGAATTCCATAGTCGCAGGCAGAACAGTTGAAACTGGAGCAGCAGCATGGCCAGGTGGACTGGGGACAGCAAGGAGTCATCATGCCAGGTAGTCCTGAGGCATGGTCCTAGGGCTCAGGTCCTCTGAGAGAGAGAGAGAAAGAGAGAATTAGAGAGAGCATAGTTAAATTCACACAGGACACCGGATAAAACAGGAGAAGTACTCCAGATATAACAAACTGACCCTAGCCCCCCGACACATAAACCACTGCAGCATAAATACTGGAGGCTGAGACAGGAGGGGTCAGGAGACACTGTGGCCCCATTCGATGATACCCCCGGACAGGGCCAAACAGGAAGGATATAACCCCACCCACTTTGCCAAAGCACAGCCCCCACACCACTAAAGGGATATCTTCAACCACCAACTTACCATCCTGAGACAAGGACGAGTATAGCCCACAAAGATCTCCGACACGGCACATCCCAAGGGGGGGCGCCAACCCAGACAGGAAGATCAAATCAGTGACTCAACCCACTCAAGTGACGAACCCCTCCTAGGGAGAGAGCACCAATAAGCCAGTGACTCAGCCCCTGTGATAGGGTTAGAGGCAGAGAATCCCAGTGGAAAGAGGGGAACCGGCCAGGCAGAGACAGCAAGGGCGGTTCGTTTCTCCAGAGCCTTTCCGTTCACCTTCACACTCCTGGGCCAGACTACACTCAATCATATGACCCACTGAAGAGATGAGTCTTCAGTATAGACTTAAAGGTTGAGACCGAGTTTGCGTCTCTCACATGGGTAGGCAGACCATTCCATAAAAATGGAGCTCTATAGGAGAAAGCCCTGCCTCCCGCTGTTTGCTTACAAATTCTAGGGACAATTAGGAGGCCTGCGTCTTGTGACCGTAGCGTACGTGTAGGTATGTACGGCAGGACCAAATCAAAGAGATAGGTAGGAGCAAGCCCATGTAATGCTTTGTAGGTTAGCAGTAAAACCTTGACAGGAAGCCAGAGTGGGGAGGCTAGCACTGGAGTAATATGATCAAATGTTTTGGTTCTAGTCAGGATTATAGCAGCCGTATTTAGCACTAACTGAAGTTTATTTAGTGCTTTATCCGGGTAGCCGTAAAGTAGAGCATTGCAGTAGTCTAACCTAGAAGTAACAAAAGCATGGATTAATTTTTCTGCATCATTTTTGGACAGAAAGTTTCTGATTTTCGCAATGTTACGTAGATGGAAAAAAAGCTGTCTTTGAAACAGGCTTGAGAGAGTTAAAATATATAGTGAAAACAATAGTGGTCCTAAAACCGAACCTTGAGGAACACCGAAATTTACAGTTGATTTGTCAGAGGACAAGCCATTCACAGAGACAAACTGATATCTTTCCGACAGATAAGATCTAAACCAGGCCAGAACTTGTCCGTGTAGACCAATTTGGGTTTCCAATCTCTCCAAAATATGTATGTGGTGATCGATGGTATCAAAAGCAGCACTAAGGTCTAGGAGCATGAGGACAGATGCAGAGCCTCGGTCTGATGCCATTAAAAGGTAATTTACCATGTTCACAAGTGCAGTCTCAGTGCTATGATGGGGTCTAAAACCAGACTGAAGCATTTCATATACATTGTTTGTTTTCAGGAAGGCAGCCTTTTCTAAAAATGTTGAGAGGAATGGAAGATTCGATATAGGGCTATAGTTTAGTATACTTTCTGGGTCAAGGTTTGGCTTTTTTAAGAGAGGCTTTATTACTGCCACTTTTAGTGAGTTTTGTACACATCCGGTGGATAGAGAGCCTTTTATTATGTTCAACATAGGAGGGCCAAGCACAGGAAGCAGCTCTTTCAGTAGTTTAGTTGGAATAGGGTCCAGTATGCAGCTTGAAGGTTTAGAGGCTAAGATTATTTTCATCATTTTGTCAAGAGATATAGTACTAAAACAATTGAGTGTCTCTCTTGATCCTAGATCCTGGCAGAGTTTTGCAGACTCAGGACAACTGAACTTTGAAGGAATACGCAGATTTAAAGAGGAGTCCATAATTTGCTTTCTAATAATCATGATCTTTTCCTCAACGAAGTTCTTGAATTTATTACTGCTGAAGTGAAAGCCATCCTCACTTGGGGAATGCTGCTTTTTAGTTAGCTTTGCGACAGTATCAAAAAGACATTTCGGATTGTTCTTATTTTCATCAATTAAGTTGGAAAAATAGGATGATCGAGCAGCAGTAAGGGCTCTTCGATACTGCACGGTACTGTCTTTCCAAGCTAGTCGGAAGACTTCCAGTTTTCTGGAAGCTTGTTTCAGAGTTCGGGTATTTTCTGTATACCAGGGAGCTAGTTTCTTATGGGAAATGTTTTTAGTTTTTAAGGGTGCAACTCATCTAGGGTATTGCGCAAGATTAAATTGAGTTCCTCAGTTAGGTGGTTAACTAATTTTTGTCCTCTGACGTCCTTGGGTAGGCAGAGGGAGTCTGGAAGGGCATCAAGGAATCTTTGTGTTGTCTGTGAATTTATAGCACTCTTTTCTATGTATACATCAATGATGTCGCTCTTGCTGCTGGTGATTCTCTGATCCACTTCTACGCAGACGACACCATTCTGTATACTTCTGGCCCTTCTTTGGACAATGTGTTAACTAACCTCCAGACGAGCTTCAATGCCATACAACTCTCCTTCCGTGGCCTCCAACTGCTCTTAAATGCAAGTAAAACTAAATGCATGCTCTTCAACCGATCGCTGCCCACACCTGCCCCCCTGTCCAGAATCACTACTCTGAAAGGTTCTGACTTAGAATATGTGGACAACTACAAATACCTAGGTGTCTGGTTAGACTGTAAACTCTCCTTTCAGACTGACATTAAGCATCTCCAATCCAAAATTAAATCTAGAATTGGATTCCTATTTCGCAACAAAGCATCCTTCACTTATGCTGCCAAACATACCCTCGTAAAACTGACTATCCTACCGATCATTGACTTCGGCGATGTCATTTACAAAATAGCCTCCAACACTCTACTCAGCAAATTGGATGCAGTCTATTACAGTGCCATCCGTTCTGTCACCAAAGCCCCATATACTACCCACCACTGCGACCTGCATGCTCTCATTGGCTGGCCCTTGCTTCATATTGGTCCCCAAACCCACTGGCTTCAGGTCATCTATAAGTCTTTGCTAGGTAAAGCCCCGCCTTATCTCCGCTCACTGGTCACCATAGCAGCACCCACCCATAGCACGCGCTCCAGCAGGTATATTTCACTGGTCACCCCCAAAGCCAATTCCTCCTTTGGCCGCCTTTCCTTTTAGTTCTCTGCTGCCAATAACTGTAACGAACTGCAAAAATCACTGAAGCTGGAGACTTATTTCTCCCTCTCTAGCTTTAATCACCAGCTGTCAGAGCAGCTCACAGATCACTGCACCTGTACATAGCCCATCTGTAAATAGCCCATCCAACTACCTCATCCCCATACTGTTATTTATTTTATGTATTTTGCTCCTTTGCACCCCAGTATCTCTACTTGCACACTCATCTTCTGCACATCTATCACTCCAGTATTTAATTTCTGTATTGTAATTATTTCGCCACTATGGCCTATTTATTACCTTACCTCCCTTATCCTACCTCATTTCCAAACACTCTATGTAGACTTTTTCTATTGTAATATTAACTGTATGTTTGTTTATTCCATGTGTAACGCTGTGTTGTTGTTTGTGTCGCACTGCTTTGCTTTATCTTGGTCAGGTCACAGTTGTAAATGAGAACTAGCCAACTAGCCTTCCTAATTAAATAAAGGTAAAATAAATAAATGAAATAAAAATGAAAGGGTTGATTTTCTCATCCGTACACTCATTACATTTTAGCTGCAAGACAAAGCTACTGCTAACTAGCTAGCTATAGTTAACAACATATGCTTCATCAAGTAACGTTAGCCTATCAAAAATGAATGATTACTTCTCTAATACAAATATAAAAGTACAGTAGGCCTATATTACAACCGTATCATATCGAAGTTAACAAACCAGGCTTAATTTTGATCAATTTCATTCAAATCATAATGTAGTAAAATAAAATTGCGACTGAAAACGTGGGTAATTCACTTGGGAGTTGGTCAGCTTCTTGTTGGCCAAATGTACGGTGGCTCAGTGCAGCCTAGCACTCAGCAAAAACAGTATTTATTTAAGCTACAGCAACAATTTTAGAATGTAACAGGCTGTAAAACTCAATAAAACAAGTAAAAAATTTAAGGAATTCATTTCAGCTGTTTCATAAACCTTTTCCCCAAAAAAATGTATTGGACTTACACAAAATTGCATTCTAATGGTGCAGCATTCTTATTGGTTTACAGAAGACGGACCTGGCTCTTGTTGTCAATTTGACTAGGACCAGCCAATCTCTTATTGTCGATTCAACAAACAACCAGTCAATTTGACAACAAGAGATTTGCTGGACCCAGTCAATTTAACAACAAGAGATTTGCTGGACCCAGTCAATTTAACAACGAGATTTGCTGGACCCAGTCAATTTAACAACAAGAGATTTGCTGGACCCAGTGAATTTAACAACAAGAGATTTGCTGGACCCAGTCAATTTAACAACAAGAGATTTGCTGGCACCAGTTAATTTGACCAAAAGAGACAGTTCATTGTTGAATTGTTACAGGTAGTACCTTCTAAAGATTTTTTACTGTACAAGCATATTGCTTGAAGAGATGATTCTGTTTACATCCGACTGCTCGGAGGGGTCTCCAAAGGTGACATAGGAGACGTGAGAAATTCGCAAGTTGACACTACATTAATAGTCTAGCCGCGGGTATTCTTTCAAAAACCTCTGGAGAATCTATCATAGTGTAAAAACGGTCTTAGTCAAAAGGTGACAATTGAGTCCCGTTCCCATTGGAACATGACATTGCACATGATGTGTTTTTACCGCATTTACCAAAGCCACGTCCTAGTGGTGCATGGAAAGCAGGCTGTTCCAAGACTTTAAAAGACAGCACATGCAATCAACAACTGCCATGGTTACCTCTCTTGCTCAGTGATTGGCTTGGCAATCCAATGCGATGTGTGTTTTTATGAGTCAAATAATACCCGAAAATAGAATCACAAAAATGTACAGTATGTTACATGGACTTAGACTCTCCACTTCCACTTGAACAGAACCCTTAAACAGAGGACACAGAAGCAAATCTATTTAGTTTGGATGGATGTATAAATTCTGTTTAACGCTTTTAAAAATCCTCAATGAAATCTATTGACTAACTTCCGTCCACAGCGGTCGGCAGACGAGCTCCAAAGTAGTTTTGAAGTATCTGTGAAAAGACTCCCTTAATCCATTTTATTTGCTCAGCTACCTCTGAAACCATTTGTCCACAGAGCTCCCCCCTCCTCTACTCTCCTCCCCCCTCCCTCCCTCCCCTACCCACAAGCCCATCCCAGAGCCCAGGGATTTAGTATGGAGGTGCAAGAGCCCACAGACGGTTAAAAAAGAGCCATCTGGCCGAGTGGTGGGGGTGTGGTGGGGGAGCCGTGCTGGGCAATCAAAATGACGGACAGCAGTGAAAAGTGTTTTGCAGGCTCCCACATACATGTGAAGTAGCCCGACTTGTGAGCTTTCACAGCTCCCCCTGGTCTTCAGGTAAACACTAGGCCTGGCATGATATGGCCTCGCAGCCTCAATCTGTGTGTGTGTGTATATAGTGTTAGAACAACTGCTCACTTTATTTGTGTGAGTGTGTGTGTGTGTATAGTGTTAGAATGACTTCCCACTGTATTTGTGTGTGTGTGTGTGTGTGTGTGTATAGTGTTAGAATGACTGCCCACTGTATTTGTGTGTGTGTGTGTGTGTGTGTGTGTGCGTGTGTGCGTGTGTGCGTGCGTGTGTGCGTGTGTGCGTGTGTGTGTGTGTGTGTGTGTGTGCATGCGTGCGAGGGTGTGTGTGAGGGTGAGTGAGCGAGTGAGAAGAGGTAGGCGTCCGGCGATGAGGCAGGTTAGCAGGTGAAGTAACACCTCATCCATATTTCATAAAAAACGTTTAAAAAACCTGCCATTCGACGACTTCTAAGCTCCAATGCAAAATGTGGCTCACAATCGTTGCTCTCCCCTCTCTGAACAAATATTATAATCCCATTCTCTTATGCTTCCATCTCTCCCCTCCAACCCCCTCCCCCCCTGCGACGGCCCCTTTCTCCTCCCTGCTCTAACCCCTCCTAATGTAGGGAGCTAGGCTTCATTTTTCAATCTCCCTTTGGGGCTCTGTTGTCAGAGAGCAGCCCTTAGGAAGTCTTTATTTCTGCCAGGCAGGGCCTCTTGTGTTCCTCCACCATCCTCCCTCCATTCTCATGGCTGTCCCCCCCACCTGCTGAGAGCCTGATCCCAGACAGGGCATCACTTAAGCGGGGGACAATTACCAATGCTCCCAGGCTTTGATCATCTGACCACATGGAAGCACAACAGCTGACCACATGTTTCAACAGACAAGAAGAAGGAGATGGAGAAAAGAGGAAGAGGTAGTATAGAGAAAAGAGGGGGGAGAAGGAGAGAAGAAGAAGAAGGGGACAAAAGAGTTCCCTTTTTAATTCATTCAGCCCCATTCCAGTCCAGGAGCTGTGCATAGAGAGATAGAGTTAGCTATCTAGTATAATTGTTTAATTTGTGTTGTAAACAGTTTTGTTTTATGATCATGATTATGGATTTGGAGCCCAGCAACCTCTACTTATTACCGACAATGTCTGGCCTCTGCAGCGTCTTAAAACGTTTGGTTTCAATTTGCTTTTTTCTCTCTTTTGTGAGTGTGGCAGAGAAAGAGAGAGAGAAGTAATTTGAGGCGGCGCTTGTAAAAGTGAGTGCTAATTCTGATGCCATTGTCGGCCAAATTGTCACTAGCCCAGCTGGGCAGCTGGGCTGCTACTGCTCAGGATCTCTCCTCCTATCCGCAGCCTCAGACTCTGCCTGTTTAAGAAAGATTGAAAGGCCTCTGCTCCACAAAATCACCACGGCCCCATGTGGACCCACAGAGGTCACCCCAGTGAACCCGAGTGAACCAGCTCACAGTATGAAACAGGAACACTAGGCCTTTTCAAAGAGAGAAGGCGAAAACACTCTCCTAACTTACACAGAGTTATGTTGTTCCCTGACTGTGGAGGTTAGAGTGAAAGGTGGATGGATAAGTTAGATGTTGATTTTAGACCATAGCCAAGAATATGCAATGTGTAGTTGTAATAGCAATGGTATATCAGTATACACAGAAAGTTGGGGTAGTGGTGATAGTGAGTGTTGACACTGGGAAGATCTGTATGAATTCAGAGGGGTGCAGTTTTGGACCAGATGATAATGCATTTTTATCTCCTATAATCCACACCACACACATAGCCCATGCTAACTTCCATAATCATGTAGCTAACATTTCCAGGCACTGTCAAGTGGATCACATGGCCTCATAGTGTTATCAGTAAATCTCTCATAGCAGTTGAATGTGTTGTGAAGTTGTGAGGATACAGTGTTTCATGATGGATCACCTGGGTCCGTCTGCCTGTGGCTGGGCCCCCAGTGGTGCACACTGGGATATGAGGTCTTAATTAGGGGGCTGGAGGAGGGTTGGTGTGTGTGTGTGTGTGTGGGGGGGGGGGGGGCTGTTTGCCAGGGATGGCCTCTTGGAGTGTCCCAATTGTGCAGGAGATCACTTTACCACATTAAGGGCGCCTGAAAAGAGCCTCTTCACCAGCACTTGGGTCCAGGCTGGAATAACAGGCTCTGTTTTGACTGGCTGACATCTCCTGACACCTTTTATTGTGACCCAAAGCTCTGCTCTGGTCTGCTCCGTCAACTAACAACCTGCTCCTGCCTGTGCACAGCCCAGGATGAGATATGCATGCTCACACACACATGGGCGCAAGCATGTATGTGCACATGGACAAGGTTACACACACATGCACACACAAATATAAATGAACTCAATTATAATGATATCTTTTTATATATTTATATACCGGTGAACATTGAAATGAAATTAATCAGTTAATTAATCAGTTTGAGAAAACAATTAAATATCTTTACATTTTGAAGTTGTTATAATTCAGAAATTATTATTCTCTGCGCAGCAATACATACAAATTACTTGTTATTTATGTTATATCACAATAGAACTATTATTATTATTACTATAACAATATAGATTACCATTGCCATTATCTTCATTATTTAATATCTAGTGTTGTTGAATTTGAAGTGCCTTAATTGAAAGAATTGTGTTTTACATTATTATCATCATCTTAAATGACATTATGCCTCATAAATCAATGTTGGATCGTAATTGGACGTCATTTGTTCTTTCATTTGTTTTATGAAGTAAGGTGGAATACATGAGAACTTTGGAGAGAAAATAAATCTGCAACAAGCTAGCTTCTCCCTTTCAAAAACAATTGCGTACTATTGTCTTATGTACAGGTTTAATTTGCATTGTTTCGAGAAAGACAAGTTATACACTCTTAGAAAAAAAGGGTTCCAAAAGGGTTCTTCGGCTGTCGCCATAGGAGAACCCTTTTTTGGCTCCAGGTAGAAACCTTTTTGATTCCAAGTATAACTTTTTGGGTTCCTTGTAGAACTCTCTGTGGAAAGGGTTCTACTTGGAACTCAAACGGGTTATATTTGGAACCAGAAAGGGTTCTTCAAAGGTTTCTCCCATGGGGGACAACCAAAGAACCATTTTAGTTTTTTTCTAAGAGTGTAGTCTCAACATTCACATTCTTCCTCAAAGACATCATGTTATTTTCCAAAAGAGGAAGTCATTTTATTATGTAACATTTCTGGTAATGGTCATTTGTGTATCCTACCTAGTTCGTAATCATTTTATCCGGCTGTTAAAAATAATTAACAAGTCATGCTCTTTTGTCGTCCACCATTTTAAGTCCTCGGTCCAGCAATGAAAGGCTTTTCCATAAGCACGGTCACATAATAGTGTCAGAATCCATTTTAAAGTGCCGTAATTCAGGGGTTTACAAGGCCCATAAAACCGCAACATGCCCCGATAATGAGAAGCATGAATGGAAACTTGGAGTTCCTTGTGGCCCCTGAGGGAGAGAGCACATGAGCAAGAGAGAGAGAGACAGAGAGAGAGCGAGAGAGACAGACAGAGGAAGATAGGGAATGAGGGTATGAGAGACACATGCACAAAGGGTGTTCCTAACAAAAGCAGACTAGGGGCTTCTTTACACTACTTTGACGACACAAACTAGGTCCAGGAGAGATACGTGTAGTGTAAAGAAACAGAGCTAGATTAAAATCTCTCTTAAAGAGATGTCTCCCGCAGTAGTGTTGCAGTCATCTACACCACCAACCCCTCTCTGAATTGTACTGTGTACTGTACTGTGTAAAGACAGCAGCTCTCCAACACCACATGTCCCTGCAGGAATAACCTTAAAACCAGTAGACAAAATTTTTGCTCAATTAGCCAAATTGAAAATGAAAGGCTTTTAAAATATCCACACTTTTGTGAATCATTACATGAATCAAGTGTGCAACACTATGTGCAATCTGGTTTAGATGAGAAGCTCCTGTGTAGTTTGAGTTGCTATCCTCATTTTGTTTGTCTATATTCTACTGTAGTTACGGTAAGATTATAGCTGTCCTCACTCATGAAGCAGGAATGTGGCTTTGGTCACATCACACCCAAGGCTAGGGTAAACAGAAAAGTTGCAAATCTTATGTTGAAGAGAGATAGATCTCACTAGACATTCTTTTCTTATGTAAATCCACCCCTAGGAGAGTCTGGGCTCTCATAGCAGCTTACCAGCTATAACTAGAGTGAGAGGGAGGGAGAGAGAGAGAGAGAGAGAGAGAGAGAGAGAGAGAGAGAGAGAGAGAGAGAGAGAGAGAGAGAGAGAGAGAGAGAGAGAATGGGAGAGAAAGGCGTGAGAGAAAGAGAGTGAGGGAATGGGAGGAGAAGGGGAGATTGTATTAGATATTGTGTTGTACACCAGGCAGCTGAAAGGAAAGGATCCGCTGTGATTGTAATCCACTGTGATTGGGATCCACTGTGATTGTAATCCACTGTGATTGGGATCCACTGTGATTGTAATCCACTGTGATTGTAATCCACTGTGATTGTAATCCACTGTGATTGGGATCCACTGTGATTGGGATCCACTGTGATTGTAATCCACTGTGATTGGGATCCAGGTTTACAGTGGAATGGGCAGGAATAAACAGCACCGTAGGGTTTGTTCAGTCTGAGTAATATCACATGGACAAGTGTCAAAGGTCACAGAAAACGTATATGCATACAGTGGGGTCCGAAATTATTGATACCCTTGATAAAGATGAGCAAAAATGACTGTACAAGTAAATTATTTAAATAGTAATTGTATGCTCAAAAAAATTGTGAAATCATATTATTTTATACTAATGCAATTTCTCAGAGAGATTTTATTTAACAAGTCATATTTTTATCTCTCAAAAAGGTAGGTGTCAAAATGATTGACACCTGTTTTCAATACCTTTCAATACCTCGCCGTGCGCGGATAACGCCACTGAGCCTTTTCTAAAATGTTTTATGAGAGATGTTAGACCGTTCCTCCAGACATGATCCTTCCAGAACCTTGAAATCCTTCAATTCAAACCACAAGTTTTCAATGGGTTTCAAATCCGCAGACTGAGATGGCCATTGCAAAATGTTAATTTTGTGGCCAATTAACCATTTCTTTTTGTATTTTGATGTGTGTTTCAGCTTTATTGTCTTGGTGGAAGAGCCACTTGCAGCCAAGTTTCAGCCTAATGGCAGAGGCAACAAGGTTTTTGGCTAAAATATTCTGGTACTGGGTAAAGTTCATGATGCCGATGACCTTAACAAGGGCCCCATGACGAGAGGAATCAAAATAGCCCCATAACATCAAAGATCCATCAGCATATTTTATGGTAGGTATGTGGTTATTTTCTGCTCATGCATTCTCATTTCGACAACTAACCCACCGCTGGTCTGCGTGGCAAAGAGCTTTATTTTCATGTCATCTGACCAAAGCACCGGTTCCAATCCAACTGCCAATGCTGTTTAGCAAACTTCGTGCATTTACAATATGTCAAGCTACTTGAGACTCAATGGCACCAGTTAAAACCAAGAGGAAACTGTCTGCCAAGAGGAAAGAGTCTCGCACTCTTTCCTTAGAACTTAGAAAGGCTGAACACAAATGGAAGGCCTGGTAACTTCAAGTATTCTGTGAGATAATGAAGGATCTGATAAGCAATTGCAATGTTGCTATTAAAGATGCAAGATCAAACTATTTCTCTACCCTGACCTCTGAGAACTCCCACAACAATTCTGTTGAAGACAATTGAGCGTGTTGTTGGTGTAAACCCGATCAGTGACATGCTCGCATCCCATGATCTCTGCAAACAGTTTTTACGATTCTTTCCAGAAAAACATGTCTAATATTCAATACACGATTGACAGTAGCCAACACTTTACCAGCATTTCTGGCAAAGGAGACTGTCGTGGAAATGACCACCAGGGACACCAATATTAAATTAATAATTCTTTATTATCAGCAAGCTGGAGAGGTTCCAACAAACTTAAAGCACCAAGTAGGACCCGTCTTTCAGGAGCTCCCTTAACACTAATAATATCTCTTATTATCCACGTTTCAATCAGCTTAACACGTCCTTTCCACACTCACACAACGTTCACATCCACATTCACTTAGTACTATTCCCAAACACATGTAACCTTTATTTAACTAGGCAAGTCAGTTAAGAACAAATTATTATTTACAATGACGGCCTACACCGGCCTAACCCAGACGACGGTGGGTATATAGTCCCTACAGCAGCTATAGGCCCTATAGCATCGATATTCCCTATAGTCTCACTCTGTAGCATCTATAGTCCCTACAGCATCTATAGGCCCTATAGCATCAATATCCCCTATAGTCTCACTCTGTAGCATCTATAGTCCCTACAGCAGCTATAGGCCCTATAGCATCGATATTCCCTATAGTCTCACTCTGTAGCATCTATAGTCCCTACAGCATCTATAGGCCCTATAGCATCAATATCCCCTATAGTCTCACTCTGTAGCATCTATAGTCCCTACAGCATCTATAGTCCCTACAGCATCTATAGTCCCTACAGCATCTATAGGCCCTATAGCATCGATATTCCCTATAGTCTCACTCTGTAGCATCTATAGTCCCTACAGCATCTATAGGCCCTATAGCGTCGATATTCCCTATAGTCTCACTCTGTAGCATCTATAGTCCCTATAGCATCTATAGTCCCTATAGCATCTATAGTCCCTACAGCACAGCATCTATAGTCCCTATAGCATTGATATTCCCTATAGTCTCACTCTGTAGGATCTATAGTCCCTATAGCATCTATAGTCCCTACAGCATATATAGTCCCTACAGCATCTATAGTCCCTACAGCATCTATAGTCCCTACAGCATCTATAGGCCCTATAGCATCAATATCCCCTATAGTCTCACTCTGTAGCATCTATAGTCCCTACAGCATCTATAGTCCCTACAGCATCGATATTCCCTATAGTCTCACTCTGTAGCATCTATAGTCCCTACAGCATCTATAGTCCCTATAGCATCTATAGTCCCTACAGCATATATAGTCCCTACAGCACAGCATCTATAGTCCCTATAGCATTGATATTCCCTATAGTCTCACTCTGTAGCATCTATAGTCCCTACAGCATGTATAGTCCCTACAGCATCTATAGGCCCTATAGCGTCGATATTCCCTATAGTCTCACTCTGTAGCATCTATAGTCCCTATAGCATATATAGGCCCTATAGCATCAATATCCCCTATAGTCTCACTCTGTAGCATGTATAGTCCCTACAGCATCTATAGTCCCTATAGCATCGATATTCCCTATAGTCTCACTCTGTAGCATCTATAGTCCCTACAGCATCTATAGTCCCTACAGCATCTATAGGCCCTATCGCATCAATATCCGCTATAGTCTCACTCTGTAGCATCTATAGTCCCTACAGCATCTATAGGCCCTATAGCATCGATATTCCCTATAGTCTCACTCTGTAGCATCTATAGTCCCTATAGCATCTATAGTCCCTACAGCATATATAGTCCCTACAGCATCTATAGGCCCTATAGCATCGATATTCCCTATAGTCTCACTCTGTAGCATCTATAGTCCCTATAGCATCTATAGTCCCTACAGCATATATAGTCCCTACAGCATCTATAGGCCCTATAGCATCGATATTCCCTATAGTCTCACTCTGTAGCATCTATAGTCCCTACAGCATCTATAGTCCCTATAGCATCTATAGGCCGCCCTATAGCATCAATATCCCCTATAGTCTCACTCTGTAGCATCTATAGTCCCTACAGCATCTATAGGCCCTATAGCATCGATATTCCCTATAGTCTCACTCTGTAGCATCTATAGTCCCTATAGCATCTATAGTCCCTACAGCATCTATAGTCCCTACAGCATCTATAGTCCCTACAGCATCTATAGTCCCTACAGCATCTATAGTCCCTCAGCATCTATGGTCTCAATAGTTTATATAGTCACAAATGCTTTAGTCGCTATAGGCTCTAAAGTCTTGCCGCCTCCCATACATATAGAATAACACCTCGTGCTATTACTTAAGAATAGTTGTACCCTCCTTCATTTTTATGTTTAGTTTTATTGGCTTATATATTTATTTATTTATTATACAAATTCATATGTTACTTTGACTTACTGAAATTCAGAAGATATGTCCCTCAGAGGTTCGCGGATCAGTTATCTTCCCCCAGGCAGCTCTCAGTATAAGCCTAGTCTGGGCGGCTCCACGTCGTCTTTGGTCAGACGGGAAATTCTCTTACGCTTCCCCACTATGGAATGCGGCACCGATGTCTCCCTCGCAGACCTTCACTGGGATGCTCCACAGGTGGAATCACTGATCCTGTTCGTTGACGCCAAATTGTAGTGGAAATTACCCCCATGTACTTTATGCAAGTTTGACTGTGACCTCTCCAGCTTGCTGATGATAAATAAATGTTCATTTAAGATTGGCTTCAGGTGTCCCTGGTGGTAATTTCCACAACAAGACACTTGAGGCAACTACTCTGAGACTGTCTACTGCTTCCTTTGAGCAAATTTTCTTTGAGTCCCTCCTTGATACTGTAGCTCACATGAAGACCTCCTCCTGCACCTTGGACATGATCCCTACTAGACTACTAAAATAGGTTATGCCTACTGTTGGCCCCAACATTCTGTCTGTTGTAAATACCTCCCTGACCTCTGGCTCCTTTCCAGCCAATTTCAAAACGGCTCTTGTCCTACCTCTCCTTAAAATCCCCAATCTAGACACCACTGAGCTATTATAGACCTCTCTAAACTTCCTTTTTTTATCTAAGATTTTTGAAAAAGTTGTTTTCAAGCAAGGTGGCTTATTTGAGTATGAACAACTTGAACAATTACAGTCGGGCTTCCGCTCACTTCACAGCACGGAAACTGCTTTACATAAAGTCAGAAAATGACCCTCTGTTTGCTGTCGATGCCATTGACAGCAAACTCATCTAGTTCTTTTAGATGACACACAGCTTTATTAACCAATCAGACCGAGTAACCAAGGTAACGTAGTTACCCTTCACACGTGTCTTGTTGACATCAAATGTTGGAATTCTGACCCTTTTCTCCACCTCAATGAGGTTGTTTTATTTGCCCCCACCTTGCTAGAACCCAGATTGTAAATAACCTTTGTTGTCTGTCCACCAATGTGAAGCCTACTGCCAGAAATCTTGGTGTCTTCTTTGACCCTGACCTCAACCATGAGCTGCATGTAAAGACAGTTGTACAGTCCTGCTTTTATCATGTAAGAAATATAGCTAAAGTCAAGTATTTTAGTCACTGATCTGGAGAAAGTTTTATATGTGCTTTTATTTCCTCAAGCCTAGATTACTGTAACACTTTGTACACGTCTGTCAGAAATCACTCCATTGTCTACAGTTAGTTCAAAATGCTGTAATTCAACTTTTAACAGGCACCGGGAAATTGAACCATATCACACCTATGTTGCTCAGTTGGTAGAGAATGGTGCTTGCAACACCATAGTTGTGGGTTCGCTTCCCACAGGGGGACAGTTTGAAAATGCAGAAAAATGTATGCACTCACTACTGTAAGTCGCTCTGGATAAGAGCATCTGCTAAATGACTAAAATGTCAAATTTGAGCTTCGCTACACTGGCTACCAGTAACTTTTAGAATACATTTAGAAAATGTATTAATCACGTTTAAGGCTTGGTTTAGCCCCATAATATCTGTGATATTTTATCTCTTTATGAGCCAGGATGCAGCCTGAGATCCTCTGGCAGGGACCTGTTGACCATTCCCACGTCTAGGTTGAAAACAAAAGGAGACCAGGCATTTGCCATTAGGGCCCCTAGACTTTGGAGTGGTCTGCCAGAGGAGATCAGACATGCAGATTCATGTCTCTTTTTATTCCCCCTGTCTGTTTCTTTATCATACTTTTATTTTATGATGTGAGGCACCTTGCTACTTGTATTGAAAAGCAGTATACAAATAAAGTTATTATTATTATTAATTGACCCCAAAATCAACATTTTGCACTGGCTATATCAGTCTCCGGACTTGAAAGTCATTGAAAACGTGTGGTTTGAATTGAGAAGGATAGTGCATAAGCACAGACAAAGGATATCATGGATCTGGATGGAGGTGTACGCAGTCTGTCACACAGCTCACTGAAAACATTTGAGTCATCTTTCCAGAATTCCTTCTGTTTTTGATGAAATAAATCCTGGATATAGTAATGTGATGGCTGGCCTGAAGTCAGTTAAGCTTCCTCGCTGAGTTCACACTAGCTGGAGATCTTGTAACTCCACAGGCAATCAGGGAGCACATTAAAAATAACGGTCATTCTCTGGAACTGCTACAACTGCTACACTCTTAGAAAAAAAAGGTGCTATCTACAACCTAAAGGGTTCTTCAGCTGTTCCCATAAGGGAACCCTTTGAAGAACCATTTTTGGTTGCAGGTAGAATCCTCTGTAGAAAGGGTTTTACCTGGAACCAAAAGGGTTCTTCGGCTGTCCCCATAAGAGAACCATTTGAAGAACCCTATTTGTTTTTTAGGTAGAACCCTTTTTGGTTGCAGGTAGAACTCTTTCTACAGAGGGTTCTACATGGAACCCAAAAGGGTTCTACCTGGAACCAAAAAAGGGTTCTCGTCTGGGGATAGACGAAGAACCCTTTTGGAACGTCAACTGTCTCATGAAAAGGCCATGATCTCCTCAACTCAGGGCCGGCCAGAGGCCATACCAGGAGACTTAGATAAAGTAGTAACTTCTCAACAAAGATTTGATAGTTTTAGCAAAGTTAGGAAAGAGTTAGGAAGATATGAAGTTCAAGACAGACGTATAGCAGGCAGCTGTTGGGTTCTTTGGCAGCCAGTGTAGTGTGTGTGAATTATGTCCATGTATAAAGCTGGGCCTGTGTAGTCCTGGCAAAGAGCTCCAGGAAAGCTGGAAACAACTATAAATCACCTAGCAATCGGATGAAGAATTCATATGAAATCTGGGATTGCAAGCAACATTTTTAATTATTACTGGAAATCATAAATGTTACTCTCATAAAGAAGCTTGGCCCAGAGTAGTGGAGTGTAGTGGTCGGGTTCCGTATTCTGAGCTCTAAAGCAGAATGGTGCTGGGTTAAAGGAGGCAGGATAAAGTTGTGCTTAGACACTGATCATAGGTCATTTTGGAGTTTTTCTCCCCAATGACGCAGGTTATAATTTGGGAAAGGTAAGCTGATCCTAGATCTGTATCCAACGGAGTGAGCTGGAGAGGACTGGAGAGTGAAGTGAGGTGATGTAAGAGTGTGTGCAGACTCTCTCTCTCTCGCTCTCTCTCTCTGTCCATCCCAACTCAGCACTAATAAACAGTGGACACAGCTGATGCCAGCCACTGAAAATGAATTATTCATTAACATGTCAAATCAATAATGACACAGGTTTTCCCAGCCCACTCTCCTCGTGGCCTACTTATCACGTTGGGGAGAGGACAGATCATTTTGATGAAGGCTCGTCAAATCCAGGGGGGTTTTAGTGGGAGTGTATTCTCACTACGAGAGATTCTCTAGAGGTTTCAAGAAAATACCCTCGGCTAGACCTTTGACTGTGATGTAAACTTGCGAACTTGTCGCGTCTCCTGTGTCACCTCCGGAGGTCGCAGGCGAGCCTTTCTCAAGAGTCATCCCCCACCAAGTCTTCGGATGTAAACAGAATTGTCTCGTGTAGCCAAATATGTGTATGCCTCATAACAAAATGCAGGAATTCAAGTCCTTTTGTTCACCTGACCTAGAATTCCTCACAATCAAATGCCGACCGCAGTATCTACCAAGAGAATTGTCTTTGATTATAATCACAAACCTTCCCTAACCAGAAACGGTGGATTGATGGCAGCAATCGTGCAAAACTGAAAGAGCGAACCACTGCTTTTAATCATGGCAAGGTGACCGGAAACGACCAAATACAAACAGTGTAGCTATACCCTCCGCAAGGCAATCAAACAAGCTAAGCGTCAGTATAGAGACAAAGTAGAGTTGCAATTCAACGGCTCAGACACGAGACGTATTTGGCAGGGTCTACAGTCAATCACAGATTACAAAAAGAAATCCAACCCTGTCACGGACACCGACATCTTGCTCCCAGACAAACTAAACAACTTCTTTGCTCGCTTTGAGGACAATACAGTGCCACTGACACTGCCCGCTACCGAAACCTGCGGGCTCTCCTTCACCGCAGCCAACGTGAGTAAAACATTTAAACGTGTTAACCCTCGCAAGGCTGCCGGCCCAGACAGCATCCCTAGCCGCGTCCTCAGAGCATGCGCAGACCAGCTGGCTGGTGTGTTTACGGACATATTCAATCAATCCCTATCCCAGTCTGCTGTTCCCACATGCTTCAAGAGGGCCACCATTGTTTCTGTTCCCAAGAAAGCTAAGGTAACTGAGCTAAATGACTATCACCCCGTAGCACTCACTTCCGTCATCATGAAGTACTTTGAGAGACTAGTCAAGGATCATATCACCTCCACCCTACCTGACACCCTAGACCCACTCCAATTTGCTTAGCACTCCAATAGGTCCACAGATGACGGAATCGAAATCACACTGCACACTGCCCTAACCCATCTGGACAAGAGGAATACCTATGTAAGAATGCTGTTCATCGACTACAGCTCAGCATTTAACACCATAGTGTTAAGCTGGAGACCCTGGGTCTCATTAAGCTCGGGTCTCGACCCCACCCTGTGCAACTGGGTCCTGGACTTTCTGACAGGCCGCCCCCAGGTGGTGAGGGTAGGAAACAACATCTCCACCCTGCTGATCCTCAACACTGGGGCCCCATAAGGGTGCATTCTCAGCCCTCTCCTGTACTCCCTGTTCACCCATGACTGCCTGGCCATGCACGCCACCAACTCAATCCTCAAGTTTGCAGACGACACTACAGTGGTAGGCTTGATTACCAACAACGACGAGACGGCCTACAGGGAGGAGGTGAGGGCCCTTGGAGTGTGGTGTCCGGAAAATAACCTCACACTCAACATCAACAAAACAAAGGAGATGATCGTGGACTTCAGGAAACAGCAGAGGGAGCACCCCCCTATCCACATCGACATGACAGTAGTGGCGAAAGTGGAAAGTTTTAAGTTCCTCGGCGTACACATCACGGACAAACTGAAATGGTCCACCCACACAGACAGCGTGGTGAAGAAGGCGCAATAGCACCTCTTCAACCTCAGGAGGCTGAAGAAATTTGATTTGTCACCGAAAACCCTCGAAACTTTTACAGATGCACAATCGAGAGCATCCTGTCGGGCTGTAACCCCGTCTGGTACGGCAACTGCTCCACCCACAACCATAAGGCTCTCCAGAGGGTAGTGAGGTCTGCATAACGAATCACCGGGGGCAAACTACCTGCCCTCCAGGACACCTACACCACCCGATGTCACAGGAAGGCCAAAAAGATCATCAAGGACAACTACCACTCGAGCCACTGCCTGTTCACCCCATCCAGAAGGCGAGGTCAGTACAGGTGCATCAAAGCTGGGACCGAGAGACGGAAAAACAGCTTCTATCTCAAGGCCATCAGACTGTTAAACAGCCATTGCTAACATTGAGTGGCTGCTGCCAAGATAGTGACTCAAATCTCTATCCACTTTAGTAATAAAAAATTGGATGTAATAAATGTATCACTCGTCCCTTTAAACAATGCCACTTTATATAATGTTAACATACCCTACATTACTCATCTCATATGTACAGTGCCTTGCGAAAGTATTCGGCCCCCTTGAACTTTGCGACCTTTTGCCACATTTCAGGCTTCAAACATAAATATATAAAACTGTATTTTTTTGTGAAGAATCAACAACAAGTGGGACACAATCATGAAGTGGAACGACATTTATTGGATATTTCAAACTTTTTTAACAAATCAAAAACTGAAAAATTGGGCGTGCAAAATTATTCAGCCCCTTTACTTTCAGTGCAGCAAACTCTCTCCAGAAGTTCAGTGAGGATCTCTGAATGATCCAATGTTGACCTAAATGACTAATGATGATAAATACAATCCACCTGTGTGTAATCAAGTCTCAGTATAAATGCACCTGCACTGTGATAGTCTCAGAGGTCCGTTAAAAGCGCAGAGAGCATCATGAAGAACAAGGAACACACCAGGCAGGTCCGAGATACTGTTGTGAAGAAGTTTAAAGCCGGATTTGGATACAAAAAGATTTCCCAAGCTTTAAACATCCCAAGGAGCACTGTGCAAGCGATAATATTGAAATGGAAGGAGTATCAGACCACTGCAAATCTACCAAGACCTGGCCGTCCCTCTAAACTTTCAGCTCATACAAGGAGAAGACTGATCAGAGATGCAGCCAAGAGGCCCATGATCACTCTGGATGAACTGCAGAGATCTACAGCTGAGGTGGGAGACTCTGTCCATAGGACAACAATCAGTCGTATATTGCACAAATCTGGCCTTTATGGAAGAGTGGCAAGAAGAAAGCCATTTCTTAAAGATATCCATAAAAAGTGTCATTTAAAGTTTGCCACAAGCCACCTGGGAGACACACCAAACATGTGGAAGAAGGTGCTCTGGTCAGATGAAACCAAAATTGAACTTTTTGGCAACAATGCAAAACGTTATGTTTGGCGTAAAAGCAACACAGCTGAACACACCATCCCCACTGTCAAACATGGTGGTGGCAGCATCATGGTTTGGGCCTGCTTTTCTTCAGCAGGGACAGGGAAGATGGTTAAAATTGATGGGAAGATGGATGGAGCCAAATACAGGACCATTCTGGAAGAAAACCTGATGGAGTCTGCAAAAGACCTGAGACTGGGACGGAGATTTGTCTTCCAACAAGACAATGATCCAAAACATAAAGCTAAATCTACAATGGAATGGTTCAAAAATAAACATATCCAGATGTTAGAATGGCCAAGTCAAAGTCCAGACCTGAATCCAATCGAGAATCTGTGGAAAGAACTGAAAACTGCTGTTCACAAATGCTCTCCATCCAACCTCACTGAGCTCGAGCTGTTTTGCAAGGAGGAATGGGAAAAAATTTCAGTCTCTCGATGTGCAAAACTGATAGAGACATACCCCAAGCGACTTACAGCTGTAATCGCAGCAAAAGGTGGCGCTACAAAGTATTAACTTAAGGGGGCTGAATAATTTTGCACGCCCAATTTTTCAGTTTTTGATTTGTTAAAAAAGTTTGAAATATCCAATAAATGTCGTTCCACTTCATGATTGTGTCCCACTTGTTGTTGATTCTTCACAAAAAAATACAGTTTTATATCTTTATGTTTGAAGCCTGAAATGTGGCAAAAGGTCGCAAACTTCAAGGGGGCCGAATACTTTCGCAAGGCACTGTATTACTGCATGGTCGGAACTAGAAGCACAAGCATTTCGCTACACTCGCATTAACATCTGCTAACCATGTGTATGTGACCAATAAAATGTTATTTTATTTGCATATGATACTGTATGATCACGTTTATGCAGTTCTGTATTTCAGAGCTGTAGCTAGATATTTGCTTTTTTTAGAGACTTGGTGGAAGCCTAGCTAGTCATTATGTTTGTTAGCTAGCTGTGTCTGACTCTTTCTGTAATTGGAGTTTGCAAATGGGAAAATAAGCCCTCTTAAAATGTCTGCACATGCTTGTGTATTGGTGTTATCCGTATCATGTTGTATTATTGAAGTGTGTGATGGTTTAGAGCAGAAGCTACTCTTATATCCAGAGTTCTTCTAATCTGTCTATTGTGAGATTTGCGGTACTAGATATGTGCAGGGAGAACAAAGCATCACCAGAGCCACGGTAAGTGTAGCTAGGTAATATAAGGTGACCAGATTTAGCAAATGAAAATCTTGACAATGTTATGCTGCGCCAGATTTTGTATTTTTTTTGATTATAATGAACTATACATTTTCACTATTGTTTTTTCATATACTTTTATTAATTAACACAGAAATGTATTATATATATATATATATATATATATATATTTTTTTTTTTTTTTAAACAATTATTTATTTACAACACATACAACACGACACAGAAATGTATTACCCCTCCAAAGTTTTCGTAATCTTGGCCTATTTAGTCATTTTAGAATCACCCAAGTTTGGTAGCCTATGCTGTTTGATGCAACAGTTTCTGGACATGGACATGGTTATTCATGCCGTGGTTACAATGTATCACTGATAAAACATTCTCATAAGGTCCACGGCGAAGTCGCGGTAGCAGGCGAGTTTGGCATAGTAACAGCCAATATTTTAACATGTACTGTACCAGTCAAAAGTTTGGACACACCTACTCATTCAAGGATTTTTCTTAATTTTGTACTTTTTCCCACATTGTAGAATAATAGTGAGGACATCAAAACGATGAAATAACACATATAGAATCATGCAGTAACCAAAAAAGTGTTAAACAAATCTAAATGTATTTGAGATTCTTCAAAGTAGCCACCCTTTGCCTTGATGACAGCTTTGCACACACTTGACATTCTCTCAACCAGCTTCATGAGGTAGTTACCTGGAATGTATTTCAATTGACAGGTGTACCTTGTTAAAAGTTAATTTGTGGAATTTCTTTCCTTCTTAATGCAGTTGTGTTGTGACAAGGTAGGGGTGGTATACAGAAGATAGCCCTATTTGGTAAAAGTCCATATTATGGCAAGAACTTTGAGCCTTTCTTCAAGTCTAGTCGCAAAAACCATCAAGCGCTATTATGAAACTGGCTCTAATGAGGACCGCCACAGGAAAGGAAGACCCAGAGTTACCTCTGCTGAAAATGATTAATTAGAGTTAACTGCACCTCAGATTGTAGCCTAAATAAATGCTTCACAGAGTTCAAGTAACAGACACATCTCAACATCAACTGTTCGGAGGAGACTGTGTGAATCAGGCTTTCATGGTTGAATTGCTGAAAAGAAACCACTACTAAAGGACACCAATAATAAGAAGAGACTTGCTTGCAATGGACATTAGACCAGTGAAAATCTGTCCTATGGTCTGATGAGTCCAAATTGGAGATGTTTGGTTCCAACCGCAGTGTCTTTGTGAGACGCAGAGAAGGTGAACAGATGATCTTCCGCATGTGTGGTTCCCACAGTGAAGCATGGAGGAGGAGGTGTGATGGTGTGGAGGTGCTTTGCTGCTGGTGACACTGTCTGTGATTTATTTAGAATTCAAGGCACACTTAAACAGCATGGCTACCACAGCATTCTGCAGCGATACACCATCCCATCTTGTTTGCTCTTAGTGGGACTACCATTTATTTTTCAACCGGACAATGACCCAAAACACATCTCCAGGCTGTGTAAGGGCTATTTGACCAAGAAGGAGGGTGGTGGAGTGCTGCATCGGATGACCTGGCCTCCACAATCACCCAACCTCAACCCAGTTGAGATGATTTGGGATGAGTTGGACCGCAGAGTGAAGGAAAATCAGCCAACAAGTGCTCAGCATATATGGGAACTCTTTCAAGACTGTTGAAAAAGCATTCCTCATGAAGCTGGTTGAGAGAATGCCAAGAGTATACTAAGCTGTCATCAAGGCAAAGGGTGGCTACTTTGAAGAATCTAAAATATATTTTGATTTGTTTAACACTTTTTTTTGGTTACTACATTATTCCATTATTGTGTTATTATTATGTTATTTCATAGTTTGGATGTCTCCACTATAATACTACAATGTAGAACATTGTAAAAAATAAAGAAAACCCCTTGAATGAGTAGGTGTGTCCAAACTTTTGACGGGTACTGCATATCTGATTGAATATAGCGTTTTGGTTATTGAAATATCAGCCTAAATTTAACTTCCAGAGTGCTTTTTTCTTTCTGAGTGCCAATTGGGGACATTTACGGGGACAGTTAGGCCTGTAGCCCGGAAATCTAAAGCTACAGTGTACTAACACATTGTTTTATGTCTGGTGACTTAGCCTCGAGACCTTCTAGTGAATCTGAACTGGCTAGCTGCAGTGCCTTCAGAAAGTATTCACATCCCATTGTCTTGAGTCAATAAGTATTCAACTGCTTTGTTATGGCAAGCCTAAATAAGTTCATCAGTAAAAGGTTGCTTAACAAGTCACATAATAAGTTGAATGGACTCACTCTGTGTGCAATAATAGTGTTTAACTTTAAGAGTCTATCGACTCAACCGTGTAACATAATTTTTAAACACGTTTTTATTTGGATGGGCTGCATCTCAATCCACCGCATCCGCCTATGTCGGCCTTCCTCATCTGTCGTGGACATCCCGAAGATTGGTCTTCTCATGAAGACTTCGGTAGCGTCCAAATGATTTGGCCTATATATTAATTTGAATGACCAGGATGGTTTTCCAATGCCTCGCAAAGAAGGGCATCTATTGGTAGATAGGTAAAGAAAAGAGGAAAAAAAAAGCTGACATTAAATAGCCCTTTGAGCATGGTGAAGTCATTAATTACACTTAAGATGGTATATCAATAAACCCAGTCACGACAAAGATACAGGCGTCCTTCATAACTTAGTTGCCAGAGAGGAAGGAAACCGCTGAGGATTTCATCATGAGGCCAATGGTGACTTTAAGACAGTTACAGAGTTTAATGGCTGTGATAGAAGAAAATTGAGGATGGATCATCAACATTGTACTTACTCCATAATACTAACCTAATTTACAGAGTGACAAGAAGGAAGCCTGTATAGAATAAAAATATTCCAAACATGCATCCTGTTTGCAAGAAGGCATTCAGTAATACTGCTAAGAAATGTGGCATAGCAAGTAATTTTATGTCCTGAATATAAAGTGTTATGTTTGGGGCAAATCCAATAAAACACATTAGTGAGTACTACTTTCCATATTTTCAAGCATAGTGGTGGCTGCATCATGTTATATGGGTATACTTTTAATTGTTAAGGACTGGGGAGTTTTTCAAAATAAAAACTAAATGGAATGGATCTAAGCACAGGCAAAATACTAGAGGAAAACCTTGTTCAGTCTGCTTGGAGATTAATTCACTTTTTAGCAGGACAATAACCTAAAACACAAGGCCAAATCTACACTGGAGTCGCTTCCCAAGAAGACACTGAATGTTCCTGCGTGGCCAAGTTGACTCAGGGTGTTGAATACTTATCTAATCAAGATATGTTAGTGTTTTATTTTTCAAAAATGTTTTACAAATGCTAGAATTTTTTCTTCCACATTACAGCGTATTTTGTGTAGATTTTTTTATTTAATTTCATCCATTTTAATCCCACTTTGTAACACAACAAATGTGGAAAAAGTCAAGTGGTGTGAATAGGCCTACATTCTGAAGGCACTGTATGTTTACAGTTGTGGATGTTTCTGGGCTCCTGCTGAGGTAAATTGATTGTGGTTTTTAGCCGAGAAGCCGTGAAGATAAAGGTTGACTATTAGGATGGCAACAATAACAGAGTGGGAGGTGGAGGGAAAAGGGTGCCCATGATTAATTTGACACTTTTGTACAGGGTAAATGTTTGGAAATAGAAGCAGAGGCCTGGTTGGGTAGGTGTTGTTGCCATGGCATTAAGGGCATGGGCACGTTTGGATGGTTCAGTGGGCATTGCCCACCCCCTGGCCCGACACTTCTGTTCAGATGTCACTCACTGTCGCACCAGCCTGTAATTTTCCATCTACTGTAACAGTTTGGCACGTTCACCACTTTGAAAATAAATAATGTATTAAATAATTAGTATCTCCACAACAATCTATTTTGTTCTGTCAGTCTTGCAGCACTCAAACATCATTATACGAGGGGGATGGTGAGAGAATGGTAAAGAAAGAGAGAGAGATGTTTTAAAGAATGCAAAATAAAAATAAAATAATTGGGTTTTTACTTCTCCGCCTTTGGTTACTTTTAATTGGGCCTAATTTTCTGTCAGCGTAGCAGTGGTGGGTGGATTTGTGTGTGTGTGTGTGTGCATATATGTGTGTCTGTGTGGGACGTGGCTTATGTCTGATGGCTGAGTGTATGGTAAATGGCCAAGCGGTGGGTGCAGAGAGAGAGATATGAAAGGCCGTCAGGCTGACACGGACAGCCATAATGAGCTGCGGATATTGGTGAGCAATGTTGGCACGGCCGTAACTACATATGAGGACACCGAGGTATTGACCTCTGTAATTTCTTATAATACAGGAATACAAATATATATTTTGTACACAATAAAGAAAATAAATCATCTTAATATTGCTTCCAGCGTTGATCAAAGCTCAGAACGCAACGCTTATATTTATCAAGGCACAAGTCAAGACTCAGCTGCAGACACAAGAGGCAGATGGTTGGAGTCTTACAATGTTGATTAATCCAAAGGGGTAGGCAAGCGAATGGTCGTGGACAGGCAAAAAGGTCAAAACCAGATCAGAGTCCAATAGTTACCAAAGGGCAGGAAGAATCAAGGTCAGAGCAAGCAGGATGATCAGGCAGGCAGTAAAGTAGTCCAGAGTCAGGCAGGAGTCAGAACCGGGATGACTATGAAAAGAGAATGGGAAAAACACACTGGTTGACTTGACTAAACATACAAGACGAACTGGCACAGAGGGACAGGAAACAGGGATAAACACACCAAGAAAAATAAGCGATACCTGGAGGGGTTGGAGACAATCACAGGAACAGGTGAAACTGATTAGGGATCAGGGACGCCACCTGGCATCCTACCTGGGCGCGTACCTGGCTGACCAGGGTGTCGGCGGGGGAAATCGGCGATGAGGGCCAGGTCCAAGATGTCTTAAGCAGGGACCCAGCACCTCTCCTCCGGGCCATAACCCTCCCAGTCAGCCAGGTACTGGAAACCCTTTCCCCATGGTCGAACCTTCGGGAGGCGTCTCACCGTATATGCTGGCTGGCCATCGATAACCCATTGAGGGATGGGCCTGGAGACAGAAGACAAAGGACAGTGAGACACAAGCTTAATTCTGGACACATGGAAAGTAGGGTGAATACGGAGGGTACGGAGTAACACAAGACAGACGGCAGTGGAACTAAGGACTCTAGAAATGGTTAAAGGACCCGAAGGGGCAGGTCCAGAGTGGAAAGCCATACCATCTGCCTAATGCGATAGCAGGGAGTTGGAGTCCGGCGATGGTCTGCTTGCCAACGATACCTGGAGTTGGACTTGAGAAGTGCTGCCCGAGCTCTTCTCCAGGTACGTTGACAGCGGCGGACAAACATTTGGGCCGAAGGTACGCTGACCTCTTGCTCTTGTTCCGGGAAGAGTGGAGGTTGATACCCCAAAGAACACTCAAATGGAGAGAGTGTCGTGGCACCATAAGCTGGGCCATCTCCTTGGCAGAAGGTAGTTTGAGGAGAGGGATGAAATGGGCAGCCTTGGAGAACCGGTCGACTACCGTCAGAATGACAGTGTTGCCATCAGACCGAGGAAGCCCAGTGACAAAGTCCAGAGATATGAGACCAGGGACGATGAGGGACCGGTAGTGGCTGCAGGAGGCCAGAAGGAGCTTGCCGTGGAGTCTTGTTTTGAGCACACTCTGGGCATGCGGTGACGAAGGCAGAGACTTTAGGAACCATTGTGGGCCACCATAAGCGTTGTCGAAGGAAGGCTAGTGTACGACGGGACCCTGGATGATAGGTCAGCCTTCCTGGAGGAATGAGTCCATTCCAGGACCTGGGACTGGACTAGGTACAAACTGCCAGTTTACCCGGGGCCCCTTCAGGTCCAGGCTGGGAGCGTTGTGCCTCACGGACCAGGTTCTCAATACACCAATCCACAGTGGCAGCAAGGCATGAGGTAGGGAGAATGGTTTCAGATGTCGAGGGTGTGGCAGAGGAACTGTATAGGTGGGAGAGGGCGTCAGGCTTCACATTCTTTGACCCTGGGTGGTAGGAAATGGTGAAGTTAAATCTGGTGAACAGGAGGGCCCACTGGGCCTGCCTGGAGTTGAGGCGCTTGGCTGTATGGAGATATTCCAGGTTTTTATGGTTGGTCCAGACCAGGAATGGCTGTTCTGCTCCTTCCAGCCAGTGCCTTTACTCTTCCAACGCCATCTTCACCACCAGGAGTTTGCGGTTGCCAACATCGTTGTTCCTTTCAGCAGGATTGAGACTATGGGACAGGAAGGCACAGGGATGAAGCTTCTGGTCCTGGGCAGATTGCTGGGACAGGATGGCCCCACTCCAACATCAGAAGCATCCATGTCCACCACAAATTGACGCGAGGGGTCTGGATGGATGAGGATGGGTGCTGTTGTGAACCGATGCTTCAGGTCCACAAAGGCTTTGTCGACAGCTGGAGACCACTTGAAAAGTATGTTGGGAGAGGTGAGTGCTGTGAGGGGGGCCGCCATGTTGCTGTAAACGGCAGTAGAAGTTTGCAAAACCAAGAAACCGATGCAACTGCACCCTGGATGTTGGTTGATGCCAATCCACCACTGTTTTCACCTTTCCAGGATCCATCTGAACATTGCCCTCAGCAATGACATATCCTAGAAAGGTGATTGTAGAGCAGTGGAACTCACACTTCTTGGCTTTCACGAACAGTTGGTTCTTCAGGAGGCGCTGAAGGACCTGTCTTACATGAAGAACATGGTCTTGTGCAGATCCGGAAAAAAACAGGATGTCGTCAAGGTACACGAAACACAAACTGGTTTAACATGTCCTGAAGCACATCCTTGACCAAAGCCTGGAAAACAGCAGGGGCGTTGGTGAGTCAAAAAGGCATGACCTGGTACTCATAATATCCACGGGCTGTGTTGAAGTCTGTCTTCCACTCATCCCCCCCGTGTATCCGAACCAGGTGGTAGGCATTTCAAAGGCCCAACTTGGAAAATATGGTGGCTCCCTGGAGAGGTTCAAACACAGAGGAGAGGAGAGGAGAGGTAGGGGGGTGACGATTCTTGACAGTAATGTCATTAAGTCCCCGGTAGTCAACACATGGACGCAGGGTCTAGTCCTTCTTCTCCACAAAGAAAAACCCTTCTCCAACAGGAGATGCAGACAGATGGACAGCCCCAGTGGCCAGAGACTCCTCTATGTACTCCTCCATACCTTTGGTCTCTGGTCCAGACAGAGAATACAACCGACCCCGAGGTGGTGTAGTGCCTGGGAGAAGATCAATGGCACAATTATAAGGACGGTGCAGGGGAAGGGAAGTAGCACGTACCTTACTGAACACTTCCAAGAGGTCATGGTATTCTGTGGGGATAGCAGAGACATCCACAGTCTTGCTAACATCCTGAGGAAGACGACATGGGGAAGGCTGTGCTGCTTGAAGGCAGTGGGAATGGCAAAATGGGCTCCAACCCAGGATGGAGCTTGTGGTCCAATCAATCATCGGATTGTGCTTTTGAAGCCAGCAAAATCCCAAAACAACCGGAACATGGGGAGATGCTATGAGGAGGAACTGTATTGTCTCACTGTGGTTACCAGAAACCCGTAATTGAACGGGTACAGTACTATGGGTGACTTCCCCTATAGAGCGGCGGTCCAGTACCCTAGCATCCATGGGCACAGAGAGAGGCTGAGTGGGAAAACCAAGCTCCGAAGCTATCATGGCATCCATAAAACTTTCATCAGCCCCAGAGTCAATGAGCACTCGGAGAAACTGTCGTAGATTCCCGAAAGTGCTCGGGTGGCTTCGAATCCTCTCGGAAGAACTACCTTCGGAAAACATCCGGATTCCCTTGGAGGTGAACGCGCCATAGTGGGTGCACGAGTGTGCCCGAGACCAGACCTCCTCTCACTCTTCCCTTAGGCGTCCATCAATTTGAATGGTTAGGGCGATAAGGGAGTCGAGATCCATCAGCAATTCCCGAGCATCTAACTCATCCTCTACCTCCTCAGATAATCCGTGTAAAAAAGTATCGAAAAGAGACTCTGGATTCCAGGCACTATCGGCGGCCAACGTGCGAAAAATCAACTGCGTAGTCTGCCACACTACGGGGGTTTTGACGTAAGTCAAGCAGTTTACTGGCCGCCTTTCTCCTGGAAACCGGAGACTCAAATACCTTTCTCACTTCTGCCATAAATTCCTCCAGATGACCACAAATGGCAGATTGTTGCTCCCAAACTGCGGTAGCCCAGGAGAGTGCCCTTCCCGACATTAGCGTAATAATGTATGCCATCTTCGATTGGTCTAAGGAAACAAAGATTGCTGTAGTTCAAAAATAAGCGAGCACTGAGAAAAAAAACCCAGCAGGTACCAGGATTCCCCGAATATTGTTCCGGAGGAGGTAAGCTGGGTTCTCTGGGAATCGGGGTAGGCTACACAAACTCACCACAGATAGCAGAAAAATGACTGTCTGATTGGGGACAACCTCTGAGTTAACTCCCTGATTTGCTCCATAATAGCCTTTAACCCATGGTCATGGCGTTCCGTCAAGGAACTAAGTCCTTCCAAAAGGCCCTATAACAACTCCTCATATCTCCCAATGGTGGCTCCCTGCAGGGAGACAGCGTGGCGGAGCTGGTCCAAGTCTGCTGGGTCTGTCATGGCCAGTTCGAACTATCAAGGCACAATGCGAGACCCAGATGCAGACACAGGAGGCAGATGATTGGAGTCTGTTTATTAATCCAAAGGGGTAGGCAAGAGAATGTTTGTGGACAGGCAAAAAGGTCAACACCAGATCAGAGTCCAATAGGTACCGAAGGGCATTCAGAATCAAGGGCAGGCAGGATGATCAGGCAGGCAGGAAAGTAGTCCACAGTCAGGTAGGGGTCAGAACCGGGAGGATTATAAAAAGAGAATAGAAAAGGAGTACGGGAAAAACACCCTGGTTGACTTATTAACTAAACATACAAGACGAACTGGCAGAGAGAGACAGGAAACACAGGGATAAATACACTGGGGAAAATAAGCAACACCTGGAGGGGGTGGAGACAATCACAGGAACAGGTGAAACAGATCAGGTCGTGACAATATTTCTGATCTGACAGAGTTCTAATTGCGCTTGCCTCTTTGCGAATGAGTGGAAGCATGAACAGTGGTTTGTTCTTTATGTTCACCTGCATCCCCCAGATTTGCCTCCCTGGATTTGGCTTTTTATCATCACATTCAACACTCTCACAAACGGATAAATCCTCCCTCTCGCGCCACAGGCCGAGTGAAATGAACTACCCCAGCTCGCAGTCAGCTCAAATAGGCAACTAGAGACGCTGCTGACAGTGTGTTTGTGAGATGCCGGACAAAAGGCAATTTTAAAACCTTATCCCTTCCCCAACCCTAATTTTAACCCTTTTACTTAACTCCTAAACTTAACCCTAACCCGAACCCCTAGCTTAGCTAACGTTAGCAAGCTAGCTGACGTTAGTCCCCTGGCTAGAATTCGTAACATGTCAAACGTTTAACAAATTTGTGCATTGTAAGTTTTGCAAATTCGTACCATATAATACAAATGATAATACGTAGCATATCATACGAAATGAGGGATGGACATCCACAAATGAATACATACCATACTAAATGGAATGTCTCGGTTATACATATAGAATAATACGAAATGCTCTGAGACAAGATTGGCCATGTCTATAGACATGCCCCAAACAAACAAAAACCGAGAATGAGTGAACAACTGTTAAATAGTCGCTTATATAAATGTCAGTCAGGCTAACTGCCGGCAGAGAGGTCGGTGGCAGTAACGTTGAAGGGCTCTGGCTAGTATTACTTAGCCAGCTAGAAAGATGAAGTAAGAAACTAATGTTAAATGGAGCCTACCTCAGCAGCAGCAAAAGATATGCTACGAAATTCTCAGATTAATTTTGATTTACAGATAATAGGCTTCTGAGACAGACAGTGATGTGGCGCTCAGTGGTAAGGCTGAGGCAGGCTGCAATGCATGTAGAGGAGAACGAGAGAGAGAGGAATCAGAGGCCCAAAGTTTTGGGTTGGGCCTCTGACAAAAGGTTCCCCCATCCGGACCTCACTAAAACTCAAACCCTGATTATGGCCCTGGAAATGGCCCTTAATTACTGTATGTATTGTGTTATGTTTATATCGGAAGTGACAGTGTGGGACCCCCTCAGAGGTTAGCTGTAGTTCCCTCATAATTGGGGGGGGGGGGGGGGGGGTTGGTTGGTTGGTTGGTAGTTAGGCGTGGCAGGCTTGATAAAGGCTGCTTGTCTGTTGTAGCTGCCTGGAGTTAGGTTGTGGCTGTGTTGGGTTGGGGGAACTGACTGACTGCTCTGCTCACAGGCAGAGGTGTCTTTATCATTGCCAGATGCAGGAAGCTTGTAAAAGATGCTTGTATCAGTCTGCAGTTTCTTACAAATTCTCTTCTACTTTGCCCTTACAGTATTTTGACTCGCACAATCAGAAATTCATGGAGAATTTATCATTTTGTTACTTCCCCCGTTGAGCAAAGGTTTGGGCTTCATTTTTTAATCGCTGGACCTCTACAAACTGATTGGAGCAGAAAAAAATACGCCCAGTCCTCCCCTTCTGCCTGACCTCACAATTAATGGGCAGATTTTTTTTTTTGGAGGGGTCCCACTCTCAGGGGGCCAGCTGGAATTAGAAGTGGATTAATACATTTAAACAAGGCTAAACCGCTTGGGATGTCTGTCTGTCTACTATCCTCCCATACTTAGCCAAAAGTCTGTCTACAGCTGCCGCCAATGAGAACCTTCATCAAAACAATATTTAACCCGAATGTCTCACGATCAGCAACGTTGTTTTAACTCCAAAATGTTTCACTATCAAGATTTTATCTGCTTTGTAACTTTCGGAAAACCCAGAAGTGGGCCTCTCATTGGGTTAAAGAACTCTGCGACTTTAGTTTTGGGGTGTAGTTTGGATGCATATCATATTTGTCTTGCAACATCTTTACACCAGAAAACATTCTCTATGATTCTGTATAGTTTATACAAACAATGGATTTGTTTCTGCACCAGAGGTTACGATCTCTGCTCTACGACTGTGTGTTTTGGATTAATATAGTCCAGGTCACAGTTGGACTCTTCAGCTCGTCTTGTTTTTTTTGTGGCCGACATTAAACTCTTTCCTAAAAAGGCAAATGACGCTGATTGGGCCGTGAAACATGCCAATCAATCAATCACGGGCGGTATTTTACCCTTCAACATGTTTCCAGCATCAAAAAGACCCCCCAAAACCCCATCTTACTCTGAACCGTAAAGGCCTTTGATGTTGACTATAGAGACGATAGAGTCCAAGCTCTTAGGGAGTTGTGTTGGTAGGAGGAGCTGGTCCAGTGACTGGGGAGTCCAGACCACCAAAACAGTGACCTCCGCTCTGAGAGAGGTTACGTTCTGCACCAGAGGGAGTGTTAAGTGGAGAGTCGGAGGGATTTGGTGGCACTTTGGTGTGTAATGATACCAGAATGATCTGAAATAAGTGACACCACCTAGAATGAACTTGGGAATGGCCAAGGCCAACAAAACAAAAGTTTCTGTTGATTTTTCTCTCAGAACGTAAACTTGGTTCCTCCTGCGCCCAAGTGTATGTGTGTGTGCACAGACTGCTCTCAAAGTGTGTATCTGATTGAGTGTGTGCACTGACTGCACTCATATGCATACATGTTTGTGTGCATATACCACATGTATGTGTGTAGTGTGTGATTGAGTGTCTGCATGCGTGTGTGTGTGTGTGCAGTGTGTGATTGAGTGTGTTAACTAGGTGGGGTAGAGCGGAAACAGAGCAGCTCACAGTTATTAATTTGAATTGTTCTGTCTCTTCCTCCTGTGACACGTCAGGCTGTTGGGGGGGGGGGGGGGGGGGACCCAGAATGCTGGGTCTGATACCCAATCATCACTCCCCCCCTTCTCTCGCTTTCTTTCTCTTTCTTTCCACTACTCATATTGTTTTCCTCGAACAGAGAACTAAGGGTAATCATCTCGTTAGTAAATCTTAATGAGAGAACAAAATGGACATATAGAATCACCAACACTGAGAAAGACTGACATAAAATGGGGAAAAACAATGTCAAAACTGACGAGAGTATAAATCTATAGTTTTTTTCTTTTAATTTAGCCATTATAAAAATGTTCTGTGAATGTAGCAGGGACATTAGCCCCCTTCTGTGCTATTATGCCGGCTGTCTGGTGTTGCAATTTCACACTTCACTGACTCCAAAAACCAGTCTACAAGCGTCTGCATGCCCCAGATTTCACCTTATTTAGGTAATACACGAAAAATCATTATCTAGACAAGGTAAATTAAACGGAGTATTTGGCAGACACACTATCGGAAATTTGGACAGACACACAGACACTTATTAATGGCTAGGGAGCTTTTTTCCATATAGCAGGGTTCCCCAACTGGCGGCCAGGGGTCCGAATTTGGCCTGCTGGTGATTTTATTTGGCCCCACATGTATTTTTTATTATTAGACATAAAATACTGTCAATACACCAGCAAATCAGCTCCAGGTGATTTTAATTTTGGAAATCTGTTCTAAAGTATTCCCACACATAATAGATAGATATATGTGATTGTATGCAAATGTAAGCGAGGTTTCAAATGATTATGTTTTAGTCAAATGGTTATATCTGTTTGGGCTTATTGCGGTCAAATTGCAGTCTACAAATGATTTGAAAATTATGTTTTGGCCCCCTGATCATCTGCTCTAAAAAAATATCTGACCCCAGTTTTATCACAATGTAAGGTGTACCATAGGCTTGTGTTGTTTTAGCTCGTGTAAATTTGCATTATGTCATTCATTCAAGTACTGTACAAACAAATCATTGGATTTGGTTATTGTAGAGATTCGTTTTGATTCTTCATAACCATGCTCTTAAGGTCAACTGTCCTAACCTGGATAGGTGTGAATGTTTAGTACACTAGGGCCTGGTAAGCCAAAGTAATGTCTTACAATATCACTTTTAGGCCAACAGATGTTTGCCTCCCCCTTCATCTCCGTCAATTTATCATTTCAAATGCATGAAGGACAGCATATTACATGTAACAGGCAGACGGGAGAGACGATACTCTATTGATATCAGGCAAAAATTAAAACAAACTGTGCAGATGGCATTATACTTAGGGTCATATGAATTTGGCTGAGATGGAATATGATGCATTCTGTTTATGTTTTTGAGAAATGCATGAACATTAATCCTTGTTGCATCATTCCACTTATTTAGGTCTATTGACACACTTAATAAGCCATAGCATTGTGACTATAAATAACACGTAGGCTACATGAGAGTTTCATGTGATATATGTATAATTTGTAGTAACGGGATTCATTGGATCTTATCGTCAACATGTGGCCATGTTTCTGTCATATAAAAAATAAGTGCCCAAATTCTTGAAGCATATCAACTTAAAATGGCTGGAGTTTTATTCAATTCGCTCGCAGCTGCACACTACCATGCGGCACATTAATAGTTTTTAACGGGAAATTGGCACAATTTTACCCATTGTGCATGATTGAAGTTTCCTTGACATTCATTTCGCCTGAGCCTTTCAAGGACATGTCAAGTGAATCGTTAATAACGCAAACCACTGGCTGCACAGTTTCTTTTCGTCAGAAATAGGCTGAATTAGGGAGACTATATCACATCTAAAACATCGACACATATAGTTTGACTTGAAACTTTCCTGCTGCTTTTATTGTAGCCTTCATTATTAAAAACATTTACGACCAATAATTTTGTTTTTAAATAATTGTGTTCCGGAAGAACAGTAAACCTCATTTGTTTGATTTATTATAGGAATTTCCAGCCTTGATTGATATAGAGATAATTAAGACAATAATAATAATAATAATACATTACCTTCATTTAATGAGAATATATTTTAAACTCGATGTTATTGTGATAAAATAAAATAATAAAACCACAAAGGGGAAAAAAACGAAAACAAACTTGAACCATTTCAGACTGTCAAATGGGCCATTATTGTTATGAGGTACTTTCAAGGCAAGAAGTGGAACATTTGGAGAGAGAAGCTTGGGTTTCAATTGGCGCACAGGGGTGAACTCCCTCCATCCCCAAATAAAAATATGTCAAAGTTCATCATACCGGTGTATGGATAGAATTTCTCAAATAGCATATGAAAATAGAGAATATCATTTACATATTTCAAAGGTATTCGCTAATCCCATAATTAGTGAATAGACAAGTGGGTGATAAAACATGCGAAATGTTGCCGATCACAAAGCAATTTTTAAGTACAAAATTGCACTTTCAGTCACACCTATTGACTAGCCTAGGCTAGTAGGCTATCTGAATAAAATATAAACTTTACAATGTTGTTGGTTATTTTATCACAATGCTTCACAATCAAATGTATGATATATTCCAGGTTTACATTTAACCTCACACTTTTTTTTAGATGCACGTGAACAACAAAAACACTCTTAATGTTTGTGACCAATAATCCAAGTGAGAGACACAATTTGCACTTTCAAATAAATAAGAAATGCTAAAACATGACACATAAATAATGGTTGTGCACTTTTGCAAAGCTGAAAACAAAATATTTTCTCTTTTGTCTCTCCTAGGCCTTGTCCAGAGGAGAATTGAAACAGGAAAAAGCAATTACGGGAGAGATTGTCCCACAGGCATTGAAAGACTATCAGCATGAGGGTTTGGATTGACTCAGGGACACCTATGGCCCTTGCATTATCCTGGCATGAGGTCGCTTTAGCAATAGTCTGGCAATTTCCGCCAGCACCTGGCTCCCCAGCCCCCACATCCCCCTCTCACCAGGCCCTACCTGTCCCCGCCCCCCCCTCCCTCTCCAAGCATAACACACACCTTTCTCATTGTGCTGCCATAGTGGCAACTAAGACAAAAACATGCAAGGACAATAGTGTCCAGTAGACATGGTAGACGTTATTAGCAATAGCACAGATGTTTTTCCATCATAGCGTGGGTGAAGTAGGCGGCTCCCAGGTGAAAATGGATGTTGAATAGTGTGTGCTCGGTTGTAGCGAAGGGAACGTGTGAAGTCTGGAACGAGATGGGAACAGTGATAATTCACTAAGATACAAAACCTTCAGACAATGAAATAATAGCTGCTATTTCTTTACAGGGAAAATATAACCCTGGCCTTATTGTTTGGGCCTAAGGCGCAGTGGGAGAATCAAATATGGAGATGTGGAGAGCAGAGAGTGGGTTGGAGAGGAATGTTCCAGTGTTATGTCAGCTGCAGACATAAGGAGCAGAATATCTCACTACCCTATCCATTGAACATATGCTTGGGTCCTGTCATCTAGTGCAAGCATCAACACTTGTGTAAACTTAACCCTCCTTCTACTCCTCACCTACAGTCCTTATACAGGTGCTCTGGTGGCTGTTGAGGCCATGCACCCTAAGACCTCTCTCATCCCATGTTCCGACCCCCTGGGATGTGTGGAGCTGAGGCACTGTTTTCTCATTGAGGTTTTTCCCTTCTTATTTACTGGTGCAAGGGGTCCGTTGCCCAGGGCAAGACTTTAGCCCCAACTGTGATCATATGATGCCGCCACTTTGTCTTGCTCTCTCTGGTCCACTGTCACCACCCATGGCCCTGGAAGAGAAGAGGTGACCGAGCAGTGTGTCTGTTCACCTTTCCCTTCTCAATCAGCCACTGCTCACAGTGTTGTCTCTGTTGCATCTCTTTTGGCTAGACCTCTCTCTCTCTCTCTCTCTCTCTCTGGCCTTAATGTATTTGCTTATGGTCATGCTTCAGTGTACACATACTGTCTGGTGTGTTACTTATGTTTTCCTGGACATTTAAAGTTCAAGTGGAACCTTTCTTGGTTGTGCAATAGCATTCTGTTATTTTGAACATTTCACTAACATTATATGTTATTATAAGAGTGGGGGAAATGAAATCCATGTGTATCATGAGTCAGAAAAGTTGTCCCCTGATAAGAGTCTTGGTGGTCATACAATTCATTTGATTTTAAGGAAATAATGAAAACACCCCTAAATTGATTATTCAAGTGGGATGTACAGTAATTGGACTCATAACTGATTTGTGTAGGTGAAATGGAGAGCATTGTTTTCCCTATGACATTACATGAGTTATGGACACGTGTTTTTATTTTCTCACATTAAACATATAAACATATCACCGCATTGCATGGAAACTGAAAACTGCAGGAGAGCAGAAAGAGGGCATAATTTGACCAAAGTCCGACATGATTCTTATATTTTGGATTTCTAGACATTATTTGACGTAGCTTACCCCGTGTTAGACATATTGGAGATGTTTAACGTTCTTAAATGGTGTTTGTTTTCATAGAAGACGCCATGATTCCATGTTGAACGAATAGCTCATCTGATAATGAATGATAACAGCAGACTGATGTAGTTCATCCTTTGTTCATCACTTGCCAGTGGGGTATTGGGGAGATAACTATCCAAGCCATCCCACAAATATTTTATGGTGATTAGATATGCCGCAACAACCAGAGTAAGCTTATATGACAAAACAAATTCATATCAAAATAATTTGTTTGTGATGTGTTATGTGATAGAAATTGAACAGGGGGATATGCAATGGAGCAGAGCAAACGCATCTACTGGATTAACCGGATGGAGATGCAGGGGGCACCTCTGTATGGAATGCGCAAAAAATATTGGGTATATTTCACACAACTGTTATGCAACGATAGTTCCAGCTGCCTTGAAACAGTTTTGCTCTGATTGACAGCTCCATGACAAAATTGTAAATTGTATTAGATCTTCGATTATTTCTCACTTTCCTTGATTTTCTGTGTCAACGTTTGGATAAATCTTCTGGATAAAGACTTGTGAAAATGTTATTATATTAGCACATTCATATAGGCCTATACATTTTTTTGTGTGAATTGAAATTGAGTTAACTCATTAGTCAGTTCGTGGAGAGTGAATTGATCTGCCTCGTCATGTTCGTAACCATTAAAACCCCGCGGGAAACTGTGGATCATGTGGCGAGCCACATTACGTAACTGGAGCGGTGGTGGGCGCGCTAGTAGGCATGTTGACAGCTCTGCTACACATTTTCAGTGCCCACATTGTTAACTCTTATCTTCCCATTCAAACATCCTCTAACTCGCGTGAAAGTTACTTTGGGCCGTTAGCAGTATTTTCAGGTCTTAATGGAAAGACTTTGGAACCCCCTCTTCTAATTCACCTTTTCAAATGAGAGACATTAACAAGCATTGTCCTAGATATTCCGTTTGAAAGGCTAAGGTAGGCGGGAGGGCAGTGATCTGCTGTTACCCATTCCCCGGGGCGAGACACTGCCACAGTGGGGTGTACTCGCGGCCCAATAACAAAAGACCGGCTTTCAGGTGCAAACTTTGTTGAAGCAAACGTTGGCCCATGCGGGTTGAGACAACAACTGAAAACTATAATGTTACAACCTGAGCTAAACTAAATGAAATACACGAGATGAATTGAAGAAAACGTGGCAAGGTCCGACACATGCGTATAAACATATGGGTGGGAGAGTGATGAGAAGCTGGCATGGATGGCATTTTCAACAGGGCACAATGGTTAGGACTACCAATAGCTTTTTGTATATCATCTTCAATAATCAGGTGTAATTACCCTTGTCTATTTGAAATCGTATGAGAGTCCAGGCAGAAAGGTGGTCTCTCACTCCAGAGACTTCTTTAAGTGATGAGTTACGGGGCATGGGGGTAATTCGTCTTGGAGTGGTTTTCGGGAATGGCAAGTATACAAATTATGTAAATTGTTAATTTAGCACCTCTGAAAAGTGTGGAATATTTATCTGTCAAAAGACAAATGTACTTCACTATAGCTGAACATCTGCTTGCAGGGTAGAGCGTTTGCTTCAACTTCCACTCTGGGGATATTAGCGACGACTCCCAGGCCTGCGCTGATGAGGAATTCATCAAGACTCTGACACCCTCCCAGATGTTAGGGAATTAAATCAAATCAAATCTAATCAAGACTGTCTTGTTGGACGCCTAATTGATAATCTCCCGTTTTGCGCCCGTTTTGCAATGGAAACATTATTTTGGGGAGTAATTGGCGGGGGGGGGGGGGGGGGGGGGGGGGGGGGGGGGCGTCCCAATATTGAATTAATGACACCATGATGACACCATGAGCTGGAAACTTGAGAAGCAGACAGTGTTAATAGGCTATTGAGTTGATATCTTTGTGTGCCATTGTGTCGTGTTCTTTCCAGTAGGTCTAACATGAGAGACCAGAGAGGGTCAACAGAAACAGGTTTTCCTTTATTTCGTTCATCTGTTTTTATAGGAAGCTGGTCAGGCTAAATTAGCTGGAAATGTGCAAAGAAAATATGATCTGCATAAACGTCAAGCATGTATGTATCTGATTGTAAATGTGTGTGTATGTGCGTGTGAAAGTAGGCCTACTGTTGGTGTGCTGAATAGTTAATGTATGATTTCAAGCGACAGAGTTGTTTTCAAATAATACCTGTACAGATTGAATTAATGATGTGCAACTTGTATAAATAGTTTCCCATTAGTAAAGGCACAGACTTAACATTGCAAATTAAATGTTTTCCGATAACTTGCTAAATAAATTGGAAATGTAAATATTTCTAAATAGTCAATTTAGGAATCATTGAAGTAAATAACAATGCCATTGTACCACCTCGTTACCATCACAAAAGCCATGTAACACGTCCGAGAAAAAAAGAAAAGGCACACATCCTGGATTACGGTTCTCAGTGAATACCTATGCATAATCAACAGGCCTCGATCTGCAGGTGAAATAAGCATCAGTAATTGATAAGCAGGTTATAATGATGGTCGTGCAAATCGATGGTGATGGGCCATAGCTAGGTAATTCTCTGATGACTGTTAGTCTGTATGCAAATGTTAATGTTATTATTAAGTGTTACTTTGATTGTTGCAATGCGTGGCATTTAACGCGAATACTAAATCCATCTGAGGTTATAAGGAGCTAATTACGCATATGCGTAATAGTGTCCCAAGGCAGCATTGTTTTCACTGATTTGAGAACTTTAAGAAACTTTAAATTAACAGTTGTTTTTATTAAAATGGCAGCCTTTTCCAGGCTCTAACACTACATTTTGTTGTATTATTGTAAAGTCGCCTGTTTTATTTCATCTGCAAATAAACACATTTGGGTTTTTTTCTTCATGCACAACAGCATCACTCAATAAGAAACGTAGTAGGCCTTATACATTATTTACAACTAAGGAGCCATTTACATCTGATTATTATTGTATTTTTATTTCAGAACCAAAACAGATGTTGGACTTTGATTGTCTTGTGCATAAGTTTAGATTTCAATTGCGTTAAGAAAGAGACCAGTTCAAGATTTGGCCCAACTCCACATAGGCCTAGATTTTTCACCACTTGAACTGTATTGTATCACTGGGAACCCAACACCATTATGATTTAAAATAATTTTCATAATATTAAACAGCCGTGCTGTGCCTTCCAAATTCCACATACCTCTATGGCACTGCGTGACAGACCCAAACTCTGATACACGCTCACTCAGCATGCCTTGCACGAGATCTTTTAGCCAGTGAGTTTATTAAGATCACAAACTCGGTTGCGTGACAAAAAGCGTTTGGAACCTGCTTGTATCGGTTTATCCTCTTATAGACGGTGCTTCCGCGTTTAGCCAGCACATGCTATGAGATTGAGATTGGTGGAGGAAGGGTAAGGGGTGGGTTGGTTTAGTTTTCAATGAATAATATCGTACCAGTTTATGCAGACTTTGCCAGTTTGTTGTTTCCCCATTATGGCCAGGATAGTTCTTCAAAATGACTAGGCTACTCCCAATGTGATGTGAGCTCATCTGTGACTGTGAGCGCTAGAGTCGTGGAGAGATTGTGTGCGCCGTGCTGTTCTATGGTTCCAAATATATCCCCGTCCATATGTCGAAATGAATGAACACTTCATATAATTGCTATTCAAATACATAGAGCCTACTACTGTATTCACAAACAACACTGTCAGACAAACGCTACACATCTCCTACCACGTGACTGCCAGTGCTTTCTAATCCCATTGAGAGTCCTCATAAAGGAGCCTTTCATGTTTTTTCTTTTGGTTACAGCCCGTTTTCTCATCATCTCAAAACACGATTATGTTTGGAGTTATCGGGTTCTATTCGGTTATATTTGCCTGCATAAGGTATGAGTTAGGCTATTCTTCCGTTATGCCATCATCATCGTCATAAATGCGTGGTTCAGCTTTCGTGAGCGTTCTGTTTCACATAGATACTTGCAGGGAAAGCCTGTCCCATTTTCTGACGTCATGGGGTCCGCTAGAAAGAACTTGAACTGGTAAGGGAAAAACATGTCCTTGTGAAATACAAAAGTGCGCTTGCGCAAGAGGAGGGAAAACGGAATTTGAATAAATTGTTAAATCTGTTTATATTTGAAGATGGGGGGTAGGGCAGGCCTCGAATTAGGGAGATTCTGTGGGGGTTGGGCCCCAAATAGTGCGCAGTAAATATGTCTTATAGCAAACAACATTCATTTACAAGTATAGCCTACAATCATCACAAGTTCAATCACGATTCAAACACAATAGGCTTCCCGCATTATTACTGAAGATGAAAATGCAGACGTTAGCCTACCAGTTGGTAAACAAATCTTGTTTCAAGGGTTTTGGTTAATGCAAATAAAGTTGTTTAGCATGATTACTTATTTTTATTCATTTTAGTTTGATAGCCTATATGATTTAATATTTGCGAAGTAGCCAACATACAATTAATCTTTGATGAGACTTCTCAGTTTATAAACTACTACAAGGTTTTTCAAACTATTTCTCGCTGTAGTGGGCCATACATACATTGTCAACGGTCAGCAGCACTCAGCAAATGCACGCTTAAACCGAAGGATATAGTGCTGTGGTTACATTTGGCATCCTGACTAGCATGCTGTATGACGATACTTTCGCGCCAGCTTATGTCCTCATTTGACTCACTCTCTTGGCTTACTTTTTAGTAGTTGTTAGTTTGATAGTTCTCACGTTGTGATCCCATTTAAGTGGCACTTTCATACCCACAGGCGAATGTTTCCCCCAATTGCACCTTCTTTTAAAAAGCACCAAGGCTACAGTCGGTAACTTTTCCTGTCCTTCTATCGCCCCAGAAACAAGATGCTAAGATGGCGCCTTCCTCAGTGTCAAGTTCAAGTAAAGTGCCGAGTCTCAAAGACTCGAAGACAAATAAAATGTACATATGATCTTAGCAGAGAGTAATACAACAATGACAAAGAATGATAAACGTCGCAGTCTGTTACTTTTTTATTTATTTTATTTCAGTCAAAATGTATGTTCACATTTCTTCATAAATAGTTGGTAAAACAAACAAACCAACAAACAATAGCCTACTTTAAAAAGTATAAGGAACCTTTGCCTCTTTCCGCTAAATAACAAATAGGCTCGCTGTTGTATCATCGTTTGCCTCGATTGTGGCACAGTGACACAGTTCATCAGTAAACCATTTTGCTTTTCAGGAATAACTTGGTGCGTGACCCATTTCTCCCAGAAAGTGTTACAACATCACATTCTAGCTGCGTTTATACATCAAAAAAATTGCTTTGACAGGACATGGGGCATACGGGTTGTGGGAATAAGAAAAAAAGTTTTCCTTTTAAATTGATGTATAGAAAATAGTATATAAAACATATATTCCTTAAATTATTTAAATAAACGTATTTTATTTATCACTGTCACTTACGAGGTACTGTTTTTACATTTTGTAGTGCTGGTGGTCTGAAATCGTTCTCATAAGCACAATATATTTTGTGGTATGCATAAGATTCAATTCTTGAAAATAGGTTACAATGCAATGCTGTAACTCTTTGTGCCACTGAACATATTTTCCCCAACCCACATATAGCTAGCTATTAGTGTTCCCAGACTAAATTTTGTTCACACAAAAATGTTTTCTCGACAGCTTATTCACACAAAACAAGCAAATGTGTAATCAAACTTCTCTATATGCAACACCACAGTACTTATAACAAATAACACGCTTAGTTTCACAGAATAATTACATTTAAAACAATGCAAGCTGACAGACAAAAACACTTTTATTTTGAAGATACTGTGTTGTGACAGTTCCATTGTTGCCGATGCACACATTTTAACAGAGGCCTACTTGCACAAAGACATTTTTGGAACTATAAAGGACTGCCATACTGGCTCATATGTTTGGGTATTTGACCCGAATTTGAAATACTTGGAATTCATGAATGAACTAGGTATAACATCTGTAAATGCGACGGGTGCAATAGCTGATGGATCGTTCGAATGTGTACTGAAATTATGCTACAGTTGAGCTCTATTCTCTGATTCTATCGAAGTAAAATGTACAAAAAAAGTTAATTTGACTATAGGGATATGGACAGAACCGTTTTATATAGTTTGCCAACTCACTTGAAAACAATTCAGATTTACAGAATTGATGATTCACATGTCAATGGTCTCACAAGCTAAACAATAAGTGATGGAAAAATGAGCATCATATAGACAAATTCATCATATTTATATAGATGATATCTTGGATCCAAATAAGACACATATATTGCTTAAAAAAAGATACAATCGCAATATTGGCGCTTTAGAGTTGATCACTTTGTTCAATGTTAAGATGGTTATGACCCAAATCTGTACAGTCTTGTTAGAAAACATTTCCATAAATATCTTTAAGTTTCAGAACTTATACCCATAATTAAATTACAAATTGATAAATATGGCAGCATGGATATGTATTTACAACGTTATTAACAAAAGGCAACGTTATATTCAACGGTAACAATCGTAACCTAATACCACATTTCTCCACCTGAAAACGGACATTGACAACAGATTCGACCCCATCAAACAAGGAAATACATTCACGAGTATATATTTATTTATGATTTATTTTTTGTTCAAGTTCAAGACAAAGACTTTGGCACGTTTCTTAAGACTGTCTGAAGTTTTAACAATCAATTGAAAGGCGACTGTAGTATGTCACCATTATATAAAACACCGTGAAATATTATTCCTTTTTCTTTATTTTTAAATACAATTTTGAGAAAATACATAAAATGAAAAATAAAATAATCATTTGATATCTGTAAACTAAAAAAGGGAAAAAAACGTTGTATTTATTCTTAGAAAGTATTATTTCATTATTTATGATTTATTTGTTTTCTTCGAACTCGGAATAAAAGTCAAACCCCAATCCTGAGAAAGGACGAGGCCTGCTACTGCTGGCTTACTCTCATCTCCTCGTGTTGTTCCAATCCAATTTTGTGTACACCTTGGTGTGAGTTTTTAAGGTTTTAATCTTGGTCCACATTGAGAGCCTGGTTATGACTTCAAACATACCATTCATTAAAGTTGGGTGGCAGTCCATCGCTGTGCCCCGATGTGTTTTGCACGGCTGACGGTGGTGTTTTTGTTGGGTCTTCAGTGTTCGCTGATACCAGAACCGGTGGTGTGGACGACTCATATCCAGAGCTTGCTGCTGGAGACGACTCAGAACCTTGAGACTCGTGTACCTGTAATAATAATACAATAAAACAAGAGGAGTTGCTATGATATATTTGTATGTCTATAGGCCCTATAGCATGAAGAATTAACGTTGAATATGTTGCACACACTCAATACGAGTCAACTCAGCTTAAGTCAATACACCTTACCCTTTGATCTATCAAATTGCTAATGCATTGCTGCTCTATTTCCTTCTCCAATTTAGCCCACAAGTAGTAGCCTAATGTTTGGGAAATAAATATGCATTCTATTACATTCCAAACCAGTGAGATAGCAGAGAAACGTGAAACTGTTTGGGCGCTGATTCTTTGATTAGCCCTTGGTCAAGGGAGAGTATTGTGTTTGTGTGTTTAAGGTGAAATGAACACGTTAATTACCTTCATGTGTTTCCTGAGAGAGCTGGGGTGCGTGTAGGACTTGTCGCACACTTTGCAGATGTAAGGCTTATCCGAAGTGTGCACGTGCATGTGCTTTTTCCTGTCACTGCTGTTGGCGAAGCGTCTGTCGCAGCCGTCGAATTCACACTTGAACGGCTTCTCACCTGCAAGATGGAATAAGCACAATTCATTAACCCCATGTACACAGTCGATTGATAAGCCTACCCTCCCGACATAGGCCTGCCTATGCAAGATATAATAGGGATGCTGGCTTGATTCACCATCGATGAAGTCTGCCCTGTGAATAACAATAGTGCTCTGTGAATAGCAACAGCAAGCATGATATGTTCAATACAGGCCTACATTTGTTAGGCTACACATCAACGGCAACAAATATGGACCAGTGAATGCTATTATAGGCATGTTTGATGTAGTATATAGACTTTGATATTACTATTGTGTGCTTTGCCGTAGTGTGTTTAAATAGGCTACAGTGTTAAAACCCACTGCTGCACTGATTTGAATAGGATGGAGTAGCACATAGGCTAGCCTAGTAAACAAGGACTAGCGGACCAGACTCACAAAACCACACTGAGGGGTGTCTGTCTAAATGTGGGCCTAGTTAAGCTAATTCGCTCACACTTTAGTTTGGGGGAAGTATGTGTCTGTCTCTCCCTTAATACACACAATGTAACTTGATCAACACCTCGATAGCGTGCAAGAATAGCATCTCCAATCGCGATATATGTCCACACAATACAACTTCAACATATGACATTGAGATGTGAATTGGGTTATCCCGAGCGTTCAACAAATGCAATTTTCAGTGCGTATAATCCTATTTTATTTCCGTTCCAACATATTTCTTATCCCATACTAAACAACAAACCAAATTGCGGCCTTCACTCGTTCTTGCATTACTCTATAAAATGCAACAATCTCTCAACAATATTTGCCTCGGTCTATTCTTTTCCCCATGCACAATGAAAACAACAGGCTTATGGATAGGCATCTTTAAACGTGTGGCTGTTGTTTGTCAGCAAACTTGACGAAAGTAATTACCTGTGTGTGTTCGTTTGTGAATTTTCAAATTTTCCGACCTGGCGAAAATTTTCCCACAGCCAGGGAATGGACATGGGAATGGTTTCTCTCCAGTGTGCACTCGAATGTGGTTCACAAGTTTGTACTTGGCCTTAAATGATTTCCCCTCTCTCGGGCAATCCTCCCAGAAGCAAATGTGGTTACTTTGCTCGGGGCCGCCAACGTGTTCCATGGAGACATGAGTCACCATCTCGTGCATTGTGCTGAAAGTCCTTTCGCAAGTCTTTTTGGGTCGGTTCATCTGGTTCTCATCTATCCATTTACAGGACATTTCTTGCTTTATGGGTTGCCTCATGTATCTAAAGAAGGCCCCAGGACCGTGGTGTGTCGGCACATTCATCCCCATATTCATCCCCATTGGATGGTTGTAGTTGTGGAGCTGAGCGCCGTAGGGGTCCGTCCGAGGGCTGGCGACCGGACGGTACGGATCGGGTCTTCCAAAAATGTCCCCGCGTAAACCAAGATGCATTTGACTGTTGACTACATGTCCGCTTGGGGAAGTGTGGCTCACGCCCTGGTCGTGGAGCCCTGAAAACAACAGATGCCCAGGGTTATCGGAGATTCCAGGAGGTCCATGCAGGCTCCCAGCAGAAGCGGCAAAGATCCCATGCTGGGCACTCGATGCAGCAGACTCTCCAACGCCACGGTTTCTGAATAGAAAGTCCCGGGTTGAATTGAACGGTCCCCCGCCGTACGAACCCACCTGTCCGCTGTGATGGTGTCCCAGGGCAGCAGCATATCCACTGGCTTGCGGGGTAAAAGCTGAAGTCTGGCTGGAGGTTATATCGTGAGCCACTGGGCTGAGTTTGAAAGCTGCGGAGTGGGATGAATCAGCGAAGGGATTGAGCCCCAACCCGGGGTCTCTGTTCCCTATCTCATGGTGCCGCGGTGTTCCGAAACCCCCCACTCCTAGCGATGGGAACTGCGGACCGCTGTCAAGGAGCATAGTCATTGGGCTCAAACGAACTTAGAAAACGAAATAAAAGAAAAAATGAACTGAAACCCCAGGTTAGTGGAGCTCACTCTAACCGCGGATAACGGGAACCCGATTTCAGTGCGTTGAAACGTAGAATAAGATTTGTTTTACTGTAAAAACACCAAAACAACAAAAAAACAAACCTTCGCTTACAGAGCGAGGAGAAAAACTCCCGTAACTGGGATCCGTGAGAAAGAGGATCAAACTTCCCCCCCTTTCCAGACGAATGATGTCCTTGGACTGATAAAGTCAATCACTCACTCCCTGCACATAAATGAACTCGGGAGGCAGTGCTACGACGCCCAATGAGAACCCGGCTACCCATTTGGCACGTGACGCCAAAGAAGAGAGTTAATTGGCTAGATGTCTGTTGATTGGCACGGTTTGCTATTGAAAATGGCAGTTCGTCTCAATGGTTTAATTTGATTGGTTAGTGCAGGCATTATTTTTCAGGTAAGGCATCGGAGCACTCTCGCTTCAATACCATGAGCCTTATTTATTTTCCGTCTTATAACGCAGAAACTGTTGCAGAAGTTGGATTAACACCATTATAAACTGTAAATATTAAACCAGAGGCCAATAGTCATTGCAAATGTTTGTTGTAGATATGCCCGTAGGCTATGAAATGAAACAAAGTTACTGAAAATGGGTTCTCGCAACATTAGGAAAAAGTATACCGTTATCCAAACTTCAGATAATGACCAAGGCCTTTCTTTTTATTAATGTTGAAGAATTCAGGCATACCACGAGCATGATGTTTTACCAACAAGCACAATTCAGCTTCTATGCAAAAACATAACACTTTAATTGGTGCATTTTGGTGGGGACATCATTTTGTAAACGTTTGGTTATAGCCTGTCTGAATAGTTTATTTTTTAAATACATGTGTAACACGACATAATTAATGTTTACTAATGTTAATGTTTATCTATCTATCTATCTATCTTTTTATCTGAGTATTTAGTCTCTTATTAACTGAGAACATGAATGTAGTTGGCAGAGATCCGAAATGTGGCTTTCTTGAAGCCGCTTGAGAAAGGAGGGGGTCGTTTTTTTGCCAAGCTCTATTGGGTGTAAGACGCAGGAATAAAAGACAGAAAGAAAGATGGCAGTAATTGTAATATCCTGAGATTTTTTGCTTATCCAAAAATTCGTGCCATTGAGCGAGTTTCACAGGGTTGCCGCTGACTCGCTGCAGGACACATAAAATCTGATCAAGTTCAGAGACGCGTTGAGTGCTTCAAGCGGCGCTTTATAACTCCAATCCTTTCACATCCCTTTCCCCTCGATCTGTCCCAGGAAGGAGCTCACATTCTTTATTTTAGACATCTGAAAAAAGAAAAAGAGAAAAATCTTCAAATCAGTCCTTCAGTCTGCTTTCGCCCTCCTCCCCGCAATCATTCCCACAACATATTCCTCTTCGAGAAAAAGTATTTTAAATTGCAAGGTGAGTTTTCTTATTTATGTAATATTTAAATTGTTAAGGTTACTTTTCTTTTGAAGGAAAGCAACCGTGGAGTAATTGTATGGATGCTGTGGGGTGTGTGAATCTGTGCTTTCGTTGAAAGTCAGCTCGGGACACTTGTTTATGATATTCAGAACTTTTGTTGTTTTTTTGTGGTAACTTTTTTAAGATACATGTTCTTCATTTAGTCCTATCAGTCATCTTGTTTCATCAAAGTTAAACGTGTGTGCTTCTTCTAGAACAGATAGATCTCAGCTGCGTTCCTAAACTCAACAACAACATTTTTTTACGGAAAATGGCATGATTCCCTCTCTATCGTGCGCTCCCTCCCTCCCTCCCCACACACACTCTCTCTCTCTCTCTCTCTCTCTCTCTCTCACTCACTCACTCACTCACTCACTCACTCACTCACTCACTCACTCACTCACTCACTCACTCACTCACTCTCACACGCACGCACGCACACACACGCGCGCGCGCACACACGCACACGCATGCACTCACACACAAACCCTCTTACATTCTCATCACTCTCTCTCTCTCTCTCTCTCTCTCTCTCTCTCTCTCTCTCACACACACACACACACACACACACACACACACACACACACACACACACTGTGTGAGAGAGGGAGCACATGAGTTAACTGTGAATAGCCTTGAAGCTTTAGAACATGAGATTTATGGAGACCTTTCTGAACTTTCACAAGTGACAGGCAGTTAAGTTTTCTTAACTTTTCCTCTTCGATATTTTATTGACTTGTTGAAACGAAAGGACTCTGTAAGGTTATTATATGTGGTATGTTCACAGTGAGGGTGTTACTATAAAATGATTAACGATGAGAAGCACGTGCACACTTGTCTCTGCAACGGAACACACAATTCAATTCTATTAGCAACCAACTTTTCTGCAGTATCAGGAGTCTTGGAGTTCAGACTATGGCAAGATAGGTTCACCGACCTTTGGCCTCCTAAGGCCTCGTGTGTTGTTACAGGTTACTGTCTTCACCAAATAATCAAAAGCAACTGTTGCTCGCCGAGGAGAGCCAAACACATAATGTGATGTAAAAAAAACACCTACAGGTACGCCTACACTCGAATGTTCTTGAATTTCAGACGAGTACATTGATTCAGATGCGAGCATTATCTACAACTTTCAACAGCACCACATCAAACGCTAGTTTATTTATATTACATTAACTTATTAGAAAATACTATAGCCTAGTTGAGTGTCCAACAACACCTTCCATGACCTATCTGGTTGTAACATAAACAAGAAAAACACATTTTGCGATGTTGATGTAACAAACTGAAGATCACATACTGGACTTACTATCACGATATAAAAAATAAAAAAATACAATCACTTCCGACGCTCCTTTTAGAATCATCAAAACGTAGGCCTCTCAGATGTCACCAAGATTCTACAATATAATGAATTGTTTTGGTATACAAAAATATTTCGAGAATTGTTGAATAGGACTGCAAAGGTAACCTACCACTTTTGCCTATCTACAAATGCAATTTGGAGGATAATTTTTAAGAATACCTAAAGTTGTTTCTGTTGCAATTATAACGGAGTAGGTCCTGATACTGAAAACTAGGCCTGTGTCTTTTGCCCTCGATATATTGTTTCTCAACACTGTCGGTCTGTATTGCCAGTATAGGCCTAACATTTTGATTTGGATGAACGTATAACATCTTATTTTTTTGCTGACAAAATTTATTCTCGTCTCCTCGTTTGCATTGGTGGTGCAGCCAAACACTCATTTTTAAAATTTAGAAACTGTCATGAATGGAGTTATTTTGCTTTCGTTTGATTGCTTGAGTACAAACTGATATGCTATCTCTTCATGATTGTACACCGATACTTTTTCAACAATCAACCACAGACAGTGGAATGTCCCAATCTGAATTGTAAATAACTTATGCCTATTTATTGCTTGCTATGCCTTACTTAAGTGTTATATTTTCCAAGGTAATTCATGTAGTTTTAGCGAGGAAATCATTTTTGGTAGATGGTTGCAAGCTCATAATTTTTCTCCTGAGCATGCGCATGAGTTTATCAGAAACACTATTCTGGTAGTCTAATATTTATAAAGACTATTGTTTAGCTATACAAATCGCTCTCTTGAGTTGATAATAACGCCATTGCCTTGATAATGAACAATTAATTAGTCTTGCGATTCAAAGTTCCTGCAGAAAATATACCTATATTATCAAATTTACCTGGACTCATATGTAATTTATATTGATGTTTACGACACAAACTGTGAGATAGGCCTAATGTACTTTTCTTATCAGCATTACCAATGAAAACTATACTGGACATGGTAAACAAATGATTTGATAGCTCACATTTGAAATATTTGACAAACTATTCAAGTTCCAGGTTAATGTAGATGTAATGTAGATGTAGAATGCCTGTTCATTAATAGCATGGCTGGGCCTCTCTCAGAGGTGTAGCGGTGCCTGAGCTGAAGCCGCGCGTGCAGTAGCCCACGACAAGTTTATCGAGGAAACTTTCCTGCTCAACAGTTAACCCAATAGTCACCAAACAAAAATATTATATTTCATTCACCATCAATGTTAACAAATTCAATCCTAATCGAATATATACATATATATGTGTTTATGTGTGTGTGCATTTGTAAAACTACTGAATCTCTTGCTGAATTGAATCACAGGATAAAGATGATTTATTGCATGATCGACAGTAATTGAGTTAGTCTTTTATTCTCTACATGAAGAAGTTCGAATGAAATGGGTAAATGCTGTTTAATACACTAGTAAATTAATGGGCTACTGCTATGTTGTGTTGATGTATTGTTTTTTTGTAATGGATTGCAGTATTTGTAGGATTATAGATGCACTCGTGTTTCAACCAATCTTGTTTTAGGTATGCATGTGGGTATGATTATGAAAACAAAAGTAGCTGTTGCAAGTTTTGATACAAGGTGTTATTGGAAAATATTGTCTAAAATATACTTTGTGAATAGATTTGTGCTCAGCTTCTGGGAAAGGCTTATCTTTTCACCTCTAAAATCAGAAGAGCGAAAAAACCAAGAGAGAGGGTCATATTTCACTTGTCAAAATTGAACTGATCCCTACATCTTTTCTTAGAACAGATTGGACAATACACAATGCCTATATCCCATGGGACTATAACAAATGGGTATACATGTTCATGTGCTCATATACATATTTAAAACACCTTAACCTAAGGTCCATTTTGGGATTCTGTCTGTAGTTTATGGTTAGAAAGAAATGAGAAGCACTTTGTGGCTTTTGTATGCTTTGTGTAAGTTGTTTACCGTCCCATTTGGGACAAATTATATCACCTGACCACTGTTTGTCCATGTTAAAGACACAAGTACCCCTTCTGCTACTCAGAGGCAGCCAAGGTCATAAAGGAGGAATACAGTACAAATCTGCCGGATCTCCCTGCGTTAGCCATTATGTGGGATGGAGTGCTTCAATTGTTTCCTGCAATTTTTGGGGGACTCGTTTTGAAGTTACATAGATGCACCCTTTGCTCAAAGATTCAACTATTTGTATTAATCAGTCATCATCTTTCAGGGTTCGTAACCCGTCCACTACTAATGACATGTTATACTCAGCTGTTAATATTGGAAAGGCACGTTTCAAACATGATAGTTCAAGAAGTAACTGTACACTCTTTGGTGTTCGTGGTCAGTTCATGGGTTGGAACAAGTGAGTCTACTGCAAGTTTAAGATATACACCATTGACTCTCTGTTGGCTTTTTAATTACATCTTTGATGTGGTTTATCAATATGACTAATTGACTCCTCGCTGTGATGTATTGGAACATCTGTCTGCAAATGGCCTCACCCCAAACCGCTTAATTCATCTAAATTTCATAAAGTCATGACAAGAGTGCAGTGCCAGTGAAATAGTCTCATCCATTATCACATTATTCACACACACACACACACACACACACACACACACACACACACACACACACACACACACACACACACAGATTAACACACACAGATTAACAACACACAGACACACATTAATACACTCACACAGGCACAAACACAGATACACACACACACACACACGAATACACACAGAGACACACACAGACACATGCATACGGATACACACGCAGATACACACACACACACAGATAAACACAGGGTTACACACACATGCGGATACACGGATACACTCTACCATTTATCAGAGAGTCAAAATGGTCTAAATCACCAAAAATGATGACCTATGAACTGATATTGCTAGGTTCTTTTTCATGTGCTTCTTTTCAACCTCTGCTGAATTTAAATGGGTGCATATCAAATACATGAAGTCCCTGATGGCTCCTGTGCATTTTTTCTCTCTATTACAGTGTAACAAAGAGCCTGAGCATAGTTGTTTGTCACTTATTTGGGTATGATTCCTGTTAATTTACCATATAGGACGAGGTAATAACAGGTCATGAACAATGCCGTGCAATTTACTGTGTAGAGGGCCCTTTCTAACATGGGCAATGGGTGCCATTTTAAACTGCATTCGATCATCGCAGACACATTGACAAAGCTAAATAGAGCTAAGTCTAGGTAAAATCTATTAGGTTATTGCACTGATATTCAACTACTGTCATAATATTGTCCTCATAATATATACTTCTAGATGAACAACCATTTACAGCATTTTTGTGATCTTTGAAGCCTGAGTGCATTTTGATTCTGCTGTGGCTATAGGCTACAACTCAGGCCTCATAAACCACTGTTTACATCAGGTTCTGCTATTCTATGGCTGTGTGTCTTGAATGTGAAGTGTGACATTTGATTGTGATCGTGTGTATCAATTCATTGCAGGCCTGTTAGCCTGACATGTATCATTCTACAATGAATGCAATCAATATTATTAGTGTGACACTACTTGATTGTGTTGATTAGTCACAACTTAGCTGTAAACTGTATGTCTTGAGTTAGCAATCAAAGCTATTACACCTGCATACTGTACAGTTTTGTGTTTCTGGGTACCATATAACTAATCATTTTCAAGAAAAACGACTAACATCCTACGGCTATCAACATTCCAACTGCCCCATAACAAGTGCACATGATCTGTAGGCTACCACTGTACTACATTTAATCACACTAATAAATATTGTACTGTGCAGTATGTTTCAGTTTATTGATGACAAAGGCATTCATGTGGATTGTGCATGTGTATAGTGTATGAGGGAAACATTAATATCCTGCTTTAGGCAAGTCTGCAGAATTGTCTACTTCATAAGCTGGAATGACTCACTTCATTTTGACAGTAGCCTATATCACTTCTCTGCAATGTTTTATTTATTTATTTAAGTGTCTATACTCATTTTGCTTCTATTTTTTTGCATAAATGTTGTTGTTCTTCTTCTTCTTCTTCTTCTTCACAAAACACCAGACATAAACCGCCAAGCACCACCAGTGTTATTTTGGCTTTAAATAGGCTAGCTACATATTTGGATTGATACGTTTACGTGAAATGTTCAAGCACACAATGTAAAGATGTCTGGTTGTTTATGCGTATGTTGCATGTTGCTATTATTATAAGGAAGTCAGGCGATATGCAATGTCAATATTCAATAAATAGACAGCAGATCTGAGAGATTGTGGGCCTCAACGAAAGGTGATGCAGAGACAGGTGGCAATGGGGCGTAATTGATCACAAAAGTTAGTTTTTACCAGATTTGTTGATCTACTTTTTGTTTTTACAATTTATTTCGGGAACGAAGACATACCCTAAAACCTCGAAACCCCGTTGTAGACTATTTCATAGGCTACGTATTACTATGCTAGTGACTAAAACGTGAAGTTTTTCTACATTTTTGTTCGGAAATGCGCCAGGTTAAAGGCCGACTAACATGAGCATGCATTACAATAATTACCGAGTTTGACCAATGGTGTTTGTCTATGTTACGGCACTTTATGTCAAGTGGGCCTCTCACTCCTTTTGTCTGGGCCTTAGTCCCTAGAGTGTGACGTCAGAACAACAATGTTGAAACTGGACTTTGAAAGTTAGAGGACAATACAGTCTTGAGAAATAATAGTTGACTAATTAAATCTACATTCAATGTGCACCTCTGCATCAAAACTAATCACAAAACGGCTTAAAGGAAAATAGAGGCCTACTATAAACAAACGAAGACGCATGGACTATTAATTTGGGAACATTGGTTTATTGGCCTGTATAATTTACAACTTAAACCCACTAAATACAACTCTAATCCTTTGGCAGGATAAATTACTGTTTGAAATGTGTTTGCCAGACAGATGAGTTGTTGCAGCATCGCTGCATAGCCTGTGTTGTATCGCTGCAGCCTTTGGAGAGATACTTTTCACAATAGTCATATTCTTCACTGTTCTTTTAAAAAAATTTTTTTTTACAAGTGACAGATTGGACTTGTTTTGAACACCTACAAATAATTGTACATCACATATTGTTCCCATGATGGTAGCCTACATGCATAAGACATGACAGAGGCGTTAGGATAGCCTATAGGAATTGCCATGACAGCAGTTACAGTTTAACTTAGTTGTGTGTCTAGATATGAAGAAAGTTGACTTTGCTAAACATGCTCGTTAAAACAGGTGCTGCAGCACGACGTGAGAAAATCCAATCGGTGTGTAAGAGTTGTCAGCGAAATTGAGAAGTAGACTGGCAATAATGGAAGAAAATGAGCGGTTTATGGAAAGCCATTGGAAAGTCAGTGTATGCCTATTCGAATATCAATAAATACATTTGACGTTTCTTCTCTCCAAAATAGTTAGTAAAAATCCGTATGCATATTGTCTGTTTGTTTTGATAGCGTTGTTGCCCTTTTACCTTGAGGATATAAGCTTGTACCCCACCATTCATGTACCCATTGTTTGAAGTTGCTTAATTATTTAGTTTAGTTAAATATAGTTGTTGTTGTACGCCAAATGTATTGATATGTGATTGATTTTGGTCTTTTTAGGGTATAGGGCTTACCCTCCTCTGTTTTTGTCTGCAGCCTTACCCCACTTGTTCAGGACTTTGAAAAACGGAAACGTAAAGGCACAGTGCAGTCAAAAACGTGATCTTTCTGTGTTTTATATATATTTCCACACTATGAGTTTGGAATAATTACTGTGAAATTGTGAAAATTATGATAATGCCTTTTTAGTGTAAGAGATGTCTGAAAAGACCGTCTGAAATTTCAGGCTGGGAGTTTTGGCCTGTCTGGTGACATCACCAGGTGGTAAATTAGTTAATAGACCAATAACAAAGAGAGTTCCAAACCTCTCTGCCAATAACAGCTAGTTTTATCCTTCCCACTAAGACCACTCCCAGACAGCCCTAGCAAAATTTTTGCTTTAGAAATTGCTCTATGCTAATATGCTATTTTTGTAAAACATTTTACCATTTTATATTAAAACAAACACAGTAAGGTACTTAATTGTTACCCAGAAATTATTTTGATTTTGAAATAAAAACGGGTGCATTGGACCTTTAACTTAGAATGTATTTTTCTAACCTATTCCTTCCAGTAAAATAAACATGGAATTAAATGAAAAGTTCTGACATTTGATACTTTAACATTGCATCTCAATATCGTAATTGTGTAGTCTATTAGACTTCCACACAAAAAAAATGTCCAGCATTTGAAGACATTTATGACATTTACGTTAGACTTTTACAAATAGGCGGTTGTAAATGTGGCGCCTAGAGTCAAAGAGACACCAATATTTGGCAGTGTAGCCTATACCGCGGCACATTTCAAAGCATTTTCTATGAGATATTTGAAAACGGAGTCGTGCAGTGAACGCCTGCGTGTCCCTTTTAAAACAAACCCAGCGCCTGTCAATCATACCACATTCCAACCAATCCCAAAGCGCCATTTTTTTAAAGCAGATTTGCCTGCTGTGCTTTTATATTGCACCATGGCCTGTTTCGAAGCATTTTTACTACCACGGTTATTGCCACAAATCAAGAGGGCAAAGTGAACGGCATGGGAGTCACACCAACTTTAACGAACTTGAGTCTGGTTCTTGCTCCTGCGAAGTTCACGGCCAAGAATTTCACATACAGATGATAAACAGCAAAGAAAATGGAAACAATATTTCTAGGTAAATCTTGAGCACAGAATTGGTTGATTTTGCAAACTCACAACAAAACATGACAACTCTGTCGAGGTTTAGTGGCTGCCTTCTTTCTTGCGTCAACCCCGGGGAGAGCAATACTGAACCCAGCGTGGTGCTGCCACCTTTGGCAGGGGAGCACATAGGGCACCCCACTGGCAGTTCCTTAAAGCTCTGCCCCTCGCACAATTTGCGAGACTATCCCGAGACGAGGTACAGTGCATATGTTGACCATTCGGTTCCCCATTTTGCAGACTCTGGATACCCCAGCCACCGGTTAGAGCACAGCCCTAGGGGCATCATCATTGGAGCCAATCGTTCTGGAGCCGGCATGCCACCCGTCACTGATCAACTGGCATCAAGAAGTAACCAACATGGCGGGATTGGAAGGTACCGTGACCTGCCTAGCTATAGAGATAGCAGAAGCCACGCTTTTTTCACCGCTTATCACGAGCAGGCCCATGGCTCCTCCGACGCGACTCGAGACCTCTCTGGTCAAGTGATGTTGGGTCTACCTGGGGACCTCCTCACCCGGACGCACCCTTATGGCCAGAGCATCAGCGGCCCCAGGGGAAACAGCCAACAACTTGTCTCTCAGTTCCTGGGTCTCTACAAACCGCTGAACATGGCAATTCAACGTGGAGTGGGTGACGCTTTCCTGAGGTGCTCCAAACAGAACCTGAAGAATGAGCTTGTGTGTAAGTGGAGTGACAGCCAAGAGGGGGCTGGGAAGCAGCCCTGCGCCAGAACTTTCGGGACTATGTATGAACTTGTCACCCATGTGACAGTGGAACATGTCGGAGGACCAGAGCACTCTCAATACGTGTGTCACTGGGAGAACTGTCCGAGGGACAGAAAGCCTTTCAAAGCGAAATACAAGTTGGTGAATCACGTCAGAGTCCACACAGGGGAAAAGCCATTTCCCTGCCCTTTCCACGGCTGTGAAAAAGTTTTTGCAAGATCAGAGAACCTCAAGATTCACAAGAGGACACACACAGGTATGTAACTATTAGTGTCAATAATAATAATAATAATAATAATATTAATAGTAATAGGCTAACATAAAAGTTAGTAAAATACACAAAAAACAATCATTTAACTTGCCAAAACCTTGTATATTTTTGGAGGACTAAATTTACCCTCTGAGAAAATGTTGATAACCTAATTTAAACCATATTCGAAATGTTTGTATTTTATCAAATTATATTATTATATAAATAGTTAGATTGTGAGAGTTAGATTGTGTAATAAAACTCAAACTTATCTCCGTAAGTATAATGGCATTATAGTAGCATTTTATAGTGCACAAACATATTAGAAAAAGCTAGCTAAAACAATTATTTGAACAAACTTTTGATTGTTTTGCCTATTATGATGATGATGATTATTATTATATTTTTGCCTGTGGATGTCATTATTTATGTTTTTGGTGGTGCTGTTGTTCTGGGTGTAGTTTCTGTAATATTGTGATGACTTTATAGCCAGCCTGTCGTGATTGTTGTGGGGGGGGGGGGGGGGGGGGGGTTACTTGTACAGGAGAGAAGCATGAGCTAGTGCTAATAGCGGGACAGAAGACCTGTAGTACTACAGATACAAACTAGTAGTGTTCAGGCCCAGTTATGTGGGTGCTTCTCCAACTCATTCACTTAAATAAATAAATAAATAAATGCCGGGACACCGGAGAGTTGTGACGTAGCTTTTACGCTTCGCACAGTTGCAGCCCAGTAGGGACGACTCCTCTCTGCGCGGGCGCAGGAACAACGCTGGAAGCGCAGTAGTAGAAAAACACAACATGCCAAGTAGGTTATGAGGTATAGACAACACAGTGCCTTTGTAGTCTGATCTCTGCTAAGTTTCACAGAGATCAACAGGATTTAAATGTTAAAGTGCAGTTGACATTTAGCTAGTCGATAATTGAACACTGTTTATGTTGATCTTTTTTTAATATTTATTTTTTTTATAAAAGAGTCAAATGCTTCCCTAAAGATAAATGTAATTTGGACTTAAATAAATTAAGAATTATGTCGTTGGTGGCCAGAGTTGTCTAAATCAACACAATGAGAAAAATCATCAGTGGCAAACTTTTATGGTAAGAACCCTTAAATATTATACATGCCAAAAGCCACGTTATAGCAAACATTGATGTTCAAATGTACGTGCCAAAATGTCTTTCGAATGAATGATTATTATGGTGTCCATTTAATTGAATGGTACATGCAGATGCATGTATGGAAACAGTAACATATCGCATTTCTAATAAATGTTCGTCTAGAAATAGTCAAACATATTTTATTAGAAAATCAATTATGGTTTGGTGGTACTTTTTGAGATGATAAAACCCATGCTGTTTCAACATATTTTGCCATATAGGCTTAATCGAAATTTGAAGACTGGGCCTATACATACTCATTCCTCTGTAGCAATATGACTTGTGATCTTCTGCCTTTTTAACTGGATATAAGACAGAATTGTTCAAACATAGTTTTAGCACATTAATAGGACTTGGGGAGATAGATGATGGGCCTATTTACTGCGGCCTTGGTCTCACTGTTGGGATGAATAATTTACGATATGAACAGAGTTTCACGGGTAGTGTAAACTTCTATGGGAATTATATCTTCCGCTTGTTGCCTTGTTGATTATCTTCATGATTATCATCATATCTCGACAGGTTAACTTTTCGACAGAAGTGTCAATTGAGTTTTTTTTGGGGGGGGGGGGGGGGGGAGGTTGATCTTATAATATAACCCACGGTTTCCATTGAATGTTCATTACACTTTGTGCAATTCTACACGTTATTCGGGGTTTAGGCCTACAGTCGAAGTTAGTTTAAGGTTAATATTAGACCCAAGGTTATGTAAGACAACACAATTGTGTTCAAACACGAAAATTTGTAATGTAGGTATTCACGTGAATGGTTATTGCACATTGGCATTGCACAGGAAAAAAATGCACCCAAAACTAAAATCGACAGGACTTCAAATATGAACATTTTAGGAACGTTTTGGAATTAGGCCTATAGCCTACACACCACTTGCTCATAAACATAAAATGTTGATTATTTCGATCGTCACTGTCTTGTTTATGTGCAAATGTATAACAATATAATGTAAGTTTAGATGAGTTTACAAACCCAGAGGTTGACAACACATTAGGCACCATATCGTAACAAGCGGTCATTTCTCTCTCTGCACGTTTAGGTGAAAAACCTTTTAAGTGTGAGTTCGAGGGCTGCAATCGGAGGTTTGCTAACAGCAGCGACAGAAAGAAGCATTCTCACGTGCACTCCAGTGATAAACCCTACATGTGCAAGGTCAGAGGGTGTGAGAAGTGTTACACCCACCCAAGTTCCCTCCGGAAGCACATGAAGCTCCACTGCAAGGACTACAGCGAGAAACGCAGCGATGGGCGCGAAGGGGACGGGGAGCACCTTGCAGAGGCCAGGTCACCCGAAGTAACGGATCAAGGCGAAACGGCCTCGTCCACCATCGTGACGCGCGCTCAACCCCTCACCTCCTCCCAACAGTCTCTATCCCCCGAGATTCGAAATGAGTCAAGTCTGAGGACACGTTTCCATCACACATTCGACAATAGTTTGGACTACTCCTCACATAGGTCAGATGGCCTCTTGGATCCATTGTTGATCCAGAGGAGCGGTTATAGACCTGAGCCCACCCAATACCCATGCAACCAAGCAGGCCACAGTTTCGCCCAGAGCTCCAGGACATTTAACACTGCCTCACCCTTTCAGAAAAGTATTGTCAATGGGTGGTATACGTGCCACAGTGGCGTGGACTCTTTCTCACCAAAGCAGTGTAATAACGACATATCATCCATTTGAGTCAGTCATGTCGCCTGAGTGACGTTGGCCTACAAAACGTGGGCCTATTTTTGTTATGACATCTGCTATTCTTGGATTATATATTATTGATTGTATTTTGTTGATGTTGTAGGCTATAAAGACATGTGCCATGTTGAAGTCATTATGTGTCGTAGTTTTGAAAACGTGCTAATATATATATATATATACAGCGTTGCAGAATGCGTGACGGCAAGCTTTAACTGTTCCGTGACGCACAAACTCTACGTGCGTCTATGTGTGGTGGGCCTTGAGTTATGTCACGTGTAAGAAACGTGCCTGTTTTAACACATGTGTAGGCTACAGTGACGTGTGTCCCCCCTCCCGTTGGAGAATTAGAATAGGACATCATAAATACAAATGCTGCCTATCATTTGAATGATGCTTGCTATAGGATGAAGAAACTAAATGGATTTAACGGAATTATCTATGTGTAAATGGCCTATATGTGAATATAGTAGCAAAAGTGTTATAAAAGGAACTATACATGTATTATTGCTTGGAAGGCTAAACCAGCATATGTAAAGGACAGGGTATTCATGGAATGTTACTGTATTGTATTGTGGGAATGCATAGAAAAGTGCATTACCCATGTCGTGTTCAATGTAAGGCAGAACTTGGAAATAAAATCTGAATTAAAACCGATTATTTCTCGTCAAGTTCAATTTTAAGGCCAAATAACAAGTGGACCAATTTATGCGTTCCTATGATTTGTAATTCAAATGTAATGTAATTCAAACACATATTGACTATAAGATCTACTACACTCATTTGTTAAATATAATGTTAAACATCAGATGAAATGACGGTGTATTAGGCCAATACAGCTTTCAGCTGTTTTGCTTTCTTCCAAGAAGGATGAGTGGAGAAGCCTACAGTATCATCCCCTCTCCCCCTGCACCCCCTTCCTCCTCAGAATACACTTGCATTCTTTGTTTCTGTGTGGATATTTTATGCATTTTTGTGTAAAATACGTTTTTTTTCGGGATCAGTTGAGAACACAATCCACGGCCTCCTTGATAAGAATTAAAATGTTTAATTAAAATTATACTGTACATACTGTAACATTAATTATGCATTCAATATTTCATTAAAGTGTCTCTATTCCCTTTGATCAGGCCGTGTGTGATTAAACCCAATGCATTCTCAAAGAAAATGTGCTAGTGCCACAGTGACGCAGACTCAACGCCCTTTGTTTATTTGTGCTAGATATCCGTGCATTCACTTTCAGGTTTCTTGGAATTGAATTGGCGTTTTATGAAATTCATTGCGTTATGTACAGGCAGGCCTACGCTGAATTCTGAGAATCTTGGTTCGACTAAAATAGCCAACCATGAGCTGCACAATGTGTTATTCACATGCCCATACTGTAAATGAATTTGTAAAATCTTATTAGGAGTGCACACGTATGAAGATATTCATCAAAATTCAAACCAAATGCTTGAGCTCTTGACAGTTGACAGGTTTTATTTGATAAGCAGCAACTGACGTCAAATATGTGCGTATTTGCTACAGTCATAGCTTTTCCTCTAGTAAAGTTTGTTTGGCCCCCTTTTCAAGTCCATTTATCACACTATAGTTTTCCTAAAATGTCCATCAAGCTCTCCATCTCTGCATGCGCACCATGCAAAAGCACAACACACATTTTCAAGGTTGTAGGCCTATAGGTGAATGTTATCCATTCGTTGTGATTAACTACATTTGACTATTAATTCCTCATATTTTCGAATCATTTGACCTCAAAATAAAAATGGGATCCGTTTTTTCGACACTCTTAAATATAGTTTGATGTCTTTACAGTGTGGGTGTTTCTCTGGGGTTGGGTCTGGTAAACATTTTATATTGGCAATCTGTGTCAAACTTTGAAATGTGAGATTATTAGACCAGTTTGCTCATGTTTTGAAATATAATCTATATTTATTTGATTTGTGTAGCAAAACTAATGGCCCCGCCCGGACTCTGTTTATTAAGAAGACCTTTGGAACCATAGGTGAAATTCAATCAAAAGTGTACTTCAGATGAATACCATTATTCCTGTACAGGGAAAATACATGGTGTTGATAACAAATACTGTTTACTATATGCAGTTGACTTGTAAAGCAAAGTTTAATGTACTTTATCTTTCTGCCCTATGGTTTTGACCCCTGTATGCAATTGATACCCAGTTGTAAGTGCACAGATCTGCACCATTGTTTCTCTGTGGGAGTTTGCTATGCAGTTTTGGCTGAATTCCAGTCTTGGAGGTAGCCATTCAGATGTTTAATCTGACTCATATCGCAGTGTACTTGCATTGGTTTTAAATCAGTTTGTGAACAATTCATTCATTGATGTTTAGAGCGAGCCAGCCCTAGATATCCCTGATATAGATTGTTCTATTATTTCTTTCAAGTGTTGTTATAATATACCAATTTGTTATCTTTTTGTATAACCATGTGCGTGTGTGGCTTTGGCTGCATTTAGACAGGCAGCCCAATTCTGAACTTTCGCCCAATTATTAGCAAAAGAGCTGATCTGATTGGTCCAAATACCAATTAGTGGAAAAATATTAGATTTGGCTGACTGTCTAACCAGCGTATGTTATTCCAGTATTAATAAGTCATCCATTCATCTGATAATGTTACAGTAACACAAACAGATCCTAGTACAGATATGACATTAACACAGACATATCCTGTAAGATATGTCAGTAACACAGACAGAACTAAATACAGATATTACAGTAACACAAACATATCCTATCAGATATCACAGTAATACAGACATATCCTAGTACAGATATTACAGTTACACATAAAGATATTACAGTAACACAGACATATCCTAGTACAGATATTACAGTTACACATAAAGATATTACAGTAACACAAACACATCCTACTAGTACAGCACAACGTCCTACTGCCGTCCATCCCATACATCGCCTGTCTGTCTGCTGTGTCTGAACACAGTGCCACTAATGATCCGTAGTATATTACTGTTAAAACTACCCATTTCATCCCGAGATAGTTATTACTATAATATAACTCATTCATAGTTTACATACCCAATTCCCACTGTCAAAGATGGAGCCTCCGGCACAAATCATTTCAGTCTACTTAAAAGGGATAGGTTCTGGAAAAGCAGTGACCACAGAATTCAGCACAGCTAACTAGGCCGCATATTTGTGGCAGGCTGAAAACGATGCACGCAATAAGTGTCCATGTCCACTTGTCTGACTGGAGGAAAGGGTTCAGTGTACAGTAGCCATACCACCTGATGGTGATCACACTCACAATGATGACCTCATTGCTGCTTCATTCACAACATAATCTAATCATACTACCTAACGATCTAGCTTTTGCGCAGATGGATGTCTTTTACTGTTATGTGCAGTGAAAGACACGTGCATGCAGTTTATAATTAAAGGAGACCATTTTGGTGTACCACACTATGCGCTTTTCTTATATTCAAAAGATAAGAAAGTCTGCCATTCCATACTTTTTCGTCACACACTGTTCAGTTTCTTGGAATACTCTCCTCTATGTATAAGGGGGCAGCGACGATTTAGATTAGTCGTCAACACGGATATGTTCGAGTGTGGCTAGTCGGGACAGTGTCTGACGATTTTGGGAAGATAGAACTATGCTACATGATTGTTTTCTGAATCATTTTCGGTCTCCCATGCATACTATCCTCTACCTCTGATGTGCAAATCTGGACTACAATATGATTGTGTTACTCTGAAAGTTTGATAGACCAGAAGTGTTTTCATTATTGTCACAGCAGATATCTTCATCGATTTCTCTAAAAGTAATGTTTCTCTGATGAAAGTGAACTAATATGGTGGCACATACTTTTTTCCCAAATAAAACTAAAACAAGTTCATTGTTGATTTTCTTCCTCCCACAATGCTCCTGTAACGATGATGTCATGGCCTACAGCGATGTCATGGTAACAGCTCAGACCAACTGACTGTCTGCTTTATGTTCTTAGTTACAGGATATTGAGGCCCATCACCTGCAGCCTCTTGATATCAATGGACATGGCTGCACAAGCTGTGTGTCCTATTATGTATTTGACCGAGTTCTCCACCATCTAAACCATTCTTTCCTTGCCTGCTTTCACTCCAGCACCCATCGCCGACAACGCCAGCTCAGCGCACACAGTCTATTTCCTCATGAGGTGGCACTTTTCAGGATGCTGCAAAAGGTGATAAGCGTGTTAGGGCTTTCATGTAAACTGAAGTATGCTGTATTAGTGTATGTCATACACGATATTCATGAGGACGTCTCTTTAGACAAGGCAGGATGTTTTGATGGTGTATTTTGCGAACCCCACTGAGTTAGACCGCAGTTGGGTTTTTGCCCTCCCTGTCAGCCCAGGGAAATAAATAATGAGCATGTCAGAGACTCAAGCCATCTGTCTGAGAAGTCATCCACCAATCTCACCACAAGGATCCCCTTACTAATAAGCTGGCTAGTTTGAATTGCTTAACTTGAGACTGTTTGCTTTTCGAGAGAGTAGACATTTGATTGGGGATGCTATGATGTTTTTTTATGTTGCCCTCTTTCAGAAAACTTTTGTAAAAAAAGTCCTGTAATATTCAACGTGAGATGATCAAATTGTCAGAGCCTCAGATTGGAGAGGAGTAGAAGGCTCTCAACCAACGTGAGATGAGGTGCAATCCCAAAATAATATGAGCATTAGAATGGACCGAGAGTCGCGCCTTATTCCTTCCAGAACCTCAGAAGATCTGTTAAATCTGGTTCCCTGGGTTAAATGCGGAAGACACATTTTGGTTGAATGCATTCAGTGATGCAACTGACTAGGTATCCCCCCGTTCATTTCCCCTTCCTTTCATTTAGATTAACTTTATCAACAGCTGGTGTGTGTCATGCTTGCTTCATGAGTCAGCAGCCACTTGGCAAAGACGCCAGAACAACGTCGAGTTTGATTGATGTTTGATTGAGTTGTCAACAAACGTGAATACAATTCTCAAACAAAACCTTAAACCATATTGTTTAAGACCTGGGTTAAATTTATCCGAAAACTAGGTACGTTGATAACTTTATTTGATCAATTGAATCAAAAAGTTGCATCGATGCAACATGATAACATTGATATGTTATTGGTGAAATAATAAGGAAACAAAGTTACCCAGAGAGCACCGGTCGTAACTCAACACTTTATTTTTGTATTTCTTCATGTTATTAAGGTTGTCCTACCAGGCAAAAGAATTGGTCAACTTAATATTATTCCTGCATTATTTCAACATAAGTATCAACATGATTGAATTTTCAGAAAGTCATCAACGTGCATAGTAATGGTAATTTATCCAAGATTTTGACCAGAAATCAACAACATGATTTGGAAGCTCAATTCACCTTTATTGGCTATGCAATCAAATATCAATCAAAATCGAATGTTTGTCTGGTTGGATACTGCCAATATTAATTCTGGGATTAGGGTCTGTCTGAGACGTGTTGCAGGTTACTAAGGTTATTTGATATTTCCTCCTCCATCAAAATGATCATATCCAAACCTCAACTATTATCCTTGTGAAGGTTATGTATTCTCCATTATGTCACGACTATGATTTCTTCCTCCGAAGATGGTACATCTGCTCTCAGAAAACATTTTTTGGGGAAGACAGTAATTCCATTGTGCACATAATTGCCCAAGAAATTATCTCTGTTTGCTTGGGGAAATCAATTTCTCAATTTGATCTGTTATGCAAGCGCAGTGGTGGTGTACATAGGAAGGCCAGAGCGGAACACCCTGAAATTAGATTTTCTTTTCCCTAATAGCCACAATTCTTCGGTGCAGAAAGCCTTTACAGATCCCGCTCTATATTATTTTTCCTGACAAAGCAATGGCAATATTCCATAACCACTCAGCCCTACCACACCCCTGCCCCTCCCCCTCTCCCTGCTAATCACTGGTACTGCATGATGGGACCCTATATTCCCAGTTTGCTGTTTATTGTCCGCCATCTTTATTTTGCTTCTCTGCCTAGCAACAAGAGTCAGCCGCCCCTTTTTTTTGGCTGTACATGTAACATTCGAATTCACGGGATTATGTCTGTTTCACCTTGGAGTCCGTCAGAATCACCGTCGCACATAGCCTATCTGCTGTGCCGGTCTCTGTTATGGCATACAGGGCCAGATTCCCACCAATGTGTCAGAGGGTGAGACGCGTTTTCCCACCAGGTCTTTGGGCGAGATGCTTGATAGACGACCGCCATGTAAGACATCTTGTGTAACCTGCAAGCGCTGCTTGGCACCCGAATAAGCTCACTGCTATGGTAGAGCCACCTCGCTAGGCCGGCCAGTGTGGGGCTGCGTCAGCATGGCGAGAGGGGTAAGGCCGACCAAGTGTGATTTTAATTGGATCCCTGGCTTTTTCCATCTTCCCCAGGTCAAGCCAGTAGTGTTGTGGCTCCCTAACTCTGTTTCTTTTCATTCATCCCTGCCCACCACCCCCTTCCTTTTCCACGCCCCCTTTCATTTCTCTCTCTCTCATCTGTCTCTCTCTCTCTCTGCTCTTGGCTATCCTAACACTCCATGACTTCTTCACACTGGCCCCCTAATCTCTGCATACTCGCCAGTGTGGCCCTGTGGTAGCTATAGTGCCCTCCACCATATTCACCCACCATATATGAAGCTCCACTTATCTATGCCCCCATTTGTGTTTTCATCTGGTCCTTGGCTCTCGCCACGTGAAACTGCAACCCTTTACATGGTAAACTGGAAGCAGCTGCGCCTCTTGTCCTCTTTCTTTCAGTGTCGTGTTCATCTCATTTTCATTTTCTCTCCAAACGGAGCACGTGGGGTTCAGAAGGGCTTGGCACAGACGCAACTCTGTTGCTAACAGTGTGTAATGAGAGTGATGGTGAAGACGAACTCGAACATTGATTATAAAAGTTAGGTTGTACAGTATGTAATCAGGCTATCAGAAAAGGTGTCAGAGGAGGATGTCACTCATGGAGAGTATCATTGAGTCGTGGGACACACAAGGGGACACACAAGGTAATCTGTTTACGGTCCTCTATGTGCCTGTTGACAACTTGACATTAACAAGCGTTCAAAAGAACCACGCCATCGGTGGCAGGACTCTTATGTAAGACAATGCAATGATTACAACTGAGCATATAAAAGCTTAATTTTTCATATTTCTTGCTTTTTACGGACAGCGAAATGGCGAATCAGAAATCAGAAATCCCCATGAGCTCTGATCTGGTGACTTGGTCAGACTGATCCCTTGGATTTCTCTCTCATCTTCATCTGCAGTGCAGTTTTCTGGTGTCAGTGGTGGTGCCAGACCCCTGTGTAGCTCAGCTGGTACCAGGCTTATTAAAACAGCCCTCTATTCACACTTCGCAATTGGGGCTCCGCTTTCAACTTAAGCCCAAGCCCCCCAACATACAGAGCTCACAGACTTTTTTTTGTCACAGACTTTTCCCAAATAAGGCTATCAACATATGCATCTGGGAAGAGAGAAAGATCGCGCCCATCTTTGTATCTGATGCATTTTTGTCTTGTGATGCATTCCAATTTACCCCTCCGAATGTTTTCATTCATTATCCATGCCTTACATAAGATATATTTCTGATAGGTTTCTGATGAGCCAGTCTTTGGGCAGCCATGAAGATTTTAAAGGTCTTTATCCAGCCAATCAGCTCAGGAGTTTTCCCATGCAGCTGACAATGGTTATCTCATGGCAGGATGCAACAGCAAGTCAACGGGAGACCCTCTGAGAGGAGGCTCACTGTATTGGTTGGGGGGTCCCATGTGTTCCGAAGGAGAGCCAATGAATCCTTTGTGTCCATCTTTCAAAATCCACGTCTCTAAGGTTTTCTTTGGCGCTGTTTGAAGATGGGGCAACTTCTAGCAAGCCCAAGACCCATGAGGGGCAATTCCATCCTTTCAGGGGGATGACCATAGCTTTTGCCCCTTGCCTATGATCTCCCATCCAGATCCTTGTTATCAGAGATCAACTAGGACGATTGACTTAGTGTCCTCCACTTGTTGGCAAGGGCAATTGGCAGCTTTCATGTATGTGAAAGCCAGATGAATATGCTTAAAACAGCACATTGGAGCAGAAATCTTAGCCCATTTCTGTGTCTGTGCACGTCACCATGGCTGGTTATTAGCTTAGACATTATTTTTTATGTCGTTGCTTATAACATACATTACACCGAATGCATTTTGAGCATTTGTTAAAGAATGTTAAAAGAGAATTTGATCATAATCCAAAGAGAAGAATCCCTTAGATTTGACAATTACAACACCAGGAGACCTTAAGTGCCTCTTGTCTTTGCTGTCTTTCAGGTCCATCACATTTAATTAGTAACAATTTGCTGTTGTTGTGAGGTATAGCATTTTAATACCTTTTGTATGAATCGTCAAATCTCCATCTTTTGAGGATGAGCTTAAATAAGGGATCACATTGATTGTGGTCCAGGGTATTTCAAAGCCGCGTGTAATCGCGGGTGTTTAATTTGTATCTGTAGCAGGTTGCGTCGCGAGGGGGCTGTGTAATCAAGCCTGTGAATTCGACATCTGAAGGAAGCATGGCGTTTCTGATCACATCCCCATTGAAGTCCATCCATTTGCTGTTGATGCTCTCGAGCTCTCCTTGGCACCTGGCAGCTAAATGAATATGTACTTGACATGACGATGTATGGCGTTTTTCACAAATGTCATACAGTAGATACACATGCAAAGGCCCTGAGGCGCCACGGTTCAGGAGTCAGTAAGTGAGCATGTGTGTGGCGATCTCGCTGTTAACCTCTCCGCATTACAAGAGCTCCAGGGCCAGACTCTACATTGATGGATGGAGGTTGGGGGATGGGGGGGGATGAAGGGGAAACCAGAACCAAGGAATTCCCCTTGGGCCATTTCAATTACAGTTAGAGAGCAAGCTTCTGGAACTGTGATGATATGTTGCTTTAAGGCTGTGACATTAATGGAGAGGACAAATGGGATTTTGTGTGGTGCTGACCCTACAGTGTAGGCCCGAGACGGAGAGATTCAGAGGTGAAGCCAAGGATGCACTGTTAATAGGTTTTAGACCAACCTCAGAGGCACTTTGGTTGTTTTATCTGTCTTCACCAAAAATAACATGCTAAATCATGCGTGCATACAGCAAATCGCCGAGGGCCGGAACTAGCAATGTCGTCTCGTGCCATTTTGGCACCTCTGAAGTTTGGTAGATATTGATAGCCTTTGCATATCTGTACCCACAGGGCAGGGAGCATGAGGGGGCATGGGAGAGGGTAAGCAGTCAACAGTCTCCCTTTGAGGAAGCCAGGTAGTGGATTTAGAAGGGAGAAAGGGAAAGTAGTGAACTGTCCCTTCATCTTTCTGATGATCAATAAGGTACTGTAACCTTTTATCGGACATGTGCCACGATATGGTAATGGGATCTACAGTGTCTGCGTGTACTCTCTAGCACATTCCATCTAAAAACAACTCCTTTCCCCATGAAGTGACACGCCGTCAAGTAACGTGTCCCTATTTGTGGGTTGATCACAATCCGACTTTTAAAGCTGCAAAGTTTTCCCATATCCTCCAAAACCAATGACTTTGAAAAAGACCGAGGCAGATATTATGGTATTCTATCTCGACTCCTTTGGAATAATCATAATATAGATGATATTGATTGGGTGGGGGATCAAAAATCCATTCCCCCATGGTAGAACAGAGTGTATTTTATAGAGTTCCTTTAGCCCGTTATTAGAGGGGGATATAGCTGTGGTAATTAGCACTCATCCCCAGCTCCATACCCATATCTGTTACATTATCATAAACCTGCATTACTGCTGTTGTGAATGTCACAGATGTTATTCTCCCAGTTATGTAAGTGACAGAATTACTCAATGGCCCTGTGTGTCTGGGAAATTCAAAATATTAATTCAGTCTAAAAAAAGAAAACCTATTTGCTCATGAAAGTTCAGTGCATGATGTGCCTTTGTAAATTCCCTGTTGGCTTGACATATACAGTATCGGGTCACGGCTGCATCCCATTGTGATTAGCTACCAAGTTTCATGAAGTGAAGTTTAGTGATCAGTGACCTTAATGATCATATGGGGTTGGGGTTGTTTGGTATGTATTGTCTTCTCAAGAAAATATACAGAACTGAAGTTGTTAAGTCACACTTCTGTAAGTTCAATACTAAAAACATACACAGAAATGAGGGTCTGTTAGTGCCTACAGAAAGCTGTCCCAACAGCGGCGCTTTCCTTTCAACACCATGGAGTGAACCCTTACCACCGCTACACCTGGTTATCAGCGGAGCTTCGTCTGGCAGCGAAACAGTTCATTCAGCCTCATTTACTAACTTTTTAAAACCTTAGCTGATATTGCTGACTTGCTTGAACACATGTGGTTTCTACTGACTCCTTGAGGATTTGTGTAAGTCGATAAGAACCTCATTGTCCTTCAATAATAACGAACGCCAACATGGAATTACAGGGGTCTATTACTGAACTTTCAGTTGAGAACAAATATTTGAATGGGAAGAGACTGGCAACATGGTTACAGACCCAACAACATTATATATCATCCCCTCTTCATGAAGAAAAGCACATGAGCTAATTTATGCTGCAGCATACAAGACATTTTTTGGACTCACCATTGTTGTGCTGTGCTCACTTGAACAGGAAGGTGGCGCGGTGGTCCTTCCTGTGGGCAAATTTTGGGCATCAAACATGCTTTCAAGACAACTGGGAACTCTGAATGAAAGGTCGAATCACGACGTCAGAGATTTTCAAATCGGAGCTCTAGAAAGAGGCCTGAGTTCCCGGCTTACAATTCCAAGTTGGATAACCATTCAAAATGTATTTTCCGAGTCAGAGTTCCCAGTTGTCTTGAACTCACTGAAGTCTGAGATTTCCCAGTTCCGAGTTTCCAGTTGTTTTGAACGGGGCAGAAGTCATGCTGGATTGACAGCATGGCCAATGTATTCAATCTTTGGCCCATGGTGTGTTGCAAGTGAACGTTTTTTCTTTTATGATTTGCCAGTAGATTGCCAACTGTCGACGATGACTGCCTGTATAGCTTGCTAGCTAAGATTTTAAAAGTAACATGATCAGTCCAATCAAAGCTACGGTAGATACAGCATAACTTGATTTGACATCATTTTATCTGTGACCAATGACCTTGAGCCTTCTTGGATGGGCACTTCTAATGTAAATCTATGGCAGCACCCAAGGGGGCTTGAACTGCCTAGCTCTCTCTGTAGATTCTGCAGTGACGTAGTGTCCCCATGAGTGACGGAACACTGAGCCAATCACGGTGCAACTAGAAAAGATAACCAACCCATACACTCTGTATATTCTGCTGGCTGACCCTCCACCTCAGAAAGCACTGAGCTAGACTGAAACACCTGCATTTTGGAGCTGCCTTACTCAAGAAAGAGACCATGTTTGTATGCAGCTTTATTAACTCTATAATTATTTTTTACATTGTTTGCAAACTGATATGTGACATCAATTTATTTTTTAGATAAACAGGTGGGGCTCCAAACAGGTGGGGCCTAGTCCCACCTGCCCTCAATGATGGGTCGCCACTGCTTCAATGTAATTTCATTGAAATGATGTGGAAACAATGTTGATTCAACCAGTATGTGCCCAGTGGGATGATCTGAACATCTTCTATGAAGAAAAATTATATCAATCAGTGAATAGGCAAACACAGTAATACATCTGTGTAACAGCGCGGGCCATTGTTTATACACACATACGAGTACGGCGCCAGAGGCAAAGTGAAGTCACTGACATAATTATGTTTACACTTTGTATTATTCAGAGATGTAATGCAACTGGCATTGGGGTTTGGATTGTGTTTTACATTCTGCATTTGCATCGTGTGCCTGGCCTGTGTGATCACCAAACATACAGTAGTACCCATTGAGGTAGTGGGAGGTTTCAATATCGCACTACTGTAAGTCACCAGTTATGAAACAGTGCATTCTGATCATTCCACCCCCTTTTTGGGGGGATATCCTTTGAACATTTCATGTCACTGGCACTACTGTTTACAAAGCCTATTTAGACAAGTACGGGTTGGAAATAATGAGTCCTCCATGCGTGTGCGGACATATTCCCTTTCAATCAGTTTAAAAACCAACTCGGTTAATTAATCTTCTGTGCCGTTACTCTTCCCAAATAATTTCCTTAATAGTTGCTGCATTCCTTAGATCTGTAGTCAGCAGTGCATATTTTCCCCATGTTTCCCTCCTCTGTTCTGTTTTTGTGTTCCTTTCTTTTCCACAGAATTCCAAATGGCCCATATATTTGATCTGATATTTGAAGTACATCATATGAGATTCTAAGTCAAGATGGAACAATGGATGCACTATTATTAGTTGCATTTGAGGTATATCCTCCTAGAACCTGTGAGAGCGTTGCGTGCTGTCTTTTCCTGCATTCCCTGAGTGAAAACATTAGCATCTCGTTTGGGCCTGGTTGAGAGCTGTGGTTACTTCATGGAACTGGGTTATTTCATCACTAGAAGACCTAGGGAATTGAGCTGAATGTGGTGACTGACTGTAGGTTTTCCACGCACGTAGCAGCTTGAGGTAGAGTAGAGGAATTTCAGGGAGGCATTTTTGCAAAAATCACACATGACAAAGTGCGATGGCACCTACCTTGATGATTTTTGGAAAATATCCCTGCACTAATGTCAACATCCCATTGATCCTCAACACCTTTTTAACACCCGCGTCACACCCACCTAAATGGAGATAAATGGAAAGAGTTATCAGTTAGCGGTTAGCTTTGTCACCACATCCTCTGACGTCTCCTGCATACCTGTCAGTTAGGCCCTATTCCCACTACGAGAGATGAAAGACATTTAGAGGAGTGTAGTGATGAAGGAGATTTCGACTTTTCAATTCACATTATTCACATTATTGTATTTTTCCATATATAGACACCCCCTATGTTTGAATAAAATTAACTATATGTAGGCTATTGAGCTTGTCTGATGCTTTATGGACTACGATTACAAATTACTAAATTACCAAAGAGAGAGCCATAGATCAATGTAGCCTAACCAGAAAAAAGAAAAAAAATCCCCACCCTCCTCCTCCCGCTGCCCTATCGCAGATTCTGACATTAAGATCCTGAAGTTGTCGGTAATAGACTACACCAGCTATCCGCAACCTTTTCCATTAGGAGTTATCCTACCATTTCTTCTGACCTGCCAAGTTATCCTACCATTTCTTCTGACCTGGGTGCCAATTATGATTTTCATATGCACATTTTGAATAAATTGACAACTCGTAAATGGAATGAAATAAACCAAAACTCTTTTCTCACAGCCTACTGTGCGCTCTGCAAACAATGTGTCCACTCTTACAATGACAACGGTAAGACTGTAATAATAATATATTGAATGCATTAGCAGAAATTACCATAACCAAACACACATTGTAGATGAGAAATGGTGGGAATTAACGATAAATGTACTACTGGGGATACTGGTGTGCCAACCCCACGGCCTCCGCAATGGATTGGTCTACTCAGACAAGCTGCCATAATTATCTCATCCGACCAACAGCCTATCAACCAAAAAATCGACCAGTGGACTAAATGGGGTCAGGCCTACTAGCCACTAGCCAGTAAGCACAAACTTTTTAAAAATCGGAGCAACTTTTCTTCTAAAACATATTACGATATTGAATAATGCAACCAAACCATATTACACTATTGAATAATGCAACAATCCACAATAATTATTAGCATTATTTTCTCATCGTACACATTAAATTACATAGCTGACACATGCTAGCTTAGTAACAACATTTGATCAAGTAATGTTAGCAAATCAATAATGAAAGTTTACCCCTCCCATGATAATATAAAAGTACAGTAGCATTATCATGCAGTCATTCATATTATAATATAGGCTACACAGCTAGGAAACGTTAGCTAGCTAAACAAAATCATTTCTGCATCCTCACATAAACATGCTAGCTGTAGCTGAATGCTGACGTTTAGCTGAAACATCGTTAGAGAGGAGCTCTTAGGCTTACACAAGCTACCATATTAAAGTAACCTTAGAACAAACCAGCTTTCATTTTCATCAAGATCATGGAAGTCATTATATGAGGCAAAAGCAAACTTCTCCTGAAAAGGTTGATCATTCCCTGGGGATTTGCTTCTTGCCTGGACTTAGGTGGCTCAGTGCAGTCAAGCAACAACAACAAACATACACTTGAGATTTAAAGCTCACTGATCATTTCAGAATGGAACAGGCTGTTACTACAATTTCAGGTAAAAATTCAATAAAACAAGTCTTACAAAATAAAGAAAATGTCCGGACATTTCAACTGTTTTAAAAACATTGCTATACTATTACCATTTTTACTGTAAAAGCCGATTCATGGTCAGTCCTGGGTTTACAGTGGCCGTACAGCATTTATAGTGATACGGCCTTCGTAGAAGTCAGAGCATTCATACTTCTTGCGCTTCGGGGAGCAGAGTAGAGCGGAGAGTGTCGTGTGCAGTAGCGGTGCCTGGGTAAAATTACAGAGGAAGCCAAGCCAGGGGAAAAAAGCCGTATGTAATATGTGTTGTGATAATTGTGGTGTTTGCTCTATAACCTGTTAGTTCATATGCCTTGACAACGTCATAAACTCAGCAAAAAAAGAAACGTCCTCTCACTGTCAACTGCGTTTATCTTCAGCAAACATAATATGTGTAAATATTCATATGAACATAACAAGATTCAACAACTAAACTAAAGAAGTTCCACAGACATGTAACTAACATAAGTGGAATAATGTGTCCCTAAAAGTGGGGTTCAAAATCAAAAGTAACAGTCAGTATCTGGTGTGGCCACCAGCTGCATTAAGTACTGCAGTGCATGGACTGCACCAGATTTAGCCGTTCTTGCTGTGAGATGTTACCGCACTCTTCCACCAAGGCACCTGCAAGTTCCCGGACATTTCTGGGAAAATGGCCTTAGCCCTCACCCTCTGATTCAACAGGTCCCAGGCGTGCTCAACGGGATTGTGATCCGGGCTCTGCGCAGGCCATGGCAGAACACTGACATTCCTATCTTGCAGGAAATCACGCACAGAACGAGCAGTATGGCTGGTGGCATTGTCATGCTGGAGGGTCATGTGAGGATGAGCCTGCAGGAAGGGTACCACATGAGGTAGGAGGACATCTTCCCTGTAACGCACAGCGTTGCAATTGCCTGCAATGACAACAAGCTCAGACCGATGATGCTGTGACACACCGCCCCAGACCATGACGGACCCTCCACCTCCAAATCAATCCCACTCCAAAGTACAGGCCTCAGTGTAAAACGCGATAAACGCGAATCCGACCATCACTCCTGGTGAGACAAAACCGCGACTAGTCAGTGAAGAGCACTTTTTGCCAGTCCTGTCTGGTCCAGCGACGGTGGGTTTGTTCCCGTAGGCAATGTTGTTGCCGGTGATGTTTGGTGAGGACCTGCCTTACAACAGGTCTACAAGCCCTCAGTCCAGCCTCTCTCAGCCTATTGCGGACAGTCTGAGCACTGATGGAGGGATTGTGCGTTCCTGGTGTAACTCGGAAGTTGTTGTTGCCATCCCGTACCTGTCCTGCAGGTGTGATGTTCGGATGTACCGATCCTGTGCAGGTGTTGTTACACGTGGTCTGCCACTGCGAGGACGTTCAGCTGTCCCTCCTGTCTCCCTGTAGCGATGTCTTAGGCGTCTCACAGTACGGACATTGCAATTTCTTGCCCTGGCCACATCTGCAGTCCCCATGCCTCCTTGCAGCATGCCTAAGGCACGTTCACGCAGATGAGCAGGGACCCTGGGCATCTTTCTTTTGGTGTTTTTCAGAGTCAGTAGAAAGGCCTATTTAGTGTCCTAATTTTTCATAACTGTGACCTTAATTGCCTACCATCTGTGAGCTGTTAGTGTCTTAACGACCGTTCCACAGGTGCATGTTCATTAATTGTTTATGGTTCATTGAACAAGCATGGGAAACAATGTTTAAACCCTTTACAATGAAGATCTGTGCAGTTATTTGGATTTTTACCAATTATCTTTAAAAGACACAATCTTGAAAAAAGGATGTTTCTTTTTTTGCTGAGTTTATATAGGCCTAAGGCAGAGACAATAAGAAGACACGGTGGGCAGAATATATTCAACCACACCTTTGTTTCATCACAAAACCGGAGAGCAAGTCCACGAAACATATTTTATGTAAACAAACAGTTATATGACCTAAAGCATGGTCAATTGAGTTAATGTTTTATGACATTTTCGGACCACTAAACAACTATTGATTTAGAACCACTGAGAATTACCTCAAATTGCAAAGAAAACAGGAGCTGCCTCCACTATTCCAGCACCATTTCAACTTCAACACTTCAACATCATCTAATCACCTATGCTTGGTCTAATACAGTGACAACTAAAGATACCAAAAAATATTTAGTCCAATCAATGTAAGATAAATATGCGGCTGTCCATGTTACTTATTTGTGTGTGTGTGTGTGTGTGTGTGTGTGTGTGTGTGTGTGCGTGTGCATGTGCGTGCGTGCAAGTAGAAAAAACATGTTGACTCACCCTACTTTTTAATTTGATTTGATTTACTTGTAGAGAAACTCCAATGCCATCCTCCTCTTTTATTTAGCATAAATGGTCTATGACTCTGTCACACACTACACACTTTTGTTTTTTGTTGTCCTAGGCTACCTGGCTAAAATGCTTCCTTTCATGGGCAACGATGCACCAGGCCAGCTAGTTAATGCTAGCCTACTACATCTAGCTACACGTTGAACTTCCATCCTCTCAGGCCAGGTGTGCAATGTATGAATTTATGGTTGGATCAGAATCTGCATTACTGTCATTGGTCAGTACAGAAAAGTAAGTAAAACCACAATTCTTAGGAAAGGACCGATTTCAGCTAGCTTAGCTAGCCACCGGAGGACAACAACACAATGAGATGCAACAATTACATGTTTTCTTTTCTGTCGTTGACATTTGGCTTCAGTTGTAATGTTATTGGTGTGAAACCAAATCCAAACTTGCTTCACTTGACACTTTTTTTTTGTGCGCCAGGACCATTCACAGCTGCGAGCCAAATGCTCGCAGACTTCACTTGCATTAAATGCTACGGGCGACAACAGTGTCATACTCTTTTTGACCAGACAGCATCATATAGATGGGCTACACATATTGAGAGAGAGGGGGGCACTGTTTCGTTCACTCGGATGCTTTCTCTGGTGAGATACGTTCAGCCTCTTGTGAATTGAAGGACATTTATGAAACACAGAGAGACTAAATAAATAATTGGGTATGTTTTTTATTTTTTCGTGGTAATTCTTTTCGGGAAGCCTGGCTTCCCTTGCCATCCATGAATACACGCCACTGGTCATACGCATCCAATCAATTGATCTACACAACTTAAATTGCACTACTCGTAGTGATTCCGGGCTAATGTCTATAGCCAGCCAGCTAATTACCAGAAACTGGCTAAACAAAAAGACCAATCTTACCTCTTCTGAGATGTTGGAGTCATTTTCCTGGTGCTTGACGTAGGAGCTCAGCCAAGATAGTATGAAGTAAAAAGGCAGAACCGTTTTCCCACCTTCATTTCCACAGCTTTATGAGCTTGTTCCGCAACTACCTACACTTATTGTGGTAAGCTTCCCCATCCATAGATGGACTCGACCAAAACAATGTAAATGCCATGAAAACGTGTCAGAGAAAGATCCCGAATCTCCTCCTTGCCCCCCAGCAAAATTAGCCTACTGTACATTTAGGCTATTGTGTATATGTGTATTTCACACTATGTCAAAGTAAAAATCGGAATATAATGTTTGTATGGATGTCAACCTGAATACATGTTCATGTCATCGTCATCAATGAACTGCGTTACAGTTAAAAAACGACTTTGACTACAACCATCGATTTTTGTATGCTAACTATGCTACCAGCTTATACGAGCGAGAGTTAGCATTTAGCAGTCACTTCTTCTAAACCTGAAAAGGGACAACTTCTAAATGTTATGCAGTGAAAACAGCCAAATAAATCCACACCTGACTTTAGTAACCACATTGTGGGCCTGTTACAAAACATGATGGATTTGACAACTATCCACTTCTTGAATGTGCACCAATCCGGCATCCTTCTATCCCCCACAGTCTGCGATCCTTTGACCTCTTTACCACATCTATCCCCGTTACCTCCCTGATCTCTTTCCAGGAGTTCTTTCCCTCCGCATTGTTAAAAAAAATTGGTAGGTGCACAGCATCACAGAGCCAGAGCCACGTACAGAGCTTGCTGGATCAAGCATAACGCCTCATGTCCACCAGATCCATCAAACTCTTTGCGTTCCGTCGGAAGTCATTCATTGTCAATGGAGCAGTCCACAACCCTACGTTGGGGGTGCCGCACTAGGCTGCGGTGCGTTCTGTGTACCACATGCGTTCAATCCTTTCAACTCCTGCGTTGTTTACTGTGCGGTGGTACAAACAGAAGTACACACACAAACTCCAACTAGCTAGCATTTAGCTAGTTGAAAAGCGAAGCACATGTACGTCAAGTACAGAAAATACAGGCAAGACATCCAGTAAAATAAAAAGCATATGCATGTGATGGACATCAGGCATTAATCACGTTTAAGAGTGTTGGCTCAACAAGACAATTCTGTTTACACTGCCCTGCTTAGAGGGGTGCAACTGTCAGGCAAGTGTTGTGCACTACCCGCAGAGGTAGCGGTCGAAACGTGACAAGTTTGCGAGTTTACATTGTGTTATATGTGTGAAGCCGTGGGTATTTTTGCGAAAAGCCTCGTAAGTGTTAAGACCCTCAAAGTCTTCGGAGCAGCCCAAGAGGAATCCTATTCAGTACAGTGGGAGGAAGATCTAAATCATCAGGGTAAATAGCATAAAGCATCCCTCAGTGAAATAATTAATATGCAATGCTCACATTTTTGTGCTGATTACAAGGCTGTGGCACGTGATGAGTTATCAAAACAAGAAATAAACTACTTGGATTAGAATTCTGCCTTTAATTGGATAGATGAAAGAAGCAATTAGTTGCACTTGAGTCAAGAATGTGTCCTTTTTTCAAGTCAACTCTTCCTTCTTTAATGGGAATGGGGGAAATTGTATGTTATAGCTATGCTTTGATTTCTTTGTGCATTAAGTTCAAACATAATTGTATTTATTTCTGAGGGTGTCACTGTCTTTTGATCTTAAATATTCTTTCTCCAAGTTCCTGGCATAGACATAGTATGTGTCTCTATGTCTATAGCTCCATAGAGAGGTTATGCTGGGTTCATAGAAGACTGGAGCTGAAGAGAGGGTCAGCTGTGTGTGACCTCACCACAGGTAGGACAGACTTCAACTAAATGTAGAGAATCATAATAGGTTCTCTCTCCCATATATAGTGTCTGGAACTGAAGACGCCGCTTTGTTATTACACTGTAATACCGCATAGAAGCCAATAGAGGCTTGCCCCCCCCCCCCCCCATATTTTTACTGAAAGGCTGCTCATTTGCACATTGTTTCAGTTTTTCATCCGTGTGATCGTCCCACTTTAAACAAAACATACCCATTTGCCTATATGGCAAAGCACCTGATGCTTTTAATCTCACCTTTTCTAATGACTTTGCTTCCCTGGGAAGCATATTTGAATACTTAATGAATGCGCTATAAAGCAAATATGAGTTGTTGTTCATTTAAAGTGGTATTGATTTTAACCATAAAATGTTTCCGTTTTTGGGGAGAAATCTTATTCGCGGAGCTATAGTACAGTGTAGACGGGATGCAATGTCTTACCGTGGTGTTGGATCAACAGACTCCCCATCAGTGACGGTCGGTGCTGTTTAAGATGAGGGAGGACAATTATTTTTTTTTAATGAGAATTGCCTTATTTCTGTTACAGCATAATGGATGACTCATTCATATTCCATTTACCCAGCTAAATGATAGGTTTAGGCTACACGATACTCCAATTTTCCCTATACCCATCATGAAGTTGCTACAACCTAGCCTATGAATGCAAGTTTACAACGTAGGTGCACAGGTCAAGAGAAGAAAATGTAGTAATCAAGGTCACAGACAATGACACAATACCACCTTGTACTATTTTGCTTGCTCCTAGCTTATCTAGGGTGTAGTCATTAGTCCATCAGTTGCAAATGAGAGTTTCTATTGGACAAATTCAGGTACGTTTATTCCCGTTTGCTTCCGTTGAAGAAAAGTTTTTCAACAGAATCTGCAGAATGGATACACCCCTGATCGCACACAATCACAGTTCACTTTAATAGCAGCCAATGCTCGTTGTATAATTCCTTCTCGCATCTACACGCTCTCCTCCTCTCATCTTTTCCCTTCTCTTGTGGACTTCAGTTCACAACACATGACATGTCTGTGACCAGGCAACAAAAAAAGTTCCAAGACAAACCTTCATATCATAACCGCTAACCTCTACACACAGCCCACATAGCTGTCAACATATTAGCTAGGTCAACATAGCTAATAGAACTAACGCATTAGTAAACTTGCTACAATCATGCATAACAGTGTACAATCAGCAAGCAGTTTAGCAATTACACCGGCAGGCCCCGCCGGCCATAAATTAATAAAACCAAATGCTTACCTTGACTTGGAAGAGTTCCAGTGTTGGATAGCCATAGCCAGCTAGCTAACATAGCATCCCTCTCTGTTTGAGCCGGGTGTTTGAGTATGCTAAACTAGCAAGCAGCATTTGCTTGTTAAGTAAGTGAAAAACAAGGAAACAAGTGAAATACAAGGAAATATAGCTATTTCTCGGTCTCTCTCTCTCTCTCTTGCTTCTCCTTCATTTTTGAAGAAATGTAAATGTACTGTTCAACTATCGTCTTTCCCTCTCTTTGAGTCAACTACTTACCACATTTTATGCACTGCAGTGATAGCTAGCTGTACGTTCGTTATGGTTTCAGTACTAAATTAATTATAGTATCCTTTGATTGGGTGGGCAACATGTCAGTTCATGCTGCAAAAGCACTGATAGAACGGCCTCCGGAAGCTGTCATAATTACTCTGTATGTCTATGGAAGGGGGTGAGAACCATGAGCCTCCTAGGTTTTGTATTGAAGTCAATGTACCCAGAGGAGGATGGAAACTAACTGTCCGTTTACACCGTGGTGCTACCCTACAGAGTGCTGTTGGGGCTACTGCTGACCTTCATAGCAAAACAGTGTGTTTTAATCAATTATTTGGTGACTATATTTAATATAGTTTTATCTAAAATTGATAACTTTTTAAATGTTTCACTATTTTTATTTTTATGAAATTCACTGAAGAGGATGGTCCACCCTTTCCTCCTCTGAAGAGGCTCCATTGTTCCCCATTCATCAAACATACTTGCTAGCTAGCACCCCAGACATATCATCCAAGGCTACAGATGACCACATGAATGATTTATATCTTACTACCTACCTCCTTGTCCTGTTTCCAGAAAGCTGGGTGAATTGGCAGAGGCTCTAACCCATTTAGGTACAGAAAGTACCAGGTTGTGGAGGGGGACTGGATGGTTGGTTGGATAGCTCTGTTGTTGCACAGCCCTTACTCATCAATCAGAAATCAAAGCTTTGACAGTTGCCAACATTAAAGGACTGCTCCTGGTGTGTCCTGTGCCAGGGAGTTATCACAGATCATGAAGAGAGAGGATGGATGGAGACTCCTGGGCCAAAACCCGGACAGGATTCCCTGAATAGATTTTCCTAGTAATATAGGCCTTTATCAAAGACGCAGGGGTATTGGGGAGATGCTATAAAGTAATAGGCTATGCTTCTGTAGTTGTAATATGCTTTCAATGTTACCCAGAGTTTATGGATGTGATTGATACTTATGCTGAATGCTCAAAAGGTGCTATAAGGGGCAGCAGGTAGCCTAGTGGTTAGAGCGTTAGGCCGGTAACCAAAAGGTTGCTTGATCGAATCCCCGAGCTGACAAGGTAAACATCTGTCATTCTGCCCCTCAACAAGGCAGTTAACCCACTGTTCCTTGGCCATCATTGTAAATAAGAACTTGTTCTTAACTGACTTGCCTAGTTAAATAAAGGTTCCATTTTCTTTTTTTAATGTAAAAGGTTGAAAGCAATTCTAACAGAGAGCCAGAGTCAAAGTCAATAGAGCTCACCAGCGTGTAGTCCTAAAAAATGTACATGAGTTAGAGTTTTCTACCTCTGGTTCATTGGCCATTCTTGTTGGGGAAATTAATGGGGAAAGGAATGGGGCTTTGGGGTATACACAGAAAATAAGGTTAGGAGATCTTCAATGAGATAATATCAATCAGTTAATATGACCTTTATGAATTATGAATCCTTTGTGCTCCAAATAAGTCAGTTGCTAACGAATCGCTAAACTGTCAGAGAAATGGAATTATAACATGAGTCGCAAAATGTTTTATGTCACTACGCCAAACACGCAAACTAGTCTGTGCTACACTAGTCCGCCAAAAAGCTAGTTAGCTTAGTTAGATTTCTGCTTACCTGCTCAAACTAAAACGCAAGGATGTTTATATTGTTTTGATCGAGGCTGAAACCATGTCTCTTCAGCGGTAAGGTGCTTGTTTTATCAATTCTCAAATGATGTTATCCAGACTTTGGGTCAGCCTTAGCCCTTGATCACGACACTCAGTTCCGTTACATTACACGGAAGAGTCATTGGACGAAGGCGCCTTCTGTATGGGGGAGTTTTGTTAAGAGCGCCAACGCTTTGGTCTGAACATTAACACACGTCTCCTGCGGTACGGTTTTGGAAGTAAAGGACATTATCTTTCAGATCAGCGAGAAATAGTTGTCAAAAAACTACAGGTTACATTGATACACACCTTTATAGGGCTAGGGTTCCCACACTGCCGTATCTCCATGTTACAGTGGGTGTTTACAGAAGACAGACGGAAGACAGAGAGACCACCAGTGCTGATTAGCTAATCTAGCATGCTCCGAACACCAGTGTGTCAGTGTGTAATGGAAGAAGGCCGCCAGAAACTTGTTGTTACTGAAAATTACTGCCAGCTACCACTGTGATACAGCCGGTTAAAACTGTATGCAGTAAGTGTATATTTTGCATTTGTGAAATAATTCTGATGTGACATGAAGGCAAAGGGCTTTATGTTTCTAGAACCGTATCGCACTTGAGAATCAATTCATGTCTAGATGGAGTATTTGGCTGTTTTGGCTGCCAGAGCCAGTCTACCTCCGAAATAGCATACATGGTCCTTGGACCTTAAGGAGTAATGGTAGGCTCCTTAAGAGTACATATTGGGCTAAGTCCACCTGATAAGGTTGGCTAAGCCTGTTAGCTAGATGTCAAATGCATTGGACATGAGGTGTAGTTTTATTTTTTACATGTTAGCAGGACATCATTAGCTTTTTACTTCACAATTCACAAAAAGTGATGTTAGCTGATGAAGATTATCTCACAGAACAAACATATAATATCTCCTAAGCCTGTGTTTACCACAGACTTTATATTCAGCGTTTATCAAAAAAAACTCCAAATACCCCATTAATTTCCCCATAGGCTTTGGCCAACTAACCAGTAGTAAAGTACTTAAGTAAAAAATACTTTAAAGTACTACTTAAGTAGTTTTTTGAGGTATCTGTACTTTACTTTACTATTTAATTTTTTTTACAACTTGTACTTTTACTTCACTACATTCCTAAAGATAATTAATGTACTTTTTACTCCATACATTTTCCCTGACACCCAAAAGTACTCATTACATTTTGAATGTTTAGCAGGACATGAAAATGGTCCAATTCATGCACTTCTCAAGAGAACATCCCTCCCTAGTCATCCCTAATGCACAAATGCTTAGTTTGTACATTTTCTGGGTTTTGGAGTCAGTGGTTGAAAAAGTACCCAATTGTCAAAAGATTCCTTCGTAGAAAATGACTTTAGTTAAATTGAAAGTCACCCAGTAAAATACTACTTGAGTAAAAGTCTAAAGGTATTTGGTTTTAAATATGCTTAGATATCAAAATTAAATGTAATTTCTCAAATATACTTAAGTATCAAAGTGAAAGTAAAAGTATAAATAATTTCAAATTCCTTATATTAAGCAAACCAGATAGCACAATTTGTATTTATTTTTTGTTTACCTGTAGCCAGGAACACTCCAATTGTTTTCAAACGAAGCATTCGTGTTTAGTGAGTCTGCCAGATCAGAGGCAGTAGGGATGACCAGGGATATTCTCTTGATAAGTGCGTGAATTGGACCATTTACCTGTCCTACTAAGCATTGGAAATGTAAGGATTACTTTTGGGTGTCAGGGGAAATGTATAGAGTAAAAGGTTCATTATTTTCATTAGGAATGTAGTGAAGTAAAAGTAAAACTTGTCCAAAATATAAATAGTAAAGTATAGATATCCACCAAAAACGACTTACTTTAAAGTATTTTTACTTTAGTACTTTACACCACTGGTTGGAATGTTCCCCTGGCTAGCCATAAATAAAATAACAAGAAAACCGTGCCGTTTGCTTAATATAAGGAATGTAAATGATTTATACTTTTACTTTTGATAAGTATATTTTAGCAATTACATTTACTTTTGATAATATTAAAATTGGCCTATATTTAAAACCAAATACTTTTGGACTTTTATTCAAGTTGTATTATACTGGGTGACTTTCACTTTTACTTGAGTCGTTTTCTATTAAGGTATCTTTACTTTTACTCAAGTATGACAATATGGTACTTTTCCACCACTGCAAGTAAACATGGTGGAGTTAGCTTCCGTTAGTGTCTACAAAAAGACGACATTACTATTGCTCTATTTGAGCTCAGTTGTGTGTATTCTCTTTACTTTGACAGAATGCAATATGTGGAAAAATTGGTCACACAAGCATGGGTAACAGTATGTGTAACTCTTGAATAGGGATATTCAGAACATTTAACAAAGAGGGACTAACTTTTTAAGCCCATATTGACTGTGGTCAGTTGTTCATATTGTGTTGTTGCCATCCACTGTTCCATTAAACTATTATTTTTTTATTTATTTTACCTTTATTTAACCAGGCAAGTCAGTTAAGAACAAATTCTTATTTTCAATGACGGCCTGGGAACAGTGGGTTAACTGCCTGTTCAGGGGCAGAACGACAGATTTGTACCTTGTCAGCTCGGGGGTTTGAACTCGCAACCTTCCGGTTACTAGTCCAACGCTCTAACCACAACGCTCTAACCACTAGGCTACCCTGCCGCCCCCATTAACTACATGTTTTGTTTATTTACAGGTTTGATTATTGTATTTTGCCATGTCAAACAAGATGGGGCATATGCTGCGTTCAAAACACCTGGGAACTCGGGAAATCTCCAACAGTCCAAGTCGGATGACCGTTCAAAACGATTTTTCCCAGTCAGAGCTCGTTTTTTTCCCGAGTTCCCAGTTGTCTTGAAACCACTGAAGTTCGAAGTGGAGTTATGAGTTCCCAGTTCTTTTGAACGTGGAAAAAAACTTTCTGCTTTATTTCGCATTTTATTTTCCACTTATCCACATTGTTTGTCTTGTATGACGGTGGAGTTGTGGATTTTTTTACAACTTTTGAAATCGACTCCAAACGGCGTGGGGTAGGGTACCATTTAAATTATGCTGCCATCCTACACCTTTTGTATTATTTAGGTCATGTGTCTTTATTCTTTGGTGCAGATTATGATGATGTCTGAGCGTTCAAGCATTTGTCTGGAGTAGGACATGTTTATGGACTTCTAGGGCATTGTGATAAGTATTATATTTATTTAATACAAATGTCGTTTGAACAGAGGAAAAAATAAACAGACTGGCTAAACATACAATTATTCTTTTGGTTTGTGAAACCCCTGTGTAAGGACACAAAAGGGGGGACGTTCACCGCGGAAAGTAAATTCTTTTGAAGTGGAACTAATCATCTGAGGGATGGTTCTCGTTGTCCTAACAACGCAGCTGAATTGGAATGAGCCTCCCTTTTTGTTGAAGATATGTTTTCTTTCTTTCATTCAAAACTGATGATGATAGTAGTTTCACGCCCTGTCCACCCACATTGTCAGTCCAAACTTTTTTTTGCAGATAAGTCTTTACTTGGAGACGCCGAACACACGGCGGGTGACTCTTGGACTGTGACGTAAGCCTCGCCCTTCTGTCTCCAAGTCTACGCTTTATAATACCGTTCTAATGAAAAGGGAATCTCACACCAAATCCTCCTCAATAACACTTATTTGAAAGACTGTGAAAAGATCAACACTCTTAGGCTACTCTTAAATATATTTTCATCTCCTTGATGATTATGCACTGATAGTCATCGATTTTGGAGTCTAAGTCCAATCATATTATGCCTATTTTGTTTATTTTGTTACCTATCTGTGTTCATTGTAACTCAACGGCTTTTCTGTTCCCCAGTTCGCCAGAACAGTTATGCACAGCATCCAATAGACTAGGCCTTCACGAATTTGACTTTATTGTTTGGCAATTTGAATAGCAGCTGCTTTAAAATTACAGACAGATATGACAGACAGAAAGATGAAAGGATGTATAGGCGTATGGCTAGACCAACACATAGGCATGATATATATGAAACCCTATTTGTTTAGCCTAAAGTTGGTTAACCCAATAAACTATTATATAATAGAAAACAATTGTCAAGTGGAATTGATGATTGATAGGCGTATTGATTGATGACAATGACAAGTCTTTGGTATTATAATGAGTTGTAACTGTTGGTTCTACGTCGATGGTCTCCACATACAGCCTCCGGGGCTTGTAAAAGGTAACTTTGGCCCTCTGACCTCGCTCTAGGAATTCCATCCTCTCCCCGTTACTAAATCTTTCTCCTTCACAGGCTCTACCTTTGCTTCACAACGTTATAAACTGTTTGCCTTTTATGCAAGGCCTAGTAACCGAGGCATTTTATTGTCACCACGTGGGATCGTTCAAGCAACAGCCGTCCGACAAGAGAGGTGAACTGTTATCGCCAGGGGCTAGAGGAAGGATAACTCTTACTGACTTGATGAAACGTTCAACAGTTTAGGCCTACTTTTCTGTTTAGCCTAATATTGTGACTAACGAAAAAGGCAGCCTGTTGCGGTGTGTTTTCAGAATAATTGTCTCATGATCATTATTTTGCTTATTAAAATCTCTTACAGTGCAGCATTTGTACTATTTGCGTCACTCTATCTATGTATTTGCCAAAGGGTCACTAATAGTCCCACCTGTGCGCTTTTAGGCCTATAATACATTATCAGGTTTAAATTGATCATATAGTTTATGGTCTAGCACAATAACTAAACCTTAGCCTTTTAAGTTACTTATGTATATTTAATATTTTTATTAAGTAGCAATTGCCTATTAATACTGGATCGCCATTTTTGCATGATCAGGCTTTTTCTCATTTTAGTAGGGTGCCTTTAGAATAGGCCAAGACGTCTTGTGCTCTGGGTCGCCGGATTGCCTGGGCGGAGGTCCCTCTCTGGGCAAGAAAAGGTTGAAGACTCCTGCAGTACAGCATTTTTTTGTCCCCTTATCGCGTAAAACTGGGCTTAATGGTGTTTAATCCAACATATGAATAATTTTTGACAGGGAAATTATGACGTTAGACAAGCAAAACAATTTGTGGATAAATTTGATTCATATCCTGGTTTCAGTTTATATCGATTTTTTTTTATACATGCAACCAAACACATAAAAACAGAAATTGTGCTGTCCTCATCAACAAATTGAATACATTCTATTTTCTGAGAGTGCAAATCCCAAATCTGTTTAGCACGTTAGCCTACTTTTTCGTTTTACTCTGCTGTTGTTCATGTATTTTTGGCAGGATATTCAGACTGCTGATGCACGCTTTGAAAACAGCTCCGGTACAGTACGTTCTCTGAGTGATGTCACACAGGGGTGGGTCCCTCTGTGCAGCGACTGGAGAGCCCTGACGTCTCTCTCTCCGTTGACGAAAAAGGGCTGGGAGATAAAGTGAGCGGGATGCAACGTAAACGTAGTCGATGTAGAATCTGGTCTGCTGCGCTCTGTACTGTAGTCTGGTAAAATTTTACCAGCTGCGTTATTATTGGATCACCAAATCGAGCGACAGTGTCCATAAATCGGGTTTAGTCAGAGAGTACGCACCGGATGCATACGTAGCATTATGGTTAGACAGAATACACTTCTGAATACACCACCCTAAGCTAATACTAGAGTAGCTTAATTAATATAAAATGTAAGTAGATTTTTTTTTTTTAAATAGGCTACAGTTTACTTACACAGCAAACACTTGTTTAAATGTAGTCTACTTGAGTGTAGTTACGATGCTGCAGATGTTTTACAAATGTGAATGGACATATAGCCCAGGTCAGGGATGACTATTCCACCCTATAAGGCATTTTTCCACGCCGAGAAGCTACATAACGACTTTCACGACTGGTAGCGTGATGTTTGTCTGGAATTTCCAACAATCCTTTGGCGTGCAACTATTTCTGTCATCTTTGCACGCCATGCGGTATCTGGTTGTCATTGTCACCACGGCAGACTGGGAGCCGGGAGAGGACGCCAATGCCGTGCCAGTTGGCCTGAGTTGGTGAAAACAACAGGCAGACGCAGCACGATTCTAATCTCAATCGTTCCAGACATGAAGGTCACTCTCATGGCCATCGCAGTTTTACTTGTTTCATTAAGTATAACGTAGATCCCACCGCCTTAATATATCAATTTAGCTCATTTCGTATTTTTTAATTACACATTTACCACACGAGGCGGTTTTGCCCTTGGACCAGAGGCCACTGTAATTACATGTCTATAAAAATTGTAAGAATTATAGAATTGTCTATAAGGTTGGTTGAGTAGACTACGCTACCATAAACAGCTATTTTTAAAGACATTTGAGAAGAGCTAGAAAGCCAACAGAGGTTAAACAAGTTTAAATGGGACATGCCACTGCTGCAACACCATAGTTTTACGTTTTGTGTTTGCACATTACGCACAAGATATACCCATTACGCACAAGATATACCCATTACGCACAAGGTATACATTTCCTAATTGGAAGAATAGAAAGGAAGCAGATTGCTTGGTCCTTCAGACATGGCTACAGGTAAAGTAAGTCATCCAGTTGGTTTAAGTGGCTCCACACGATGTTATGTAATTGAAGATTTAAGAGGCGTGGCTTACTTGGACTATGTATTCATCGTTGATCTGGTCAACATACAAACTGAACACACCTTTACTCTCTCATTAAACAAACAGACACATTGCATACCTACCAAGGACAGTATTGTAAATATCAAGGGGACACTTGTAATTTCTGGCTCAGCAGGTTTGGACATTAGTTGAGTGTCGACCTAATAATGGCTAATGAGCACCCAGTGACACATGTGTAGGCACCCAAACTATCATGGGGCCCATTAAACCATAACAATGTTATAATTAGCATTGTGGCTAAGGTTAACTTCAGCCCTGTAAATATCAAACTGGATGTGGGCCTGATTGGTCCACTGTTTGTGGGCAAGGGTGTGTGTGTGTGTGTGTGTGTGTGTGTGAGAGAGGGGGGGGGGGGGGGGGGGGGGGGGGGGGGGGGGGGGGGGGGGGGGGGGGGGGGGGGGGGGGGGGGGGGGGAGTGGGCATTCGACTAACCAAACTAATATGTCCATTATGTTAATTCTCCATAACAATATCAAAAGATATAACATAAGGTGTGATTCTCACTTCTCTTTATATCATACTGTTTTTAGGCCTACTACAGAAAAGAGCAGTGATGTACCCTTCCAAGTGTGTTATAAACATGCAACCCTGTCACTATTAAACTACCTTGCTTTGCCAACAGCAAAAATCAAGCAAATCGTCAATTTAGTCCATGACCAACACACAGAGACATCATTATTTCTTGGTCTTTTATTTTTGTCCTGTAAATTACAAGCCTAAGCCTGGAATACACAGCAGTCTTAAAAATGTATATTGGAAATGTTTTTGATCTTGTACCCCACTGCAAACACTTTCAGCTGTCTGCAGGTCTCCTAGCAACAGCAAACAAAGGCAGGGCCCATTTCAAGTTTCCCGCGGAGAGGCCAGTCCAGCGGAGCCTTTGATCTTGACAGGGAAAATAGCTGAGTGGGCACTACTGGCATTTGTCTTTCATTTACTCCAACCCCCCCCCCCCCCCCCCCCCCCCCTCAAAAAAGCTTTCTGGAACAGCCAAAATCTTCATCTGTCTGTCCACTGCATCCAACCCCCCCCCCCCCCCCCCCCCCCCCCCCCCCCCTCCCCCCGATAATCAACCATGGCAAAGCAGCTCATTGAAACATTACAGTGCTTGGTTGAAGTTCTTCGCTTTTTGTTTTGGTGCATAGTTACTGTTTGAGTTGCTAGAAAAGAGCTAGAATTTAGTAGACTAGTCATTTGTGGTTTCTCTGTGCAGAGAGAATGAGCGGATACACAAAGTGAGTATTTGGTCCATTGTTTTCTTCTCCTCTTTAAAGTCGACCTTATAGAGAATGGAGAGGCCTCTATCCCAGGATTGTGACTTTAAATGATTTTCTAATCACATAATGTGTGTGTTTTCCTCCCCTACACAAGCGCATAAAGCTTTTTGTGTTTCAATGGAACTGTGGCCATTTTCTCTGCTATGAAACTCCGGATGCTTGCAGCTCTCCAGACAAACATTGGAGCTGCCGTGGATTTTCAGGGTCTCCTATTTGTAATTCAACTGCATCCATATAGTGGGCCGCACATTGAACACATTATTTGAAGTTGATGCTCCTTTCGTAGTACATCCTGAGGAGCAAAATATAAATAGCCCACTCCTGCTGTATGTATAAACATTATGGGGGGGCGGTAATAACTTTGGACTATGTAATGTTATCTTACTCCAGCGCCCATTGCTTTCATCCAAAACAGCTCAGGAGATTAAACAAATTAAAGTGTTTCTCATTGTTTCGGTGTAATTTACTGTAATTGATGTTTCCATCTAGTTGCAGAGGCCTGCTAGAGCAATTGTTTGTGTTTGTAGGAGGACACGGAGCCCAGTGGGGTGTATTGACTCAGGCTGTTGACTAATACTGCGCTAATGCCACGTTTTAGGCTAACACTGCCCCAATTGTTTATGGGTGACCAAACAGTACCCAGGCTCTACACTGAGATCATGCTTTCATCTCAGTGGTGCACAGCTCTCTATGTATTTGCATAGTATTTAGCAACTCAACAGAATGTGCTATACTGTATCTAGAGTCATTTCAGTGAGCGGGTGCAACCATGTGGTATGTTTATGTGTAGGCTAAAACATTTGTTTTATGTGTGCAAGTCGTAAACATGATATAATACACATTCATTACTATTCATTAGCATTTAAATGGAGTACAAGGTTGTACCATTCTAAAGGCATGTAGTGCAAGACTTCCATAGTCATTAACTCATTATATATACTGTATGGTATGTATATTTAGATGGAAGCAGAGACCATCTCAATCTGTGTCGTTCCTCCATGGATGAAATGTACAGTTACAGTACACTTGGAATGAGTCCATGTATATTGTGTTTGTGCCATATACAACATACAATATCACAGTTTGACTATATGACATTTTTGGAGTGTTGAAAAACAGGTATGCTACAGAAGGAGTGTGGGTGTGGTAGCGTTTGTCACTGCTCTCTTTAGGGGTTCAAAAGTAGGTTTGAAAATGTCTGTCTTTTTGTCTCGATGTCACACATTTTATTTTCGTACCGCATAAATCTGTTCAGGGACCCCAACATTTTTCCATCCGTCAAGGGTGTCATTTAGAAAAAATGTTGCAACTGAATTGCCACCCCCAGTCCTTCTGTATGTTAAATGGCTTGCTGTCTCCAAGAGACAAGGTGGGAGTCTGTTGTATGTTGCGGTGCACCAGCCGTCCTGTCCCATCTTAAAACACGACCCGTCGCCCTAAATACACCCATCCCATGGCCAACTCATCCTGACACACACACACACACACACACACACACACACACACACACACACACACACACACACACACACACACACACACACACACACACACACACACACACACACATAAGCACACTGTCCACCTCCAAAGTGTCCTCCTCCTCGCCACCTCTTTGACATTGCGACAGACAAACTCGTCCCACCGGCGTTCGTTTTTCAGGGAGACGCCTGAAAAGCTGGAGCTAACGGAGTCTGGCAGAATTGCCCCGAAGTGATTGAGATGTTAACCTTCAATGCCATCCCCCTTCAGTGCTGTATCTCCTTCCCTTCTCCCCCCTCCTCCCTCCTCCTCCTACCCCCAATTCCCCCCTCTCCTCCGGTCCCTCCATCTCTTTTCCTCAGCAGGCTGTCTCTCCTCCGACAGACTGCGCTGTGAGAGAGCCAAGCCATTAGACACTCCCAGTGCTGATAATGAAGGCACAGAGGTGGTCCAAAGCAGCGTGATGCGGTGGAGGAGAGAAGAGCAGAAGCGGAGAAGGAAGGTAGATTAGGATAATTACCTGGCGTCGGTGGTAAAGAGAGAGAGAGAGAGAGAGATGTCTTACTTCCAGCCGTCTCCATTTGCAAAATGAGTATTACCACAATAGTGCCAATTGCAGAATGGAGGATTCATGGTTTATGGGGCGGAAAAAGAGAAATTGTAACATCAATGAGACATTTGTATTCCCAGTGAATGTCAATATAATGTGCTGTGTGATCTGATAATAGGAACAACATAAATAAAATGTTTCCCAAATGTTGTTGTTGTTGTTGTTGTTGTTGTTGTTGTTGTTTGCAGTGAGTATTGATCATGTGGTATGTAAGTCAGCCTATGCATCACCAGCTATGCCAGCATGTACATATCTGTTGTTTATACAGCCTTGGCGCGGGTCTCCTACACCAGTAAGCACTAAATATCCTCAGTCACTACGGCTTTGAAGAGCCTATGAGGTCAGGTTTTAAATTATGGTCTGCACCCACGCCACGCTTTCTCCACTCTCACAAATCCATTCGCCACACAATGCATTTCAAATGAAAGCAGCGTCACCATAACACGCCTTAGGAGACATTAAGCTATAGTATGTTACTTTCATGTATGATAGCATGGCCCCTGTACGCTTTGATGTGCTCACTTTTTAATGCTTTATTAATAATAATAACACACTGGCTACTACTGACACCGTGCGTTGGCTGCTGTTCCCTCCCACACACTTTCTGTCCATCCATCCCTCCATCCTCCTTCCATCCCTCCCTGGGTCTTGTTGTCTTTGGGTCAGACTGCTGGTGTGCTTGTGATTAGAGAGAATGATACGGACCCGGAGATGAAGAGGGCCAGGAGAACCTATCAGAGAGCCCTGGGTGTAAGGCGCTGCTCTCCTATTGGCTGCTGTTGGAATCAGACACATCTTAATTTCTTCTTCCATCCAGCCTGCTTTCACATCCAAGCCCCAGGGAAGTGGGAGGATTATAGTCCCTGTCTTTTGGGTGTGTGTTTGTGTGTGTGTGTGTGTGTGTGTGCGTGTGTGTGTGTGTGTGCGCACGTGAATGTCTGTGTGTGTGTGTGTGTGTAGTAAACGTCTTATAGACACAGAAGGTACAGAGTTTAGACACTGATAACACTAACCCTCCTCCAAGCCTGGCCCAGATACAGACACAGTGTTGGAAGTGCTGGCAGATTTTGAGGTACTGTCTTCTTCCAGCGACTCCAGCAGGACATCAGCTCATTATGAATGAGAGACCAGCAACACTAGTATTTAAATGTATTATTTATTTATCCTTTATTTAACCAGATAAGTTCAATTGAGATTTACATCTCTTGGATGTGTAATGGTGCTCACATTTGAAACGTTGACTTCTCACTGGCTTGCTCGCACTCCTATTTTTCCCAGTCGTATTTTGTACCACAGTCGATTAAAATGAAGATTTAACACATTCATTTAGATTTGACAGAGATTCTTCCTCATTCATTGACTGGCTGATCTTGTTACTACACCTCTGACATTGGTGAGGCATTCTGCTCATTCTATGTTTTCTATTCTAACCTAGTTGTGTACCTAACACTGGTTGTCAGTCATTCAACATTGACTTTTTTCACGGTGATGTCACTTTGCTGTTTTTTTTTTTTTTTACCTTGCATTACTTTCAGTAATCTTCAGCATTCACCCCATTTCAATCAAAAAACGTCTCCAGTCAAATAATCCATGCATCGCCTTACAAAAGAAACGTGAAATTTGCAGTTTCACATGTGAAAATCGCTTTTTCACGTGTAAATGGCTGTTTTCACATGTTGAGCTTAAACGTCACATGTGAAACCACATTTAGAGTTCACATGTTAACACCTTCGTTTCACATGTGAGGTGAATAACATGTTTTCCCCTCACATGTCAATTGCATTTTCACGTCTGAAAACTATCATGTGGAAATCACATTTGCCGTTTCACATGTAAGAAAACTCCACGTGTTCATCTTACTTTCACATGTGGAATTGCAAGATCACATGTGAGGATGAAATCAGGGGAGGCTCCTCAGAGGAGGAAGGGAAGGGCCATCCTCCTCAGTGGATTTCAGAAAAAATGTAAGTAGTGAAACACAAAGTTATCCTTTTTTTTTTTTAGATAAAACTACACTAAATATATTCACATCACCAAATAATTGATTAAAACATACTTTTTTGCAATGAAGGTGTATGGGAGCCTCAACAACAGTCTGTAGGGTAGCACCATGGTGTAGCCAACACTGGAACTTTTCCAAGTCAAGGGAAGCGTTTGGTTTTCTAAATGTATTGCCACTGGGGTTCACCGGTGTAACTGCTGAACTGCTTACTGACTGTACACTGTACTGCATGATTGTAGCGGGTTTACTAACACGTTAGTTCTATTAGCTATATTGATTATGACGTTAGATAATATGTTGACAATGATGTAGGCTGTGTGTAGAGGTTAGCGGTTATGACAGCTGATGTGTTTTGCACCGAAGTCCATAAGCGAAGGGAAAAGGTGAGAGGAGAGTGTTCAGATGCGAGATGGAATTATACAAGGAGCAAATTATGAAAGTGAACTGTGTTTGCGTGTGAGCAGGGGTCTAGTCATTCCGCCGATTCTGTTGAATTTTTTTTCTTAAAGCACCCGAGAGTCAACATCCACTCCGCCACGGAAATCGAATTAGCATTAAAAAAATAAAAATCTGTCTGTTTAAGCTAAAGATATCTGGGATTTTTCTCAACCCACCGCATTTGTCGTACTTTCGCATCTGCGGTAAAGGTGACAGAGCTAGACCGGTGTTTGTCAGACCGTCTGTAGCGTCCGAACACGATGGCGTTCTCCATTTTGATCTACGACCCCCACAAGCTTCTTGGGACTCGTCTGAAGTTGTTTCAGCCGATCTGTCAACTTCTGTTTGTAGCATCCGAACATTTCGGGCTACACAAACATGTACAGTACCATTCAAAAGTTTGGACACACCTACTCATTCCAGATTTTTTCTTTATTTTTACTATTTTATACATTTTAGAATGATAGTGAAGACATCAAAACTATGAAATAACACATGTAGTAACCAAAAAAGTGTTAAACAAATATTATATTTGACATTCTTCAAAGTAGCCACCCTTTGCCTTGATGACAGCTTTGGCATTCTTGGCATTCTCTCAACCAGCTCCATGAGGTAGTCACCTGGAATGCATTTCAATTTTTTAATTTAAAAATATTTTTTTTTACATTTATTTTACTAGGCAAATCAGTTAAGAACAAATTCTTATTTTCAATGACGGCCTAGGAACAGTGGGTTAACTGCCTTGTTCAGGGGCATAATGACAGATTTGTACCTTGTCAGCTCGGGGATTCGAACTTTAACAGGTGTGCCTTGTTAAAAGTTCATTTGTGGAATTTCCTTCTTGTTTGAGCCAATCAGTTGTGTTGTGACAAGGTAGGGGTGGTATACAGAAGATAGCCCTATTTGGTAAAAGACCATGTCCATATTATGACAAGAACAGCTCAAATAAGCAAAGAGAAACCACAGTTCATCGTTACTTTAATAGATCCAGAAAATGTCAAGAACTTTGAAAGTTTCTTCAAGTGCAGTCGCAAAAACAATCAAGCTCTATGATAAAACTGGCTCTCATGAGGACCACCACAGGAAAGGAAGACCCAGAGTTACCTCTGCTGCAGAGGATAAGTTCATTAGATTTACCAGCCTCAGAAATTGCAGCCCAATCAAATGCTTCACAGAGTTCAAGTAACAGACACATCTCAACATCAACTGTTCAAATAAGACTATGTGAATCAGGTCTTCATGGTCGAATTGCTACAAAGAAACCACTACTAAAGGACACCAATAAGAAGAAGAGTCTTGCTTTGGCCAAGAAACACAAGCAATGGACATTAGACCAGTGGAAATCTGTCCTTTGGTCTGATGAGTCCAAATATGAGATTTTTGGTTACTACTGCTGTGTCTTTGTGAGACGCAAAGTAGGTGAACGGATGATCTCCGCATGTGTGGTTCACGGTTCCCACCGTGAAGCATGGAGGTGGAGTTGTGATGCTGTGGTGGTTCTTTGCTGGTGACACTGTCAGTGATATATTAAGAATTCAAGGCACACTTAACTTAACCAGCATGGCTACCACAGCCTTCTGCAGTGATACGCCATCCCATCTGGTTTGCGCTTTTTTTTCACCAACACACCTCCAGGCTGTGTAAGGGCTATTTGACCAAGAAGGAGAGTGATGGAGTGCTGCATACGATGACCTGGGTTGGACCGCAGAGTGAAGGAAAAGCAGCCAATAAGTGCTCAGCATATGTGGGAACTGTATATACAGTACCTGTCAAAGGTTTGGACACACTTACTCATTCAAGGGTTTGTCTTTATTTTTCTACATTGTAGAATATTATTGAAGACATCAAAACGCTGAAATAACACATATGGAGTCATGTAGTAACCAAAAAAGTGTTAAACAAATATTATATTTGACATTCTTCAAAGTAGCCTCCCTTTGCCTTGATGACAGCTTTGCACACTCTTGGCATTCTCTCAACTAGCTTCATGAGGAATGCTTTTCCAACAGTCTTGAAGGAGTTCCCACATATGCAGAGCGTTTCCTTCACTCTGCAGTCCAACTCATCCCAAACCATCTCAATTGGGTTGAGGTCGGGGGATTGTGGAGGCCAGGTCATCTGATGCAGCACTCCATAATTCTCCTTCTTGGTCAAATAACTCTTACACAGCCTGGAGGAATGTTGGGTTATTGTCCTGTTGAAAAACAAATGATAGTCCCACTAAGCGCAAACCAGATTGGATGGTGAATCGCTGCAGAATGTTGTGGTAGCCATGCTGGTTAAGAGTGCCTTGAATTCTAAATAATTCACAGACAGTGTCACCAGCAAAGCACCATCACACCTCCTCCTCCATGCTTCATGGTGGGAACCACCCATGCGGAGATCATCCGTTCACCTACTCTGCGTCTCTCATAGACATAGCGGTTGGAACCAAAAATCTCCAATTTGGATTCATCAGACCAAAGGACAGATTTCCACCGGTCTAATGTCCATTGCTCATGTTTCTTGGCCTAAGCAAGTCTCTTCTTCTAATTGGTGTCCTTTAGTAGTGGTTTCTTTGCAGCAATTTAACCATGAAGGCCTGATTCACACAGTCTCCTCTGAACAGTTGATGTTGAGATGTGTCTGTTACTTTTATTTGGGCTGCAATTTATGAGGCTGGTAACTCTAATGAACTTACCCTCTGCAGTAGGGGTAACTCAGGGTCTTCCTTTCCTGTGGTGGTCCTCATGAGAGCCAGTTTCATCATAGCGCTTGATGGTTTTTGCAACTGCACTTGAAGAAACTTTCAAACTTCTTGACATTTTCTGTATTGACTGACCTTCATGTCTTAAAGTAATGATGGACTGTCGTTTCTCTTTGTTTATCTGAGCTATTCTTGTCATAATATGGACTTGGTCTTTTACCAAATAGGGCAGCATACAATGTAGAAAATTGTAAAAATAAAGAAAAACCCTTGAATGTACCAGTCAAAAGTTTGGAGACACCGACTCATTAATCTGTTCCCTTTTGCTTTCAGTGTTAGACCAGCACCCTGTCTACAACATCACAGCCAGTCAACACTGGGGCTGTGACTACTGGCATGACTGGGACCAGTGTGGCCCAGACTCCTCTCCTCCATACCCAGACTGTAGCAGCTGATCCCCATCGCCACCAGGGGCACCTGGCTCCCCTCCCTCCTCTGGCTGGATCAATGACTAGAGCCATCCCATCCCAGGGACCAGGGGTCAGCATCAAAAGCCCCCTGCCCACATCCTTGCCACCTGGTGCTCTCTTTAGGACGAGGGGGTACACTTCCACCCCTCCACCCTCCTCCTGAACAGACCAGGCTGTTTGGACATGGAGCCAGAACAGGGCCTTCGTGTGATCTTCCGCGCTCCCTCCCCAGCCGCCCCCCACAGGGAGAGGGCCAGGGGTCAACCCCATCAGACCACCACACGGCTCACAGAGCCATTTGATGAGGGGATCTGTTTTGGATTTCATAATGCCCTCTGAATCGTGATCCTGAGCCCTACTCAACTTGGTTAAATGTGTAATCTGTTTGTCAAAAGCTTCATGTTGTAAAAACATTTGTTTTCAGGGATTTATGGATGTGAAGTTGACCTGGTCAATTAAGGTTTGTAGATGACTGTTTTCCTGACTTGAAAATACAGTACATATACAACAATACTCACTTGACTTAATTACTGGTTCAAATGAACATATCAACAACATACTGTTATTTATGATACTGTTTATTAGGTCATTAAGTAATTGGGGCATGTATGACACCATATTGACAGTTATGATAATTAATCTGACATGTTTCTGACTAATCACAACAGGCTTCAATTTCACTAACTCATACATAATAATGTATGATGTGTCACTACCTCACAGATTCCTACCAATGAAAAACTGTACATGCAGTATAAACAATATTATGCCACTCTTGAAGGACAATACAAGTTAAATATACGAGAATATGTTGTTAAAAATAATACCTTTTTGACATTGATGCCTTCAATCCAGTGTTAGACTTCACTGACTGACTTTACTGACTCGTGGAAGTGTTTTATGGTCATTAAACTTTGATATAACATACCCAATATGAAGACTCAGTTCCTCTGTGATACAGAGCCTGTATGTTGTTCAGGCTGTCAGTACATCATGAATACATATTAATGAACCCAGATTTCTAAATCTGTTTATTGAGCTTCTTCTTCCATTTCCTCCCTCCATTCTTTCCTCCAATGCGTTAGCAGATCCCAGTATGTCCCCTAGTCTTGTGACAAGGGATGAAAAGGAGAGAAAAAAAGGTCTAATGAGTTTGGCAAAAGGAGGACGGAGGGGGGAGACAGATGGCATGAAGTCTGCGTGGCTCTGGCGTGGCTCGCCTGGTGCTAAAATCCTCCTCTCTCACATTCCAACAAATCCTAGCAGGAGGTTGGGGAGTCTGCCACACCACTCAGTGGATCCACGGGGTTCTCTCTTGCACCCCTTTCCTCACTCCCCTGCACCCCCGTAAGTCCCTGGCCAAGGGTGTCAGCCTCCCCCATACCATATCCCCACATGTATACATATATTAACATGTTTGTACAGTATATATAGTATGATGGGCCATTTTATTGGCCTGCTAAGATAATAAACACAGGAGGGTGTGAGACGGAGACAGGCGCTGATTGTTAGTATGGAATTGGGCGTGTGGGATCAAATTGGGAGTGGACCTATCCCTCCACTCTAGTGTCAAATCTCATTGAGTAAACATAGGACCCAAGCATGGAGGCAAAGACTGTAATCCATTTATATGAGAGGAAGAAAACCTAAGTAGCTTTTCAATTAGTTTCGCCACCCCCAGCTCCTGATAAGGAGGAAACGCTGGCAAGTTGAGCCTGTCACAGGCCAGACATGCCCCGCTCAGATTGCCCCATATTCTCCTCAGTCGGTCCGTCGGTGGGGCTTATGGCCAAATGTACAGTAAGTGTAACTGCATGGTAATCACACACAGACAGTATGCCCCACCACTGGCCCGCGGTGACCGCATGACGTCTTCATGTGTTTCCACTTCTAAATTGTTTTGGATTGCATTTGAATTTTAGGAATGTGCATTGAGGACCACCATATAAAAGTACATCAGCGATATGATAATCTTGTTTATAATGTATATTACGGACTATCTCTCTCAATATTCTCTCTCTCTCTCTCTTTATTCTCTCTCTCACTATTCTCTCTCTCACTATTCCCTCTCTCTCGTTATTCCCTCTCTCTTTATTCTCTCTCTCTCTCTCTTTTGTCTCTCTCTCTTGCGTTTCTCTGTCTGTCTCTCTGTGTATAATTGACTGTATAGTGCACACTATCAATCTCTAACACACTTTTCTCTCTCTCTCTGCATGTATATATTGTGTATAATGTACTGTGCAGTGTACACTATCAATCTTTATCTCACTATCTCTCTCCTCTTTTTATTCTCTCTCTATTTCGTCTCTCTGTCTCTGTGTGTAATTGACTGTATAGTGCACACTATCAATCTCTAACACTTTTCTCTCTCTCTCTGCATGTATATATTGTGTATAATGTACTGTGCAGTGTACACTATCGATCTTTATCTCACTATCTCTCTCCTCTCTCTCTCTCTCTCTCTGCACTTTGCCTTCTGCTCATGCTATTGAGGGGCTCTTCTGGGAAAGGAGGATGCTGTGAAAAGGTCACAGGAGGTTTGAGTATCAAATTACTGTTAATGATAACGATAATAAAAAGAGAAATCTGCTCCAAATCTTATCTCTGAGCTTTTTTTCCCCCCTCCGTATGGAATGTGATTTATGTGCGCTTGGTCTTATGAATTGCTTTGCATGATTGTAAGGAGGTGTGTAATTCATTACAGTGCACAAACTGTTGTTCATTTGTTGTTCTATGCTAATAATGTGTATGGAGCTGTATGTCATTCATGTGTGTCTCCGAGGCTCTACTATGATGAAAGGCACAATAGTGAGCCATCTGGGTTGTACCGAGCATCACACGACAAAATGACATCTCAACATCTCAACCCCAAAGCTTTACACAAACATTTACATCCCCAACACTGCATTTCAAGTTACAACCACAGGAAATACTAATATTATTACACTGCCCTAAACTTGGCTTATGTCTTCGCTGGAACTGTAATTACACTACATTTAAATGCAAAACTGTCCATAAACTTGTTGTAAACACTTGCTCTCTCAGTCTTTCGTCAGATTCTTAATTAAACTATACTGATACAGATGTAAGATCATAATTTGAGCCAGTCTGCTACAGCTGGAAAAGAATCCTGCAGCAAGAGGAAATGTGAATTATTGTGTGAATTAGAATCCATTTTTCATAAAGGAAAATCAAGTCTGAAATTTAAAAGTGAAAATTATAACCTTCAGAAGCCTTTTTAAACCCCAAAATGAAAATGCAACTTTCTCCTGCAACGGGGTGTTTAAATTAAGATCCTACACCTGTTAAGCTGATTCCATTTGACCACAAAGCCATAATACATAAATCTGCAGTGACTTTCCCTCTCTCCCTACAGCACAGAGACTGAGAGGTTGGCTGTCCTTCCTTGGTGGCAGGGCAGAGTGGCATCTTGACATTACCATCCCCAGGCCCGCTGGCACAGCTGTCACCCACAGGATGGGAGACTGGCAGGGTCGATGGCCGCATGGCGCGCCTGTTGGCTGCCGCCCTCCGTCCCCCTCTGTCCCCTCCATCCCATCTCTCAGTGAAAGGGCAAGATGGCCTCCGTCAGTCTCTCAGTGCATTGATCAGAGGCCAGACCTCCATTAGCTAAAGGTCACCGGGTTCACTGTGCTCTGTGCCGTCCCTACAGCTCCCCATGACCATGGTGGTGGGAGGATGTTCGTTCCTTGCCCTACCTCCATTCCAACCGAGACTAGCATGCTAGCAGATACCCATAGACTTCCAGTCATTGTGCTAATGCTAGTTAGCGTTGGCTCGTCAAACTACCTCTAACTTCCTTCATACTAGACATAAAAATGGTATCCATAAGTTTATCTGACTCTGGGGAAGTAGATTAAGGGCCTCATTGCCAAAATTCTGAAGTATCCCTTCAAGTATCAAAAGTCAATGTAATTACTAAAATACACTTAAGTATCATAATTTCACATTCCTTATATTAAGCAAACCAGATGGCACCATTTTCTTGTTTTTTATATTTACCGATAGCCAAGGGCACACTCCAACACTCAGACTTCATTTACAAATGCAATATTTGTGTTTAGTGAGTCTGCCAGATCAGAGCCAGTAGGGATGACCAGGGATGTTCTCTTGATAAGTGTGTGAATTGGACCATTTTCCTGTCCTGCTCAGCATTCGAAATGTAACGAGTACTTTTGGGTGTCAGGAAATGTTGTATATGACTATAGTAGCTTGGAAATGGCAGTTTTTTTAATGTAATATCTACATAGACATACAGAGGCCAATTATCAGCAACCGTCACTCCCTAGAAGGCCAGCATCCTGGAGTCGCCTCTTCACTGTTGACATTGAGACTGGTGTTTTGCAGGTACTATTTAATGAACCTGCCAGTTGAGGACTTGTGAGGCGTCTGTTTCTCAAACTAGACGCTCTAATGTACTTGTCCTCTTGCTCAGTTGTGCACCTGGGCCTCCCACTCCTCTTTCCATTCTGGTTAGAGACCGTTTGCACTGTTCTGTGAAGGGAGTAGTACACAGCGTTGTATGAAATCTTCAGTTTCTTGGCAATTTCTCGCATGAAAAACCTTCATTTCTCAGAACAAGAATAGACTGACAAGGTTCAGAAGAAAATACTTGGTTTCTGGCCATTTTGAGCCTGTAATCGAACCCACAAATACTGATGGTCCAGATACTCAATTAGTCTAAGGAAGGCCCGTTTTATTGCTTCTTTAATCAGAACAGCAGTTTTCAGCTGTGCTATCATAATTGCAAAAAGGGTTTTCTAATGATCAATTATCCTTTTAAAATTATAAACTTGGATTATCTAACACAATGTGCCATTGGAACACAGGAGAGATGGTTGCTGATAATGGGCCTCTGTACACCTATGTAGACGTTCCATTAACAATCTGCTGTTTCCAGCTACAATAGTCATTTACAATATTAACAATGTCTACACTGTATTTCTGATCAATTTGATGTTATTTTACTGGACAAAAAAAGGTGCTTTTCTTTAAAAAACAAGGACATTTCTAAGTGACCCCAAACTTTTTGAAAGGTAGAGTAAATAGTAAAGTACAGATACCCCCAAAAAAAGACGTAAGTAGTACTTTAAAGTATTTTTTACTTAAGTACTTTACACCACTGTTCATTTTCCCCTACTCTGTTTGATCACCCACAATATGCTACACCATTGTACCTCTTCCAGATATTATGACTGTGTCCACCTAAAATCAAAGACTCCTTCATTCTAATTCTCTCCCTCCAGTAGAATGGCACAATAAAGGAGGTGCCTCACCTACTACAGAAGATCACAGCAGCACAATTACATCAAATTGCCAGGCCAGACCCGTGGTTTCACATTGCGCTGATCATCGCTGAATCACAGTTGGCCTTATATGGTTCATCCAGCCTGTGAATGAATGGGGGATAATTGTGGTGCTAAATAGTGTGAAGGCTGAGGCTGCCACCGGGTGGGATCCATTTCCTGTGTTGTCAGGGGCACCAGTGATGGAGAGGGCTGTGCCTGCCTGCGTCTGTTGCACACACAGAAAGGCAGATGAACTTATTTGCATACACACACTCACAGTCACACAAGGACACAAACACGCTCACACAAACACACACACACACACACAGATATACACACTCCACAAACACACAGCTATACACACTCCACACACACAGAGATATACACACTCCATACACACACACACACACACACACACACACACACACACACACACACACACACACACACACACACACACACACACACACACATATATATACACACTCCACACACAGATATACACACACACACAGATGTACACACTCCACACACACACTGATATACACACTCCACACACACACACATACACACACACAGATATACACACACACACAGATGTACACACTCCACACACACACTGATATACACACTCCACACACACACACATACACACACACAGATGTACACACTCCACACACACAGAGATATACACACTCCACACACACAGATGATGATTGTCTCTTGCTTCTGTCAGGTTGTGTTTTTTTCCCTCCAGCCATGGAGACCTCATCCTGGGAAATTGAGCAATTTCTGATTGAAAACAGTGCCGGTAATTAGAGCACTCACTATTTGTAACCACTTGGCATTACATTAGTATGCAAAGCTGGCAGTCAGCTAATCTGGGGGAAAACGTTTGTTTCCTTAATTGCCCTCTTAGGACAAAAGTGAGGGGGGGGGGGGGGGGGGGGGGGTGTAGAGTAAAATTTGAACATTTGAACGTGCTCCTGCTAGAATGGAGCCTGGTGTGTTCAGGGGACGTGGCTCCTCCAACACGGTTTTTAACTTTACTAATGGACAGACAACACATAGGCATACACACATGCACAGTAACACATACACTGGCACACACATGGGCATTCATACACAAGCACAGACACACACATGGTCATACACACTTGGGTACAAATGCATATAAATGATTAACAGTGATTTGGCATATGAACTACACAACGTGACAACGGACAATGAAATAATCTTCCTATTTTATTCTGTGTAAGAGGGCATATCAATCCACCTGGTCTGTGCCAGGCCAATCGTTCCTCTCCATCCTACCTGCCTCCTCACCTTGGCTTCACTTACATTAGGACGACATTACCTCACACGGCCGAAGGGTTACCCTCTCTTCTCACCCTCATCATCTTCAGCAGCTTTTTTTCATTTGACCTATTCAGTGTTAGCTCTATCTAACAGGGTAGGAATATTCCCCTTCTCTACTGCACTATCTTTAATATGATATTATAGTCCCCTCCACCCTAATGACTTCATCCCTGCAGGCACCTTTGACATTTAATTGGCCCTATATTAATGTAACTAAATATGTATGTAATTACCATGTAAAAAGTTAGTGAGTACATGCAGTTATGCACCACTTGTCACTTTAAATGTGAAGTGTTTGCTTGTACCGATTTTGTAATGGTAAGTACTATGCCGAAGCCTACAATCACCTGTCTGGTGCAATGTAATTTACCATAGTTCCTCCGCTGTAGTTAGTCTGAAATGATGCCACTGTAACGTGTTGCTATCGCTGCCACCGTATCTTTCTGATGTCACACAAATCCTTCTCTACCAGATGTCCTATTCTAAGATGAGTCTCTACTTTGATCTCAATCGTAATTGTACAGCCTGCCCCCCCCCCCCCCCCCCGGTCATTGTCCAGCCTTGGGCTAGAGAGACTGTTACAGAGGGGATGGAGAGAGACAACTAAGAGGACACTCGTCTAAAAGTAGAAGGCTGGCTTACCTTTAGACAAGTGTCCTCTTACTTGTCTCTCTCCATTTTACACCATCCGCTCTGTAACAATCTCTCTAGCCCATTTGTTGACCTGAGAAGGATATGTATTGATTGAAATTCCATTCAAATTTTTTTGCCCAGTACCGCCACGCGTATGATGTGCATTTGACAACAAACATTTTGGCAATCTCTCTACCTTAATATGGATGGAGAATGATATGATTTCTCTGTGATTGCAGACCTGTAGGATCCACAGCCTGGCAAGCTCCATGGTCAGATGTTCTGTTGGCTCGTCCTACACACAAAGTAAAATACAGCCCAATTAAATCAGTCGGCAGCCTGGAAAAGACACAACAATGACAGCTTTGGTTTAGAATCATACACGAACGTCAGGTCATGCTTTCAGATGGAAATAATATTGAGGCTTATTCCTAAAACTGGATTCGTATGGCATATGTGGTGCATGTTTTCTGGGTTTTGTGGTGTAGGCTATTTACCTGTTTGGCAAAAAAAAAAGTAAAATATGGTAAATTAACATTGGCAGTGAGTTTTATGAATGAACCGTATATCATGATCATGTATCCATCCAGGATACATTCTTGATTAATACATATTCACTGCTCACTGCATCACAGCAGCAGGAAGCATGTGTCTTGTGAAACATACAGCAACTCAAATCTGACATGGTCCTTTATGAGCGGTTTCGTCATTGCAGCTGATTTGAAGAGATTGTTTTCAAGTGTATAGATGTTCAAGTTATGCCTGCATTCCTTAGTGAAAGTTAGGCCTGCATTCCTTAGTGAAAGTTAGGCCTGCATTCCTTAGTGAAAGTTAGGCCTGCATTCCTTAGTGAAAGTTAGGCCTGCATTCCTTAGTGAAAGTTATGCCTGCATTCCTTAGTGAAAGTTAGGCCTGCATTCCTTAGTGAAAGTTAGGCCTGCATTCCTTAGTGAAAGTTAGGCCTGCATTCCTTAGTCAAATGCCCGACAGGCACAGAGACAAAATAAATGAAATACTCAAAATACTTTGTAAAATATGCATCAACATAATTGAATAAAATCATTGAAAATGTTTTATGAATATTAACACTAGGTTCTGGTGGTCACTTTTATCAATGCATTCTGGTTTAGGATTACACCATAGATCAATAGGTCTTTACAATTTAGACTATAAGAAAGCACAAATTCAGTCAATAAGGAGGGGTAACACATTTCAGTCTACCAAGTTGGATTGACAAGTGAGAGACAGGTTCACAAAGAAGCACTTTTTCTAGTAATAGGCCTACGTGTTAACATTATACAGCCTACACATTATGAGGTCAAGATCTGATTCATTTTTCTTATTCATTAGCATTTCATTCCTACGTTAAACCGCATGATGATACATTACTGAGATAATAAAGTCAATTACGCCCATATAAATTATTTTTTTTTTGGAAAAACATTACTAATTCGTTCAGTTTAAAAAAACATGGACTATCTTCTCTACATATATGAACTTTTGCACACCTGAAGTCAAGTTTTCATAGGTCACAGGTGCGTAGAAGACGCAATAACTGCTGTGAAATGTGATTGACTCCCGTACGTCTGACGCAAAACAAACAACCAGTGAAACGTTTCTGTCACATTTCGTCAAGGCAAGACGTTCTGCTCTAAAACTATTCCATTATCTTATTGTTTTATATATTTTTAATTTCGTATCTTGCTACTGTGGACCGTGTTTACGCTTCGAGGACAATTTCGAACCACTATCCAAATTCAGACGATTTCCGTGCCTTTTGACTTGTAAAAAAATCATATTTTTATAAAACCTACATTTCTAACAGGTCGTTTTTATTTTGACTTGACAAAATTTGACATAGTATTTTGAAAAGGAGTGAATGAGAAAGAAACGTTTCCATTTTACTTATTTTATTTTTTACATCAATCGAGAGGTAAACAAAAGGAGCTGTTCAGTTAATTACTGTTTAAATCACTCAAAATCACTAATAACTTATACAATGCCGAACGCCCTATAATTACAATACAACATTCAACACATTTTTAAAAAAAATAAAGCATTCAAATAAACATGTTAGATTAATGTTATCAAGTGGTTATTTTGTTGTCATTATATCATCTTATATACGTTTTTTTTTAGCTGGCTTCAAATCCTCCATGTAAAATGATTAGAAATGAAGTAATGTCATTTATTAGGCATACTTCCACTAATTGTAATGTCTTATCTCAAATTAATTTCTCAGTGCCTTGCTGGCTTTCAATCATTTTCTGCCACACTCTTTCAGACCTCAATCATAGAAGTAATTGGGGACTGAATCTCAGTTGTGAAGCTACATTTATTATATAACCCATTGTAAAAAAAAAACACAACATGCAGGGTAATGTAAATTAGAGACATTTCAGGATATTAAACAGTCCAACACGTGAGACACACAATGAATCAATCATTATTTTCAAATGTTTTACATTTATAACAAGGCATGTACAATGTGTACATTGTATGTATGTGTACATTGTATGTATGTGTACATTGTATGTATGTGTACATTGTATGTGTACATGTATAGGCAAACACATATGATAAGGTATGTTCAGGGTCTAGGTCAGATGCAAGAAACTTTACAACTAAAAAGCTAACTTGACCTTTTGCACAATTTGAGAACACATTTCTAACACACACATCATTTAGCCAGTCCCTATAGCTTAATATATCAATTATTTTATGTATATACAGTGATGCCCTGAGACTTATTTTCGTGTTGTGTCTTTTCAGCAACAACAAAAAATGATACTCTTTAAAGGTAATTAAGGCACGCATATTTCAGAAATGTTCTGTAACAAAATCGAAAAACTTCTCGGCCTCTGAAATGTGTACCATTCACATTTAGTGAGCCATCAATCAAACAAATACATGTTTGTCGAGTATTAGCTTTAGGCTAAGGCATCAACAAAACTCGAATAAGTCTAAGAAGTCATTAGGCTTTATGCCTATAAAGTTAACATAGTTTAAAACGTTGACTATAGGTTAATATTCAATAAAAGTTAGTCCAACTGAAATAGGAGAAATAGGAAAACGCACGCAAAATCAGGGTCACCACGGAAACATTTATTCTCATAACCCTCTTTTTGATGAACGAATATTGAACTAATTTCGGAACAATTTGCCGTACTCATCTTTGGAATGCATGAGGTCCTAGTACTATTTATTATTCGATCCCCCTTCTATTTAATATAGACTTTGTTATCGCATTGTAGACTTATAACAATTGTTGAGCAGTTGCTGCATTGATCAATATAATTATACACATTGCTTCTATGGCTTACTCTAGCATAAATAGTATTCGTGCGAAGAATTAAATAATTGCTTTGTAATTGAAATGATAGAAAATAAGGTAAGGCCATTTCAGGGCACAAACCCGGAAATTACCTTAATATAAAGTAATTTCAATTTCGGGGTGGCAACCAAAATGTATGTATCCTAAATGTATCCTACTCTCACCGATGCTTCAAAGGTGAAGTCAGAAGTCACATTTTATCCTTCACTTCCCAATCCAGCCTTTTCCAGACACCGAAAACAACTCATATTCAACAATATCAGGTACCTTTTGACGACCTATTTCCGGTAAAAAAAATATTCGTGGTGATATGGATGTAACGCTTCCTTAACTTTGTCAGTTAAGGCCAAATGGCTTTGGGGGAGGTTTGAATCAGTTCCTGTGTGTACATTGAGGTCCAGTGTTCTTGCAACAAAAGGGGGCTAATCCACGTAATTTACACAATGCATAGCGCCGTGTTTACATGGGATAGAGGAGGGCCTCATCTTTTTCTGCCGGACATAAATGCTGAAGTGGTGCATCGCCTTCCAGTGAAAAGGGGCCTTCTCGGGGCGATATGTGGAGAACACTTCAGGAGCCTTGAATAAATCCCATTGTAACTTTCTTTTGGTTTGGCTAAAGTGTCCTAAAGAGAGCTTCATGGGACATGTCCGCCAAATACACCTGTGAATGTAGTCAGCAGGTTAGGCAAGGCTAGGCTATCGCCTATTCAATGGTGTCTATTAATAATTTCACAATCAGATAATCACACAGTTCTGCAATTTCGAGATTAACAGACACAATATTTCGTAAGATATGTAAATATAGCCTAATGTTACTTTGTGCGACACAACGAGTTATAGAGAAGACATGTTTTGGATATTTTAATCGTGTGGAGTGCGCTAACTATTTTGACTCATCACATACCAGCCCAGCCCAGCACATACGCTGCTGCTACTGTTTATTATCTATCCTGTTGCTTAGTCACTTTATTCCTACCTCTATGTATGTATCTAACTAAATTACCTCGTACCCCTGCACATCGACTCGGGACTTGCCCTATGTATATAATATAGCCACGTTATCATCACTCATTGTGTATTTATTCCTAGTGTTTTATTTTATTATTTCTCTATTTTTCTCTCTTCATTGTTGGGAAGGGCCAATAGGTAAGCATTTCACTGTTAGTCTACACCTGTTGTTTATGAAGCATGTGACAAATACCATTTTATATCAGTCTCTATGATTTCCGAAGTGTGTGAAAACTTTTGGCTACTGTGAATTAGCAGCATATCCCAATTTGTCACTGAAAACGTTAGTTGGATAAATTGTCATAGGCCGTCAAAATAATTTAAATCACACAAACTCAACGATCTGAAGTATTACAGGTTTTGTTGACAAGTTACTTTCAGTAGGGGTTTAGCTTATAGGCCTAGATTATTTTATCAGTCCGGACCATGCATTAGTGGAAGGTTATAATTATTACTTCGATCTGGAGTTTGGTAAGTCAAACCATAACCTGAATGCGCACTCTCACAATGTTTTCTTAATTCACTGTTTACTTCTCTTGAATAGAGATATCCGTTTTAGAAATCGTTAGGCTATATGAAATTAGGCTTCCGATTTTTTTTGGTTATGGGTCGGCTATATTATTGCCAATCTAAGAAATAAAATAAGAAAGACAAATAAATAATCAAAGTTAGTACTAAATAGGCAATTATAATACATGTTAAATTGCATGGAAAACTATCTGTCATACGAGGGAAATGGTCTACATTATCTAACAGGACAGACAGTATGTCTTCTAATATCTCTAAATGTGGCATTATTTTATTACCTACAATCTGTGTTCAACAGGTGTAAAAGGCACAATATCCGCTCCAAATGCATAACTTTTATGACACCTGCCACACATCAATGTATGATAAGATTGATAATCTAAATCTAAACACAATTTGAAGACATTGTTGTTTTACGTTTGGCGTATTGTCATAGTCTCTAAACTAATGCATGTACTTTATTCACCTCAAATGTATATATATATTTTTTTACATAGGCCACTGATGACAGACATTATAGGCTGTATTATAACATGGCCTACAAAGTAACGAAACAGTGACCTTTAACTTCTCTGTTCCTTGACCAGTGTAAATATAGCTGCATATAACCGCCATGTGAGGTAATTGAAGCAATGCTGATGGCCTGGTGCATGGCTCTGTCTATCGGCATATCTTTTTTATTTATTTTTTTATTTATTTTTTATCTAAGTTTAGCCTATAACCTACATAGGCTACACACGTACTATTATATCAGTCAATTGTTGTATAATCGCTAATTTGGGTTACAAAAGTAAACCGTCTTCCTGTCACAAAATATTAAAGCATTCTTCAAATAGATGAATTGCTAAATTCATATAACATAACTACATCTATCTCACCCCCTCTAAAAAGCAACAACATAATTGTAATTTAGCCTAAATTAAAACGTGATATTGTGATATACCAGCACAAATAGGCTAATGTTTAAACCGAAGTTGCAAGAAATATGGTATGAAATGGTGGAGGACTGACATTGTACGGAATATTTAATATATAACGATGTAACACCAACACCAAGGCAAAACCCCGTCCCTTTTAAATTTGAAAGCATAGCCGACTATTTTTTGTTTGTTTTACCCTCAATCACATATGGACAAAAAGTGGTCCCAAGCCCTTATTTAGCCAAGAATCATTAGTTTAATTATTTACATTAATAAGATAAATTCCCTAGTTATTTGACTGACAGCCATTTTTAAATACTCTTCACCCCAATTTCAGATGTCTGTCTTTGGGGTTCCCATAATTCGGTTTTTCATGAGGGGCGGATAATTATTTTGGCACTGTCAGGTAAATTCCTGCGGTAAATTGAAATATTCTTCTTTAATCCCCGCTAATGCCAATTCTCATTGTGCGAAGGTATGAAGGGCAGACGTCACGTGGTGCTCAGGTTGCATCTCAGGTGAGCCTTGCGTTGCAGGGGGGCGCGAGGGATTTGTCGTGACTTTACAGGCATATAACATGATTACCAGATATTTATTAATCAAGCCTTTTCTTCCTAAAATTGTAAATCCAGTTAAGATGCACGTTATCTAATGAGTGATGAGTGAATAGCAACTTGTGACGGTATATCAAATAGGCCAACTAGCCCATATTCCTACCATTTCAATTAATGAATAAATAATCAGTATTATGGAATTAGGTTTTCTTTGCAAGGATGCTCTAATTTCGTCCTTGTGACAGGGGAACGGATAAGCTTACATGACTAGCATTGGGAATACCATGGCATCTTTGTTATTTAGAGTTTGATATTTTATGTTTTATCAGAATGTGACACTTTTGGGGCATAACAGTGAATTCATACCTGATTAGTGATTACAACATTAAAGGTCCAGTCCAGTGAAAATGACGTGTTTTCTGTGATTTGTATCATATTGTACAACAGCTGATGAAACTAACACTCTAAAAGTGTGAAACATTATAGTCAGTGTTATTTCCGAATCAGCAGGTTTGCATGGGAGTTTCAGCGAGCCATGGTGACATCACCAAATCAAGTCAAATCAAATCAAAATGTTATTGGTCAAATACACCATGTGGTAAATTGGTTAATATACCAATAACAAATAGTTCTAAACCTCTAACAGCTCATTTTCAGTTTTTCCCTCCCCACTCAGACCACTCCCAGACAATCCTAGCAAAATTATTGCTTGAGAAAAAGTTTTTTGCTAAAAATCAATTTTGCCCATTTTAATGTAACTATCACAGTAAGGTACTTAATTGTTACCCAGAAACAAGGGCGCAACCTTCACAGGGGACAAGGGATAGGAAATTGCATTTTTGTCCCTCCAGTTTTATAATTGGAATGTGATACAAAATGAGGCAACAGTTTTCTTTTGGACCAGGCGGACGCCTATGAGCGGTCGGGTAGGCTGTTTAGAGTGTTTATCCAACCGGAAACATTTTTTAAATAAAAAATACATTATGTCCCCCCCACTTCTAAAACCAAAGTTGCGCCCCTGCCCAGAAATGATTTGACATTGATATAAAAATGGCTGCACTAGACCTGTAACTGTATGACATAGATTTTAGAGATGCTTGGAAAAATAATAATGTTACTGTAGAATCTGTCTCCCAACATAATTTGTTGTCTGATTTTGGAAGTGGTGGATGTTGCCACATCACAAGAAGTTGGTAATGGCTGGAGCGGAATAGGTGGGATGGTATCGAACACATGGTTTCCATGTGTTGGATACCATTCCATATGTCCATTCCGGACATTATTATGAGCCGTCCTCCCCTCAGCAGCCTCCTGTGTGCCACTTAGCATTGTAAACAGTGACGGTGAGATAATAGTCTAATGTTAAATACAGCAGTTTTTCTTAGTTGCAGAAAATATTAACAAAAGTTAGTGACTTCTGTGTGTTTGTGTGTGAGTGTATGCTTGGCACCCCCTGAATTTACTTTCTGAGCATCCTTCATTTGTAGTCAGTAGGAAATGAAAGAGTCAATCTCTGCTCTGGCAGTTCTTGTGTCACTCTTTTCAGGATAGGCTGGGAGAGAACAGTTGACGCAGATAGCATGCTCAAACCAGGTCTCTGGAGACCCTGACATCAAAGCGGACCAAACCTCACATTGAGAGCACTTTAAGCTAGGCACGACTGTGACAACAGAACAACCCAATATGTGAATGTCACTTTTGTCAAACCTAACCGAACACTGACAGAAAGACTATAGAACCATTTTATGGCAGAAGGTTGAGGAACAGAAACACAGAGAGCTGTACTCACAGTCCTACTTCCTGTTGGGACCTCAGAGATTGATTAGGTTGCTAGGGGAGATGGGTGACTGACACATTTAGTCGAAATCGTGTTGATGAGAGTGGCTAGTGTCGCGCAAAACAGTGTTTAGAGTTTGTTTCTACTCCTCAAGCGACCACATTGACAAGGCATAGTCTGAAAGTGTAACATCTTCTACAGACCCGTCAACTGACAAGGACACAGCTTGAGCTTGAAACTGATCAATTCCCAAGCCAACGACAAGACTTTCCTCTGATAGCAGCGCTTTATTTTGTAAAAACTCCTGTCTAGTTTGTCTAAGTTGTCATGTTTTTTTTGCATAGCAAGTCCCATCTCCCTCCTGAGTCCTGGTAGGTAGTGTGGAGAAACTAAACCTCTGATAAAACATCGGGTTTTTAGCTAATCTTGGGTTTAAACTCTGAAGTTAAAGTTTTGACCTTTCCAGATCTCCAGTTGGGGGTAGTCAAGGAAGTAGCTTTATACTCAAGCCTTGTTTCTCTTGTCCTAAGTAGTATGCCGATTCAACAGGTCTAATACTTGAGCTTATCTTCGGACACTATTTCCAAGGCGATATCTGATACCCAAAGCACTTTCCTCTTCAAAGTAGTCTCCTGTTGTGCTTTGTGACCACAATAGTGTCAATCTCGTATGTTCAAAGCCCCATCCCTGTGTCAGCTTTGAGTTGCTGTCTATACATCTCTCTTGGAAATACATTTGAGACTTTGACGGCTGGCTTTAAAACACTAGTGAAATTATAAGACATTTGAAAAACATATATATTGATACAGATTCCAGTTGCGTACGCATCAAAACTAATGTTAAGATTCAAATTTAGAGTAAAGCAGTAAAAACACAACTCAAATGTCAAAATCATTTTTAGATGTTTCTTTAGTGTAGGGGTATTGATTGAAATGCATTTGAAATATGAATAATGTAAAGCTTTACACCAGAGCTCTCTAGGGCCACAGTAGCCTAGCCTACAGCTGCACTACAATCTCTGCATCAGAGGAAATATCCATTGAAATGCAACTGTTTTATTGAGCAAAGTGATGGATATGCCATCAGATGTTAGGCAATTTTTGTGATCAAGATATTTATTGATTTGCATCAATATCATTATGTGGTTCATCTTGTTAAAGACACAACTGATTAATATGAAGTATACGGCTATTGGGTTTCTGGATAAATGAAAAGCCCCGCAAATTTCTATCAGACAGATCTGACCTAGACAGAAGCAAGCGGAAAAGCTGCAGATCAACGAATGCCATGTGATTGGGAACGTTCGACTGACAATGATCAGATGAAAAGAGCGGCGATCTCAATAAACTTGTCATTCAGCCTTTCAAGGTTCAATCATATCTGAGGTGTTTTGCATAACTATGAGCCCCACGTTTCCTAATCCTCAAAGGATCTCGGTGCTACTTGGCTTTGCACTGTAGTCATTCAAGGTCGCAACCCGGCAGGAAATATGGGCTGCCATAGCAACACAAAGATGGCTTCTGAAGGCTTAGCATAATTCTTCCCTAATAGAAAAATAACAGCGCCAAATCCCGTCCTTAGTGAACTGGCTTATTCGATGGAGGCAGACTCCCACCTGTGAAGCACATAGTCACCACACCAATGTGCAAAGACCACTAGGAGCTGAAAAAAGGTCCGTCTTTGAAAAGGGGAGTGGGGATTGGGGGCCTCGGACCAAGCCACATTTTTTCTCTTCGCTGCAGCTGAAAACAACCCACAGTATGCCTCTGACTAGCTTGAGATTTTTGGGGGCTGAAAATATAAGCTGCCAAATGAATCGTAGTCTCTAAATAATACTTATCTTTGAAGAGTTTATACCTCTATTTCTCTCTCTCTCTCTCTCTCTCTCTCTCTCTCTCTCTCTCTCTCTCTCTCTCTCTCTTTCTCTTTCTGTGAAAACTATTGGAGAAAGAAGTCTGCTCACATTGGCAGCAAATCTTGAGGTGTTTTATTTTAGTTTTGAGAATGATTGTAGCCCACATCACATTAAACTATTTTAAAAGATGAAAATAAATGAGAAATATTTAAAAACTTTTTTCACAAATGTGTTTTATCCCAAGAGTGTTTCAGTTGCATTCTTGAGGAGGAGGACATACATGGACTACCACGAGTCCCCATAGATTCTCATGTCTTCAATCAGAATTACAGTGAGCTCATTAAACACACTCAAACAAACAGAATAAGCAGGAAACCAACCGTCCAGAGCAAGGAATGTACCTTTGCACTCCAGTTTGAGTGAAAGGGAGCTGCAGTGTGCTTAAGGGATGTTTTTGTATTCTTGTGCACCTATGTCACGGTGTGTCTGTGTGTGTGTGTGTGTGTGTGTGTGTTTCAGAGAATCTGTTTAGACTGTGTATGTTGGCAGGGAGGAAAGGAAGGGTGCACCTTGGAATAGACTTAGCCAGGTTAGGCACTCGCATGATCTCTATCTGCCTTGTAACCCTCTCCCTCCCTTTCTGACTGTGTCAGCGGTGATCACAAAATATCTGCACCCGTCTCTCTCCCCTCCCCCCAACCCTCTTTGTTGCCAGATACCAAGGAGATGGATTCTTGTCAGTGTGTGAATCGCATCAAGATGATGGGAGCTGGCGAGAGCATAAATTACCGCCACACTTGAGAGTGCGAGACATGTAAGTATCAGCCACCACAGCAGTGAAATGTACTCTGCTTATAGAATCACTCATGAGTACGAGAGATCCAGCAATATTGTAGCCACAGTGATCGAGTCAAAAAATCTAAGTCTTTATGAAATCATTACTGTCAAGGCTGGGGTATGAGAATCAAATCCTAGCAGCCAAACATGGTTTTCAAAGAAGGGTCTTATGGTATGGTGCTGTTTTGTTTCTGTCTCATACAGATGCTAACAGATAAGGGATGTAGTAGTTGGATATGTATCTCACTCTGCTCGTGCTTGGCAACATAAGTCAGCCACTTCTAGCCTCAGTAGATATGTTTTTTTCAGTGGGCTCCCCAGTTGGATCCCCTCTTCTCACTGTCTGTCTGGGGTATTTACACTACTAACTCCCTGTCTCTGTCTGTCTGTCTGTCTGTCTGTCTGTCTGTCTGTCTCTCTGTCTGCCTGCCTGCCTGCCTGCCTGCCTGCCTGCCTGTCTGTCTGTCTGTCTGTCTGTCTGTCTGTCTGTCTGTCTGTCTGTCTGTCTGTCTGTCTGTCTGTCTGTCCATCCGTCTGTGGCGTATGCCTGCTACTTGTCTTATTAGGGGGTGTTTAAAGGATATTTCAGCCTGCCTGAATAAGGAGCACCACCTCATTCCCCGGCTATGGGTAATCTTCTTTCATTGTGAGGGATGCTTTTCTATTCGGCGGTGCTGTGTTCAATAGCATCTCAGGTAGTCATAGTGACACCACAGCACTGAATGGAGAATCAGAGGAAGATAATCATTATATTATAGTGCGCTTTCAGCCTCCTCCCAGGAAATAGTCGGGAATGCTTTTGGGCTTGCTAGCTGTTGCCTAATGCTTATATCAATAGCGAAATCACTGAGTGCTCAAATCAGTTCAAAGAGTAATATCTTCATTGCAGCCAAAGAGAGTTATCTCATATTTTTCTACTCTTATCTTAACATCAGTATTCCTGGTTGCGATTAACCTTAAGGGTGGCTTATTAGTACTTAAGGGGAGTTTTTGTTATGCAAATGAGCATGCAGCCTTCTTTGCTTTTTTATCGACACATCTTTCAGCTGTTGGGCACATATGCAAAATTCATACATTTATAATTCTTATTTTTTTAAGTCCTACTTTTGTCCTTTGTGTCGTGGATTCTTTGTGCATCATAGGCATAGATTACCGTTAAAAACTATTACATGCTATTTTCTGTGCTACCAGAGTCTCCACCTTTGTTGTCGTTTCCCATAGAGCCCTCTTTATGAACCCCTCTCTGCATTCTTGACATTCACCCCTTATTGTGGGATGATTTGGCTTTGTGTCTTCACGTTGAATGGGCGATGACAGTCATAATGGTCATGGAGTCCTCCTGACCTGTACAGTACAGTCTGAGCAGCAGAGGAGACACTGGTGTAATTAAATCAGCACTGTATGCACAATTGACCAACGATAGGCCATACTCCCCCGCTGTTCCCTGAAGTGAATCCCACTGAATCTCTCTTAAAGCCTCCTGTTTCAGAGTAGTACACCGGGTAACTTTCCACATCAAAGCACTGCACTGCACCCCTTCTCAAGGACTCACGTCTCCGGGAAAGAATGGCCTCGGCTGAGATACGGACACCGCTGGTCTAATTTGCCTCGCCTGCACCCCCTTCCCCGGTTTGGGCCCTATCCGAGGCTGAAGCGGCTATCTGACGAGATCACACAGAGAGGTGCGGGAACTTAAAGGCGAGGAGTTACTGCGCATCCTACCAGGAGCTTCCAAAGGGTTCTATTAAAACGGGTTCAATATGCCGGTCACAGCTTTCAAAGTGCTGCACACCCTCTAGCCCCAGCAAACTCAAAGGGCATCGGTGCACGCTCAGTAAGGGGAATCTGGCCCCCATTAATTTAATGAGTCCAGGGCATTCGTATGCCAAAGCCAACTGTGAAGTCTCTCTTTTTTCATCTCTGGTGGAGTTTTTAAGGAGCAATCCGCCAACTTGGGAGTAAAAAAGGAGAGCAGGGAGAGAGAGAGAGAGGTGTGTGCTTCTAATCTGAGATCAGTTTCCAGCTGTCAGTCCTCAGAGTGCAATTTCCAACAGTTAGGATCTCTTTGCCCGAGCCCGAAAACACAGACGAGCAACGCAGAGTGGAACGTTTACTGTCATCAGGAGAAAGCTCTCCCTGCTTTTTGCCTATTATTCAGATCCTTTTGTTTCTACAGAGTGATAAAAGAGCAACTACAACGATATAATGGGAAAATGGTGGTTAATTGGATACATATTTGCATAACTTTACACTGGCTCGGGCTGGAAACGCTCTCTGGTCACTGAGCTAGAGATGTGAGCGTCCTCCATTTTGTTTCTCACAAACCAAAACAAAGCGGGACTATGTTAGGAAGCGACTCCTCTCAGCAACACTGTTTAGCTCAGCATTCCTCTCAATGTCAGAGCAACACCTAGGTGAGAGGGGGTTAGACAGTCCTGCATGGCGGGTAGGTTGACGTGCGTCTGACAGTCACCTGTAAGAGATTAGGGAGACAGTGGAGTGGTGGAGTGTGCCGGGGTCCTTCAACCAGGAAGCAGCAGCTGCTGGAGCTAATTAAAGGCAAAGTAACACAGCCCTGCTCAGACCCACTTCAAACACTTCTCTACATGCCAGCCTGGAGTCCCATCTCTGGGGTGTCGGGCCGTCAGGGGTCCTCCGTGACCTGCTGCAGGCGCATGCTGGGCCCCGGGTCTGACCTGAGGACCGGGGGGTGAGCCTGAGAGGATGAGGGGCACTGTGGGGTGCACCTGGGCCTGACTTACCTGGGACTGGATGTCTGCATGCTGGAGTGTGGCATGTGGCTGTATGGGCGTCGGTAAGGGGACATTGACCTGCACAGCAAAGAGAGAGAGGGGGCATAGGTGAAAGGTCGGGAGCAGAGGGGAGGCACATTGATTAAACATTATCAGAGGGACAAATGCGCTGGAACAGAGGCAGAAACAGATGCCGTTTAGATATTCTTAAGAAACTTAAGCCTGACCTAAACATGTTGTCTTTGTAAGGATTTTGCTTAATGTAAACATTGCCTTAATTAACAAGATGCAGACTGACTTAATAAGATACAGATACAATCTACAATGACAACATACAGCCTTTATCGGCTGACACTAGATCATTTTGAAAGGATGCCGTTTGCCCAAATCAAAGATGGCAGTACAGTATTCCTATCCTTCCAGTCAGAACTACTGACGAATGCTGGGAAGCAAGTAAGGTATGAACACAGAAATGTGCTGCTCTGCCAGAACTCCAAACCCATTGAGGCAAAGTATAATACTTCAAGACACGCAACTCAATATGGAAGTAGGAATCTTTGAATCTCTCTTCCGTTTCCTTTGAATCTGCCTATCAATCACTCAATGCTTTTGAGGGAAACGTAATGGAATCAAAGCTGTTGCGGCAATCATCCATCATCCACCACACGTTATGTTGCACTGAAAATATGAATCAAAGTCAGTGGGATAAGTCAGAACTGTCGTAAAGCAAAGAGAATAATTCTGACACCTCACACAACCTCCCACCACAACTCTTTAGAGATGTCAAAAATCAAGTTGTTCTTTTAACCCAGATTCTGTCTTTTCTTGCAGCACACATTCGTTCTTTGTAGTTTTCTCTTGCCACACATATGCATTATGAGCTTTAAGAATCATGGTGTTACACTGTTGTTACACTCTTATGCCACAGCGTTGTTGACTAGGCCTACTCGTTTCTGATTGGCTTGAAGGGCATTCTTTATTTCTCTAATGAACGGTAATAACCAACGGTGTTGTCAAACATTCTTACATGTTCTATGTTTGAGCTGCCTTTGAAAGCAAACATCTAATTGAAAACATTATTGACGTTGTTGAATTCAATTTTCATAATAGCAAGCCAATATTTAGGAAGACGGATGATTTGGTTAGCTAAGCTAGCAAGACTGTTTGTTTGGTTACCAAGGCAACCACTGTAGCTGTACTCTGGTTCTATATTCACAGTAATAGTAAGGAATTCCCCTTGACCAAACCCACAAATTGGTGAAAACAATAAAAAAACTCTTTTTTATTGACCCCCATTGTAAAAGAGCCAATTTCATCATTGATTTTTAGTTATATAGAAATAACAAAACATGCCAAAAATCTGCTGTGTTGTTCAATGTACAGTACCAATCAAAAGTTTGGACACACCTACTCATTCAAGGGGTTTTCTTTATTCTCTCTATTTTCTACATTGTAAAATAATAGTGAAGACATCAAAACTATGAAATAACATACATGGAATCATGTAGTAACCAAAAAAGTGTTGAACAAATCAAAATAGATTTTATGTTTGAGATTATTCAAAGTAGCCATCCTTTGTCTTGATGACTTTGCACACTCTTGGCATTCTATCAACCACCTTCATGAGGAATGCTTTTCCAACAGTCTTGAAGGAGTTCCCACATATGCTGAGCACTTGTTGGCTGCTTCACTCTGCGGTCCAACTCATCCCAAACCATCTCAGTTGGGCTGAGGTCGGGTGATTGTGGAGGTCAGGTCATCTCATGCAGCACTCCATCACTCTCCTTCTTGGTCAGGCCCTTACACAGCCTGGATGTGTGTTTTGGGTCATTGTCCTGTTGAAAAATAAACGATAGTCTCACTAAGCGCAAACCAGATGGAATGGCATAACGCTGCAGGATGCTGTGGTAGCCATGCTGGTTAAGTGTGCCTTGAATTCAAAATAAATCACAGACAGTGTCCCCAGCAAAGCACCCCCACACCATACCACCTCCTCCTCCGTGCTTCACGTTGGGAACCACACATGTGGAGATAATCCGTTCACCTACTCTGCGTCTCACTAAGATACAGCGTTTGGAACCAAAAATCTCACATTTGGACTCATCAGACCAAAGGACAGATTTCCACCGGTCTAATGTCCATTGCTCGTGTTTCTTGGCCCAAACAATTTTCTTCTTCTTATGGGTGTTCTTTAGTAGTGATTTCTTTGCAATTAGACCATAAAGGATTGATTCATGCAGTCTCCTCTGAATAGTTGATGTTGAGATGTGTCTGTTACTTGAACTCCGTGAAGCATTTATTTGGGCTACAATCTGAGGTGCAGGTAACTCTAATGAATTTATCTTTTGCAGCAGAGGTAACTCTGGGTCTTCCTTTCCTGTGGCGGTCCCAATGAGAGCCAGTTTCATTCAAAGTTCTTGAAATTTTCCGGATTGACTGACCTTCGTGTCTTAGAGTAATGATGGACTGTCGTTTCTCTTTGCTTATTTGAGCTGTTCTTGCCATAATGTGGACTTGGTATTTTACCAAATAGAGCTATCTTCTGTATACCACCCTTGTCACAACACAACTGATTTGCTCAAACGCATTAAGAAGGAAATACATTTCACAAATGAACTTTTAAGAAGGCACACCTGTTAATTGAAATGCATTCCAGGTGACTACCTCATGAAGCTTGTTGACAGAATGCCAAGATTGTGTATAGTAGGCTACACGTAGCTATGTGTGGAAAACATTTAATCACAGGCAAGATATTTAACTTGTTTAGTATAGTCTGTTTGCAACTTCACTCACTATATAGTCTGTTTGTTTGTGTTGTTGGTCTTGGCTAGCTAAATGTTCAGGTCGGTAGCTAGCTAGCACTCAATCACGTGGCTGCTAGCACCGTCATGAAAAGGGGCATCCATACAATAATACAGGGAATCCTTACAATATTACATTTTTCTAAGTCTTGAGAAAGCTCAGGAGTTGAAAATGTATCTTTAGACATGTTGTACTTAAATTTAGTTTTGTAATTGACTAAAACAAGCAGACAACAAGAAAATTGCTGTGAGGTGGGGTAACCTAGGTAACCACAGATTGTTTTCCCCACAGGCGGGTAAAGTTCCATCTAATACCGACTGGGACTATCTAATGAACTTGATAGCTACTTCATTGGATGTTTAGCACAGTTCTACTGGCAAATTAACACATTTCTAGCAGCAAATGTGTTAAATTATAGGTGTGGTATAAGTGGGATAATCAACTCGGGGCTCCATGCGTTTTTGGAAAAGAATATAACTCTGCAGAAGGTCAGTGACACACACCTTAAACGTTGTGCATTATTTCCAGAGAACGCATAACTCCTCGTTGATTATCCCTTACTTAATACAAGCCTATTGCATCATTACCATATTTTTGAATAATAGTGACTTGATTCTGTTTTTATCAGATGTTATAGATGAGAACCATTACAACAAACCAAAACTCTCAAATATATTCTGTCCCTTGACGTAAATAAATCTTTCTGATAAGCGATAAAAATGTATATTTCCCTCAGATTTACAATACTTTCCTTGTCAATGCTATATTTTACATAGACATTTCCACATGGCCTCAATTTTGTGTGGCGAAAGAAGGTGAATCGACTGCACGATAGAGGTAAAGGGCGAAATAACATAGCTGGCAATCTCCGCCATCGATTCGTAACAGAAAACTAGGCTAGGAGGAGCGTGACAGAATGGCGTGGGCGGCATATCTCAGCAGTGTCTGTGAAGTGGACTGCTCTGGGCCCTTTACCGAGGCACTGTGACACCCAGGGCTACCCCTGCTGCGTCCTACCGGCAGGTGTCTGCAGCATGGAGACATGGTGTCTCTCCCTGGGGAGCCCCATACACCACACCACAGCCGCACGTGGGCCACCTGAAACAGGCATCCGCCTCCACCAGCCACACGGCAACCAAACCAGAACCCCACAGGCAGACACGCAGGCAAGCAGGCATGACTTTCTGTCTATCTATCCGCATGTCAGTCAGATCCAAGAATGGCATTCACCAAGCTGCCTCCATCTTGGGAGGCGATCACACAACATAGCTTATACAGGTGCACACAGTCAGTGTTCCTTTTCATCACTGTGCCAACAGAGTAGAAAAAAAGTGTTCCTTTTTTATGTTGCACAATTACAGCGAGCATAATTCAAGTCAGCTTATGTGGTGTGGTGGATATTCTTGTGGGCCTGCCGAGTGCTAGAAGGCCTGAACCAGACGGTAGAAAGCCCCTTGACTGGATTTCAGGCCCTAATAGTATTCTGTCACTCTGGGCAGCCAGGTTTTTCCTGTTGTGTAAAATAGAGCGAAGGCAACTTTCCACTTCACGTCTTTATGGCTTCATGCTCCGAGCGGCTGGCTTTGTGGAATCGTGTGCTGTGCTCTTTCAGCGGGCCGTCGTGTGGTCTCAATCTCTTTACACGATTCACTGCCAGCCTCCTCTCCTTTCTACCAGGCCTCCCAAAACTGTGTAATCAGCAGATGTCTTTATAGAGGAGCCCACTGCCGTGTGCTGCACACCCTGCCTGCTTTGCCAATTTCATTTTGGTGATTTCTTTCCCCTTTCTCTCACATGATTATTCTTTCAGGCCCAGCAGCAATGTCGATTTGGTTCTTAATGTTCCCTGAAGTCACGAAGTACTGCTTCCCTCAGCACCGTCGAGCCACAGAGCCAAAGGATATAGCTAGTCCTGAGTGAGCCTAGGTCATCACAATGCTATCAGCCACTACTGCCTCAATGTAATACCCCATTCAACAGCGCTCTTTGACCTTGATAAGACAAAGCATTAACGATGGAGTTGTATTTTCATTGGTCATGCTCACGGTATCTCAGTTCATAATCTCTGACGTCACAGCTATATGGATGGAGATGTTATCTGGTGTTACCAGTGGAAGGACAACACAGATCATTTCTTATTTGGTAATTGTGACTGTTTTACTAAAACAAGGACACTGTGTTGTCTAAAACACATCAAATGCAATTCTGAAATTTAAGGATAAAAATCTACATCCAATGTTTTTCTAAATGGTTGATTAATGGGCACAGACCTATTTAGAAATATAGAGTTATGTTCGATTGATCTTCATTATGTTCTGCCCAAATAATTTGATGACACCAAATTCGAATTGGCTCGTCATTCAAGACAAAATTGCAATAACAGCGGCTTTATCAGAAATGTAGAAAATGTAACTGCGGGAACACCACATTTGCAGTGTTTATTACACAGTGAAATCATGTTGTTTTGCTTTTAATTTATACATTAACACTATGCAAATCATATACTCTGCTCATGTAAATGGTAATGGTCTCCTCTTGTTTTGGTTGTGGTTACCATGTGGTTTTGGTTACCATTCGGTTTGACCTTGGTTCTGTATAGGAGACCAGTACAGTACGTAAGACAGCATCTCCGTGAGGTCTGGCTTTGACCACAGGAGACCGTACACAGCCGGGTACCACCTGGGCACCATCAGGGCACCACCTGGGCACCATCAGGGCATCAACATGGCATGTGTTCTGTCTGCCACCATCATCTGTATAACTGGGTGAAAGTGGGAAAGTCACAGGCCTGCTAGTGTTGGGTAGTATGAAATGAGCTGTCAAATTACCAATATTCCCAGTCTGTTTGGTAAACTGGGCCATAAGATGTAATGGAGAGGGATGTCTCAACAGGGATACAGTCAAATACATGTATTGTTCCAAATTAATATTTAGTTAGCAATCACTCCAGGAAAATATTTCCCCCCCAAAAATCCATTATAAATTGAAATACTGTCACTCACATGGTTATTCAGTGTCTAATTACGTTTTACAACCAATGATAATATTTCTGTCAATTGCACCCTAATACGGGCACCTGACCTGTTTGACAATCCTGTTAACGACAGCTTCACGAGATTGCTTTTTATTAATAGCATGATTTGATGTAATGACTGAAAGCAGGATGTGGCTGTGTTTGTGTGTGTGTGTGTTGGGTGGTTGTGTAAATGTGTTATTATATCTTCCTAGCCAGGGGGTTCACTGAAACCAAACAAGCATCAAAACCTTGTATGTTTCTGTCGTCAAACCCCTGGGCACCGCACACTCAGAGTTTCTAGCACAACTATAGAGAGCGGGAAAAAAACGTTGCTATTGAAATGACCTGAAACAGCAAACCACATTGTTCTCAGGAGACTCTCAGCACAGATACTTTCAAAAGAAACATGAAATACATCAATTCAATCAAACGGATTACAATGACGAAAGGGAAGCGGCCTAAACATTTGCATTGAAAACTGGATATGCGGTTGGTTACAGCATTCCAAACGAGAAGAAATAATACTGAAAAGAGATGTAACAACTCATTACAGGCGTGATTTAATGCTACCACAACACCTTGGTTAATACATGTTGCTTTGTGTTGTGCTGCACAAGCTAAATTGCTGACTGCTTCCTGGCTAGGCTACGTAGCTCCAAACGCAGCACAGACTTTCCTACAGTAGGCTATGACATTGGGATGGTGCGCCGAGGTCAAAGCGGCCCGTCTTCCCCTCTGTTGTTGCGCCTGCCTGTGGATAGGAGGGGTGCAGGGGGTATCTCTTTAATATCGATGCTCCAGGCTCCCAAAAGCTCATCCAATGTTAATGTTGCATTAACTTGCAGAGCCACTGAAACGTACTTCTAACCCTGCCCCCCTCATCAGCCATGTTTGTTTTTGCTCGCGTTGCGTTATCAAAAGGCTAACTGATTTACAGCGCCTCCTGCTGCTGCCCGGGAGGAAACTTTCCCGCCTGGAATTAGGAATTCAGCCCTCAGATTAAAAGGTAATCACAACAGTCTGTCGCAGCATGTTTCAAATTTGGATTATTTAGTGTTTTATTATTTAGCAAAATAGGCTGTGGTACGCTCTTCCCATGATATCTCAGAAATAATTCAATGTTCCGTCATTTTTGCCATGGCCAACTTTTGAAAGTACTTTAGAGATTGTTGGAGCAGGGAGGGGTCAGTGCCTTGTTTGCGGCCAAATTTGTTTTTGCATTTTCTGCCCCCTCTTTTTCAAAGACTCAATAGTCAATTGAGTGCAAGGTGTGAGTAAGAATGCACACACTTCCATTGTCTAAGAGTGATCAAAGGCTCATTTAAGACATTTTAGTAAGTGAGCATGGTTTTACATGGTTTCAGGGCAGAACAGAGCACTCTGCAATCATTAATTAGTTATAAGAGGACTATGGTGGTGATAGTGGGCCGACTAAATGCCTGCCTAGAATAGAGGTCCTTCAGAGCACTGCTGGCGTTCCTTTTGCTCTGGGTCAGGCTGTGGGTCTGCCCCCAAGCTGCCTGTCAACATGAACTGAGGAATGGGTCTGAGGGGCACAGGGGAGGGGTAGTGGTGACTCCTGGGGCTGCCGCTGCCGGGAGGTACCCATGCCAGCCGTGCGTAAGGATGAATAAAGACGACACACTGGCAGGACCCCGTCACCCCGGCAACAAGATGTCACCATAAACAAGCTGCAGGACGTTGGCAGGCACTTCCTGGTTATATAATGGCGACCCATTTTTCCGAAAGGAAGATTATGGGCCCTGCTCAGGGGACATGGGCAAATTAAAATGGCAGGCGAAAAACGTGAAGTTATATAACACTTCTTTTGTTGTCCTTGAACGAAGATCGGCTAAAAATACCACACACTCCCTGTATTTACCCCCCATGCACTGTCTGACGTCAACTGCCGTCATCTCTACTCCCCGTTTCACACAACAAATGGTGCTATTAACCCTGTAGCACAGGTGTTAAGACTGTTTACATTGATCCAAGCAGTTACGTGTTCGTGAAAACATGCCCCTTACAGTACTCCAAGGTTATTGAATTGCCTGGCTTTGTCAGCTGCACCTGCCCCTTTCCATTCTCCTCTCTGAGGTGTGGAAGTGGAACCAAGTAAACAGGTCACCAGTCACATGTGGCCCTGACAAATATACAGAATGACAGGAAACAGACACTAAAACAATTACTGAAGTATAGTGACGCTATTGTGGGGCCATATGCTATTGGTGTTAAAATGGCTGAACAGACAATACCACAGGCGCCAAGTTCAACTCCATATTTATTGTGTGAAAACCCCCCACAAAAAAAACAATAAGAAGACACCAGTATGTTATTAAAGCTATTAATACTAATATGCACATTTTTTAACATTTTAGTAATTTGTCAGATGCTCTTATCCAGAGCAACGTATAGTAGTGAGTTCATGCATTTTCCTACTGGTCCCTCGTGGGAATCAAACACATGACCTTGGCTTTGCAAGTGCAATGCTCTATCAACTAGGCTTCCAACTGAGCAACACCTATGCTCAGTTGGGTTTGAATCTCGCGCTTGATTACCTGTCTTCTCCGGGACAGTCAGACAGCGGTGTCCTTCAGTAGGCGCCGTCATTTTAACTCCACGTTTCTCCTTCTGTGTTACAGTGAGTCCTACTATGACAGACAAAATGACCTCAGTAAGTATACTCTTAATAGTTATTAACATGTTGATTTGCTAAACGAGGTAAGAAAAACTGTTGGTTATCCTTTCGCTGACTGTATCACATGTACATGCCATTTGGCACTGGCTCACATTTAAAACCAAATGGAATACGTAGTAACTGCAAAACGCCTCATGGAAAAGATTTCGGGACAGCATTTTTTACATTTATTGCCGCACCTGCTAATGCATCAGAGCGTTAGCATTTTGAAGCATTTTCCTTGAGTTATTTTGATGGAACATTACATTAGAAAGCTAAATAAATATTTTTCAAAGGATTGCTTGACATTTTATTTGTGAAAGGTACTATATTGGTTTACTACCTGCGACCACATTGTTGCATTTTATGTTTATACATGAGTTTGAATGTACTGAGAAGCAATAATAAATATTTGTCAATATGTTGTTTCTGATTTGAATCACATTACATGATTTCCATGAATGTGTTTATTGATATTTTATCATTGATATATTATGAAATACATGTTCTCTCTATTTGATTCATCTGACTGTGGATTTCTATCAGATCAGTGTAAAATCAAGAGGTATCAGATATTAGTTTCACAAAACAAGCATTTCGCTACACTCGCAATAACATCTTCTAAATATGTGTATGTGACCAATAAAATGTGATATTGAAATGAATCCCACACAAATAACAAACAGTCTCCCACAAAGAATAACCTCTTATCTCTCTAAGATTTTTTTTCTTGTCTCAAAAACTCAAATGACCTAAAAATAGAGAGGTGAATGGCCTTCAAGGGGGCATTATACTGTAATTATTAAGTTCACCGAAACACATCAGTAATATTGAAGCCGTATAACAAAATTAAACGAATCGCCGAATCCCCCAAAAATAATAGTTTAGTTCATTGTACTTTTTAAATTATTTTTAAATTCAGATACATTTATTGTCTAACTTGAATACTGATACAAATGGGTTTATACGATACAGTAAAAATACATAAGCAAGTATGAATACACCAGTTTGGAGTAATTGTATATATATATATATATATATCTCTGAAATCAATTTGATATTATTATCCTTGAAACAGAACGCAACCCAATACAATCCATGTAGGTCTGTACATGTACGTCTATACAGACACAACACCCTCAATTGTCACTGTATTGTGGCTGCTGCTAGGGTTGAAAGGGTAAAAATACACAGCCATTGCTCACCAATGAATATCCAGTTTTATTTGCTAGCAATCTATAAAAGTTTCCTGCGAGCAATGAGCCTGCGTTTAAACCAATTATTGCACAAAATGCTAGAAGCTGAAGAAACAGGAAAGAAAGAGCCTTATCCAGCACACAGATAAACTCATCTGGCCTTACTGTCAAAGAGAGCCCTAATGAGTTTTCATGAGACGGCCAACACACAAGACAGACACACTTCTCAACTTCTTTGCTTCTAGGCAACTCATTAGCCTTTTGGTTAAGGTACACACAAACATGTTTTTTAAAGAATGAAACAGAATCATCCCTAATGAATACGTTTTGTGACAGTAACTCTGATTCCATTTCAGAATAGTGTCCCTAATACCTATGGTAGTTAGGCAGGTGGTTAGGCAGTGTAGCACTAGTCTATTAGGTAAAGACATTTGAAAAGTAAGTGCATAGTAAAGACAAGCTATGAGACAGACCTATTACAATGAGCAATGTAATAGGGAATGTTTATTATTCTAAACATGCATAGCTTTTGATTGGTGAGAGCTTTCTGTACATCCCACAATGCATGCAGATGCAATGCTAAAGATAAACATCATCCAGCATTGTTTGAAAGTTTTATAGCTTATGTCAGACAATTTCTCTGAAAGACTGAAACATCAATAAAGACGCAATTATTACCACTTTGCCTTTGTTTCTTTGTTTGCATTTTATATTACCATCTGTCTGTGAGTTTTCTTTTCATTATTTCAATTGTTTTCTGTTTGTAAAAGTTTATGGGCGGCATCAAAAGAACGAGAAATTCATTAGCTATTTCAAGTTGGCATCTAATTGGGAGAAGTTTATTTTATTTCCAGTGAGGCACATTATTTCTTCAAGGGAAAAAGGCCATGAATGGATGACTCTTGAGTCATAATCCAATGACATTTAATGAATTGAGAGAATCAACTAAGTCCGAGACTTGATCAAAACTGTCAGCCATGTCAGATGTTTCTCGCTGTGAGATTGAAATGTGAAACATCTCAGAGTTTTGTGAAATGAAAGCACACCATCTGTCTTTCATACGTTCATCTGCAGAGGGGACATTACACTCTCTCAACAGTGTTTCCCCCACAGTCATCATGACTCTTTACAGTGGCCCTCCAAGTAACAATGACACACATCTTCATTTCTTTATCAATCTTTTGTGTCATTCTCGGCTTCGATTTTTAGCAGAGTGCTTGTCGTTTTTTTACAAGTTCAAGCAGACACTCATTAGCATCATAATCAAGGCACAGGGTATTATATTGGTCCGTTCAATTTATTTGGTGCTATTTCAATGATAGCGGGCAATATTCAATATATTACAATACAATGTATTTTGGGAAAATGTAAAGTGTTATACTTGAACATGGATGATAAACACAACAGTAATATCCTATGTCTTTAGGTAAAACCTAGCACCTAACATCCAGTTTTTGGTGGCTAGGATGAAAAATGTGGACTTCTCTTTTTCGCTATTATATTTCAAAGTATTCATTCAGAAGTGTTTCCTTAATACTCTCCATAGCCTACTGTACCATGTGTACACCATAGAGGACACCTCAAATGCTCACTATGCATGAGTTCCCCTCTCCTTAGTAGCTATAGCCCTCGAGTTGCAGAAAGTTAGCTACCTTATCCTTTTCATTCTCAATTACAAAGACAAACGACTCTCACATGATTTCCCAAAGTTAACCTATCTCGTGGGGAGAAAAAAGGGTAAAGAATTTGGAAAGCTTTTCTAGTTTCAAACTATGAACGCTTTCAAGTACAAAGGCTCAAAGAGACTTTCGTATGCTGTCATATTTTACAATTACATAGGATTTAATGAAAGGAGGGACTTTTTGGAAGAGTGCCTCCATATTCCTATGGTTGCTAGGCTAACATTGTTGCTAGCATGCTTTGGCTGTTGACGTACAGATACCAGTATTCACATTACAATATTCTGAAGATGTATTTCAGTAAACCTCCACTATAGGCTTTTCCCCCTTCCACTTTCATTTGAAAATGTTGAAATTATGATCCATCTCAAGACATAAGTGTGAATATAGAAATATTGTTTGATATCGTAATCAACTGAAATGGGGTGCGGAAATGATTCAGTCTGCCCTTCATACCGTATTGTAACTATCACTGTTGCGAGAGAGATACTTCTCTTTAAGGATGAATGGGGCTTGTTGCTGGTGCAGAAGGTAGATACTACAAATAGTTTTTACTGAGGACTAACCGAGTAAGTTATCTAAACTGTGGGTGGGGTAAATATTCAAAAAATAACATACTGTATGGGCTCAGCTTTTGAGATTCTTTTTTTTTTTGGGGGGGGGGGGGGGGGGGGGGGGGGGACATAGGATCCACGTATCTACAATTTAATACCCTCTCAGACTCTCAATTCCAAAAAAGTACATTACACAGACAACATGGAAAACAACATTCAGTATATATACGCTCCATCTTCTTCCTGCTCTTTCAGCTGCTTAGCACCATGGCGACCATTTTGTAAGCATTCAACTGTATCCACTCGGCTGTCTATGGTCCTGCCTTTCTCCCTTTAAATAATGATCATCAACTAGATTCGCAATAGCAAATACGTAGAAGTATTTCTATTATAGTATGTTTTTGAGGCATTCGCCCCGATATACGGGGAGTGGGTAGTGTAGACTATGTAACGTATGTGCACAATGGCACAAATGCCTCCCCGCAACGTTTCCATTTCCTGCTTAGAATGTTCCAGACGGTATTGAGTAATAGCCTGCCACATGGCTGTCACACAACCACACACACACACACACACACACACACACACACACACACACACACACACACACACACACACACACACACACACACACACACACACACACACACACACACACACACACACACACACACCCCAACACACACCCACAACATGGGATGAGCTGATCTCCTCCTCTGAGTTGACTCAACCACCCGCTGCCACCACCGCCCCACCCTGACAACATACACACCAAACCACGGGATGTATAGACCAAGCTGTCCAGAGGTGACCTTGGGTTTGTTTACTTCAATGGAGATCAACTGAGCTGTGAAAGACTGGACCAAGGCCCTTCCCTAGCAGCTCATTTATCAACAGTTGTAGAATATTACCAAACTCTATGTGCCTACGGTAGATCCGCTGTCAGGTTCTCTAGGTAAGTAGGGCCGTTGGTAGTGAGGTACCCACATTGTTCTTACTCAGACAGCTGCTCCAAGCATGGATTTTGTAGCTATGGACAGATGTGTTGGAAATAAAACATTTTGGTAAATGTACTCTTACGTCATTAACGGCTCCCAACCCTTTGAAAATGTGAAATTTACATATCCATGATCAATTAGTTATAGGTCTTCCAATTAGCCCCTATTTTTCAACATCCCCAGGATATTTTCTTGGAAATCAATACATTTTTTATACACTTTTTTTCCCATGGTAACAGTTGGACCAATGTATCAAGAGAATAAGATAATATCCGTGCCATCTATTTTTGTGTCTATTTTATGAAGCTGCCTCTGAAATATAAATATGCCTCTGGACGAAGCAGGTTAATATACAGAATACATTCACGGTGCTACGTTAAATATGTCTGCCTTGATAATTAACACGCTAGCTTTCAATGTATTGTGCAATCAGGACACGCCACCAACACTGCAATGCTACAACGAGACAGCCAACCGGCAGCCGACGTCTTCACACCCATCTAGCCCTCTGAACCATCCAATGAAGCCAGGTTGTCACCAAGTAATATGGATGTTACGGCCCTCCCTCTGTCCATAGCAGCCTAGCCCAGACCAGTTGTATAGCCCTGGACATTCAGACACTAGTCAGAATACAACAGGTCCTCATAGAGACACTGACCACTGTCCCCAGACCTGCATTAACACCCAGAGAGGGTAACTCACCTCGGTGCTGCGGCCATCTACACTGCTACAGTCTGTGGCTACCAGAGCCAGACCGGGCCGGTGTCGGTAATGTCCAGTGTGTCCAAGATATGTGAGACCAGGATAAGGTGTCTGTGATGGACTAGAGGCCCAGTACTGGGTATTAGATACTTAGAGAAAGCCCACCATTGCTCCCCTGACCACCTCGCTAACCACTAAAGAAAGCCAAACATCCCTTTCAGGTTGATAGTCTGACACTGGACTGTCCCATACATCTGAGCAGGCCAACCCGGCACCGCATGGCACCGGCGGGGAACGCCATGGGAGTGGCGGCCGGGGCGGCTCTGGTGAGGTTTTTGGGGAAGGATTATGGATTGAGACGTACAACTGAGAGGCTAGAGTTACACTTTTCATTCCCACTTCGAGGGGGTCTTGGCTGCCTGGAAGCCAGTCAGATTTGTGGAGACATTCTTCCCCCCCCCCAATTTTTTTTTATCTTAATTCCACATTGGACTAGTCTGGGTTTATCTGATGATAATTGTTTTTGATATGGAAAATGCTTGAAAATGATTTGGCCAAATGTGATGGGAAATACCGGCAACAATTGTATTTTTCTTCTCCAAAGGAAGAATGAGAAGAAAAGGAGAATAAAGGAGAGAGAGAAAAGTCCTCATTCACCAAAAGACCAGAGTAAAGAGAGAGCAGTATGCCCCCTTCTGGCTCTTTTCTTCTCTCTCCTCTTTTCTACTTCTCCCCCCGGCGTCTGGAGATGTGAGGAAATATCTTTTGATCAGCTCTGACAGAGCCTGGGCTGCGTGAAGAGAAGCTAGCAGGACTATGCCAACCCATGCAAGGGAAAAAATGTCCCTAATAAGAGAGTAATAAGCTAACGAGTGCTGGTTATCCGTCTGATAAACACTCTGGGCTACTGTTTGTGCCAGCACACTTTGTGCCCTTTGACGTGTGTTCCACTCTGACAGACTTTGGATTCTCTGCCAGGACAGTGCATTTCACCTGGCCCGTCCCATATGCTCTGCTGCTCGCAGTAATGCTGCAATAGGACGTAATCCTATTGCAATAGGACTTCCGTGACACTGTGCAAAACGGAAAAGGTATTACTATTATGATGAATTCTTTTAGATTCTGTCAAATCCTAACTTGATAGAGGACATTTTAAGATAGCCATATCTTTTGTTTGACATTTCTCATACTACACATGGATGAGCAGATGAAGTAGAAGGACTTTTTGGACAATGTGATTGTGTCCCACCTATAGCCCACACAGACTCCACAGAGACCATTCCCACTACGACTGACTGGTCCCATTGTGAGAGTGGGTCTTTAGGCTGGTCAGATATTTCAAAGGACTTCTGTCTCCACAGGGTGGATTCAACTGCAGCTCTGTGGTACATGGAGGTACCTTTGAGAGCTCCTCATAGTGCTGCATCCCATTTCACCCCAAATAAACACATCAGCTCAAACAGGACGGGGGGGGGGGGGGCAGCAGAGCAGCACCAGTGTTTTGGCTGGCTGGTGCCACCCTCTCCCCTACTCCAAGGCTTTCCCCAGGAGCTCTCTCCAAACTCAGCCAAGCCCACAGTGCTGTAGGGCAAGGTGCTCTCCTTGAAGAGGCTGCAGGGGCTCGGGCCAGGTCTGGGGCTGGGAGTGCCAGTGCTGGTGAGGCCTGGGCAGCTAGGCCAGGCAGGCTTGGGATACGGTATGGGGCAGTGTGATGCGGTGGTGAGTCTCAGGCTCAGCGCTGGTAATTATGGCGGAGAGAAGCCGATTAGGTAGCGCTGAGCAGCCCAGCGAGGGGGACGGGCCCACACCCAGCAGGGAGGGGAGTCCTGCCACGGGAGGGACCAATCAAGTGTGAAGTAGAGTGCAGACCCTGGGCCCCGATTCAGTGGGAAAAGGCTTGGCCACTGGTTCAGAGCGCCGCAACTTTCACGGATTAGTAGAGACACTATTCTGGAGTCTGAAAGGGGAACACAGCACGGAGGCGGCATCAATACACACACACACACACACACACACACACACACACACACACACACACACACACACACACATACACACACACACACACACACACACACACACACACACACACACACACAGACACACACACACACACACACACACACACACACAGAGAGACAGAGACACACACACACACACACACACACACACACACACACACACACACACACACACACACACACACACACACACACAGAGACAGAGAGACACACACACACACACACACAAAACCCTACCAAAACAGCTGGGAGGAGGGCTGCAGTTGTCGCCATGTCCCCATGGCAACAGCATTTCACCCATTTGGGTCCAAATTAAGACACCTTGGGCAGGAATTGGGATATTTATTCCCCCAGTTTAATGGAAGTGTTTTAACAACTCCTCTCCCTCTCTTGGAGAAAGTGCTTCCTCTTCACTGAGTAAATTAGTTCCATTTGGAGACGTGGGGAGGATCCAAAAAGCATCTTGTCATTTGGTGAATTGCTGGATACCTACACTCTGATTTACTTATTTAATAAATATCTGAGACAGAATTTAACACCTTGGAAAAGCATTAGTACTTCCTTTGGTGTGTTATGTATTCAATTGAGACAAATTACTCACTTTTCAAGAGCTTTTCTCAGAATGTCCAAGAGGAAAAATATTATGTAGGTAAGATTTTAGGTATGGTTTACTAAAGTAAGCACTGTTCCTAATGTTCAATGATGCCGACAGGTAATGTCATTTAGGAGAATCTGCAGACAATGAGACAATACTCTATTCCTTGTCCTTACCGTTGAATAATTATATTTCCCATAAATTGGGAAAATGCTACAGAACTGAATGTTTGTTTGTAACAATATAGCCAGTTGATAAAGGGTAGAGGGAGCATTCAGACAAATAGCCTTGCATCAAAATACTATAACCATGAAACCACAGCTCTGGGCCTAAATCTGGTTAGATTAAAGAGTAAGTTAAATGGATAGTGGTGTGAAACAGTCAGCTTTTAGGAGCTGACATTTTTTGTATCGAATAGACTAAATAATACGAAACCACACAAATGATACGTTACCACTCAAATTATATGTTACCATTTAGCATGCTATAAATCTAGTCGTTTTTTCTATAGATCGGCAGGACAGAACTGCAGCGTCAGGGAAGCTCAGGGGAGGGGGTGTGTGTCTCTTTGTAAAACAACAGCTGGTGAGTGATGTTTAATATTAACGGAGTCTCGAGGTTCTGCTCACCTGAGTTAGAATATCTCATGATAAGCTGCAGACCATACTATTTACCAAGAGAGTTTTCATCTATATTTTTCGTAGCTGTCTATTTACCACACAAACCATTGCTGGCATTAAGACCACACTCAACAAGCTGTAAAAATGCTCACCCAGAGGCGGCGCTCCTAGCGGCCAGTGATTTTAATGCAGGAAAACTGAAATGACCTCATTTCTACCAGCACGTCACCTGCGCAACTAGAGGTGAAAAAAATTAAGTTAACCTTTATTTCACACACAGAGACTCATACAAAGCTCGCCCTTCCTCTGCAAGCACCTCCCTCTGCAACTGGACCCTGGACTTCCTAACGGGCCACCCCAGGTGGTAAGGGTAGACAAAAACACATCAGCCATGCTCATCCTAAACACAGGTGCCCCTCAGGGTTACGCCCCCATCCACATCGAGTCTGGGACCAAAATGCTCCTGAACAGCTTCTACCTCCAAGCCATAAGACTGCTGAACAGTCAATCAAATGGCTACCTGGACTATTTGCGCTGACTCCTGTTTTTGCACTAGCACACTCACTGGACTCTACCCACACACTCACACATACAGTGCATTCTGAAAGTATTCAGACCCCTTTACTTTTTATTACGTTACAATCTTATTCTAAAATTGACACCAGTCTCAACGTCAACAGTGAAGAGGCAACTCTGAGATGCTGGCCTTCTAGGCAGAGTGCAAAGAAAAAGCTATATCTCAGACTGGCCAATAAAAATAAAATATTAAGATGGGCAAAAGAACACAGACACTGGACAGAAAGACTGGTGTCATGTTGAGACTGGTGTTTTGCGGGTTCTATTTAATGAACCTGCCAGTTGAGGACTTGTGAGGATGGGTTTCTCAAACTAGACACTCTAATGTACTTGTCCTCTTGCTCAGTTGTGCACCGGGACCTCCCACTCCTCTTTCCATTCTGGTTAGAGCCAGTTTGCACTGTTCTGTGAAGGGAGTAGTACACAGCGTTGTATGAGATCTTCAGTTTCTTGGCAATTTCTCGCATGGAATAGCTTTAATTTCTCAGAACAAGAATAGACTGACGAGTTTCAGAAGAAAGTTCTTTGTTTCTGGCCATTTTGAGCCTGTAATCGAACCCACAAATGCTGATGCTCCAGATACTCAACTAGTCTAAAGAAGGCCAGTTGTATTGCTTATTTAATCAGGACAACAGTTTTCAGCTGTGCTATCATAATTGCAAAAAAGGTTTTCTAATGATCAATTAGCCTTTTAAAATGATCAACTTGGATTAGCTAACACAATGTGACATTGGAACACAGGAGTGATCGTTGCTGATAATGTAGATATTCCATAAAAAAAATCAGCTGTTTCCAGCTACAATAGTAATTTACAACATTAACAATGTCTACACTGTATTTCTGATCAATTTGATGTTATTTTACTGGACAAAAAATGAGTTTTTCTTTCAAAAACAAGGACCTTTTCTAAGTGATCCCAAAGTTTTGAATGGTAGTGGAGCCTCATTATTGTTATTTTATTGTGTTACTATTTCTTTTTTTCTTCTTATTCGCTAATTTTTCGCTAATTATTAATATTACATGTTTTCTTACTTTTTAACTCTGCATTGTTGGTTAAGGGCTCATCAGTAAGCATTTCACGGTAAAGTCTACACCTGTTGTATTCGGCCCTTGAGATAAGTGCAATTTTATTTAATTTGCTACCACGCCTGAAATGCTGTTTCATCCTAACTTAGTTTCCCGTAGCGTGTTACTACGAACATATTGAAATATGATATAATTTAGATCACAGGCAGATATTTCATAACCACACACTGTTTTTGTTGTTTTTCTTTGTTTAGAGACGGGACATCCTTGAAGCTCCATTTTTTTGTTTTGTATGAATGTTTTACCCACTGAATCTTGCAGTTTTGTTCTCATTTTGGAAAGAAAGTAAACAAGTAAACGATGACGGTAATGTATTTTTTTCCGGAGGCAGGGCGGGGAGACTCAGGTTCTATTCTATTCTGTTGTATCCTCCCCAGACAGCCTGGGTGTGTGATTTAGCATTCTTTGAGATGAGGAGTTGCCTGCATCCAGGTATATACCCTGTCTCCCCTCTCTCCCTCTCTCCCCTGTCTCCCCTGTCTCCCCTCTCTCCCCTGTCTCCCCTCTCTCCCCTCTCTCCCTTTGCTCTCGGTCGTATTATCCAGTGGAGCTCTCTCTCTCTCTCTCTCTCTCTCCCTCTCTCTCTCTCTCTCTCTCTCTCTCTCTCTCTGTCTCTCTCTCTCTCTCTCTCTCTCTCTCTCCCTCTCACTCTCTCTCTCTCTCTCTCTCTGTACATCGCTCATCACGTTTGGACTTTGAAGTCACAGCTTGCTCTTCCTCTTTTTTGTCTCTGTGGTGCTTTGATGCACTTACGTTCTGTGAATAGTTCCTGTAATGCCGAGATCCTGTTGGCTTACTCTCCCTTCTCTGGTAGTATAGAAACACTCTCTTGCCTTTGAAACAACGTCCATAAATTACAATTTGCCAAGTGTCATTTTCCTTGTTTACAGCCATTTTGGGCTCCATGTCTCCCATGTTCCTCTCTTGTGTTTCACGTTTAATTGCACCAATAATGTTGGCAGGCCTAACCAACACGGCACATGCAGCTCGTTGCTGGTAAAGGGGTACGGAAACTATAAAAATATTTTCCAGGCTTTGCGAGTTTTATGTGTGTAATTTGTGTGGATATATCCCACTGTGTTACCACCAACTATGAGAACAGAATGAAACTGTGCTGTAGCCTGTGACACAGTAGAGAGAGAGGGAGACAGAAAGAAGGAGCGAGAGAGACAGGGGAGGTGTGAGAGAAAGAGAGAGAGTGAGGGAGACTAACATCTGTACAGGAAATCAGCCCTAAGTGATTCTAAAGAGCCTGTGTTTTCTCTTTCCTACACAAACAGCTTAATTTATTGCATGTCTGCTGAAGTCAACAGCCCTTTAGTATCCCACAATTATTTCCCATATGCTTCATATACGACCACAGAGGGAGAGAGTAGGAGAGAGATGGGAAAACAGATCTTCTAGGCTGGTAAAGGGAATGTGTACTAGGCCCTTAACACACATAGTAAATAAGCTAATTGTAATACTGTCTTTATTTCTTAAGTGTCTTTCTTCCTCTTCCATAGATGTATATATGGGTAATTCCCCGCTCACTGTGGGTCTACCTGTGGGTTGGCTATCAAATATTAAACAGTCTCATTCACATTGTTTACTATCATAAGGATCAGCTCTATCAGAAGTCCTTGATAGTACATAGAAACATATCGCTCCCTGGCTACGTCTCACACTGAGCTCTCTGTGAAGGCTCGGCACGAACTCCACCTCCCTCCACTTCTCCTGCAGGACCGGTTTGTTCTTTTCAGAACCAATGTGCTGTGATGAGCCTGGCCGGGTGCGCTGTGGAGAGTCGTGGGAGGTAAGAAATGAGAGGGATTTGAGTCAGTCTACTCCTTCTGGGCCACAGAGGTCAAGCTAGAGGTGGAACAGAGAAGGTGTTGACCTGTACCTGTGCCCTCATAGCGACCTATTAGGGGTCAAGGGGTCTGTATGTGTGCCAACTGTGCTGATGTGAGACATCGTCGCAGGCGTCTGATTCACGGGGCCTTGACCTTCGGTAGCACCAGGGGGATATGGACAGGGAGCCCCCCGCTGCTGTGATGCTGATGTGGAGTGTGTGTGTGTGTGTGAGTGAGGTGGGGTTGGGGTGTTGTAGGCAGGAGGGGCGCAAGGGGAGTGGGGTTCCAAGAGAGCCGATCGATCCCACAGCTGCAGGTGGCCAGGCAGCAGAACAGCCCTAGGCACTGCTGAACCTGCCCTGACTACCAAACACACAGTAGCACACACACAGAGGAGCGCACACACAAATAAGGGCATTTCCATGTAAAAGGACCCATGAGTACCACCGCGAAGTTCGTAGGTGCATATCAAATTGAGTGTCAGATGAAAGTTAAGAGTCTATATTTTTGGGAAATGCAGGCATAGATACATTTTTCAACCATTTCCCATCTTAAAAATGTGGCATAAGTAAAGGCTAAACAGATGGAAAAGGGGTCTTAGAAAATATCCACCCGAAAAAAGTCTTCAAAGGTATCAGAAATACACAGAGTGTACAAAACATTAGGAACACCTTCCTAATATTGTGTTGCTTCCCCTTTTGCCCTTAGAACAGCCTCAATTAGTTGGGGCATGGGCTCTACTAGGTGGCGAAAGTGTTTCACAGGAATGCTGGCCCATGTTGACTCCAACAATTCCCACAGTTGTGACAAGTGGGCTGGATGTCCTTTGGGTGGTGGACCATTCTTGATACACACGGGAAACTGTTGAGCATGAAAAACTCAGCAGCGTTGCAGTTCTTGACACACTCAAACAGGTGCACCTGGCATCTTCTACCATACCCCGTTCAAAGTCTTGCCCATTCCCCATCTGAATGGCACACGTGGGTCTGTCTATAAATAATGGGGCCAATGTGTGACATCAGGGTCAACATATCAAAATGGTTTGATATACATTTAAATATGATTTTCTTGCATCTTGACATGTGTAGTTAGAGGAATAAAGGTCTAAGTAGGCACAATGAGACCATAACTCTACCTAGCAACGACAAAACATCTACATATCATTCAGAATGTCACAGAATGTCACAAGTAACATGGACACTGCATGTTCCTTTCTCATGCCTAGTTGCCAGGTCTTTTCGTGCTTTAGTCAACTTCTCTATCATGTGTAGCCATGCTAAACATTCCTGAAGAATTAAAAATATAAACAACAGCATTTCAATATGTTTTAATAGATTATACAATAATATAATACATTACGAAATACAATGGGTTCTGTCAACAAAATCACTGACAATAATAATAACAAATAATGAAGTCATTATAATCAGTAAACTCTTCAAGCATTGTGTGTGTGTGTGTGTGTGTGTGTGTGTGTGTGTGTGTGTGTATCTGAAAACTATCCTCTCCTAGCCTCTCCTTGAAAGTGCATTGTAGCCTGAGGGGTGGAACCTTCATTCCTCTCCCCCAATGTGTTTTGAGAGGGAGGTGAGGAATAGGGGAAACAAGGGGAGAATCTCAATTGCATTTCCTTGATTCCTCATGTCCTCTCTCTTCGCCACTTTCTCAAAACCCATTGGATAAGAAGGTGAGAGGGGAAGGACTGCTGACCTTCTCATCCAATGGGTTTTGAAAAGGAGACGAGGAGGTAGCATACGACGAATCAAGGAAATACCATTGATATTCTCCCAAGGATGGTGGAAGCAAATATATTTGACAACTATGAAAGCCCCAACGCAGTTTTTGTAGTTTTATGTTTAAATCATCATAAAAAGTTAATAAAACTGGTAAATCAAGTTTTTAAGTGCACTGACCCTCTAACATTTTTAGACAGTGCCAGACTGACTGACTGACTGCGCTACCAAAATACCCATGGCCTGTCCAGAAACAACCCCTACTGCCCAGAGTCTAGATACTAGTGGAGATCTGAGAGGGTTTGATGGGCGGTGACATGGTGAGAGCTCCACCTTACCCTCTGAAAGGCTTGGTAGAATTTTGGCTGTGTTGCTTACACCTGTCCAATCCTCTTAGATCTCCACAAGTGTCTAGGGGTAGGGGCTAGTGGTTGCTTTTGGACAGGACCCCACCCCCCTCCGGGTGTGTGGTGGACATACAGCACAACTCGATGCATTGGTTGGATGTTTCATTCCATTGCTATACATACACGGATTTGCACAGGTGTAAGCTGGACATACACATGGCACCCTATCAGGCTGATCAGACAGTTCTAGGTAGTTGAAGACCTGCTGTAAACAGTGAAAGGATATATTTACAGTCCATTTGGAAACTATTCAGACCCCTTCCCTTTATCCACATTTTGTTACATTGCAGCCTTATTCTAAAATGGATTAAATAAAAAAGAATGTCCTCATCAATTTACACACACTACCCCATAATGACAAAGTGAAAACAGGCTTTAGAAATATTTGCAAATTTAATCAAAATAAAAAACAGAATGACCTTATTTTCATAAGTATTCAGACCCTTTGCGATGAGATTCTAAATAGAGCTCAGGTGCATCCTGTTTCCATTGATCATCGTTGAGATCTTTCTATAACTTGATTGGAGTCTACTTGTGGTAAATTAAATGGATTTGGAAAGGCACACACCTGTCTATATAAGGTCCCACAGTTGACAGTGCATGTCAGAGCAAAATCCAAGCCATGAGGTCAAAGGAATTGTCCATAGAGCTCCGAGACAGGATTGTGTTGAGGCACAGATTTGGGAAAGGGTACCAAAATATTTCTGTAGCATTGACTGTCCCCAAGATCACAGTGCCCTCCATCATTCTTAAATGGTAGAAGTTTGGAACCACCAAAGACTCTTCGGAGAGCTGGCCGCCCGGCCAAACTGAGCAATCAGGGGAGAAAGGCCTTGGTCAGGGAGGTGAACAAGAACCCGATGGTCACTCCGACAGAACTCCAGAGTTCCTCTGTGGAGATGAGAGAAACTTCCAGAAGGACAACCATCTCTGCAGCACTCCACCAATCAGGCCTTTATGGTAGATTGACCAGACGGAAGCATCTTCTCGGTAAAAGTCCCATGACAGACAATTTGGAGTTAACAAAAGGCACCGAAAGGACTTTCAGACCATGAGAAACAAGTTTCTCTGGTCTGATGAAACCAAGATTGAATTCTTTGGCCTGAATGCCAAGCATCACGGCTGGAGGACACCTGGCATCTTCCCTATGGTGAAGCATGGTGGTGGCAGCATCATGCTGTGGGGATGTTTTTCAGCGGCAGGGACTGCTGAAAACCTGTTCCAGAGTGCTCAGGACCTCAGACTGGGGCAAAGGTTCACCTTCCATCCGGGCTCTATATGCATCTACTAATTCGGTCAACCCGATATCTTAAAAATACATGTTATATATGACATATCAGAATCATACAAAGATAGGGGATTTTACTGAGAACTGGCCTGTTTAATGGTTAAACGCTTCGAGGCAACTCCATCATGTAATTTTGTTGCTTGTCAACATCAGACCTCAGAGCTCCAGTATCTCTTCATCACATCTGTGAAGATGTTTCCTTGCAGGTCACCCAGTCAGTCCTAGCAACATACAATACAATACAGAACATGCATGGCAAACGTCCGATTGATCAGATATGTCACATAAATCTCCAATACATGGAACAACATCATTACCACAGCTTGCTTCCAACCCACACACATACAGTGGTGTGTATTCATGGATGCCAAGGGAAGCAAGGCTTCCCCCAAAATTGGACTACAAATAAATATATATTTTTTAATGTTTTCGTCTCTCTGTGTTTCGTGATTTTCCTTCAATTCGCAAGAGGCTGAATGTATCTCACCGGACAAAGCATCCGAGCGAGTGAAACAGTGCCCCTCTGTTTCTGTATGGACGTATATCTGATGATGTCTGGTCAAAAAGAGTATGACATTGTTTTCGCCCGAAGTATTGAATCAAGAGAATTAGCGAGCATTTGGCTTCCCTTCATATAAAAATGTATAAAATAATAGCCAATCAGCGTTGAGCTAAACTGCGTGAGCTCAACTGTAAATGGTCCTGGCACTCCCCAAAAAGGTTTCAAGGGAAGACTATTTTGGATTTGGCTTCACTCCAATCACATCACATCGAGAGCAATACGTCATTGACAGAAACAACTTAAATTGTTGCATCTCGTTGTGTTGTTGTACTCCGGTGGCTAGCAAGCTAGCTAAAATAGGCCATTTCCTAAATTAGACATGGATTTTACTTAATACTCTGTACTGGCCAATGATTATAACAGAGATTCTGATCCAACCAAAAACTCATATATTGTTCAATATATAGCTAAATGTAGAAGGCTAATTTTAACTGAAAGGAAGTTACAGTGCCTTGCGAAAGTATTCGGCCCCCTTGAACTTTGCAACCTTTTGCCACATTTCAGGCTTCAAACATAAAGATATAAAACTGTATTTTTTTGTGAAGAATCAACAACAAGTGGGACACAATCATGAAATGGAACGACATTTATTGGATATTTCAAACTTTTTTAACAAATCAAAAACTGAAAAATTGGGCGTGCAAAATGATTCAGCCCCCTCAAGTTAATACTTTGTAGCGCCACCTTTTGCTGCGATTACAGCTGTAAGTCGCTTGGGGTATGTCTCTATCAGTTTTGCACATCGAGAGACTGAAATTTTTTCCCATTCCTCCTTGCAAAACAGCTCGAGCTCAGTGAGGTTGGATGGAGAGCATTTGTGAACAGCAGTTTTCAGTTCTTTCCACAGATTCTCGATTGGATTCAGGTCTGGACTTTGACTTGGCCATTCTAACACCTGGATATGTTTATTTTTCAACCATTCCATTGTAGATTTTGCTTTATGTTTTGGATCATTGTCTTGTTGGAAGACAAATCTCGGTCCCAGTCTCAGGTCTTTTGCAGACTCCATCAGGTTTTCTTCCAGAATGGTCCTGTATTTGGCTCCATCCATCTTCCCATCAATTTTAACCATCTTCCCTGTCCCTGCTGAAGAAAAGCAGGCCCAAACCATGATGCTGCCACCACCATGTTTGACAGTGGGGATGGTGTGTTCAGCTGTGTTGCTTTTAAGCCAAACATAACGTTTTGCATTGTTGCCAAAAAGTTCAATTTTGGTTTCATCTGACCAGAGTACCTTCTTCCACATGTTTGGTGTGTCTCCCAGGTGGCTTGTGGCAAACTTTAAACGACACTTTTTATGGATATCTTTAAGAAATGGCTTTCTTCCTGCCACTCTTCCATAAAGGCCAGATTTGTGCAATATACGACTGATTGTTGTCCTATGGACAGAGTCTCCCACCTCAGCTGTAGATCTCTGCAGTTCATCCAGAGTAATCATGGGCCTCTTGGCTGCATCTCTGATCAGTCTTCTCCTTGTATGAGCTGAAAGATTAGAGGGACGGCCAGGTCTTGGTAGATTTGCAGTGGTCTGATACTCCTTCCATTTCAATAATATCGCTTGCACAGTGCTCCTTGGGATGTTTAAAGCTTGGGAAATATTTTTGTATCCAAATCTGGCTTTAAACTTCTTCACAACAGTATCTTGGACCTGCCTGGTGTGTTCCTTGTTCTTCATGATGCTCTCTGCGCTTTTAACGGACCTCTGAGACTATCACAGTGCAGGTGCATTTATACGGAGAATTGATTACACACAGGTGGATTGTATTTATCATCATTAGTCATTTAGGTCAACATTGGATCATTCAGAGATCCTCACTGAACTTCTGGGGAGAGTTTGCTGCACTGAAAGTAAAGGGGCTGAATAATTTTGCACGCCCAATTTTTCAGTTTTTGATTTGTTAAAAAAGTTTGAAATATCCAATAAATGTCGTTCCACTTCATGATTGTGTCCCACTTGTTGTTGATTCTTCACAAAAAAATACAGTTTTATATCTTTATGTTTGAAGCCTGAAATGTGGCAAAAGGTCGCAAAGTGCAAGGGGGCCGAATACTTTCGCAAGGCACTGTAGGTTAGCGAGCAAGCATTTTAGCCAGGTAGCATAGGACAACAAAAAGCTTGTACTGTATGACAGAGTCATAGACCGTTTCGTCAACATGAAAGAGAGGAAGATGGCATTGGCATTTTTCTACAATGAGTGTGAGTCAACATGTTTTTCTACTTGCATAAACAGAGGCACACGCACACACACACACACACACACGCACACGCACACACACACACACACACACACACACACACACACACACACACACACACACACACACACACACACACACACACACACACACACACACAGGTTTTGCAGGTTTTGCCTGAGGTAGAGTATCCCATGATAAGCTGTAGACCACACTATTTTTCCAATAGTTTTCATCTGTATTTTTCGTATCTGTCTATATACCACCACAAACCGATGCTGGCACTAAGACCACACTCAATGAGCTGTATACGGCCATAAGCAAACAGGAAAACTCTCATCCAGAGGCGGCGCTCCTAGTGGCCGGGGACTTTAATGCAGGGAAACTCAAATCCGTTTTACCTAATTTCTTGCAGCATGTTAAATGTGCGACCAGAGGGAAAATACTCTAGACCACCATTACTCCACACAAAGAGACAGGTACAAAGCTCTACCTCCCCCGAAATTTGGAAAATCTGACAATAATTCTATCCGCCTGATTCCGGCTTACAAGCAAAAACTAAAGCAGGAAGCACCAGTGACTTGGTCAATAAGAAAGTGGTCAGATTAAGCAGACGCTAAGCTACATGACTGTTTTGCTAGCACAGTGACGTACATACCCCAACCAGAAGCCATGGATTACAGGCAACATCCACACTGAGCTATAGGGTAGAGCTGCCGCTTTCAAGTAGTGGGACTTCTAAACCGGAAGCTTATATAAAATCCTGCTATGCCCTCCGTTTAACCATTAAACAGGCAAAGCGTCAATACAGGACTAAGATTGAATCGTACTACACCGGCTTTGACGTTCACCGGATGTGGCAGGGCTTGCAAACTATTATAGACAAGGGAAGCACAGCCGCGAGCTCCCCAGTGACACGAGCCCACCAGACGAGCTAAATTACTTCAATGCTCGCTTCGAGGCAAGTTACACTGGAGCATGCATGAGAACATCAGCTGTTCCAGATGACTGTGTGATCACGCTCTCCGTAGACAATGTGAGTAAGACATTTAAACAGGTCAACATTCACAAGGCCGCAGGGCCAGACGGATTAACAGGACGTGTACTCTGTGCATGTGCTGACCAACTGGCAAGTGTCTTCACTGACATTTTCAACCTGTCCCTGACTGAGTCTGTAATACCAACATGTTTCAAGCAGACCACCATAGTCCCTGTACCCAAGAACACTAAGGTTACCTGCCTAAATGACTACTGACGCATAGCACTCACGTCTGTAGCCATGAAGTGCTTTGAAAGGCTGGTCATGGCTAACATCAACACCATTATCCCAGAATCCCTAGACCCACTCCAATTTGCATACCGCCCCAATAGATCCACAGGTGATGCAATCTCTATTGCACTCAACAATGCCCTTTCCCACCTGGACAAAAGAAACACCTATGTGAGAATGCTATTCATTGACTACAGCTCAGTGTTCAACACCATAGTGCCCTCAAAGCTCATCAGTAAGCTAAGGCTCTGGGATTAAACACCTCCCTCTGCAACTGGATCCTGGACTTTCTGACGGGCCGCCCCCAGGTGGTGAGGGTAGGTAACAACACATCCGCCACGCTGATCCTAAACACTGGGGCCACTCAGGGGTGTGTGCACAGTCCCCTCCTCTACTTCCTGTTCACTCATGACTGCATGGCCAGGCATGACTCCAACACCCTCATCAAGTTTTCTGATGACACAATAGTGGTGGGCCTGATCCCCAACAATGATGAGACAGCCTTTAGGGAGGAGGTCAGAGACCTGGCTGTGTGGACCAGGACAACAACCTCTCCCTCAACGTGATCGAGACAAAGGAGATGATTGTGGACTACAGGAAAAGGAGGACCGAGCACGCACCCATTCTCATTGACGGGGCTGTAGTGGAGAAGGTTGAGAGCTTCAAGTTCCTTGGTGTCCACATCACCAACCAACTATCGTGGTCCAAACACACTAAGACAGTCGTGAAGAGGGCACTGCCTGGTATGGCAACTGTTCGGCCTCCGACTGCAAGGCACTACAGAGGGTAGTGCGTACAACCCAGTTCATCACTGAGGCCAAGCTTTCTGCCATCCAGGACCTCTATACCAGGCGTTGTCAGAAGAAGGCCCTAAAATTGTCAAAGACTCCAGTCACCTTAGTCATGGACTGTTCTCTCTGCTATCGCACAGCAAGCAGAACCGGAGTGCCAAGCCTATGTCCAAGAGGCTTCTTAACAGCTTCTGCCCCCAAGCCATAAGACTCCTGAACAGCTAATCAAATGGCTACCCAGACCCCTCTTTTACGCTGCTGCTACTCTCTGTTTATTATCTATGCATAGCCACTTTAACTCTACCTACATGTACATAGTACCTCAGTTACCTCGACTAACCGGTGCCCCCCCACAGTGACTCTGTACCGGTACCCCCTGTGTATAGCCTCGCTATTGTTATTTTACTTTCATCTATTTTCAATGTTTTACTTATCTATTTTTTACTTAACACTTTTTTTTCTTAAAACCTCTGGAAGCATTGTTGGTTAAGGGCTTGTAAGTAAGCATTTGACTGTAAGGTCTACGTTGTATTCGGCGCATGTGACTAATAAGAGTTGACTTTTGGTAACTCTCCATGGTTCTAAATCAATAGCTGTTTAGTAGTCCGAAAATGTCAGAAACATTACCTTGCTTGACCATGCTGTAGGTCATGTAACTGTTTGTTACATGTGGAATGCGTCATGGACTTCACTGGACAGAGATTGCTCTCTCGTTTTGTGATGAAACCAAGGTGTGGTTGATTTTATTCTGTCTTCCTGTTGTCTCAGACATAGGCCTATATATCACGGTGTCAAGGCATATGAACTAACTGGTTATAGAGCAAACAATGCAATTATCACATCACAAAGGTTGTAATATGGCAATTTCTTGGAGCTTCCCCAGTGATTTTACCCACGCACCACTACCGCGTAAGCACAAATGAGCTGATGACTGAATGAATCATCATGTTATGCTTAATATCTGCAACTCATTGTTCATAAAGCAATAGGTTAAGCCTGGATGTTTAAATCAGAGTACATTTCCTCAAATACTTTTACGCTTGTTAGACGAAAGACTCTTTCTTGGGAACAAGTATTTTAGTTTGTCAGGGCAGAAACTAAATTCCAATGTTTTGCAGAGTTATTTTTGGGGGGGATTCTCCTTTTCCAAATTTGAGATTTCTGCTGTGCAAGGTTTGGCAGGTACATAAACAGAGCAGGTTGCCTGGAAATGAGAGAACGATTGTTTGGAAGGCCTTGTGGGATTAGAACTGTCTGGACACACTGCTGTATGCTGTACAGCCAATAGCAGATCAATAATACTTCAATATCAACTACACCCAGCCACAGCCTCGCTCCGCCCACTACCAAGCACCAAACAACATGAAATGAAATATCATTTGATGTTTTTTAGGACAAATGATTGAAGTGTGCCTTGGGCTTAGAAATAGTATCTGGTAGTGGTAGGACGGGAGAAATGAAATAGGTCACCAGTTGCTTAACGACTTATGATTATATACAGTATATACAGTATAATATAGCTTAAAACATTTGTTGCTGGAACTGTGGGGAAAGTTTATGGCAAGAGATACTGATCTGAATTCAGACTGATTGCCATACTATTTCTATATACAGTATATAACTGACTTATTTCTGTATACAGTATATAACTGACTTATTTCTGTATACAGTATATAACTGACTTATTTCGGTGGCTCTAGTGCTGGGCCTGTGCACTTAAGGCCAAGGAGTGGAGGCGAGGTCTGGACAGCAGCATGGGGCAATTTTACTGCTGCTCCAAAATGAAACAAACAGGCTTTATTTGCCCTTTCCTACTGAGACGCAGGGAAATTATTATCCACAAAGTGCAGCAATAAAGAATTGATTTTCCAGCCATGATGAATCCAGCATGTTACAGCTGAGGCTACCATTCTGACTCAGGCCCTGACTGTTTTATGGGCGCTGATGGGAGAGGAGAGAAAGAGGAAGGGGAAATTGGATCCTGCGAGAAATCCTGGCCACTCACTGGATACTTGATGAAAGCCATATCCTCAGAAATTGATATTAAAAGTGGGTATGAAGATTGTGGAGCAATATGTAAAACTAGCTTGAAATGACTTGCTGCTGCAAATGCATCTGATCAGATAAGCAGCTTGATACTACCCTTTTCCCCTGCTATAATAGTTGCATGTAAAGCTGCAAACCGACGAACAACAGAACGAGTGTGAAATCAAGAGTGTTTTAAATATTAAGGACTTGGTGGGTCAATCAAGTCAACAGGCAGAACTTAACACCCAGCTGCAAGTTAGCTCTGAATTTCTTAAAACGCTATTAATGGGAGATTACATATACCTGCGTGTTAAAACACACTTGCTTGCAACCAAAAACCCAGAAGAATAAACCGGCAGATCAGTTGATCTCCCGTTGTTACTGTATCAAACGAGTTAGATACCAGACAGCTGCGGCTAGATTCTCTACTCCTGGCCCGAATGAAATATCGACCTATCAGGAACATTGAAAATAGCAACGCTATTAATTAATTACAAATATTTATTGTAAGAATATAAACCCAAAAAACTTGAGCCCAGTATACTTGAGTAGAGTATAGTTCAGTACAGTACAGGAAAGTAGAGTAATAGTTCAGTACAGTAGAGTACTCTAGATTAGATGAGTTTATTAGTCACATGCACAGGGTCACAGATGTAATTGCAGCGTACAGTGAAGCTCCGAAGCTCAAACAGTGCAGATCTCTTCTTATATTAGCTAAAATAATGGGCAACTGGGCGTCTTTATACATGACCCTAAGCATGATGGGATGTTTTAAATAATTCATTAACTCAGGAACCACTTGTGTGGAAGCGCCTGCTTTCAATATACTTTGTATCCCTCGTTTACCCAAGTGTTTCCTTTATTTTGGCAGTTACCTGTCATTTGTAATTTGACACACAGTACCTTGATTAGACAATCATTTTATGAAAGCATAGATTATATTAACTCTATCTTCTTCAGCTTGATTAAGTTAACAATTTTAAATGTAGACAGTTCAGGAATACTTTATTTTACCCTTCTGATAAGAAATGACCATACTGTATTAAGACAAGTGTTTAATAATGGATTAAATGAATTGGAAATGAAAAGTAAGTGTACCAACACAAACTTTACATTAATAAAATGTGGAGAGTAAATTGCCACAGTAGATTCTCTCTGGTACACGAGGAAACGTCTAATTTCAGTTGAATCCGTGCTTACTCTGTTCAAATATTAGGTTTAATTTATACCGAAGACAATACCCACCGTTTGAAAAACATGTCAGCAACCAGTACTTAAAGTTAACACGGACATTAGGGAGAGTTAATAGGGTTAATATGGTGGCCAATAGTGGTTGCAATTGAGGCTTGATGAGTGCTATGGTTTTAATGAGAGATCACCTCGTGGTGAGACAATGCTCAATGTTGGTTGCAATTGACCCGGTTTGTTTTCCGTACTGTAAACACCTTCTCAAAGCTCGGTGTCTGAATAAGCTCCTGTCAAGAGGCTGTTGCATACACCCCACTGCCACCCTATCCAAGCAAGTTTGTGTCCAAGTACCACATTGTTTCAAAAGGACCTCAGTCGGGACACAACAAGAAAAACAGGAGGCAGGGCCTTGGACACACATGCTCTCTCAGACCAAGCCCTTTCACGCCCAAGCTAAACGTTTAGCCACTCCGGCTAATGAACTGCTGTGAAAGAGAGAACATCAAAGGGAGGCTGAGTTTGGACGCTCTCTCTCCGCCCCTTCAGGTCCTAGAGGTCACCCCTCTTGCAGAGAGAAGCTAGGACATCCCAGTCCCAGACCTCTGGACGCTAACCCCTAACCCCTGCCAGAGCAGTTCAAAGCCCAGCTAACAGAGGGATGCGCTGCCGTCCCCGAACAAAAACAGACATCAAAGAGGCAGTTGGAAAAAGAGAGAAGGAGAAAACGAAAATATGCAGCACTGATATCAAATTCCCTCTTATTTCTGTGATGCATATTAAAGAAGCTACACTACATTACCAAAAGTATGTGGACACCTGCTCGTCGAACATCTCATTCCAAAATCATCGGCATTAATATGGGGTTGGTTGCCCCTTTAACAGCCTCCACTCTTCTGGGAAGGATTTCCACTAGATGTTGGAACATTGCTGCGGGGACTTAGGCTTGGCTCGCAGCCGGCGTTCCAATTCATCCCAAAGGTTCTCGATGGGGTTGAGGTCAGGGGTCTGTGCAGTTCAGTCAAGTTCTTCCACACCGATCTTGACAAACCATTTCTGTATGGACCACGCTTGTGCACAGGGGAATTGTCATGCTGAAACAGGAAAGGGTCTTCCCCAAACTGTTGCCACAAAGTTGGAAGCACAGAATCATCTAGAATGTAATTGTATGCTGTAGCGTTAAGATTTCCCTTCATTGGAACTAAGGGGCCTAGCCCGAACCATGAAAAACAGTCCCAGACCATTATTCCTCATCCACCAAACTTTACAGTTGGCACTACGCATTGGGGCAGGTAGCGTTCTCTTGGCATCCGCCAAACACAGATTTGTCCATCGCACTGCTCCAGAGTCCAATGGCGGCGAGATTTACACCACTCCAGCCGACACTTGGCATAGCACATGGTGATCTTAGGCTTGTGTGCGGCTGCTCGGACATGGAAACCCATTACATGAAGCTCTTCAGCACTCGGCGGTCCCGGTCTGTCAGCTTGTGCAGCCTACCACTTCGCGGCTGAGACGTTGCTTGTAGACGTTTCCACAGCACTTGCAGTTGGCAGCTCTAGCAGGGCAAAACATTTACAAACTGACTTGTTGGAAAGGTGGAATCCTATGACGGTTCCACGTTGAAAGTCACTGAGCTCTTCGTTAAGGCCATTCTACTGCCAGTGTTTGTCTATGGAGATTGCATGGGTGTGTGCTAAATTTTATATACCTGTTAGCAATGGGTGTGGCTGAAATAACCGAATCAACTAATTTGAAGGGGTGTCCACATGCTTTTGTATATATAGTGTATATTCCAGAAGAATAAAATGAATCTGTGTTGTCATGGGTCAAAAGGGCCCTTGCTGTGCCGCAGTCTCCTCGGGCACTTGAGGAGAATTATGTGATTAAACAGACCTGAGCATTCTGGACACAGGCAGGCAGGCGAAGCGTAGAGAAGAATGCCTCTGTCCCCCCCATAATGCCCCTAATGAAGTGGCTGGTGGGTCCTTCAGGCCAGGCCAGGGCCGCCAGGCAGCCTGTTCACAATCTGTCTAATGACGGCGCCCTAGGAGCGGGGGCTGGGGCTTCTGAGGCCTGCTATGGGCTGCCAAGCCGAGCGCACCAGCGCTTCCCAATGAGCCACAAAGGGAGATCACAGGGCCCATTGTGGCCAGGCACAGGAGCTTAGCACTCATCAAGCCCAATAAACCTGTCTGGAGTCAGGCTGGGACACTCCCCTCTGCCGTCCCTCCGCCAAGGGCCCCGCACCCACCTTCACCCGCTCACTCACTCATTACAACATCAGGGTGACATGCCCTTATCACCCACTCAACAACGTCTTCTCACCTTCACTTTCTGTGGTTCTAGCAACATTGTAGGTTCATATCTGAGGCTTATTTTTCTGGTGTTGTGTATTGTGTAGTATAGACAGTATATGTGTGTATGTGCATACACTGGGGGTGTTAACTTGCCCGTCCTTTTTGCCTCCATTTTAAACAGGGGCTGCTCCCCCTGTTCTCCACCGCCGCCCGGAGTCCTCTGCCAAACGTATGCAAATAAGACCGGCCACAATGGTGCCCACAGCTGCACACAGCCGGCCAAAGACAGAGGGCGCAGCGGCCGTCCCTTTCATCTGTAACCCATGATCCCCTCTCAGCGACACGTCATGTTCACCCCCAACACTGGCCCTGAAAGAGAAACGCCCCCCCCCCCCCCACTGCTCTGCTCTATACTCACAGATGGATGAGACTGTGGCCTTGGCTGTAGCTTTGGACAGAAGGGTCCTAATCTGCTGCTGCTCTGCTTTCTCCAAACTGACCCACTCACATACCTCCACCCACTCCGTGGCCCTCGGGTTCTGTAGAGGCAAAGCGAAAGAGGAAATGCGAAGAAAAGTAAACCATTTCTTCCCCCTCTTCAACACTTTTCCTCCCTTGTCATTCTTTAGGGTAATATGACTGTGCGGAGCAGAGAAGGAGGGGGTGTTGGAGAGAGAGAGAGGGTCGGAGAGAAAGAGAGAGGGAGAGAGAGAGGGGTAGCTAAAGAACATGATTGCTTTAATCTCGGCGCTGGCCGCAGCGCGCCCCCTTTCATAAAGCGGCTCTCCGGACCCGGGCCCCTTCTCTCCTCGCCCTCCGCATTGTTCTCACATGAAAATCAATTCCCTTGAAGACCCTCCTTAATCCCGTCTTTGGCATCAACAATGGCCACTTGTGCACGGCCCTGATGGACTAAGAGCCGGGATGATGCGGCTGTCTGCTCTCATTCCAGGCCCATTCAGGTAATGGCGGCCCAGATCACTTTGTAGTGCCAAGTGCAGGAGCGGACAGGAAGACGTTTGCGATCATAATTTCCTGCGCAGCGTTGGCCCGGGTAGTCACCCGGCGGATCCAAAACACTTTTAATTAGGCCCGACAACCACAGACATTACAGACCAACCGGTAACAATGAACTGTCCCTTTTGAACGGGCCTCAGCCTCTGTCCCCACTGAGCCCAGATAGACAGAATATACAGGACCATGATCACACTAATAACAATCACCTCACCAACCAACAGTCGCATGGTCCACTAGACCAGTGTTTTCTCTACTGTTATGTCTTATACGTCCCTATATGCAGGGATACAGGGCTATGTCAACAGGTGTGGTGGTCAACTACTTTTGTGTAGGCATTGTTTTGGAGATTGCTATAAAGTCTAAAGAGCATGTCAATCATTTTCGTTAGTGAGCTCGCCAACAAAAATGTCAAGCGATCAAAGCTGCACATTTTTTTTTTTTTAAAGAGCCCAAATCTCTCTGCAGTTGTCTTTTCATAATCCTGTTGGTGTTTCAGGTAGCGTTTCTGATGTACAAGTACCTGCCATGCCTTCAGTGGGCTGAGGACTGTCGGGTATTGGTTTTCAACAGGCTATGGACGTCTGGTCTGCTGATCTTATTGGATTCATACATCAAACCATGGCGCAGGTTGGTTCTGCGACCGCTGGACTCCAGAAAAGATGCTTTGATGCCAGCCCCCCCCCCCTCCCCCACCGCCAAGTCTCCAAAGCCCAACAGGGGAAGGCAACAGAGAGCTACATCACAGCAACAATCTCCCTTAATTACAGTCAGAGTCTATATCTAAAAAAGATGATCAGGAATACAAAGGCTTGAGTCTACAGAGCAGTTTTCATTACCCATCCCGCTCCATACCTTTTCTGTGTCTGACAAAGAAAAGGAACAAAGGCGGAACCCTACTGATTGAAAACTAGCAGAACAGTGAAACAACAGGACACAGCTGATCGCTCATGCATGGCTGGGATTAGGGATAATAGTAGAAAGAGCACGGAGGAGAAAGAGCACAACAAAAGAAACAGGGGACTGACAAACTTTTTTCTCTTCCTTTTGAGGTGAAAGGGATAGAAAAAAAGACAAAATCTCTGGTCATATGAAAAGATATAGAAAGAAAGGAAGATACACAATGAGAGGCAATAGTCCTTTTTAGCCTCTGTACACCTCCTCCACTCCCTTCTCCTTTTAACCGGCAACATGACAGATGAAGACCAAGGTTCCCGATGAGCAACACGAGACAAACACTCCAGGTGATAAAATTGTATTGTTTATTACTGTATTACTATTAATTTATGAATTATTTACACATGGCGAGTGTTGCCATGTGAACTGTCTTCTATGTTCATTTTCTTATGGCACAAGAATGGAATATTGCGATTCTGGTTGACCAACTGGCTTGTGAAAGTCTTCAAAGCCACACCAGCTAACAAGACAGCAGTCTTTTGCTTTCACGGCACTAAGTGGAAATGATCCAACGACACTTTGCACGCCTAGCCTGGCTTTGGCCTTGGTCCAAATTGCACTATTATTTTTAGTCTCCTTCATAAAAAAAAAACAAGGGGAAACGAAAGAGAGATTAGAATCTGTGTCTTTGGGTTTTCCTCATTGGAGTGTGTGGATGTAAATGTGGCGAGGTGATGGGCACTCCTCTATGGGTCCAGGCTCTCTGAAGTGGTACACCATCCTGCCCATTTCGTTTTGGGATGGGCTTGAATACTGCTAGAGAACGCTTAGAGGAGATGGTGGTAATGGGAGACTATGGTGAAATAGAACACTACGCTAATTAGATAGGCATCGTTCCCCCCCCCCAGGAAGTGTGGGGATAATTCAGACAATGCTGACGCCCACACACACTTACTCCTGAAACATGTGGGGAATTGTGTACGTGTTGCAGAGTCTGGGTCAGCACTGTTTTACTAGGCTCTGTATTTAACACCGAGAAAAATGTGGAGCTGGCTTCCTCGCAACGCCTGGAGCTACTGAGTCATTAGAAGTGTACCAAAGAGAGTATACAATATTACACAGAGGAATAGGATCATTCACAGCCATACTGTAGAAACAGCAACCACAACGGATGAAAAATCCACATATTAGAGACTCCAGAGTTGACTTTGCATTAGAAATAGCACCGAACCCACCAACTGTTCTCAGACTACGGCTCACTGCTCTCTTATTTTGATGTGCACTCATTTGAGTTTATTTCCCTCGGCGCTTAAAAAAAAGAACTTTTTCTCAAGAAAAAGGCCCACAATTCCAGAGGGACTGTTGCCGTGTTGTACCACCCCCGACTCTCTCTCGCCGAGTCGCCCAGCCACCTAATCGCCATGACTGGCTGACCTATGGGCCGGCCCCCCTCTGTGATTTACAGCCTTTCACTGGCTTGACCTCTGCCTCCTCTGTCTCCCTACAGACACCCTGTTCATGTGAGTAGGCTACTGTTGAAGTGCTGATAAGCCTCCCCGACGTATTACCCTGGCTCAGCTTGTCAAACCCTCTCTAGATGGCACAATGCAGCCAGTGGTTCATTAACCTTCCACCCCCACCACCTCCACCACCCTCCACCACGTTCTCCAAGCCAGCTTCCCCTCTGGCCTGGAGCTATAGGTAGGCCAGGTTGAAGCCATACAGGGCCTAATGTAGTGTGCCATGGTGGTGGAGGCTGAATGCCACCACATGTGGGGATGATTGCAGTGCTGGAAGTGGCGCAGACTGGCAGGGGACCCAGGGAGGTTTGGTGGGACACAGTTGGGGACACCGGCAGTAGCATTCCCAGAGGCCTTTGTGTGTAGCCACTCAGTGGGGCTCAGCAAAGCCCCCAGCGGCCAGGTCGCGCACGTTTGGGGCCCAATGAAATATAAGCAGCTGGGGGTCAGCCTCTCTTAATCTTCAATTAAAGAGCCCCCCATTCATTGTCTTAGCTCGACACTGACAATAAGACAGGTCAGAGGAACGGTGTCGGACTGACTTCTAGATTGGTTTTGAAATGTTGCCGTACAAGGAACACAAATCTCTGTCTGAGCTTGGTGTCCATCTTGGTAAGTGGATAAGAAGGACAATGTTGTTTTGGTTCTGGGGATTTCTTCAAAACTCCCTCAGTTCACTCCCAAGACTGAACCTCTTACCCAACACAACCCCCCCCCCCCCCTTCAGAGAAACACAGTAGCCAGAGTAATACAGGGCTTCCTCTTAGGGGGGCAGTTAATCACCTCTGAGCAAACATGTGTGTGCTGGACCGTGAAGGCACCATCTCTCACACACACTTTTATAATGAACCTTGTTTTACACCGTCTCTGCTGCCCGACGTGTCCTTCGACACATCCCACACAGCCCACTGAAGAGATTGCTTTTCTGTGATTGCCTGCAATTGGGAGAGGAAAACATACTTTCTAGACGGAAGACGAGATGATCAGACGAGAAGAATAACAGGTTTCGACTCCTCGTTCAGCAAACAATTTCCACTGACTAGAAAGCCCCTTAGGTAGCCTAGCAGTTATGAGCGTTGGGCCAGTAACCGAAAGGTCGCTAGATCGAATCCCCTGACCTCACTAGGGGAAGAATCTGTTGATATGGCCCTGAGCACGGCATTTAACCCTAATCACTGCTTCTGTAAGTCTCTCTGGATAAGAGCTGTTGCTCAAATGTACATGCTCTCATTTAGAGTTGCCAGCCAGAGCTAGGCCCACTTCTCTTTTCATGCCAGTGTTTCCCGACTCCTAGACTACAAAGGTCAACAGTTATTATTTGTTGACTTGTTTGACTATGGCTAATGAAATCCCCAGCACCATCATAATAAGACTAGTCCGTAACCTCCTACCCAATGAAGTGAGCTTTACTCTATTTTCTCACAGACAAACAAAAACAGCACAACAAAGAGCGAGGGTTCATAAAGGAGTTTTGGGCAGATGGGTCACATGCTGTCCATTGAGAGTCCACCCCATCAAGCCCATTCACTGGCCTCTATAAAACCGACAGGCTGCTTAAATACCTGACATCAGAAAGGAAGCAAAAACAAAGAGGAGAGTGAGGGAACAACAGATTAAATAAATAAGGCAGCCTCTGTGACTGATGTGTATGCATGGTGCTGGGGAGTCACTGACAATTAAAGAAATGTGGATCCGGTCACAAAAGGGGGCTGGAAAATACTGAATGTTGCCTCGAGCCCCAAATTCCCCGAGCCTTTCTCTCGGGATTGAAGGAGGCTTGCTGGGCACATTTTTTTTTATGCCGTTCCCGCTTGGACCCCCTTTAGAGTCTTTGTCTGTGCTCTGAGTCCATGAGAAAAGTCAATCACAGACACTTGGCTGTGCACGGCTCCATCGCTTCATGCACCAGCCAGTACTGTTGGAGTCCTCACAACCTCTCCAGTTGACATTATTGCTCATAATTACAAAAGGGTATCTCCATTTAATAAAAGTAGTAGGATAGTACTTTTCCCATCACACTGAGTAAGATGTCACTCGCACACGAGCCGGCAAATATGAGGAAGAGGAAAGGAGAAGAAAGGTAAATACTGGCCGGCGATTAAAATCAAGATTTATGCAGCCCAATTTTCCTTACGAGAGAAAATTCAGCGGCGTTGGTTAGCTGACTCCATTTGATCTGCGCTGAGAAAAGAGATGCCTGAACCTTGGGGGCCTGTGATTCCAGCCTAATGCATTGGCATAAACAGTCAATTATGTTGTGAATTGCAGCGAGAGGAGCAAAGAACTTTTTACAAATTAAAAAAGTCAGACAAACACACAAAAAAATGGTGCAAATAAATAAGTTGCGAGCGACGCTGGAAAAAGTCGGGTCTATCGACTCAGAAGGCCAATTATAGAAGGCTAATCATACTGGCTGTGCAATGGTTCAGTGCAGTTCAGTCAGAAGAGACAGGGAAAATGACATGACCCCAAACTATGCTCCAACAACAGCACAACACTGGCACAGGCATTCTCTAGAAGAACAGAAAGCATCAAGAATATAACAATGCATCCCCACTCTTTATCTGTCTCTCTCTCTCTCTGTCTCTTTCTCTCTCGCTCTCTCCATCTCTCTCCATCTCCATCTCTCTCTCATCGCTCTCTCCATCTCTCTCTCCATCTCTCTCCCCCTCTCTCTCTCTCTCTCTCTCTCTCTCTCTCTCTCTATCTCTCCCTCCATCTCTCTCTCTCTCTCTCTCTCTCTCTCTCTCTCTCTCTCTCTCTCTCTCTCTCTCTCTCTCTCTCTCTCTCTCTCAGAACCAGAACAGCGAAGAGACTGTTTTCTTTTATTTCCCAATTCCACTAAAATAATCCCCACAGCGGCAATGTTTTCCCTATCGCCTCAGAAGAATCTCCCAGTTGCAGAATCTCTGAGGAAGAATTTCACATGAACAGTGGCGTGAACAGTAGCGACAAACTTTGCCTTTATTTCAATGGAAAGCGTCTCCAAGTTGAAGCAGAAAAATAAATGAATCATTCCCCCAAACTCCCCTTTCCTTTACGTGTGTGTTATAAATCAATGTTAAGCAGTGTTATAGCTCTGTGGATGGTGCCTACACAGGGTGTCAGTTCCAGTCCTGTTCAATCCATGTGTGTAATCTCATATTCACTCTGCCCCTGCAGACATCAACCCTATAAATCACATAGCCCAACTTTATGTTTTCACGTTGGCTGTAAACTAGATTGGGGGCTGTTTGATCTCTCATAGCCTGGACTCCTAATCGGCAGGGAGCCATTTCTATACTGATATCATATCAGTGTATACTGTACACAAGAAGGGATGATCAATCAAGGAAAATACAGTACAGCTGTTTGAGGATTATTGATGTGTGGAGAAACTGTATGTGACTGTTATCCAGATGAAGACCTTTATCAGTCGGCGATAGAAACAGACGCATAATGAGATTTGCAGTAATTTTACAGCGTGCAGGAAGTGTGCTTGTTGCCTATTGCCGTGTGTGCGTACATGTTAACCTGACATCACCCTCAAGGTACTGTTTAATTTGTTGCTCGGCTCAGTTTCTTGGTTGAATATCACATGGGCTTTTCTAAATGCATGAGATTTGTTTTCCTTGAGTTAAATATGTGTGTGTGTGGGGGGGGGGGGGGGGGGGGGGAGTTAATCACAGTTAATTCTCCGCTTGACATACCAGAAAGACAAACATCTCTCTTAATCAGAGAGATGTTTGCTTGCACTGGAATCCGTTTCATGTTATTTCGATCAGCCTTTTGATCTGGTGCACTCACCAGGAAGAACTAGATTAAAAGGTTCACGGAATTAAAATAAAACACAGATTGTTTTTTTTTTAGTGGGAACGCTTAAGTCGAAAATGAACTTTATGCAGCGTGGTGGAAATTTCAACAGCTCATATCCATAGCCTATGATTATGATGTCCTCATTTCGAATGCTGCACGCATGCACGCACACCTACACACCACACCACACCCACACCACACCACACCACACCACACCACACCACACCCACACCACACCACACCACACCACACCACACCACACCACACCACACCACACCCACACCACACCACACCACATCACACCACACCACACCACACCACACCTACACACCACACCACACCACACCACACCACACCACACCTACACACCACACCACACCACACCACACCTACACACCACACCACACCACACCACACCACACCACACCTACACACCACACCACACCACACCACACCACACCACACCTACACACCACACCCGGACCTCCCAGGTCCAGTTTTCCTAAAGCATCACACGTAACCTGCACCGCCACACTCCTGGGTTGATAAATGTGCATCAAGATCACAGTCTACGAAATAATAAACATGTCTTTGGTCATGTCACAGTCTGGTCAAAGAGAGGCAGAGAGACCCTTTTTGTGCAGGCCTAAGTCACAGGGCTCACCATTTGAAGTGAGCAGAGAGGGTGGAGTTTGATTGGATACATCTTGGGCTTCAGAGAAGAGCTAGTTGAACCGTTTGAAGAGGCATTTTTTTCCCCATACAAAGAAGGAACAACGAGGATCGGCACCAAAGCTAGGCTGGAACGTGATCATAGCCCAGCACCAGACCAGAGACTCCCATTAAGGTTTGGGGTGATAAACAGCATCTGTTTCAGATAGGGTTAAGACCAGAGGAGGACTCTCTCTCTCTCTCTCTCTCTCTCTCTCTCTCTCTCTCTCTCTCTTCTCTTCTCTTCTCTTCTCTTTAGAGTTTTATACCCCTCTTTCTTGCTCATTACTGTCTCTAAAAGATGGACTTATTCACTTGGAAAGCTTGGGGCGGTAGCGGTGTAAAATCGCCAAATTGGTTCATTTGGGTGTAGAACAACTTTAATGTGCAACAGTTCCTCTCCTGAGGCCCACCAGTGATGACAAAGAAGTACTGACTCAAGTCAGAGTTACTCAAGTCAGAGTTACTCAAGTCTTAGCTATTTCTTCTTATGGCAGTAACTTTTTCCTGAAAATCCTTGCGGTTAGAGTGATGCTATTACTCTTGTTCCAGATATTTCTATCTGTAACAGAGGTAGAGAGTTAAAGTAATACATGTATGGGTGCTGTTGGTTGATGGTGCTGTTGCTTGATGGTGCTGTTGGTTGATGGTCCTGTACAAGAACCCGACTATTGCCCAATGTATGGTTTAGTATGTGGCTAGCCGGGATAGCCAAAGCCTATCCTTACCGAACAGTGTCAGGTCAGGCTACGGTTGCTCACGAATGCTTCACTAAGAGGCTAGTGATGCCCTCTACTGGGCGAAAAACATCAATGTTCCCCAATATTGTATTTTTGTATTTTTCAAAGAGCAATAATAAGTCATCCTTATCTGAAAAAGACAGCATTGATCAAGACTTGCATTTGTATTAATAATAAAATACATAAATGTGCCAAAAAGGGAACATAATTTCAATGAGTAGGAATGAGCAGCATACGTTTCTAGACCAAAATAATGATCTAGACAATCTTGACTGGAAAGGAATACGCTCAAACACATAGGGCAGTGTGGCATGTACAGGGTTGTACTGTACACGAGTGCTCTCTGCGTTAGTTCACATCACAGTAATACCAAAGACAAAGTGATATTTTTGCAGCGAAACCCACTCTCACCCTTCATTAGTGGATTTGTGTCGGGGGGAATTGACATTAAGATGGTGAGTTCTTGGCCAGTTGCCTTTTGAAATCCCAGACGAACTGCTTCAAACAGCTATTATTGGGTTCTGCTGGTACACAACAGGGCAATGGACGTGTTCTCGTTTGTCTTTTGTCATCGCTTAGTGTGTATTTTACAGTCCTTCTGCCTACAAGCACGTGGTTGATTTTCACAACAGGGTAGGCTGCAGAAGACACAGTAGTACTCTGCTGCCTTTTGTGAAACAGCCAATTGCGTACGATAACAGTCTTGTCGATTTTCTAAACGGTGTATACACAGAGCTCGGAGGCCTTTTGCGGAACAGTGAATGCATTTTCAAAATGTAGTTTCCTTCTCAAACATAAATGCATTCATCGATGCTACATGATACTGTCAAAATTGCAAATACATTCGTCGAAGGAACACAACTGCCTACAAAATGATAAACTTAACCAGAATTCCCCTTGAGGCCAAGCTGAAAAAAAAACAGAGAGCTGGTCTGTCTTTAAAAAAAATCCCAGTAGATCAAGTGCATTTTATCTGCTGTCACTAAATCATGATGATCATATATAACTGTCAAAACGTTCAGAATTATGGGTAATTACTTTCCTTTTATGCATATTTCACCCGCCCTCCCCCCATCCCCCCCCCCATCAAATCAAATATCATTGATAATAAATTAAAAACGAAGTAATATGAACACATCGTTTGCATGATTCATTGATCTGCGTCATGCAAACTAAAAAGTGTGTATTAAATACACAGGCTTTCAGACTTTTCATCAGCAAGCACAATCCCCAATAGATGAAGGAAAGGTGACTACAACGGAGGAACACAACTGACATGACTGTACATGCCTCAATCCAGACCAAAACAACACTCAACAATGGAAGGTCACAATGTTGGAGATGACAATTTAGGAGTAACACAAAGTGACGTAGAACTAAGGCATTCTCTGCGTCTCTTCGCGTCCGCAAGGTTGTACAAAATAAAATGGAATGAACAATTGTATATATTGTACATCGTTTAGCATTGATGGGGTGATTTATACTGTTTATATTATTTAATGATTATTTAATGATTAATGAAGAGAGTGAACATAATTACACACGTTTCTCTTATGGTGAAATCAATGTGTTAATATTCTGAGAACAAAACACTCAACAGTGAATTCTGTGTTCATTACCGATGACATTTATATTTCAAGTTTTGCAAAAGGGGTCTAAGATATGCAACTCAGGTACAAAGGCAAGAATATGATCAGAAGTTCTGTAAATGTATTTGAGCATTTGATCATTGCTGTTTTGCTATAAATACATTTCAACACAGATCCAAAAAATGCTGGTGTGCGTTTGGGAAAAACTGTTCTGGTCGTGCAGAGAATTTCTTTATCTAAACAATATGTTTTTTTTTTTTTACGACAAACAATTTATTCAAATCAAATGCCTTTTTTTGGGGAGTCGATAAGAGGGATGATTCCAACTTGACAGGGCTGTAGGAAAGGTGGAGGTTGGCCTTTGTTGTGTGCGAAGCCTCCCTAAGCTGCATCGTTTTAAACGCTACATTTTAAAGCTCAGAGCAGCATGGCACCCAGGAGTAGAGGAGATGAGAGAGGAGAGAAAGACAGGGAGAGAGAGAAGGGGAGAGAGGGAGGGAGGGAGTGAGAGAAGAGAGAGAGAGAGAGGGAGTGAAAGAAGGAGAGATGGAAAGAGAGAGAGAGAAGTCAAGTCACTGCTCTGTTTATTCAAAATGAACACGCCGACAACTAGGTGCCTTGATCCTTGCCTCTTACGACTCTGACATGACAGCTGAGATGAGAGGGTGGTAGAGTGAGCGTTCACATGCACCAGAGAGCCACTTTCTGCCTGCACATGTTTAGTTTTTTCTTGGATTCCTCTAAAATCAACATTGCCATAAGTAAACAAATTGAAACCACATCAAATGTATTACTTCATAATTAACAGAATTGTCGACTTCTAGACAAAGTCTTCTAGGTCTCGCTTTCAACCAGACGTGAATCTTATAGCAGAGACTGGCACTCAAGGCTAGACAAGGACCACTGCTTCCAGAACTATAGGAATATCTGTCTGGTCAGTGGTTGAGGAGCAGATGAATCACCTGGATTCATTGAGGCAATTATCTCATTGTGTAATTAAGAGTGGAGTCCGTTGACGGGGGAGAGGAGAGAGAGAGGGAGCGCATGGTCCAGTCAGAAGCAGAGATGCATACAGAACTGGCAGGTGGCACAACGTTTGTCCTTTACTGTTGAGGTTTAACAGTAGATGATAATACTGAACTGAGATAATTGCCATACTTTATCATTGTAGATGTCATTTTATTCTATCTAGGTTGCCTCTCCTACAATTTCACTAGAGGGCGCTCTAATGCCATGGTAGTAAGTATGTCTGCCAGATGCTGTTGCTGCTGTTCCACACAGGCTGAGTGGCTCTGTGGTGATATCAGTCTGCATGTTATGTCTGTGGCCTCGCGTGTTAGCTCTAGTGGCGTGTCATTTTTTGTTGCTGTTGCCAGGGCTAATGCTCAGGAACTTAACTTGTCGTCCTCATAGCTTTGTTTTAATTTCGAGCTCTCCATCTAGTGTCATCTTTAAAAAACAACAATGTTTTATTCCGTCATAAAGAGCACATGTTCAACTGAAAGATGGAATCCTTCGTTGCTATATCCATTTTTGGACATTTTTGGACTGAATTCTATGAATTCCCATTGATTCTTGAATATATCTTTGAAATGCCTCGCGAGTTTAGTTTGACTGTCGTACCCCGCCAGAACCCCAAATACAAGTTTGTTTTATTCCGCTTGTAATCAATGTACAAACACTGTATGTTCTAAAAACATGGTTAAAACTATAATGTTGATATCATGGATGGTCAGTGCATCTGCAGGTCTGTCTATGAATTTGAGAGTGGTTACATTTGTTCAGGCCCATCCCTCAACGTTTTACCCAAACACAGGGAGCAGTGGCCACTTTGTTATTGTTTCAGTTAAGGAGTCTAGCTTTACACGTTTACCATCTCAAGAGGTTAAATTTAAAAAAAGGTACTATAGTAAGTGCCTATTAAGTGCCAAATAAAGTAACAGGGTTGACCATAACAGGGTTGACCATAACAGGATTGACGATTTCCTCTTAAAACAGCCATGAATCCCTTTGTGAGAGGGGAAATGAAAGCTTGTTGTGTGTAACAGGGGCAATTGAATGTAAGATTCACAAAAAACATTTAACTAATGAAAACATGTATAACCGGTCTATCTGTGGTTAACAGGGTTGACGTGCTATCCTCGACACGTTCAGAAAATGGCCGAGAAGTCTCGATCCAGCTCACCTGTTTTTACACTATGATTTGATTTGACTATTAGATGTTCCGTGTTTCTTTGGAATAAAACAAACAAAGGAGGAATAGTATACCGAATTAAAACAAAAGTTCAGTTCATGTAACACGGTTGACCTTAAAATGAGGGACAGGTTGTTGTTGTTGTTGTTTTTTTAACCTTAAACTGAATCACTAATCACACAAAATAAATTATGAAATGATGATCTTCAAAAATGACTTTGTCGAAGCAACAACATAACTAGAGCTTTATTACGGTGGTGAGAACTTGGAGACATTTTAGGGTTAAAATGAGGATGCACAGAGGATGCACAGAGGATGCACAGAGGATGCACAGAGGATGCACAGAGGACGCAGAGGCCTCTGTGAGGAAGGGCGGGAGGAGTAACAGTACCACCCAGATACAGGCAGGCAGTACAGTAATCTTCTTCACTCCTATTAATTACCCACATACTAATCCCTGGAGTTTCACAGGTTAACGGGATGGGATCAGAGACGGTATAATTAAGCTGATCCCTGTCTCCCCTCTTCTCACTGGAGCCCCACTCAATACCCAGACCAGACCAGTCTAACCCAGACCAGATCAGCCTAACCCAGACCAGACCAGTCTAACCCAGACCAGACCAGTCTAACTCAGACCAGATCAGTCTAACCCAGACCAACCTAACCCAGACCAGACCAGCCTAACCCAGACCAGACTAGCCAAACCTAGACAAAGACCAGTCTAACCCAATCCAGACCAGCCTAACCCAGACTAGCCTAACCTAGACCGGTCTAACCCAGACCAGACCAGCCTATCCCAGACCAGCTTAACCCAGACCAGCCATAAAAGAGGATGCTAAAGGCTCTGTCTTAAGACATGTCTATTTGAGACTCACACCTACTCACACCCTCCACTTTGACTTAAAGTTATGTTGTTTGTTTTGTCCTTGTCTGCTTTTTTTGTGATCCGTGGGAGACAAAATGCAAGCCACGGTCAAGCCTTTTCGGCCCAGTGTCTCTCTCTGCTACAGTAATGTTGGGCTTTTGGTGAGAAACTGCAGCTCTTTACGACTGCTTGGAGTCGAGAGGTCTGAGTGTTGCAAGGAGATATCCGGGCCCTGTGCGCGGTCGGAAGAGGGTGTGTCTCGCTATCCTGCAGTGGATTCCATTTACTACATCAAAGAGGCTGTCTGCTCTCCTCTCGCCCAGGGAAAGACATTCCAGTGTGGAGTTTAGTTCTCACTGGGGATCACGGGAAAATTAGGTTAGTGCACTGCACTTTAGTTCTGAGTAGAGGAGAGAGGGGGGAGAGAGAAGAGAAAGAATAGAGGAGAGAGAATAGAGGGGGGAGAGAGAGAGAAGAGAGAGAATAGAGGAGAGAGGAGAGAGGAGAGAGAGGAAAGAGGAGAGAGAATAGAGGAGAGAGAATAGAGGGGAGAGAGGAAAGAGGAAAGAGAGAGAGAAGAGAGAGAATAGAGGAGAGAGAATAGAGGGGAGAGAGGAAAGAAGAGAGAGGAGAGAGGAGAGAGAGAGAGAAGAGAGAGAATAGAGGAGAGAGGAGAGAGGAGATAGAGAGAAGAGAGAGGAGTCTACTGTTTTCACAAGACTTCTTTGTACTTAAAAAAAACAAAACACAATAACACATCAAATAATCAAAGGCTGACCTCCTTAACTCAACCAAGTCCGAAAATAAACACTGCCATAACAATTCCTCCTCCCAGAGTCCTGCCGACTGCAGGAATGGCCTGGTGGCTTAGGGGGTGTTTGACTGCTGCCTAATCTCCCTCTCTTCTTCCTCTGAGACCTGTCCCCTTTCTGTCTTTCCATTACACCAGTATGGTCTTCCTGGGCCACTCCCTATCAATACAATGACTCTCCAACACACTCTTCGGCTCTTTTGTAAACACGTGTCCCATATTCCACAGCCAGGACGGTAAGTCCATCCATGTGTTGTCACGTCCACTCACACAATTTAGGCAAACGCAACAAAAACTGTCAAGGAAACATGACAATCTGTGTCTCATGGACACACCTGCTACAGAAAAGACAGAGGCTGATACATTTTCATCTCCGGATATTTTGTTAGAATGCGACACAGAGTTTCCCGTTATAGCTTAACTCAATTTTGAACATCCGAACATTATGTTTGAGGTGTGACGCAAGACTTGCAAGAGTTAGCCCCCCCCCAATATAAGCAACAGGTGGCAGTGTTGCATTCAAGATGCGTCTCCCAAGCCAGAGCCCCCGGGAGCTGCTAAGAGATACAAAATCCATATTGTGTCAAAGGAGCCATAATTAAATCCATCTATCTACTTGGTGTATTTATATCCATCTCATTCCTCTGTGCGTCTGCAGGAGACAGATGGACTTGTTGAAAAAAATACAAATTCAACCGAAGAGAACATGTTTTGACTTCGGTCTCGCGGGACTGTTATGTACGGATTTCTTTCTACCCTTGTCGTCCTATTAATATCTTAATAAGTCATATCTGCAACAAGGCAGTGCAGGCTGACACCACAGACGTTCCAAAACAAGTGAGGATGGAGATATTTGTATGTGGGTTTAGAAAGCGGGTGTCAAACTTTCGAGTGCTGACGGTGATACACAAAACCAGTAACCTTGGGTCCTTAGCCTGCATTTCAATGCAATTCTCAAGTGAGTCCATGTAAGTGAAGGCAATGTTAAAAAAAAAACACTTCAAATGAGTCCATTATGCTGATCTAGTTATCCTTACATTACACACAGTGTATGTTTGGCACATCTGACGCCATGTCCGCTACAGTAGATTACTGCTGCCCGTAGACAGGGCCTCTACTGTCTTATCTCCTGAGGCTGTGTTGACCTCTCAGTGGGAGATAAATGTGCTCGGTGGCCCTTCACTAACACACCGACCAGACACCACTGAGCTCTGGAGCCACAGCCACTCAGGACAACGACTGGTTCACAGTAAAAAAAAAAATCTCTCAATGTACCCAATGGGATGCGAGGATATATAAAGAGCAGGAAGTGGGCAAATAAACAGGGGGCGAGGACATTAATCTGGACAGGCAGAAGTGTAGTGTACTTCAGTAGTGGTGGAGGAGGTGTGGAGCTGTTAAGAGAAACACAGCCTTGGGGCATTAGCTGACTGAAAAGAAAGACCACTGCAGTAGGAGATTAGCTGGACCACAGTGGACTTTAGCGCTGGAATATCTGGCGCTAAAGTGTAGATTTACCTGGGGGTAAGCCTGGGGGTAAGCCTGGGGGTAAGCCTGGGGATAAGACAAGGATAATCGGGATGAACTTGAGGTGAGCGTGGTCAATCAGACAATTTCTACTGAACCACTGCTTCAGGGTACAGGGACTCTGAGGATGAATGCCACACCCTGTGTGTCCATAGACCATCACCCCCCCCCCCCCCCCACACACACACACACACAGCTCTGTATGAAGTTGAACGGCTTTATCCCAAATATGAAGAAATAAAATAAAATAAAAAAGCTGCAAGTGATTTAGTGTTTCTGTTTATTTTGGGAGAGTCTTTGAAGATGAAACAAGTGCATTCTGGGCCCCTTTTCTCCTCCCTGCAGACATGCCTTCTGAAGGCTAAATCACACTGCTCAAAGCCCATCAGCGATGAAACGAAAGCAGCACTGACTCCTGGGTCCATATATTTAGAAAACTATTTCTTAATGAGCATGATGAGACACAATATGCTCTTAACCACAGGGTGGGTGTCATTTCAATCATAGAAACAGAATTCAAAAGAATGGACTTATCCCTTGAAACCACTGCAATTTAGCTGGTACTCACTATCTATTCTATTATCTATATTTCCATAGGTTTCCTATGAGGGATTGACAGTTTATTTTAAAACAATGGATAGTGGGAACACTCATGTCAACATTCTCTGATGTGTGGACCTCCAACCATCTTTGTGATACCATTTGAAAGTCAACATTTTCATTTTATTTAAATTTTATCCGCCAAAACATGACACTCAAGATCACACTGCGTCTCATTTGATGGCGGGCACAACACAAACGGCTCAGATGATGTCAAATAGGATCTAAGCTACAACATATATGAACATGAAAAAAATCTGAGCCTTTTTATTATAAAAAAATAATAATAATTTGAAAAACCTTCCATTTTTTTCAAGAAAATATAAAATAGTTTGTGAGCTTTCAAATGATACAAAACTCAACCATTGATATTTTTCAGTGATGAAGACATGGATGTCTCATGGTAGGGTGGGGCATGCGAAATGGGTCACCTTTGAGTAGCTCCATCTCCTGAATGTGTTTTGCACACAGGTCCAACAAGTCCATTTCTACCATGGGCAAACAAGTACGGAAAGTTTCGTTGGAATCAAAAAGGGTCCAATCAGAAAGTGTTTGAATTCATATGGAACGACCCTGAGTTTTTCATTTTCTACAGATACAATTACTTTTCAAACTCACAAAGAAATATTTGTTTCAAAAAATTGTATCCCTGGATTAGGATCAGTCTGTGGGTGCGTGCCTGCCTGCGAGTATGTGTGTGTGTGTGTATCATGTGTGTATTATGTGTGCAAGCATGCAAGCGTGTGTGTGTATTTTTTGTGAGTGTGTGTGTGTGTGTGTGCATTCACGTTTGTGTTTGCGGTTGTGTTTGTGTGTACAGCGTGTTTGTTGTTTGGTCCTGGCTGTAAGAACAGTATCTAGAACAGTATCTAGAACAGTATGCCAGGTGGACGTTAACTGCACTGGACAAGAACCTCCAGCATCACCTGGTAGAGGACTTCATTTCTCATGTGTCACTATTCATTTAGCCTACTGGGAGAGATGGACAGGTGCTAAGCATCAAACACCTCCCCACTATCTTTCCATGGACATTCAGGGAATACTACTGCAGTCATGTAGATAGATAGATAGATAAATAGATAGATAGATAGATAGATAGATAGATAGATAGATAGATAGATAGATAGATAGATAGATAGATAGATAGATAGATAGATAGATAGATAGATAGATAAATAGATAGATAGATAGATAGATAGATAGGGTTTTTCTTTATTTTCCCATGTGTTATTTCATAGTTTTGATGTCCCCACTATTATTCTACAATGTAGAAAATAGTAAAAATAAAGAAAAACCCTTGAATGAGTAAGTGTTCTAAAACTTTGGACCGGTAGTGTAGATAGATATGTAGTGTAGATTGTGTACTGTACTATCTTCCCAAGTGTCTGAATTCATCTGGAGTTTATATGACATAACACGAGATGACAGACACATTCTCCTCTCCTTCCTCTCTCTAGTGAGAGCTCTCGCAGATGCTGAGATGAACTTGACCCTACAGTCTGGTATCCTTTACTTCCTCCAAAACCACAATCCTGCTTCATCCACCTTTATCCCTTCTGCCTTATTGCCTTTTTTGTTTCCTGTCAAAGCTGCCATTTTCCCTGCCATTTAAAAAAGAAAAGATTTCTGTCCTAGCTATCATTCTTGTTTTCAGGGTGCAGTGTTGTAGACTCGGCATGATGTAACAGAACAGAGGCGTATCACCACGGCTATACACTCTGTGCCAGCCTATTACTGGTGAGCTGATAGAACAACATGACCAATCCCACTTAGGAGGTTCAGTCTCGTCTTGAGGGCCAAAAGAGGCTTTCAGGCTTATAAAAAAAAATCCATATCTGCAGCCTGTCTGAGAACCAATACTGTCAGCTCTCTGTCAGCTCCCACAGACCAGACAGACACATTGAGTCAACGTCACAACCGCTCAGTCTCAATATTCAAGAGAAGACAGACACGCCGAGTCAACGTCACAACCACTCAGTCTCAATATTCAAGAGAAGACAGACACGCCGAGTCAACGTCACAACCGCTCAGTCTCAATATTCAAGAGAAGACAGACACGCCGAGTCAACGTCACAACCACTCAGTCTCAATATTCAAGAGAAGACAGACACGCCGAGTCAACGTCACAACCGCTCAGTCTCAATATTCAAGAGAAGACAGACACGCCGAGTCAACGTCACAACCGCTCAGTCTCAATATTCAAGAGAAGACAGACACGCCGAGTCAACGTTACAACCACTCAGTCTCAATATTCAAGAGAAGACAGACATGCTGAGTCAACGTTACAACCACTCAGTCTCAATATTCAAGAGAAGACAGACACGCCGAGTCAACGTCACAACCACTCAGTCTCAATATTCAAGAGAAGACAGACACGCCGAGTCAACGTTACAACCACTCAGTCTCAATTTTCAAGAGAAGACAGACATGCCGAGTCAACGTTACAACCACTCAGTCTCAATATTCAAGAGAAGACAGACATGCTGAGTCAACGTTACAACCACCCAGTCTCAATTTTCAAAAGACAGACCTGCTGAGTCAACGTTACAACCACTCAGTCTCAATATTCAAGAGAAGACACGCCGAGTCAATATTCAAGAGAAGAAAGTAAAGAGTAGAGGTGGAAATCATTATCTAACGTACAGATTCATTTCCTGGAATTCAAGGGTGAAATGAGGACTGATACTGCTTCTTTTAGAATAGATGGAAATACAGCCTTTGTACATGTCACTATGTTTCGGAATGTCATACATTACCTAAGATCTATGGTAAGCTTTTCTTACTGCACACCAACCATGTGTGCCTGCCTGCTGGAGACCTCAATATTGATTCTGTGACCTTAGAGTTTTCTCATTTCTTTAGGAAAGCAATGGTGCATTGTTTGTTTACTCTCTCATTGATTGATGGTAATAACTTTCCCATTGAGCTTAGGCAGCTGTCACCTCGCTGAAGGAAATACGAGCTTTCCCCGCTGGTGTAACAGGGAACTTCGATTTCCTGTTTGTGAGAACGTCAAATATTTATTCAATCTGAACAAATGTGGATAGGAACGACTTAGACTCTCAGCTATCATCTCTATACTCTCTCCTCAGCCCATACCCACGAAGACATCTTCCTGGCCATTATTTTATGGGGGAATGGTTTATATACGACACATACTTATTTTGACATCCTGTGCAGCAGGAGTCATGTTTATGGGCCGGTTGGTCTGTGGCTCATTATGATCTTGTGACCTCCTGGGAGAGGTGGGGAAGGGGTTAAGTGCTGCCAAAGGTCAGGCTAAGGTTAAGGCCACAGGTCACATGACTGCTGCCAGGTAAATCACTGGGAGGAAGCAGTCGAGAGAGAAAGAAGAAGAAGAGAGAGTAGAGTGCCTGCCGGTACTTTTGAAGCGTTTTACACCCCCTCTGCCGAGTGTAAAACTCTGTGACACCGGCTCAGAGTGCCTGGGGGAAGGAGTTCCTGTGATCCTGACACCGAGTGACGGGCAGGACTGGGACACCCGGGCCTCTCAGTACCTCCCCCCTGGAACCAATGGGCCTCAGTGTAAAACTGCAGCCCCACAAATCCTGCCGCACAATCAGTGCCAACTGATACAATACGCAGGACAGGATCCCACTGCAAACTACATGGGCATGATGTGAATGAGAGGAAACAGCAAGGGTAACACTTCATTTGTTTGGTCCCAAGTAGCTGGTTTGTAGATGGTTTGTAGATGGTTTGTAGCTGGTTTGTAGATGGTTTGTGGATGGTTTGTAGATGGTTTGTAGCTGGTTTGTAGATGGTTTGTAGCTGGTTTGTAGATGGTTTGTTGATGGTTTGTAGCTGGTTTGTAGATGGTTTGTAGATGGTTTGTAGATGGTTTGTAGATGGTTTGTCGATTTTTCGTAGATGTTCAATAACTGCCAACAAAATGTCTAATCAACCTAAACTTAACCCTTACCCTAACTCGTATTTTAAACCTAACCTTAACTTTAGCAAGCAGTTGAGTATTAACATATATTTGTTGATAGTACACTCTTAGAAAAAAGGGGTTCCAAAAGGGGTTCTTTGGCTGTGCCCATAGGAAAACACTTTAGAGCCCTCCATTCAGAGCCCTCTTTGGAAAGGGCTCTACCTGGACCAAAAGGGTTCTACATGGAACCAAAAGGGTTCTACATGGAGTCAAAAAGGGTTATTCAAAGGGTTCTCCAATGGGGACAGCCGAAGAACCCTTTTAGGTTCTAGATAGCACCTTTTTTTCCGAAGAGTGTATAACCATCTGCAGATCGTCTATATGGGACTATTCAAATAATGTACAAGGATACCGTACAGATCACACATTCAGTCAGAGACTGATGCAGGGTTTGCAAAAGAACCATTTAAACCAGTTTAACTCCACCCAGTGGTCATCGTCAGCTTACCTGCTGTGTTGCTCTGATCCTGTGGAAAGTTCTGGAAGTCTTCACCTTGCCCAAAGAGCTTTGATGACTGAGAACTGTGAATGTCTGTATCTTTGAATCGTTTTGTGTGCCAGTGTGTCAGTTGGATGCCTTAACTCCTTCATGAGTTTTGAAGCACAGCATTTGTCCGGGTAGCCTGCGTAAACTCATTCTCTATCGGTGAATGCAGGCAGGCTCACTATACTTTAAATGCAGACTGTGTCCCCTTCCACTGTATTGGACTTGACTTTGTGTCTAATAGTTTTCTATGACTTGATCTACTGTTCAGACTGGCATGAAACGATGTCAATTGACCCCTCATTAGTGCTCATTAGTGTAACGTCTAAGGAGGGCAGAGGAGAAATACACAAGGTCTTGGGACAGTGCTCATTGCTTACTAGGCTATATAAAATAGCTGTGTGTGTGTGTGTGTGTGTGTGTGTGTGTGTGTGTGTGTGTGTGTGTGTGTGTGTGTGTGTGTGTGTGTGTGTGTGTGTGTGTGTGTGTGTGTGTGTGTGTGTGTGTGGTTGGGTTATATTATTGAAACCCCACCACTGGGCTTCAAACCGTCAAACCGCTGGGGCAGACTACTAAAGATTTCCCCTTCAAGTCATCAGATAGTTCGGGGTAATGTAAAGTAACGTTATAAAAAATGCAGTTAGAGGGGGAAAAGCTCTTGCACAAATTGTCCCTGTATGTCAGTCATATTTCTTGTTAAGCATTGCCTGTAAATCTACAGTGTTTACAGTCCCCCTCGTATGTTTATGTATTCGGCTTTATAGTCCAGCGTTTTAGATTGGAGATAGAATGTTTCATATTAGGTGACGGTACATAGGCAGCTTTTGTTTATGGGTAACTCCATACATATCTGTTTTAATGTGTTGTTCCATTTGGGAGTCATTTTTCTTGTAAGAATATAAGATGTTTCTGAACACTTCTAGATCCATGTGGATGCAACCATAATTAGGGATAATCATCAAGTAACAGGAAATGATGATGAGTGAGAAAGTTCCAGAGGGAAAAAGAAAAAGAAATGTTTCTCACTCATCCTTACTCATGAGATGTTCGTGATTTTGGTATTATCAGGATTCATTTAGAAGTGGTCAGAAACTTCTTATCTTCTCACTTAGAAAGAAAATGACTCCAGTCATCATTCACATCCTGTTGGGAAAAACATAAAACAAAACACGACCAAAACAGACTGCAAATGTGTAGAGTCTAACGCTTGATAAAGTCATTGGGTGCTATGAATATGGGACCAAATATTCAACTTTGGATGTTTTTAATGCACTAATTCATAAGGGATAGAGTGCTTCAATTTAGCCTATCACCCAAAATAAAACTTTCCTGTTTATAGTCACTGTGATGCTGAATAAGCACGTCTGATAAGCAGAGGTCCAGGCCCTATTTCAGCCCACACTACACCTCCACCTACCTCATCCCTCCATCGACCCCCCCCCCCCCCCCCCCCCCCATCCCTCCTACGTGCCGATCCTCCCAGGATTGGTCTCCTTCTCAGTGGCCCCTGCGGTGCCTCCCTGGCTCCCCGGGATGTTATCCTGGATGACATGAATTAATGATGACAGGACAGACTTCACAGGCAGGTGCTCCTATGCTCTGTTACACAAGCAGGTCTGCAGCCCTTACCTTTACACCTTACACTCTCTGTACCTGTCTACCATCTAGCACTGAGCCCTCTCTCCACCACCACTGCTGCTCAACATATGGTGCAGAGAGGAAGTACAGGAGCAAGCATATGGGGAATGTCGTAAGTGTTTGGGAAGAAAGTGTGTGTGTTGAACGTGAGTGAGGCAGTGCAGTGCAGTGTCCGAACTGACGAGCAGACTCTATAGATCTATTTGAAGTGTCCACAAGCACAGACAAGCCCATCTGGTTAGGGGCCCATGGGAGACTGTTTCTCCGTGGCAGACTGCACGGCTGCTTCTGTGTCGTACCAGCTCCTGCAGAGAAGGAGGGCAACTTGATTATAGTAATTTGAGAAATGACAATCTGCAAATCTCTTCTGCACCAGAGTCTTCTGCGTCATTAGGCAGCAGCAGGCTGCGGTTGTGTGTGTGTGTGTGTGTGTGTGTGTGTGTGTGTGTGTGTGTGTGTGTGTGTGTGTGTGTGTGTGTGTGTGTGTGTGGGTGCGCGTGTGTGTGTGTGGGTGTGGGTGCGCGTGTGTGTGGGTGCTCGTGTGCATGTGCACGCATGTCAGTGAGTGAACACTAATATTTGCCCGTCTTTCTAAAACCCCAACCGACCTGGTCTCCATGGCCCCCCTTCCTTACCGGACACCCCCTCCACACAACATTGGTTGGACCTACTGCACCAATCAAACATGACTGCTGGATTCGATCCACTCATGACTTAGTTGGAATCTTCAGAGCATCAGAGAGCATCTTGATACTTTTACACCTTCTTACTCTAGGGCTCAGTCACACCACTCAGAAACCAAAGAGGCTGTGGCGACAGGGAATTCCCAAAAGAGTGTAATGAAAAGAAGCCCGTTCCAATAGCTATGTCTGCTTCAGAAAGCCTTCCTGAGTGGAGAATAAAAACTCAGCAAAGTAGCAACATCAGTGAAGTAATGCCAAAGTTTTGAGTAACAGTTTGACTTTGTTTTGGGGTAAGTAAAGCATTCCTGGAGTTTTCCCCTATGTGACAGCTTACACGTTTTCACTCAATATGCTGCATGAAAGCCTAATGCAATATTGAGTAGTTACTGGCAGAACAACAGGTCTAAACGCAACCACTGTTCCCTTTGTTGTGCTCTGGTCCAAAGGCATGCACATATGGGAGGAGCACAGTGAAGTCAACTCTCTGACAGCACAGAACCATGTGGGCGCGTGTGTGCGTGTGCGTGTTTGCGTGCGAGTATGTGGGTGGGTTCATGTTTTCATTCTGCATTAATAACAAAGTTCCCTCATTGGACAACCCTCATTGGGTTGCGGATATGAGATGAATACATGTAGATGAATGACTGATCTTTGTCTCTGTGAACATCTCTCTCTCTCTCTCTCTCTCTCGCTCTCTCTCTCTCTCCTTCCCTCTCCCACTTTCTCTCTTCTCCTACTTCAACCTCATTCCCTCTTCCTTCTGTGGTCTAACCCACAGACCTGAACCATTGTTGACGCCCGCCCATCTCGGTACTCCTCGCTCAGGGTCTAGAACATGGAGCCAGGAAGGAAGCAGAATGTACTGCAGTACCGTGGGCCTACATTACCGGAGGTAACCTGCCAGTGCCACTCACCACGGGCCTCCACTACCAGCCAGCCTACAGAGATGGGGAATAGGCCCTTCCATGCCCTCCACTTCTCTGAACTAGTTGATGCATCTGTGGTGCTCTGCAGCACTGCTCTGTGGTTAAGTTCTCTCTCCTCAGTGGTATGTTCTCTGCTTTTTCCCTATCCTTTATTTATGATGCTCCAATATTAATGGTGCCACTGTAGGAGTCAGGGCTCTGGACTAGAAGCTACAGAGGTTCAAATATTGAAAGACACCTTGTCCAGATACTGTGAGTATTTCTCTCTCTCTCATTTCCTTTTTCGTACCTGTGTCTTTCCCTTTGCTCTTTAAATGAAGTTGTAATTCATTTCCTCCCATCGGCAGCCATCATACTGCCAGAGGCCTAAAACTCTGCTGATGAATATGCTGGCAGTGTCACATGCTTTATGGTTGTCCCCCATCTGAACTTGAGGTCGACCGATTAATCGGCTCGGTCGATTAATTAGGGCTGATTTCAAGTTTTCATAGCAGTCGGTAATCTGCCTCTTTGGACGCCGATTATGGCCGATTACATTGCAGTCCACGAGGAGACTGCGTGGCAGGCTGACCACCTGTCAAAAGGACCTTGTGGCTGAAAGGAGACAAGGTAAGTTGCTAGCTAGCATTAAACTTATCTTATAAAAAGCATTCAATCTTCACATAATCCCTAGTTAACTACACATGGTTGATGATATTACTAGGTTAACTAGCTTGTCCTGCTTTGCATATAATCGATGCAGTGCCTGTTCATTTATCATCGAATCACAGCCTACTTCAACTTCGCCAAACGGGGAACGATTTAATAAAAGCACATTTGCGAAAAAAGCACGATTGTTGCACAAATGTCCCTAACCATAAACATCAATGCCTTTCTTATAATCAATACACAAGTATATATTTTAAACCTGTATATTCAGTTAAAATAAATTCATGTTAGCAGGCAACATTAACTAGGTAAATTGTGTCACTTTTCTTGCGTTCTGTGCAAGCGGAGTCAGGGTATACGCAGCAGTTTGGGCCGCCTGACTTGTTGCGAACTGTGTGAAGACCATTTCTTCCTAACAAAGATCGTAATTAATTTGCCAGAATTTTACATAATTATGACATAACATTGAAGGTTGTGCAATGTTGGTGGGCTATGTACAGGTGCAGTAATAATAATTACTGAAAGAATAAACGTTCTGTTTTCGAAATGATAGTTTCCGGATTTTACCATATTAATGACCTAAGGCTCGTATTTCTGTGTGTTTATTATAATTAAGATTACGATTTGATATTTGATAGAGCAGTCTGACTGAGCAGTTGTAGGCAGCAGCAGGCTCGTAAGCATTCATTCAAACAGCACTTTACTGCGTTCGCCAGCAGCTCTTAGTAATGCTTGAGGCACAGAGCTGTTTATGACTTCAAGCCTATCCACTCTCGAGATTAGGCTGGCAATACCAAAGTGCCTATAAGAACATCCAATAATCCAAGGTATATGAAATACAAATGGTATAGAGATAAATAGTCCTATAATTCCTATAATAACTACAACCTAAAACTTTTTAACTGGAAATATTGAAGACTCATGTTGAAAGGAGCCACAAGCTTTCTTATGTTCTCATGTTCTGAGCAAGGAACTTCGAAAACTTCTTAGGGCTAGGCATCCCATCAGTGGGACACCTGTTGACAATTTCCGTTGAAATTGGAGGGCGCGTAATTCAAGTAAATAATCGTAAAAATTATGGAATTTAAACATCTAGGTACATACAAGTGTCGGTTAAAAGCTTAAATTATTGTTAATCTAACTGCATCGTCCGATTTACAATAGGCTTTACAGCGAAAGCATGCCATGCGATTGTTTGAGGATGGCGCCCCACATCAACATATTTTTCAACCAGCACAGGCTTCATAAAATCACAAATAGCTAGTGCCCTCCACCCAACCCAGACAGTCTGACTCTATACCCAGTGCCCTCCACCGAGCCCAGACACAGTCTGACTCGCATGCCATTTGGAGCCCTGCCAGTAGTGAGTACAAAACTTGCAAACAGTGCAAAAGCCAGGGGCCAGGTGTGGTGTCAGCCAGTTGAGCCCATAGACTGGGCACCGAGTCAGAGGTAGAGTAAATGTCGCGGAGACAGGGAGTCTATCACTCTCTCTACCTTCTCTCTCTGTGAGTGACTCCTCTCTCTCTCTCTCTCTCTCTCTCTCTCTCTCTCTCTCTCTTTCTCAATTCAATTCAGTACAGTACAGTATATACAGTTGAAGTCGGAAGTTTACATACATCTTGTAATCCTTGTAAAAATCCTTGTAAAAATTCCCTGTCTTAGGTCAGTTAGGATCACCACTTTATTTTAAGAATGTGAAATGTCAGAATAATAGTAGAGAGAATGATTTATTTAAGCTTTTATTAGTTTCATCACATTCCCAGTGGGTCAGAAGTTTACATACACTCAATTACTATTTGGTAGCATTGCCTTTAAAATGTTTAACTTGGATCAAACGTTTTGGGAAGCCTTCCACAAGCTTTTAATTTTGTATTTATTTCACCTTTATTTAATCAGATAGGCAAGTTGAGAACAAGTTCTCATTTACAACTGCGACCTGACCAAGATAAAGCAAAGCAATGCGACACAAACAACAACACAGAGTTAGACATGGAATAAACAAACATACAGTCAATAATACAATAGAAAATGTCTATATACTGTACAGTGTGTGCAAATGAGGTAGGATAAGGGAGGTAAGGCAATAAATAGACCATAGTGGTGAAATAATTACAATATAGCAATTAAACACTGGAGTGATAGATGTGCAGAAGATGAGTGTGCAAGTAGAGATACTGGGGTGCAAAGGAGCAAAATAAATAAAATAAATAACAGTATGGGGATGAGGTAGTTTGATGGGCTATTTACAGATGGGCTATGTACAGGTGCAGTGATCTGTGAGCTGCTCTGACAGCTGGTGCTTAAAGATAGTGAGGGAGATATGAGTCTCCAGCTTCAGTGATTTTTGCAGTTCGTTTTAGTCATTGGCAGCAGAGAACTGGAAGGAAATGCTTTGGGGGTGACCAGTGAGATATACAGTGCCTTGCGAAATTATTCGGCCCCCTTGAACTTTGCGACCTTTTGCCACATTTCAGGCTTCAAACATAAAGATATAAAACTGTATTTTTTTGTGAAGAATCAACAACAAGTGGGACACAATCATGAAGTGGAACAACATTTATTGGATATTTCAAACTTTTTTAACAAATCAAAATCTGAAAAATTGGGCGTGCAAAATTATTCAGCCCCTTTACTTTCAGTGCAGCAAACTCTCTCCAGAAGTTCAGTGAGGATCTCTGAATGATCCAATGTTGACCTAAATGACTAATGATGATAAATACAATCCACCTGTGTGTAATCAAGTCTCCGTATAAATGCACCTGCACTGAGATAGTCTCAGAGGTCCGTTAAAAGCGCAGAGAGTATCATGAAGAACAAGGAACACACCAGGCAGGTCCGAGATACTGTTGTGAAGAAGTTTAAAGCCGGATTTGGATACAAAAAGATTTCCAAGCTTTAGACATCCCAAGGAGCACTGTGCAAGCGATAATATTGAAATGGAAGGAGTATCAGACCACTACAAATCTACCAAGACCTGGCCGTCCCTCTAAACTTTCAGCTCATACAAGGAGAAGACTGATCAGAGATGCAGCCAAGAGGCCAATGATCACTCTGGATGAACTGCAGAGATCTACAGCTGAGGTGGGAGACTCTGTCCATAGGACAACAATCAGTTGTATATTGCACAAATCTGGCCTTTATGGAAGAGTGGCAAGAAGAAAGCCATTTCTTAAAGATATCCATAAAAAGTGTCGTTTAAAGTTTGCCACAAGCCACCTGGGAGACACACCAAACATGTGGAAGAAGGTGCTCTGGTCAGATGAAACCAAAATTGAACTTTTTGGCAACAATGCAAAACGTTATGTTTGGCGTAAAAGCAACACAGCTGAACACACCATCCCCACTGTCAAACATGGTGGTGGCAGCATGGGGAAGATGGTTAAAATTGATGGGAAGATGGATGGAGCCAAATACAGGACCATTCTGGAAGAAAACCTGATGGAGTCTGCAAAAGACCTGAGACTGGGACGGAGATTTGTCTTCCAACAAGACAATGATCCAAGACATAAAGCAAAATCTACAATGGAATGGTTCAAAAATAAACATATCCAGGTGTTAGAATGGCCAAGTCAAAGTCCAGACCTGAATCCAATCGAGAATCTGTGGAAAGAACTGAAAACTGCTGTTCACAAATGCTCTCAATCCAACCTCACTGAGCTGGAGCTGTTTTGCAAGGAGGAATGGGAAAAAATGTCAGTCTCTCGATGTGCAAAACTGATAGAGACATACCCCAAGCGACTTACAGCTGTAATCGCAGCAAAAGGTGGCGCTACAAAGTATTAACTTAAGGGGGCTGAATAATTTTGCACGCCCAATTTTTCCGTTTTTGATTTGTTAAAAAAGTTTGAAATATCCAATAAATGTCGTTCCACTTCATGATTGTGTCCCACTTGTTGTTGATTCTTCACAAAAAAATACAGTTTTATATCTTTATGTTTGAAGCCTGAAATGTGGCAAAAGGTTGCAAAGTTCAAGGGGGCCGAATACTTTCGCAAGGCACTGTACCTGCTGGAGTGCGTGCTATGGGTGGGTGCTGCTATGGTGACTAGTGAGCTGAGATAAGGCGGGGCTTTACCTAGCAAAGACTTATAGATGACCTGGAGCCAGTGGGTTTTGCCAACGAATATGAAGCGAGCTTCCCACAACAAGTTGGAGGTGTCAGAGGAAGGCCCTAAAAATTGTCAAAGACTCCAGCCACCCTAGTCATAGACTGTTCTCTCTGCTACCGCACGGCAAGTGGTACCGGAGGATAGGTACAAGAGGCTTCTAAACAGCTTCTACCCCCAAGCCATAAGACTCCTGAACATCTAATCAAATGGCTACCCAGACTTTTGCATTGCCCCCCCCCCCCCCCCCCCCCCGTATATAGTCTCGCTATTGTTATTTTACTGCTGCTCTTTAATTTATTGTTACTTTTATTTCTTATTCTTATCCATATTATTTTAAACTGCATTGTTGGTTAGGGGCTCGTAAGTAAGCATTTCACTGTAAGGTTGTATTCGGCGCATGTGACTGATTTGATTTGATTTCAGTTTATCCGTGATGTGTACGTCGAGGAGCTTACAACTCTATACAGTGTTGTAACGATGTAGAAATAGTTAAAGTACAAAAGGGAAAATAAATCAACATAAATATGGGTTGTATTTACAATGGTGTTTGTTCTTCACTGGCTGCCTTGTCTTATGATAACAGGTCACAAATAGTGTTGAAGTGATGGCACACTGTGGTATTTCACCCAATAGATATGGTAGTTTATCAACATTGGATTTGTTTTCGAATTCTTTGTGGATCTGTGTAATCTGAGTGAAATATGTGTCTCTAATATGGTCATACATTTGGCAGGAGGTTAGGAAGTGCAGCACACACACACACACACACACACACACACACACACACACACACACACACACACAGAGGCAGGCAAACTTGAAAGCATGCACATCCGTACACAAACAGACATGCACATTAAACCACATACGTAACCAGGTTATAAGTTGACATTAATGACTTTTGACCTGGCACATTTGCACACCCCAAATAAAAGTTTGAAAAAGAGAGAAGTTGGAAATAGCGCGGTGGCTGTAATGGAAGTGTCATAAATAGTTCATAGATGCTGGCAGCAGCATACCTGCCTCTGAACACGGAGAGCTGGGCACAGGCTATAGAGCTTACAAGGGGATGTTTTTCCAGCAGTCTATTATTTCATAATGCAGTTTAAATGTGACTTATGTGCTTGTGTAGAGGCAGTCCAAAGTGGCAGTCACAGCACTGGCAGTCACAGCACTGGCAGTCACACAGTATGGACTGTTAGTGGAGGTGATATGGGCATAGCCTCCTGCCCTCTAGTGGTCAGTGAATGGCTGTCCATCTGCTCAGGAGACAGGCAGACAGTGAAGTGTGTTTGGACAGTACTATCTGAGCACGTGTGTATGCAGAGGTAAAAGAGGCAGTAGGTTGTTAGTACAGTAATGTCTGAGCACGTGTGTATGCAGTGGTAAAAGAGGCAGTAGGTTGTTTGGACAGTACTGTCTGAGCACGTGTGTATGCAGAGGTAAAAGAGGCAGTAGGTTGCTAGTACAGTACAGTCTGAGCACGTGTGTATGCAGATGTAAAAGAGGCAGTAGGTTGCTAGTACAGTACTGTCTGAGCACGTGTGTATGCAGAGGTAAAAGAGGCAGTAGGTAGTTTGAACAGTAGTGTCTGAGCACGTGTGTATGCAGAGGTAAAAGAGGCAGTAGGTTGTTTGAACAGTAGTGTCTGAGCACGTGTGTATGCAGTGGTAAAAGAGGCAGTAGGTTGTTTGGACAGTACTGTCTGAGCACGTGTGTATGCAGAGGTAAAAGAGGCAGTAGGTTGTTTGAACAGTACTGTCTGAGCACGTGTGTATAAAGAGGGTAAAAGAGGCAGTAGGTTGTTTGGACAGTACTGTCTGAGCACGTGTGTATGCAGAGGTAAAAGAGGCAGTAGGTTGTTTGGACAGTACTGTCTGAGCACGTGTGTATGCAGAGGTAAAAGAGGCAGTAGGTTGTTTGGACAGTACTGTCTGAGCACGTGTGTATGCAGAGGTAAAAGAGGCAGTAGGTAGTTTGGACAGTACTGTCTGAGCACGTGTGTATGTAGATATAAAATAGGCAGTAGGTTGTTTGGACAGTACTGTCTGAGCACGTGTGTATGCAGAGGTAAAAGAGGCAGTAGGTTGTTTGGACAGTACTGTCTGAGCACGTGTGTATGTAGATATAAAAGAGGCAGTAGGTTGTTTGGACAGTACTGTCTGAGCACGTGTGTATGTAGATATAAAAGAGGCAGTAGGTTGTTTGGACAGTGGGGGCAGCACTGCCTTAGAATTTAAAGCTCCGCAGGTGAACCAGCTTGTGTTTCTTTCTTGAAGTCCTGAAATAAATCTTACAAAAGACAGCTCAAAGTGAACCTCTGTTACTGCACCTATTTCCCTGTAAATCCCGCCTCCAACCAAGTTTAAGAGAAGACACGGTTTAGTGGACAAAGTCGATAAAGCGAGCAGACAACACAACCTCAATTAGTGGGTAGCTCACATAGGAGCTGAACACATAACACAGATCAAAACCAGTCAACACCGACCCCCACAAATTCCCCATACAAGTGTTTCCTATTAAACAAAGCCTTATTTAGACATCACACAGAGGGGGGGGGGGGGGGGGGGGGGGGGGGGGGGTCGGCTGCCTTTGAATGTTTGCCTCTGTGCTTATTGTGGAGTTGAGCCGCAGCTGAGCGTGAAAGAAGTTAATTGAAAAGGAGTGTGTTGTTGTGAAACGGGCTACATCGCTTCAGTCACGACCCGATCCTTTGCTGACACAACTGAGTGACCATGGATTGACATGGAGAGACATTACTGAGGGGGGGTAGGGAGCGGGATATTACTGAGGGGGGTAGGGAGCGGGATATTACTGAGGGGGGGTAGGGAGCGGGATATTACTGAGGGGGGGTAGGGAGCGGGATATTACTGAGGGGGGGTAGGGAGCGGGATATTACTGAGGGGGGGTAGGGAGCAGGATATTACTGAGGGGGGTAGGGAGCGGGATATTACTGAGGGGGGTAGGGAGGGGGATATTACTGAGGGGGGTAGGGAGCGGGATATTACTGAGGGGGGGTAGGGAGCGGGATATTACTGAGGGGGGTAGGGAGCGGGATATTACTGAGGGGGGGTAGGGAGCGGGATATTACTGAGGGGGGGTAGGGAGCAGGATATTACTGAGGGGGGTAGGGAGCGGGATATTACTGAGGGGGGTAGGGAGGGGGATATTACTGAGGGGGGTAGGGAGCGGGATATTACTGAGGGGGGTAGGGAGCGGGATATTACTGAGGGGGGGTAGGGAGCGGGATATTACTGAGAGGGGTAGGGAGGGGGATATTACTGAGGGGGGTAGGGAGGGGGATATTACTGAGGGGGGTAGAGAGCGGAATATTACTGAGGGGGGTAGGGAGGGGGATATTACTGAGGGGGGTAGGGAGGGGGATATTACTGAGGGGGGTAGGGAGCGGGATATTACTGAGGGGGGTAGGGAGGGGGGTATTACTGAGGGGGGTAGGGAGGGGGATATTACTGAGGGGGGTAGGGAGCGGGATATTACTGAGGGGGGTAGGGAGCGGGATATTACTGAGGGGGGTAGGGAGCGGGATATTACTGAGGGGGGGTAGGGAGCGGGATATTACTGAGGGGGGTAGGGAGCGGGATATTACTGAGGGGGGTAGGGAGCGGGATATTACTGAGGGGGTAGGGGGGGGGATATTACTGAGGGGGGTAGGGAGCGGGATATTACTGAGGGGGGTAGGGAGGGGGATATTACTGAGGGGGGTAGGGAGGGGGATATTACTGAGGGGGGTAGGGAGCGGGATATTACTGAGGGGGGGTAGGGAGCGGGATATTACTGAGGGGGGGTAGGGAGCGGGATATTACTGAGGGGGGTAGGGAGGGGGATATTACTGAGGGGGGTAGGGAGGGGGATATTACTGAGGGGGGTAGAGAGCGGGATATTACTGAGGGGGGTAGGGAGGGGGATATTACTGAGGGGGGTAGGGAGGGGGATATTACTGAGGGGGGTAGGGAGCGGGATATTACTGAGGGGGGTAGGGAGGGGGGTATTACTGAGGGGGGTAGGGAGGGGGATATTACTGAGGGGTCAGGGAGGGGGATATTACTGAGGGGGGTAGGGAGGGGGATATTACTGAGGGGGGTAGGGAGGGGGATATTACTGAGGGGGGTAGGGAGCGGGATATTACTGAGGGGGGTAGGGAGCGGGATATTACTGAGGGGGGAAGGGAGCGGGATATTACTGAGGGGGGTAGGGAGGGGGATATTACTGAGGGGGGTAGGGAGGGGGATATTACTGAGGGGGGTAGGGAGGGGGATATTACTGAGGGGGGTAGGGAGGGGGATATTACTGAGGGGGGTAGGGAGCGGGATATTACTGAGGGGGGTAGGGAGGGGGATATTACTGAGGGGGGTAGGGAGGGGGATATTACTGAGGGGGGTAGGGAGGGGGATATTACTGAGGGGTCAGGGAGGGGGTTATTACTGAGGGGTCAGGGAGGGGGATATTACTGAGGGGGGTAGGGAGGGGGATATTACTGAGGGGGGTAGGGAGGGAACAAGGTACATTTAACTATCTCAGAGTCAATCGCAGCAGCGTAGCACTGGACAACAGCCTTTGCGCTCCAAATTGTGTTTATTAAAGACTAGAAGGTGTGCTGTGTTGTCCATGAATGGAACAACAAATCTATGACGAAAATAACAACACCGACACAGACATGCTGTTGCCGACATGACTCAATGCTAATCAACGCCCCCAAATCCTTATTTCTGAAATCTCAGAGGAAACCAGTGAAGTAGTGAAAATCAGAGGAAAGCAGTGACGTTTTTGCGAGGTTACCAACAGTGATATATACAGACCGTATTCATGTCAGAGCATTGCTTTGCGCTAAGCCCCGTGATTGAGCGGAGATGCTGCCCATTGCCTTTTTGTCTTGACTGGCTATGATATAGAGGTGTCTGGGGTGCAGAGCATTTGGTATTGGGTTCTGCAGGGTTGCTGGAGAACAGGTTGGTCCTAGGCCAAATGAGAGAGTCATTATGCTGGGAAGCATGCAGAGATATATAGTGAGTGGGCCGTCGCTGACTGTGTCATCCGAAACCACAGCAAAACTTTCTCTCTGTCTGTCTGTTGCATATTGAGGTTCGATTCACTCACTGCTGAATGTGAGGGTTTGGACGTGATGCCCGTGGCATCCAAAAATATACAGTACCAGACCAAAGTTTGACACAACTACTCATTCTAGGGATTTTCTTAATTTTTTATTATTTTCTACATTGTAGGATAATAGTGAAGAAGTCAAAGCAATAAAATAACACATATCATGTAGTAACCCAAAAAATATTTTATATTTGAGATTCTTCTATTTGGCCAGCCTGTGCCTTGATGACAGCGTTGCACACTCTTGGCATTCTCTCAACCAGCTTCACCTGGAATGCTTTTCCCACTGTCTTGTAGACGTTATGTAACCTTTGAATGAGTAGGTGTGTCCAAACTTTTGACTGGTACTGTACATATTGTAAACCCAGCAAAATATATATAATTTAGTAACCCATGCTCCACATTTTTGCATCACTAGCGCTCTCTCTCTCTCTCTCTCTCTCTCTCTCTCGTTGTCATTCTCTGTCTCTCTATCGCTCTCTCTCTATCGATGTCTCTCTATCGCTGTCTCTCTCTTGCTGTCTCTCTCTCTCTCTTATTCTCTCTCACTGTCTCTCTCTCCCTCTCTCTCACTGTCTCTCTCTCTCTCTCTCTCCCCCCTTCTCTTCCCCTCACCCCTTCTATTTCTGACCCAGACAAATCTGACCCTCATGAATATGTAACTCTGGCTGCGTTTTGTGTATACCTACAGTATGCACAGCACACTAAAGCACAGCCCTCACCCTCACACCTCTGCCGAACAGGCTTTAACAGCTACAAACGTCACTGCACCTCCTAATCACCCACCTCCTCCATCTTCCCTGGTCCAGGAAGGATTCTTCTCTTTGCTAGTTATTAACGTGACAGTGGGATCCCAACACAGCTCCCCTGTGCCAGAGATGGAGTTCAGACAACATACACACATGCAATACGAATACTCACATGTCCTTTCTACCCATACACTCACACACATGTCCTTTCTACCATACACTCACACACATGTCCTTTCTACCCATACACTCACACACATGTCCTTTCTACCCATACACTCACACACATGTCCTTTCTACCATACACTCACACACATGTCCTTTCTATCCATTCACTCATACACATGTCCTTTCTAGCCATACACTCACACACATGTCCTTTCTACCCATACACTCACACACATGTCCTTTCTACCCATACACTCACACACATGTCCTTTCTACCATACACTCACACACATGTCCTTTCTACCCATACACTCACACACATGTCCTTTCTACCCATACACTCACACACATGTCCTTTCTATCCATTCACTCATACACATGTCCTTTCTAGCCATACACTCACACACATGTCCTTTCTACCCATACACTCACACACATGTCCTTTCTACCCATACACTCACACACATGTCCTTTCTACCCATACACTCACACACATGTCCTTTCTACCCATACACTCACACACATGTCCTTTCTACCCATACACTCACACACATGTCCTTTCTACCCATACACTCACACACATGTCCTTTCTACCCATTCACTTATACACTCCCACATTTTCACCCATTCACGTTTTTACCCACATACATATGGCCACATGCACAACGATGCATAAACCCACTCCAGCACACGTTCTACATTCCACACTTAGCACACCTCCATGGCCCGATAATGCACTCACTTTCTACGCTGATACACATTCACGTCCACACACACCTTTTGAATACATTCATGCGGTGCCCTCCGACACCAATATGTACCCAGTGCATTGATTCCCTCCAGTAGGAATCAGCAGGCTATTCATCAATGTACAGTCCAGCATACACATTCTCCCCAGCCATAAATCATATACGGTAATTGCCCACCGGATAACTTGCTTTTCTGTTGCATTAAACATATGCATATATTGCACTCAACTGCTGATTTACTCTGATGTGATACGTAAGGGGAAAACTCCATTTTGTCCGCTTGCTTTAGTTTTTCTGTTGTGCAGGCCCAGGGGATGATTCATTCACTGTTACAGTACAAATGAAAGATATACGGTAGGAAGTAGTTTGCCCTGAGGCTCAGTCGATTCAGAGTCTCACACTATAAGGCTTCTCTGTCTCAATGCCCATATCAGTGAGAGATGGAGACCAGTGAAATCACTCAGGCACACCAGAAGAGTTGTGGGTTTCAGTCACACAAAGCCCGTGGCTCCTGTCGCCGTGACAGCACCACGGGGGCATGCTGAGGACGCCAGGGGAGCCGTGACATCATCACTGTGTATCCTTCCTTCTGCTCAGCCTATCACCATACTCAAATGAACACAGAGACAGAGACAGGAAGGGGTAGTCCTATACAGTACGTAATGCAACGTGAGGGATAGCTATAACGCGATCACGTGGCTCTGGTCCTTTTCAACAGCATCTCTACTATCGGTATCCGTTTGTACGTTCGTTTGCTGACCAAGGTAACCCTTCGTTTCTGTACCTTTACAGAAGGTCCATATCTAACGATGAGGACTCGTTCTCCTTGGAAAGACATGCTGTTCTGCTGTGACGTTGAGTTGAACCTGTGTGATATCAGAGCCGTTGTACCCATGTACAGGACATCCCCCTGGCAGAGGGAGGTTGTTAGGTTATTACTCCATCGTTCTTGTTACTGGCTCAGTCATACAGCCCCCTGGTTGACCCTGTCGTCGTAGCAGCGAGGGACTTGGAGCAGGGCCACATACTGTGTGGGAGTGCATGCATGTACAGTATTCAGGAGAGATGGGAAGAGAATGTAAGGGTGGGGAGGGAGGTGTGTGTGTGTGTGTGTGTGTGTGCGTGCTTTGCTATCGTTGCGTGATCCTATTCCTGGTTCATCCTGGCCATATCAATGTGAACCATTGCTCTTTATTCCCTTTTCTGCCTGGGGTTCTTTGCTCTCCACCTGCTAAGTGTCTTACTTTTGCTCTCTCTCTCTCTCTCTCTCTCTCTCTCTCTCTCTCTCTCTCACACACACACACACACACTCTCTCTCTCTCTCTCTCTCTCTCTCTCTCTCTCTCTCTCTCTCTCTTTCTCTCTTGGGTCTTGTCGGTAGGCTGATTTAATGAAGAGGTGCTCCTCTGCCTCTCTCGGGGCTCTTTAGAATCAGTAGGGGGGTTGGAGAGTGCTGAGCAGGTGTGTGCGTGTCCTCTTGTCCATGTGTGTGTGTGTGCCTGCGTGCATGTGTATGGAGAGCTGAGTGGAGTCGTTCCACCAGTCACCATTTGGGATGAGACTCTTCCCCTCACTCAACCATACCTTGTATTATTCATGGCCAGAGTGGAGCCCCCGCGCTACTTCCCTGCTCTCCACCTCTTTACTTGATTATCCTGCTGCAGCCCCTTTTCAGGCGAGGATCCATCCCTCTCTCCCTTCCCTTCCCTCCCTTACCCCCTTCTTTCCTTCTTCCATCTAACCAAAACATGCAGTGTTATGTCACTTGAGGTTGGAGCCAGTTGAGGCCGGGCGGGGCGGTGCGGGCAGCTCAGCGCTGTTCATTAAACAACATTCCATGCATATGGAAACGCTGGAGGAGCATATTGCAAAATCTATAAGTTCCCGTGGACGCTCTTCAAGTCTATTTGAATATCATTAGTCTGTCTCCCCATGAGCCTGGGCTCAGGGCTGCATTGTAATCAGACTTCCTTTCCTCTTCGTTCTCCCCTGAGATGTGAATGAGGCCGAGAGCGAAGGAGAGAGAGAGACGCTCACTGACTGAATGAGTGCTACTGATGAAAAATGCAGTGGAGGCCTCTGAATTTTAAATCCATACATTTTTCATTAAAGACTCTGTTTTGCTTATCCTCCTTTCCTTCCTCTCTCCTGTTCTCTTTTTTCACTTTTTTTGTATATTTTTGCCGGATGCGGTTGAAGTCAGTCTCTTTATTATAATCTGAAAGTTTTGGTTATCTCTGGTCTTTCCTCTCATCCCATTTCCTGTCCAAACAGGAAGGTCACATGACCAGGGTGATGATTTCAGAGCTACTCTGATGCAATCCACCACCTTTCGCAATCATGGCCGCGCTCTAATTCAATCGAGCAGAGAACTGTGCCTAAACGGATGGCAAGGGTTGTTTTACCCAATGAATAGTTTGAAGTGGGAGAATGGTTGGCGTCTTAGGGGACTTTAAAGAGAGTGGTGAGCGCATTTAACTACTGTGCAGTATACAGATGCATTTTGAAGTGACCTACTTGTGCCTTGAACAATCCTTCCAACCACAATAGATAGTAGACTCAAGTGTGTTCTACTGTAGTTCTCAGTAATGCTTATTATTTTCCCACGTGCAACACTTACATTGTATAACCATGTGGTTTGACAAAGCACATCTTCATGGTCTCATACGTTGTGTCCCAAATACCTGAATGTAAACGCATATGTAAGGGATGATGTAATCTCTCCAACAATGTACCCACCAGTGAACAGTATGGGACTAATAAAATGTGACATCACATGACAGTGTACTTACATTTGTGGACGTTAATGCTTGCTACGGCTTGTTCTTTTTGCACGATAAGCTCATGTGTGAGAACAAGAGTGCCTTTATTTATTAATTAGGCCTCAGCATGTCAAATCCAATAACATTTTATTGGTCACATACACGTGTTTAGCAGATGTTATGGCGGGTGTTGCAAAGTGCTTGTGTTTCTAGCTCCGACCGTGCAGTGGTGCTGAACGTGAAGGGAGTGAGAGAAAGAGGAAAGGGAGTGAGTGAGTGATTGAGTGAGTGAGTGACCCAGCGAACCAGCAAGCTACCGGTGAGTGATAGTGTGGACGTCTCCGCGTGTTAGAGTGATTCCCGTCTCTCCTCCCCAGCAGCATGTGTGTGTATGTATGTATGCGTGTCTGTGTATCACCCCTATCAGACCCCCTCCCCACACTCTTAATGGTTTAATGCGCCTCCTGCGGTGGCTTTCGGACCCCCTGGAGCGTGGCACACTCGGAGTGTGTGGGAACACAAAGCCTGGCCCATGTCTCTCTGAGAGGGGTCTCTTTGTGATGGAGGGCCACTGGCTCTGCTGACTGCTGCCCCATGGTGATTACCCTCCCCAGGGGGCCCCTTATTGTCGGGTCAGAGTCCCGGAGCCTCACCTTTACAAGCCCTCCTGCTGCGCTTCAGCAGGGCTCCACCACGCACCGCCACCACAGCCACAGCTGCCAGTCAGTCATACCACACCACGGCTACAGCACATCATCTTGTTGACTGGGCTTCATTTCCACCCTGTTGATCAGCGAGAGCAGACACTTCCACTGAGACGTTGAGATAGGGGATGTGTACGTTCCGGCACACTGAGACACAAACACGTCCACACTGAGACGTTGAGATAGGGGAAGAGATGTGTACGTTCCGGCACACTGAGGCACAAACACGTACACACTGAGACGTTGAGATAGGGGAAGAGATGTGTACGTTCCGGCACACTGAGACACAAACACGTCCACTGAGACGTTGAGATAGGGGAAGAGACGTGTACGTTCCGGCACACTGAGACACAAACACGTACACACTGAGACGTTGAGATAGGGGGAGAGATGTGTACATTCTGGCACACTGAGACACAAACACGTCCACTGAGATGTTGAGATAGGGGAAGAGACGTGTACGTTCCGGCACACTGAGACACAAACACGTACACACTGAGACGTTGAGATAGGGGGAGAGATGTGTACGTTCCGGCACACTGAGACACAAACACGTCCACTGAGACGTGAGATAGGGGAAGAGATGTGTACGTTCCGGCACACTGAGACACAAACACGTACACACTGAGACGTTCAGATAGGGGAAGAGATGTGTACGTTCTGGCACACTGAGACACAAACAAGTACACACTGAGACGTTGAGATAGGGGAAGAGATGTGTACGTTCTGGCACACTGAGACACAAACACGTCCACTGAGACGTTGAGATAGGGGAAGAGATGTGTACGTTCCGGCACACTGAGACACAAACACGTACACACTGAGACGTTGAGATGTGTACGTTCTGGCACACTGAGACACAAACACGTCCACTGAGACGTTGAGATAGGGGGAGAGACGTGTACGTTCCGGCACACTGAGACACAAACACGTCCACTGAGACGTTGAGATAGGGGGAGAGACGTGTACGTTCCGGCACACTGAGACACAGACAGGTACACACTGAGACGTTGAGATAGGGGAAGAAATGTGTACGTTCCGGCACACTGAGACACAAACACGTCCACTGAGACGTTGAGATAGGGGAAGAGATGTGTACGTTCCGGCACACAGAGACACAGTACCTGTACACACAGTGACTCATGGAAATAAAAAAATCACAGAAAATAAACTCACAGAAATATACTCACTTCCATCCAATCTGCCCCTCTGCCTGACCTACATGCAAAGAAATACAATCATTTTGTGTAAATATATGCACACGCACATATGCAGACACCCACCACACGCCCACTAGCAAAAACTCAAGACATAAGACATGATGCACAACAGACATTTAGATCACTGAACGCAGAGCACTGAACGCAGTGCACTGAACGCAGAGCACTGAATGAGGAGGGCTTCAGGGCCCATGTTCCCATCAATCAGGGTCATGCTTCAGGCCACCCCCCTAAGCACAGCCCCTGGTGAATAGTTCAACACCCACCATGTACTGTATGTACTCTGTGCTCCTGGAATAGAAACTGCGGCTGACTCCCTCTCTCTACAAAGAAAGGAAGACTGCAGACTACATTGTTCCTTTAGTACCTTTAAAGAGATAATTCAGGATTATGGCAATGAGGCCCTTTATCTACTTCCCCAGAGGCAGATGAACTTGTGGAGACCATTTTTATCTCTGTGTCCGGTATGAAGCTTATTTCTCTATGGCCGAAGTTCATTGGCCATAGTAATCCTGAGCTCTTGCTACAGTTTAATTTTACCGCAGGTGATTAGGCATGCATCTGTGGTGTCTGCATGCCCCTCTGAGCACTGACTGGGAACAATGTTAGTGTAAAGGTCCACTTAATGTAGAAATCAATGGGCCGGGTTGTTGAGGAAAGAAATGCTGATGTGAAAATGGCTTGGTGTTTTGTTCTGTTTGTGTGTGCTTTCATTTCTCTTGTAGCAATTTGTTTGGCCTTCTCTCCCCTCACAGTTCAGTGACCTGTACGGTGACATCGCTACCGTTTAAAACCAGCTCAGAAACCAGAGACCGGCCCGTGGCAATTGCTTTCTGTCCGGTGATGCGCGTTGACCTGGCCTTGTCCTTGAACCGGGCTCTGGTTGCATTGATCATGGAGTGCGGCCGTGACTTTTTAACGAGGGCCTGGATCATTAATAGAACACCACCCCTCCTCCAACCGTTCGACTTCCTGGAGCACGTGTCACCGGACAGCAAACGCTTCCCAGGAAACAGGACATGAACTGTGTGTGATGTGTGTGCGTGTGGAACAGATGGTGATCAGAGTGAAGGTCAGAGTAAAGGGGCAAATTCCCTTCAGTCGAGAGGTAACGGAGGGCCACTGAGTTGGAAAAACATATGAGAGGTTTGGCTGGTCTGCATGCTTTTGTGCATGTTTTTGGGCCCTCAATGATCTACCGCCCTATGCATCTCCAAGTTCCAGCACTATTTTTCACTCTACCCAACACATTTCAGACTTTAGAATATAGCTCCAAATCATTCGTAACCCATATTCCACACTCAGTCATATTCTACCTAGACAGACAGGATACCACAGCTTTTAGCAGACAGTATTAAGAGAAATAGCTCTCTGTCTCCTACCTGAGCTATGTTTAGACTTATCTTGGGAAGACTGAGACCACAGGTCACTGAAGTTCAACATCTGGGGGTGGAACTTGAAACAACATCTCAGAGACCACTGAGACAACTCCAGCAACTCTACTCGTATTACTGTCAGACAACGCCAAAGCCCATCGCAAACAACCCTTAGATTACGTGTGTGTTCTGTTCTAGTGTGTGCGTCTACAAAGATTATTGCGCAGTTATAGATAGTAACACTCCAGAAACCAGTTGAGAATTTTCAGTAGCTGTTCACTCTGAGCTGTTTGGCAGCTGTCAAAGGTTTTTTTTAGCTCAAAGAACGAAACAAATGCTTTGTGGAGTCTTGAAATTGTGACAGTAGACCTGTTTGTGCTGTTAACACAAACTATAATTTTACACTTTGTCATATTTATAACCTCTCTGCACCTGTACAGACTACTGTCGGTACAACAGACCAGGAAGGGTACCAATGAAAGCCTGTGTTCCTTAGCCTTACTGATCAGACAGCCTCCATCCAGCTTTAACTCCAGTATTGACTACAGTATGGTCTGAGCTCTGAGCTCCGCATACTGTTATGAGACCCAATCCCCTCTATAGGCGGCTGCTTGCCTGCTGCCAGCCACAGACCTCTCCAGACATCCATCCTAGTGTGTGATGTGTGTGTTGACAGGGTTGATATGACACATGTAGACGGGGGAGATGACTGTGTGTGTTCATGGAACCCCTAGCCAGGACTGCTCCATCTGGTGGTGTGTCTAACAGCCAGCTGCCTCCCTCCCACGGGTACAGTAACGCCAGCCCCACAACCGATGATCTCACCACGCAACCATGGCAACCAGAAACCCCATGAAGACCCCATACTCCTCTTCTTGTCTCCTCTTCCCCCTCTTTTTCCTTCCTGCTCGTCTTCCTTTTCTTCGTTCCTAGTCCTAGAGATCTTGACCTGTGCTCTCACTCTCAATAGAGAGACGTTTGGATGTCAGTGTTGGAGGTCACGCTCGATGACATCCCTATATTTACTCAATGCACTTTCACCCACACAGACACACAGCACCCCATCACATCCACCCACACACGGTGAGCAGAGCAGAGTACACACTCAGAGAGGAATCCATTTGTCCACTAAGTGACCCAAGCCCTCCTCTCTGCTACTTGTCTCCTGTGGAAAGATAGATTATCAGAGATTCAGTTGCAGAGAGACCTACCTCATCTCAGCCCAGTCTGATAACCCACTGAGATGCACTCTCACACACACACACACACACACACACACACACACACACACACACACACACACACACACACACACACACACACACACACACACACACACACACACACACACACACACACACACACACACACACACACACACACACACACACACACACACACACTCACATACATACACACACACACAGCAGAGATGCGTAATGCTGTAGGCACCCACTGGGCCTCCAGAATAGCTGATAGACCAGTAAAGCCATGAGGGCTTGGCTAGCCAACCTACCCCTTTACTACCACCCCTCTATCCCACTGGGGCAGTAGCTGTCCTGATCCATCACTCTCTCTGCCGTGCTTCCATTCCCTATGCTTCTCACAGAGAAAGGTCTTCTTATTTACAGCCATTTTACTCCATTTGGCCCCCCTTGCTACCTTATGTTTTGTGAGCTTGTATGAGATGCAGCCAAACATCAAAGATTTTGGCTTCTGCATTCTGCCTAACTCTGTTCCTGCCAATGACTGCTCCTCACCTGCTCGTAAGCCACCATTAAGTATTTTGCGAAACACGTTGGGGAAAGTGTTGGTAATTAGGGCACTGCTGTGGATATGGATATGAGCTATGATGGTAATGTCTTTGTTGGTATGTGTTCGATTAAAAAGTTATTGCTGTCAGTGTCTGTGTGTGCGTGCGTGTGCACGTGTGCGTCTGTCTGTCTGTCTGTCTGTCTGTCTGTCTGTCTGTCTGTCTGTCTGTCTGTCTGTCTGTCTGTCTGTCTGTCTGTCTGTCTGCACTCCGAGGAGATGGATTGCAGTGCAGTATTTGCCTTATAAGTTGCTATTGTTGCCAGCTCACCCGGAGAGGGTTGGCAGGCACTAAAGCTTCTCCGTGAAATCTGTGTAAACTCTCTGCCTCCAATGTAACGACAGATCTTTATTATGCTAATGCTAGATCAGACCATTCCCCGGCACAGCACCCACGGCTACCACCTGCCTGCTGTAAAGGTACTTATTATGTCTTATATTGTCATATTATACTTTGTATCACAGACATTTATATTGTCATATTATACTGTGTATCACAGACTCTTATATTGTCATATTATACTGTGTATCTGTGTATCACAGACTCTTGTATTGTCATATTATACTGTGTATCACAGACTCTTATATTGTTATATTAATCTGTGTATCACAAACTCTTATATTGTCATATTATACCATCTTTCGTCATCCTCTATTTCCTCAACTAGGGAAATAAAGGATTCTATGTGAGTTTTAGCATGTTCTGGTAAAGGTTGGGAGTTGATGGAGGAATACGGAAACAGAGCGAGGAGAACAACATGAGTTTTGCTGATGACAATCATTGTGACAACACTGCCAATGATGATGATGACAATCCTGATGACAACACTGCCATTTACAATAATACCAGTGGTGTAAAGTACCTAAGTAAAATGTATTTAAAGTACTAATTAAGTAGTTTTTTGAGGGTATCTGTACTTTACTTAATTACTTATATTTTCCATTTAAAAAAAAACTTTTACTAAAGAAAATAATGTACTTTTTACTCCATACATTTTCCCTGATACCCAAAATTACTCATTACATTTTCAATGCTTAGCAGGACAGGAAAATGGTTAAATTCACACACTTATCAAGAGAACATGCCTGATTATCCTTACTGCCTCTGATCTGCAGGACTCACTAAACAACACAAATGCTTTCTTTGTAAATCATATCTGAGCGTGGAGTGTGCCCCAGCTATCCATTAAATTAAAAAGAAAAAACAAGAAAATTGTGCTGTCTGGTTTGGTTAATATAAGGAATTTGAAATGAATAATACTTCAACTTTAACTTTTGATACACTACTTAAGTATATTTAAAACCAAATACTTTTAGACTTTTACTTAAGTGGTATTTTACTGGGTGACTTTCACTTTTACTTGAGTCATTTTCTATTACGGTATCTTTACTTTTACTCAAGTATGACAATTGGGTACTTTTCCCACCCCTGAATGATACTGATGCTGATGACATTGACATTTATGAGAACATGTCGGGTGCATTTGGGAGTTCTAATGTGTAGCAGGTTTGGGAGGCATGGAGGACAAAAGCATCCCTAGGATCCTCAGTGACCACCACCACTTAGACTACATTGACAAGACGGTTCAGTTGTCCTCTGAGGCTGAGGCTTTTAATGGAGATTTAAGGGACACTCAGCATTTGCATTACTGCCCCTAACCACCAGTCTATTGACAAGGTGGATCAACACCAAATGAACAGAGATGGAAGGGGTGATGGGGCTGAAGCAATTATCACTACACCAAAGCTCTCCATGTAAGCAAAAAAGAAAGCAATCAGACAAAGAGATAGAATGGGTAGATACAGTACAGAGGAGAATAAAGAAAGAGAGAGATAATGCCGCCGGAGGGGGATGGATGTCGTTTTATGGGCTTTGAACCAACTGTGCTATTTTGTGTTTCTTCGCATTGTTTGTAACTTATTTTGTACATAATGTTGCTGCTACCATCTCGTATGACCGAAAAGAGCTTCTGCATATCAGAACAGCGATTACTCACCTCAAACTGGACAAAGATTTTTTCTTTAATGAATCCAACGTGAAGGATACTGTATGTTGTGATTTTACTTTCATTAATCTGATGACTGTTATTTATCTAATCAACTAACTATGTTTAATTGTTACCCAATTAAATGAATCATGTAACAATGAACTCATTAGCATTTGGGGCACCACGGTTCTTTAAAGAGTCACCATCTTCCAAATTAAACTCGAAAGGTCTTTGCCTATCACATCCATAAACAGTAAACTTATTAATCATAACCGTGTATCATATCATCATTCTGAAGAGTTGCAACCTCCTGCATCTGCAAAAAAACCAGCCTTACTTATGATTCAGTAATACACAAATTGATTTAATTATTTATTAACTAGCTAACTAAATGGTAACACAGGATAAACATAAACACTTATTCCATTAGAAACAGGTCTCTAGCGGACTGACACAATATGGCAACTTGTTACAAAAGACATGGAGAGGGGGACAGAGAGGGAGAGAGAGATAGAGAGAGCGAGAGACACTTAACGTTGGTACATTTTAGAAACTACCCTCACAGTAATGAACCGCCACCCGTTTGGAGTAAGGAATCCTGATGGATAGATAAGTCGTGCAAGTGATTGTCCAGGAGGTGAAGTTATCGTCTCTACATCGTGTTGACATTGAGTTCGAACCACTTTGGACGTGCGCTGCAGCTACCTGTCTCTCTGGTCTGATATGTTAATTCTTAACCCATCATTTTATACAGTTCGTTCAAAAGGTGTGGTTCATGAAGCTGACTTGCTCTCTGAGCTCACTCAAGAGGACGGTGACTACTTACTTACGTAAAAAGTTATAGAAACATTTTCCTCTTGTAGTTTCTTAAGATCACATCCCTCTCTTAATAAAAACACTTTCATAATTTTGTATATTTCATACACAACGTAGAGGATGGAAACTTTGTATATGTATTGGGTATACTTTTCAAGTTACTTTTCAAGTATTTCCTTTATAACATTTTGATATCACAAAATAACAACCAAAATGACATTATTATTCTTTAGATTGCCTCTGACCATTTCCCACGTTCTATTTTAGAAATATTGTTCCAGTATCCAGAGTTTTGGGAAAATGTCTTTGAAACAAAGGCACATTCCTGTGTGAATTTGGAGAGGGAGATAGCAGAATGTTCTAATCTTGTTTTTGTTTTTTACTTGTTTTTTTTTTACCCCCTTTTCTCCCCAATTTCGTGGTATCCAATTGTTAGTAATTACTATCTTGTCTCATCGCTACAACTCCCGTACGGGCTCGGGAGAGACAAAGGTCAAAAGCCATGCGTCCCAAACCAACCAAGCCGCACTGCTTTTTAACACAGCGCGCATCCAACCCGGAAGCCAGCCGCACCAATGTGTCGGAGGAAACACCGTGCACCTGCTGACCTTGGTTGGCGTGCACTGTGCCCGGCCCGCCACAGGAGTCGCTGGTGCGCGATGAGACAAGGATATCGCTACCTGGCAAAACTCTCCCTAACTCGGACGACACTAGGCCAATTGTGCGTCGCCCCACGGACCTCCCAGTCCCAGCCGGCTGCGACAGAGCCTAGGTGCACCCAGAGTCTCTGGTGGCACAGCTAGTGCTGCAATGCAGTGCCCTAGACCACTGCGCCACCCGGGAGGCTAATGTTCTAATCTTTGATTAAAAACTGTAATATCTTCTGTTTCACCGAGTCGTGGCTGAACGACAACACGGATAATATAGAGCTTGCTGGGTTTCCGTGCATCGGCAGGACCGAACAGCTACGTCTGGTAAGATGAGGGTTGGGGGTGTCTATTTGTCATAATAAACTGGGTGGTCTGAGTCGTGAATGCTGATTGGCTGACACTTATATTTACTGCTCTACTTCCGTCAGTAAACAGTTTATAATAGCAATAAGGCACATCGAGGGTTTGTGCCATATTGCTAATATACCACGGGCAAGGGCTGTGTCCAGGCACTCTGCGTTGCGTCCTGTCTAAGAACAGCCCTTAGCGGTGGTATATTGGCTATATACCACACCCCCTCAGGCCTTATTGTTTAAATAACAGCTAGTGCGCGATGTCTAATATTAAAGAAGTCTCGAGGTATTGCTCATCTGAGGTAGAGTACCTCATGATAAGCTGTAGACCACACTATCTACCAAGGGAGTTTTCATCTATAGTATTCGTAGCTGTCTATTTACCACCACAAACTGATGTTGGCACCAAGACCGCACTCAATGAGCTGTATAAGGCCAAAAGCAAACAAGAAAATGCTAATCCAGAAGCGGCTCTCCTACTGGCCGGGAACTTTAATGCAGGCAAACTAAAACAGTTTTACCTTATTTCTACCAGCATGTCACATGTGCAACCAGAGGGAAAAAAAGTCTTGACCACCTTTACTCCACACACAGAGACCCATGCAAAGCTCTCCATCACCCTACATTTGGCAAATCTGACCACAATTCTATCCTCCTGATTCCTGCTAACAAACAAAAACTAAAGAAGGAAGTACCAGTGACTCGCTCAATACGGAAGTGGTCAGATCATGCGGATGCTACGCTAAAGGACTGTTTTCCTAGCAAAGACTGGAATATGTTCCAGAGTTCATCCAATGGCATTGAGGAGCATACCAGTCCCCAGATTCATCAATAAGGGCATCGGCGACGTTGTCCCCACATTGACCGTGTGTACATTTCCCAACCAGAAGCCAGGCAGGCAACATATGCACTGAGCTAAAGGCTAGAGATGCCGCTTTCAAGGAGCGGAACACTAATCCGGATGCTTATAAGAAGTCCTGCTATGCCTTCAGACGAACCATCAAACATGTAAAGCGTCAATATATACTACACCGGCTCTGACACTCGTCGGATGTGGCAAGGCTTGAAAACTATTACGGACTACAAAGGGAAACCCAGCCGTGAGGTGCCCAGTGAAGAGAGCCTACCAGACGAGCTAAATGCCTTTTATGCTCTCTTTGAGGCAAGGAACACTGAAGCATGCATGAGAGCACCTGCTGTTCTGGACGACTGTGTGATCACGCTCTCCGTAGCCGATGTGAGTAAGACCTTTAAACAGGTTAACATTCACAAGGCCGCAGGGCCAGATGGATTATCAGGACGTGCATGCCCACGGACGCGAAGGTAACCTGCCTAAATTACTACTGCCCTGTAGCACTCAAGTCGGTAGCCATGAAGTGCTTTGAAAGGCTGGTCATGACTCACATCAACACCATCATCACGGAAACCCTAGACACACTCCAATTCGCATACTGCACCAACAGATCCACAGATGACACAATCTCAATCGCACTCCACACTGCACTTTCCCACCTGGACAAAATAAACACCTATGCGAGAATGCTGTTCATTGACTACCTCCCTCTGCAACTGGATCCTGGACGGGCCGCCCCCAGGTGGTAAGGGCAGGCAACAACGTGAGCAAGACAAAGGAGCTGATCGTGGACTACAGGAAAAGGCGGGCTGAACAGGCCCCCATTAACATTGACAAGGCTGTAGTGGAGTGGGCCTAGAATTGTAAGTTCCTTTGTGTCCACATCACCAACAAACTATCATGGGCCAAACATACCAAGACAGTCATGAAGAGGGCACGACAACACCTTTCCCCCTCAAAAGGATCTACAGCTGCACCATCGAGAGCATCCTGACCGGTTGCATCTCCGCCTGGTATAGGTCCGTCATAATATTACGCCATTACCGGTCACAACTTGCAGACTTGTTTACGTGTTGCTGTGCGTTTTGTTGCCAACCTATTTTGCTACCTGACAACTTTACGGTTTTTACTTTTTAATTACCGTTTATATTTTAGTTTTTTCCCTCAACTTTTTCACTCCGGACGCTTTATCTGGACATGGTTCGTCAGGACCTCCAACAGCCGAAGCTAAGTAGTAACATTAACATGATGCCATCTAATTGCAGTCGCTGTACTCATAATATACAGGAGCCCAGCTTCAGACGCAGTCGTTAGGCAAGGGTAATTTCAGTGTAGGAAAGGATGAAACAGCGTCTGTGCCACCAGTAAGTACAGATAGTAACGTTAGTATAAATCCCCTCGCCTGGTCCCCGCAGCCGGACAACTTTCTCACGGTTTCTGGAAGGAAATGCTGTAGGAATGCTCAACCGGTGTCGCTCATTCAGCCGACAGAAACTTTCAACCGGTTTTCCCCATTAAGCAGCGAGTCGAAGTCAGAGGCCGAGGCTTCTCTTGTCTCTACTCCTCCCGTTACGGGGTCTGAGACGCCAAAGCTTCCCACCATTAGCTCTGACAAATTGAAAACTCTAGTCATTGGCGACTCCATTACCCGCAGTATTAGACTTAAAACAAATCATCCAGCGATCATACACTGTTTACCAGGGGGCAGGGCTACCGACGTTAAGGCTAATCTGAAGATGGTGCTGGCTAAAGCTAAAACTGGTGAGTGTAGAGAGTATAGAGATATTGTTATCCACGTCGGCACCAACGATGTTAGGATGAAACAGTCAGAGATCACCAAGCGCAACATAGCTTCAGTGTGTAAATCAGCTAGAAAGATGTGTCGGCATCGAGTAATTGTCTCTGGCCCCCTCCCAGTTAGGGGGAGTGATGAGCTCTACAGCAGAGTCTCACAACTCAATCGCTGGTTGAAAACTGTTTTCTGACCCTCCCAAAAGATAGAATTTGTAGATAATTGGCCCTCTTTCTGGGACTCACCCACAAACAGGACCAAGCCTGACCTGCTGAGGAGTGACAGACTCCATCCTAGCTGGAGGGGTGCTCTCATCTTATCTACCAACATAGACAGGGCTAAAACTCCTCTAGCTCCACAATGAAATAGGGTGCAGGCCAGGCAGCAGGCTGTTAGCCAGCCTGCCAGCATAGTGGAGTCTGCCACTAGCACAGTCAGTGTAGTCAGCTCAGCTATCCCCATTGAGACCGTGTCTGTGCCTCGACCTAGGTTGGGCAAAACTAAACATGGCGGTGTTCGCCTTAGCAATCTCACTAGGATAAAGACCTCCTCCATTCCTGTCATTATTGAAATAGATCATGATACCTCACATCTCAAAATAGGGCTACTTAATGTTAGATCCCTTACTTCAAAGGCAATTATAGTCAATGAACTAATCACTGATCATAATCTTGATGTGATCGGCCTGACTGAAACATGGCTTAAGCCTGATGAATTTACTGTGTTAAATGAGGCCTCACCTCCTGGCTACACTCCTGGTGACCAGGAGCATCCCGCAAAGGCTAACATTTACAATAGCAAATTTCAATTTACAAAAAAAAAAATGACGTTTTCGTCCTTTGAGCTTCTAGTCATGAAATCTATGCAGCCTACTCAATCACTTTTTATAGCTACTGTTTACAGGCCTCCTGGGTCATATACAGCGTTCCTCATTGAGTTCCCTGAATTCCTATCGGACCTTGTAGTCATAGCAGATAATATTCTAATCTTTGGTGACTTTAATATTTACATGGAAAAGTCCACAGACCCACTCCAAAAGGCTTTCGAAGCCATCATCGACTCAGGGGGTTTTGTCCAACATGTCTCTGGACCCACTCACAGTCAAACTCTGGACCTAGTTTTGTCCCATGGAATAAATGTTGTGGATCTTAATGTTTTTCCTCATAATCCTGGACTATCGGACCACCATTTTTTATTTATTATTATTTATTTTTTTACCCCTTTTTCTCCCCAATTTCGTGGTTTTTCTCCCCAATTTCGTGGTGATGAGACAAGATAGTAGCTACTACAACAAGTGTTGTAGTAGCTACTATCTTGTCTCATCACTACAACTCCCGTACGGGCTCGGGAGAGACGAAGGTTGAAAGTCATGCATCCTCCGATACACAACCCAACCAAGCCGCACTGCTTCTTAACACAGCACGCATCCAACCCGGAAGCCAGCCGCACCAATGCGCCGGAGGAAACACCGTGCACCTGGCCACCTTGGTTAGCGCACACTGCGCCCAGCCCACCACAGGAGTCGCTGGCGCGCGATGAGACAAGGACCGACCAAGCCCTCCCTAACCCGGGCGACGCTAGGCCAATTGTGCGTCGCCCCACGGACCTCCCGGTCGCGGCCGGTTACGACTCTCAAAAATTTTAGAAAAGGCTGTTGCGCTGCCACTTACTGCCTTCCTGAAGACAAACAATGTATACGAAATGTTTCAGTCTGGTTTTAGACCCCATCATAGCACTGAGACTGCACTTGTGAAGGTGGTAAATGACCTTTTAATGGCATCAGACCAAGGCTCTGCATCTGTCCTCATGCTCCTAGACCTTAGTGCTGCTTTTGATACCATCGATCACCACATACATATTTTGGAGAGATTGGAAACCCAAATTGGTCTACACAGACAAGTTCTGGCCTGGTTTAGATCTTATCTGTCGGAAAGATATCAGTTTGTCTCTGTGAATGGTTTGTCCTCTGACAAATCAACTGTAAATTTCGGTGTTCCTCAAGGTTCCGTTTTAGGACCACTATTGTTTTCATTATATATTTTACCTCTTGGGGATGTCATTCGAAAACATAATGTTAACTTTCACTGCTATGCGGATGACACACAGCTCTACATTTCAATGAAACATGGTGATGCCCCAAAATTGCCCTCGCTAGAAGCATGTGTTTCAGACATAAGGAAGTGGATGGCTGCAAACTTTTTACTTTTAAACTCGGACAAAACAGAGATGCTTGTTCTAGGTCCCAAGAAACAAAGATATCTTCTGTTGAATCTGACAATTAATCTTAACGGTTGTACAGTCGTCTCAAATAAAATTGTGAAGGACCTCGGCGTTACTCTGGACCCTGATCTCTCTTTTGAAGAACATATCAAGACCATTTCAAGGACAGCTTTTTTCCATCTACGTAACATTGCAAAAATAAGAAACTTTCTGTCCAAAAATGATGCAGAAAAATTAATCCATGCTTTTGTCACTTCTAGGTTAGACTACTGCAATGCTCTACTTTCCTGCTATCCGGATAAAGCACTAAATAAACTTCAGTTAGTGCTAAATACGGCTGCTAGAATCCTGACTAGAACCAAAATATTTGATCATATTACTCCAGTGCTAGCCTCCCTACACTGGCTTCCTGTCAAGGCAAGGGCTGATTTCAAGGTTTTACTGCTAACCTACAAAGCATTACATGGGCTTGCTCCTACCTATCTCTCTGGTTTTGGTCCTGCCGTACATACCTACACGTACGCTACGGTCACAAGACGCAGGCCTCCTAATTGTCCCTAGAATTTCTAAGCAAACAGCTGGAGGCAGGGCTTTCTCCTATAGAGCTCCATTTTTATGGAATGGTCTGCCTACCCATGTAAGAGACGCAAACTCAGTCTCAACCTTTAAGTCTTTACTGAAGACTCATCTCTTCAGTGGGTCATATGATTGAGTGTAGTCTGGCCCAGGAGTGTGAAGGTGAACGGAAAGGCTCTGGAGCAACGAACCGCCCTTGCTGTCTCTGCCTGGCCGGTTCCCTTCTTTCCACTGGGATTCTCTGCCTCTAACCCTATTACAGGGGCTGAGTCACTGGCTTACTGGGGCTCTTTCATACCGTCCCTGGGAGGGGTGCGTCACTTGAGTGGGTTGAGTCACTGATGTGATCTTCCTGTCTGGCTATACTCGGCCTTGTCTCAGGATGATAAGTTGGTGGTTGAAGATATCCCTTTAGTGGTGTGGGGGCTGTGCTTTGGCAAAGTGGGTGGGGTTATATCCTTCCTGTTTGGCCCTGTCCGGAGGTGTCCTCGGATGGGGCCACAGTGTCTCCTGACCCCTCCTGTCTCAGCCTCCAGTATTTATGCTGCAGTAGTTTATGTGTCGGGGGGCTAGGGTCAGTTTGTTATATCTGGTGTACTTCCTCCTGTCTTATTCGATGTCCTGTGTGAATTTAAGTGTGCTCTTCATAATTCTCTCTTTCTCTCTTTCTTTCTCTCTCTCGGAGGACATGAGCCCTAGGACCATGCCTCAGGACTACCTGACATGATGACTCCTTGTTGTCCCCAGTCCACCTGGCCGTGCTGCTGCTCCAGTTTCAACTGTTCTGCCTTATTATTATTGGACCATGCTGGTCATTTATGAACATTTGAACATCTTGGCCATGTTCTGTTATAATCTCCACCCGGCACAGCCAGAAGAGGACTGGCCACTCCACATAGCCTGGTTCCTCTCTAGGTTTCTTCCTAGGTTTTGGCCTTTCTAGGGAGTTTTTCCTAGCCACCGTGCTTCTACACCTGCATTGCTTGCTGTTTGGGGTTTTAGGCTGGGTTTCTGTACTTTGAGCACTTTGAGCACTTTGAGATATCAGCTGATGTACGAAGGGCTATATAAATACATTTGATTTGATTTGATTTTGATATAGCAACTGCTCGGCATCTGACCGTAAGGCGCTACAGAGGGTAGTACTTCACTGGGGCAAAGCTTCCTGCCCTCCAGGGCCTATATTCTAGGTGGTGTCAGAGAAAGGCCCACCCAAGTCAAAGAGTGTTCTCTCTGCTACCGCACTGCAAGCAGAACCGGAGCGCCAAGTCTAGGTCCAAAAGGCTGCTTTACAGCTTCTACCCTCAAGCCATAAGACTGCTGAACAATTGGCCCCCCGGACTTTTTACATTGACCCCCCTACTTACTGTACCTACTGTACAGTACATGTAGAAATTACATTGAGTAACCTGTACCCCCTGCTCATTGACTCAGTACCGGTACCCCCTGTATATAGCCCCATTGTTGTAATTATTTGTGTTACTTTTTATTTAACTAGTAAATATTTCCTTAACTTGAACTGCATTGTTGGTTAAGGGCTTGTAAGTAAGCATTTCACCTGTTCTATTCATCACCTTTTTATTTTATTTTATTTGATAAAGCTAGAGAGAAAAGGAGGAATATATATATAGAGAGAGTGAAATAGACAGAGAGATAACAGAGAGAAGTAAAAGATCAACTGAGAAAGGCAGAGAGCGTCAGAGACAAAGATGGATAGAACGATAGAGGAAGATGGAGGAGTGAGAGAGCGTGCGAGAGAGAGAGACAGAGAGAGTAGGTGCAAGAGTGGGTTGCCAGCTGGGTGAATAAGGGAGGGGCGCGTGAATGGGATATGACAAATGGAGTGATATCTCTTCTATAGTCAGGCCTGGCAGGCGTAAAGTAGTCCCCTAGCCCAAGACAGCTCCATCAGTCACCATGGAGACACAGCGAACCACCCCAACACTCCCTTCATGAATAGTGCAATAATTGCAAACAGCCAGCCATTGATCAAGTGGAGAATTCCTATTCAGGGGATATGATTCCTTCTATGTTTTCTTCTGAACTGGTGTTATTTACTTTATTTTCTCTTTCGATCTGCGTCTCCTTTTCTTGTTTTCTATCTAGCCAATGCAAACTCACATGGCATACCAGTGAAATAATAAGAGAGAAATATAAATTTGTTCCTCTTCAATCTATGGTGGAAGGGGTGAACGGGTCCTCTGGAACAGGTGGTGCATAGCCTTTGTCAGTATGGTAAATAGAGAAAGATGATTCATCATGGCCATGATGAAATAAGATTTATAGATCACTGGTTGAATGGAGGAGAGGAGAGGGAATTCAGGAAGTGTTATGTTTCCTCTGGCTGGTTTGGTAGAAGGAAAGGTAGAGAGTGGTAGAGAGTGGTAAGGCTAGCCATATAAAAAACCAAGTTGGTTAAATTGATGTGGCAGTAAAAATAGATGCTAGTGAAAATTGTATATTGCTTTGGTTAGCAGTGTGATAGAGGCTATTACAGCCAATCTCATCTTTAATTCAGTGCTTTTGAAGAACGACGTACAGTACGAATGATGAAGGATTTTCTTTCAAGCCTTGGATGAAGGTTGGACCAAGGTTCTTCATCATACCTTGATTTGATTTCATCAATGTTTTGCTGGAAACAATTTATGAATGGGTTTAAGGTTTTAGTGTCTTGCCCTCAACCATCTAAACAGATCAATGCAGTTTGTTTATTTAGCAATATATCAGTTTATAGGTTTTAGATATCTCAGTGAAATGCTCAAAATGATTCCACATTGATCAGTTAAGAAGTCAAACGGACATCAGCTGATTTTGGAGGACTCAATTAATTTTCAGTATGTAATGTATGTGTACGAGTTTAAAGCACAAAAACACACCATGTGAAAAGATGACCCTGCTATTTGTAAAAACTACATTAGTTCATTAAGAACTAATGACCACAAAATGTCCCCCCCCCCCCACCAAAAATAAAAGGCCTCTGACTATGTCATCAATGTAGATACTGCACAAAACCAGATTCATTTTACAATAATTCATTATGTGCAATACCCACACAGTCAGACTCATTGTCCTGGATTATTAGCCAGGGATTATCCATTTACAGAGTGTATTTTCCTCGTAGTCTGGATTATAAGGATGTTTAATCCTACTCTCTTGACCAGCGCTTGCTTGGGATGTGCACTCACTGTTTGGCTGCTTGAACCGTTATAGGATTTGAGCCCAGTGCATCAACCAATCAAATTCCATTAGCCATGGTGTCCAATTACTTTGCCCAGATTATACAACCAACCCATTGCCATAGAGGAAGAGGATGTCATAGCTGGCTTGGCGATGTACCGTTCAAAGGGTGGCGTCATGGTAACTAGAACACCATGACTTTAGAAAAGGAGATTAGAGTAACCATCTGGACATTGTTGCTGAACGTTCAAGTGTTTTTGTTGCTGCTCCGTACTCACTAAGGAACAGGTCAAGGGTCACCTCATTCACCAAAATGGGGCTTTGAGGAACGTTCATTTTCATCTGGACGAAATTCATGAATACAACATATCCTAATTCTTCCACAAATTGAGTGTTAGAATCTGATGTTATTATTCAGTAGGCCTATGTCCATGTTTGAGAAGACACCATGATTGGAGCCAGGGTTATATATTAGAGTGGATTGCTAGCAGCAAGCAGCTGCGTCCTTCCTCTCTGCACTCTGTGCAAGTGATGGGTGTTCCATCCATCGGTTGTAAAGTGGGAGTGCTATAGTACTCTCTGTGGATTGTATAAAGCTGTCCACTGCTCTCTGAATAAACAAGCACTTGTTCATTCGCTTGCATTATTCTTAGCGCTTCCCTCCCAAGATGAACCTACAGGTGTAGGATCTTTATTTGATCACCCCGTTGAAGGAGAATGTTCCTGTAATGCAGAACAATTAAAACGTGTAGTATATTTGAGGTTTAAAAAGGCTTCTGAAGTTTGTAATCTCCAGATTTAAATGTCAGCGTTGATGTGGTCTTTTGTAGCTCAGTTGGTAGAGCATGGTACTTGCAATGCCAGGCTAGTGGGTTTATTCCAGGAATCATCCATATGCAAACTGTATGCACGCATGACTGTAAGTCTCTTTGGATAAAACTGTCTGCTCCAGTGCCTTGCGAAAGTATTCGGCCCCCTTGAACTTTGCAACCTTTTGCCACATTTCAGGCTTCAAACATAAAGATATAAAACTGTATTTTTTTGTGAAGAATCAACAACAAGTGGGACACAATCATGAAGTGGAACGACATTTATTGGATATTTCAAACTTTTTTAACAAATCAAAAACTGAAAAATTGGGCGTGCAAAATTATTCAACCCCCTTAAGTTAATACTTTGTAGCGCCACCTTTTGCTGCGATTACAGCTGTAAGTCGCTTGGGGTATGTCTCTATCAGTTTTGCACATCGAGAGACTGAAATTTTTTCCCATTCCTCCTTGCAAAACAGCTCGAGCTCAGTGAGGTTGGATGGAGAGCATTTGTGAACAGCAGTTTTCAGTTCTTTCCACAGATTCTCGATTGGATTCAGGTCTGGACTTGGCCATTCTAACACCTGGATATGTTTATTTTTGAACCATTCCATTGTAGATTTTGCTTTATGTTTTGGATCATTGTCTTGTTGGAAGACAAATCTCCGTCCCAGTCTCAGGTCTTTTGCAGACTCTATCAGGTTTTCTTCCAGAATGGTCCTGTATTTGGCTCCATCCATCTTCCCATCAATTTTAACCATCTTCCCTGTCCCTGCTGAAGAAAAGCAGGCCCAAACCATGATGCTGCCACCACCATGTTTGACAGTGGGGATGGTGTGTTCAGGGTGATGAGCTGTGTTGCTTTTACGCCAAACATAACGTTTTGCATTGTTGCCAAAAAGTTCAATTTTGGTTTCATCTGACCAGAGCACCTTCTTCCACATGTTTGGTGTGTCTCCCAGGTGGCTTGTGGCAAACTTTAAACAACACTTTTTATGGATATCTTTAAGAAATGGCTTTCTTCTTGCCACTCTTCCATAAAGGCCAGATTTGTGCAATATACAACTGATTGTTGTCCTATGGACAGTGTCTCCCACCTCAGTTGTAGATCTTTGCAGTTCATTGAGAGTGATCATGGGCTTCTTGGCTGCATCTCTGATCAGTCTTCTCCTTGTATGAGCTGAAAGTTTAGAGGGACGGCCAGGTCTTGGTAGATTTGCAGTGGTCTGATACTCCTTCCATTTCAATATTATCGCTTGCACAGTGCTCCTTGGGATGTTTAAAGCTTGGGAAATCTTTTTGTATCCAAATCCGGCTTTAAACTTCTTCACAACAGTATCTCGGACCTGCCTGGCGTGTTCCTTGTTCTTCATGATGCTCTCTGCGCTTTTAACGGACCTCTGAGACTATCACAGTGCAGGTGCATTTATACGGAGACTTGATTACACACAGGTGGATTGTATTTATCATCATTAGTCATTTAGGTCAACATTGGATCATTCAGAGATCCTCACTGAACTTCTGGAGAGAGTTTGCTGCACTGAAAGTAAAGGGGCTGAATAATTTTGCACGCCCAATTTTTCAGTTTTTGATTTGTTAAAAAAGTTTGAAATATCCAATAAATGTCGTTCCACTTCATGATTGTGTCCCACTTGTTGTTGATTCTTCACAAAAAAATACAGTTTTATATCTTTATGTTTGAAGCCTGAAATGTGGCAAAAGGTCGCAAAGTTCAAGGGGGCCGAATACTTTCGCAAGGCACTGTAAATGGAATATTATGTATCAACCCCTACAAAAATTGTCATTAATTATAATAATGTCCTGTTGCTGCAGGATTATTTTCCTGCATTAGCAAACTGGCTCAAATTAAGATCCTACATCTGTATGCATGTCATTTCATCCACAATGAAGTGATGAGTGAACAAACTTATCTTTAACCACGCATCTTTTAACTCAAGACCATATAATTTGTGTCAAGCCCTGACCTTAGAGATCCTTTTATTTCTCTATTTGGTTAGGTCAGGGTGTGACTTGGGTGGGCATTCTAGTTTTTCGTTTCTAGGTTGGCCTAGTACGGTTCCCAATCAGAGGCAGCTGTCTATCATTGTCTCTGACTGGGGATCATATTTAGGCAGCCTTTTCCCGCCTGTTCTGTGTGGGATCTTGTTTTTGTAATGTAGCCTTTTTGCACTACAGGGCTGCACGTTCGTTTTTGTTACTCTTTATTGTTTTGTTGCTGGTTCACATAAATAAACATGATGAACGCCAACAAGGATCCAACAAGGATCGTTACAATTTGAAAGAGGATATTTTGGGAGTGCCAGACCTGTCTTATAATGGGCTTCCTCACTGAAATAATTATGTTTCTGACAGTTTTATTCTAAAAGATTTTCTTACCACCTGATAGACAAAGAACTCCCTCGTGATCACATTGTTCAAGAAACCCGTCTTGAGGAGGCATTTTGTCCGCTCACCTAGTTTCTGTTCAGAGTACAAAGAAAGGTGTCCCTGCGGTGACATCCAGCTGCAGCGTGCTGAGCTCCTGGTGGGGAGGGAGACAGTGCCGTGGTGTGTGTTACTATTTGTGGTGTGCGTTATCGCTGAGGTTTGCTGTGCAGTGGTGTCTTATCAGGCACTTACTACCGTCCTAAGCTGCTGCGATGTGCTAGCTTGGCAAATAACATCAGTGTGAGACACTCTCTCCCTGGACAGATGAATCTACTGAGATGACACTTCTGTTCCACCCGGTGCTATGATGGGGCTCAAAGAGAATGGGAAGGAGAGAGAGAGCAAGGAAGGGGAAAGATAATTGCTAGCATTTCACGGGAGAGAGAGGGAGAGAGAGAGAGAGCGAGGGAGAAAGAGAAAGAGAGAGAGAGTGGGTAAAGAAGAGGCTTTTAGCTCACTTTAAAGTCATGTTCATGGGGTAGGAGGGAATTGTTGGTCCTTTAATTCTATTTGAGTTTTTACAGTGGTGCGTTTCAGCTAGTTTCATCAGTTCATCAGTTCTGCACGGAAGACAAGTGTTTTATGTACAGATATAGGATCTTCATTTGATCACTCATTTGTGCTGGGGATGTAGCCTAATTTTGGCCAGCTAATAGCCTAACCACCGGCCAAGAAACATTATAGACTAAAGTTCACTAAACGTTCAAATCCTATTGCTGAAGCATTATTTTGTGGCGTCAATGCTGGTCAAATTAAGGTCCTACACCTGTATGACTTGCAGGATCGCGAATAACATCAGTTTAAAACTGCACTACAGAGAGCGACTACTGCCATTGTGTTGAATGTCTGTCAGCTTTATAATATTGCAAACATGCGCTAGTACTCTTCGTCATGGCTGGTTTTACACAATCTCTGAAGTCACACGCCATTCATCTGTTCAAGGGTCTTGAAGGCTATACAGCTTTTTGTCTTTCTTTATCCTTATCAAACCTTTCACTATCTCCCCTTTTTTTCTCACTTTCTCTCTCTCCAGTCTACAGTGTGTCTCCAGGGCTTCGAGACATATCATTTGTTGGTTATTTAAGCAATAAGGCTCGAGGGGGTGGCAAATATCCAACTGCTAAGGACTGTATCCAGGCACTCCGCGTTGCGTCGTGATTAAGAACATGTTGGCCACGTAAATAGAGCAGTAAAAATAAATGTTTTGTCATACCCGTGGTACAAGGTCTAATACACCACGGCTGTCAGCAAATCAGCATTTGAACCACCTAGTTTATAATTAAGATTAGCTTTCGTTGTTTCTTTTTTTCACAGTGTGTTACCTATTATTTATTTACCCTGAGTCTGCACGGGCCAGTTTCAGGGAGGGGCCAACCCTAAAGCACCAAACAGGATCAACTCCCCGTTAAAACTTTTTCCTTTACCCAGCCAATGTTCTTCTCAATCACTACTAACACTCACAATCAATTCACAGTGTGTGCGTGCATGCAGCAACAGTTCTAATCTGTGCTGCCGTGAGCATTGACTGTGTCTGAGTGATTGCCCTCAGAATAGTGGCTAAAAAACTGTCCATGCCAATCAAGTCAGAAGCTCAGAGAGAGAGAGACAGAGAGGGGGGGAGAGGGAGAGAGAGAGAGAGAGAGAGAGAGAGAGAGAGAGAGACAGTGAGAGAGCGAGAGAGAGAGAGAGAGAGGGGGGGAGAGGGAGAGAGAGAGAGAGAGAGAGAGAGACAGTGAGAGAGCGAGAGAGAGAGAGAGAGTGAGAGAGAGAGAGAGAGAGAGAGACAGAGACAGTGAGAGAGAGACAGTGGGAGAGAGAGAGAGAGAGAGAGAGAGAGAGAGAGAGAGAGAGAGAGAGAGAGAGAGAGAGAGAGAGAGAGAGAGATATTTAAATTATCTTTATTGTGTCTGGTGGCCCACCACACAATAAATACTCAAAACCACAGTTACACATCAATTAAAAACACAACTCCAATTCCTCCTCCACAGTAACTAAACACAACAGCCTCTGAATACCCCATATACTCAAAAACAGATCAATATTGTTGACAAGTTTATAATAGGCAAACTCAACTCCAACATTCCCTCCAGCATTCCCACCACATCCACAGACCCCTGTCCCCGAATACTGTTCTTTCGGGTCTTCCATATCGCTAATTTTGCTGCCCCTAACACAAAATTAAGCAACACAACTACACCCTTTTGACTGAACCTGTACTTTGGTCCAAATATATACAGTTGGGAAGAGAAAACCTCTCCCAACGTTGAGAACCAATCAGTGATCAGTTCAATCATCTCGATCAACCTGGGACACAGTAAAAACAGATGTGCCAGAGATTCAGACTCGGCACAGAATGGACACCCCTCCCCAACAGTTGGGTCCAGGTGTACCAGATGCATGTTGGTGGTTATAGCTCCATGTATTATCCTCCATTGGAGGTCAGCTCTTATCAATAGGCAGTTTGTATAATGATCGCCAACAGCCTTTTGGAGAGGCACCTGGACCAAGCACACCCGCCCACCACGTAGATTTTACCCCTTCCAGGGAAGAGGCATGGGACACCTTTACACATATTCTGTACATGGCCTTCTTTCCCACCTCCTTGAACTCCCCCAGCTCCGGGGTATCGAAGGAAAGCAGCATCCCCACGTCCTCCTCAGATGCCCCCATCGCAGCACTAACAATCAGTGCAGGGAACACATAATCCAGACCCTCCTTCCACCGATCAGATGTGGAAGTGTCAGTCACATACTGCAGATGAAGCACTGGCAAGGAGTCGCAGACCTCAGCGACGAACTTCCTCAGTAGGCGAGATGATCGGATCCCCGCTCTTTCTCCCAGCTCCTCCAACGATCTGCTCCTGCTCCGCATCAGATGACCGAGCTTGGTACACCCAACGCCTAACAGGCATGAACGTAGGCTAGCTGAACCCAGAACACGGGACTGGATGGCAGTGTTGTGAAAAAGAGGCTCTTCAAAAAGCCACATCCCTAGTGGCGTGCAGGCCTTACGGGACGACAAGGACTCTCCAAGCCTGCATAACAGACTCATAAAATGGAGTCAGGCCAGGCAAATCACCCCCCTCCAGCTTTAAGAGGAAAAGGTGCTTGTATAAGCCCAAACAGCCCGCTCTCCTCATCAATATGTAGACTGTTTCGACCCAGCTAGAACTGTCTCTGTACAACAATCTCTGGGCTGCTTGGAGCCGGAAAGCCATGATTCTAGAGGAAATGTCCACCAGGCCTTGCCCACCCTCGTGCAGTGGCAGGTACAGGGCTGCAGCTTTAATCCAGTGTTGTCCAGACCAGAAGAAATTGACAAGGGTCCTCTAAAGCTCTTGTATCAGACCCTTTGGTGGCTGCAAAATCATTAGTCTGTGCCACAGGGTAGAGGCAGCAAGATTATTAGCTACCAGGACCCTTCCCCTATAAGACAGCTGGGGCAGCACCCATTTCCACCTTGACAGTCTGGCACACACTTTCTCCGCTACACCCTCCCAGTTATTTTTCTGAAAGACATCAGAGTCTAGAAAAACCCCCAAAGTCTTCATCCCATCTCTGCCCCACTGAAGCCCCCCTGGTAACCGTGGAGCGGACCCCTTCTGAAGCTGACCTGCCCACAGTGCTTCACTCTTTCCCCAATTGACTCTAGCTGAGGAGGCCCCCTCATACACCTTTAAAGCGTTTGAGAGAACCTTAACATCCTCACCCACTGTAATAAAAACTATCACGTCATCTGCATACGCAGACAGTGCTATCGTGGGATCCTTCATTACACCTGGCACAGAGAAACCAGTAAGCTTCGTTCTTAAAAAACAAAGCATTGGTTCAATCGCCAGACTATATAACTGCCCTGAAATTGGGCATCCCTGTCTGATGCCCGTTTGGACAGGGATGGGGCAACTCAAACCACCACCCACCTTCACCATACACGAGGCCCCAGCATACAGTAAATTCATCCAAGACAGAAAAAAACATCCCCAAACCCAAAGGCTTTCATTGTTTTAAACAAGTACTGGTGGTCCACACGATCAAAAGCCTTCTCCTGATCCAACGAAAGTAAACCCACATTTACATCAGACAGTTTACAAATGTCTAAAACATCTCTTATCAGAAACAAGTTGTCAACAATAGAGCGATCAGGTACACAGTAGGACTGGCCCTTGTGGACCAACAATCCCAGATACTCTTTCAACCTGTTTGAGAGACATTTAGAAACAATTTTGTATTCAGCGCACAGCAAAACAACAGGTCTCCAATTTTTTATGAGAGCCAAAACCCCCTTTTTTGGCTTTCATGAAAAGATTCACACACCACTTCATAAAAATCCTCCCCAATAGACCCCCAAAAGTGCTTATAAAACTCAGATGGTAAACCATCGATGCCAGGGGCTCGGCCTGTTGAGAGCTGCATAACTGCTGTGGACAGCTCTTGCAGTGTAATGTCAGAGTCCAATGCGACTCTCTGCTCAGGTCCCAATTGAGGAAGACCGTGTAACAACTGTTCAGTACACAGAGAGTCACAATCCTCTGCCTTATAGAGGGCCGAGTAGAAATCCACGGCATATTGACGCTTTTCAATGTCATCCGTGGTCACCTTCCCATCAGGGAGACGAAGGCAGACCATCTGTTTACGTTGAAATGTTGACTGTCCTAGTTTTTTTTTTTAAGCGCTAGGGGCATCCATATCCTTGAGGGAAGCGAAACGAGACCTAATCAAGGCACAATTCACTCTTTCATGCAGCAACGACCTCAGTTCATGTCTCTTGTCCTGTAAGTTCATGACTAGTCCAGGGTCGTCCTGAGTGAGCAGCTTCAATTCAATAGACTTGATGTCCTGTTCAAGGGCCTTGATAGTCTCTTTAACTTCAATTTGAGACAGAGCAGTCTACTGTTGACAAAATACTCGTATTTGGGCCTTCCCAACCTCCCACCATTGTCTCAAGGACTCAAAATTCCCTTTTATAACCCTCCCTTTTTCCCAAAACAACAAAAACCTGTCACAAAACATGACATCATGTAACAATTTAACATTAAAATACCAGTAAGGTGATGACCTTCGTGGACAGGACAAGGGAATATCAACAGTAACAATATGATGATCAGAGAAACCCACAGGAGTAATGGCACACTTTCCAACCCTACTACAGTATTGCTCAGATACATTCATCCTGTCTAACCTTGCTGCACTGACACGACCTTCATTAATTTTCAGCCATGTGTACTGCCTAACTTACCTAACTTACTGCCACACACGTTTCTATATAAGGTCCCACAGTTGACAGTGCATGTCAGAGCAAAAACCAAGCCAGTGTACTGCCTAACTTTTGCATTCCTTACTCTCCACACTTCAGAAAGCTCAAACTCAGTTAATAGGCCAGACAGGCAAGTGGCTGACCGCAGGTGAGGTTCTTCAGCGCTGCGATCAACAGTAAAATCCACTGTACAGTTCCAGTCACTCCAGAAAACCATACACCCCTCTTAATCACACTCTTAAGTTTTCCTTTATTTGATCAAATATAGCAATATGCGCTGTACCCTCATTAGGAGCATAAACATTCAACAAATAAAAAAACAAAAAAACATAACATCCACCTTGACCAATAAAACCCGACCCTTGACAATCTCTGTTGTAGATACCACAGTCACCCCTAAGCCTGAGGAAAACAAGATTGCCCCCCCAGCACTGAAATTAGTACCATGACTGAGTACATGCTGCCCCTCCCACCAAATACCCCAGTCAACCTCATTTTCATCATCACTATGTGTCTCCTGTAGGAAAACTACATTAAGCCTTTTCTGTTTCATTACTTCTAATACCCAAGCCCTCTTATTCCTGTCCCTTCCCCCATTAATATTGAGAGAACCTACCCTTAGTACCTCCATATGGAAAAGAGAAAATAAAAGCAGAAGAAACCACAGAGAAACCAAGGAGAAAAAAAGACACCCTATGAAGCATGATCATCATCATTATTTTAATATTCTCTTAACCTGACTACGTTTCCCACCACCTTTTGCTGCTGCAACAGCAGTAATACATTTCCTCAAGCGAAACCGCTTCTTCTCACTCAATTGGTCTAACCACACCGTCTTCTGTAACATCACAGCTGACCTCACAAACTTATCAACATCAAAATAATTTGCCAATTTGACAGATTTCCCAAAGGTCTGATCCAGAAACTAATTTACCTCCTCTAGATCATAAACTGAGTCCTCATCAGCAGCTATCATATCAAAAGAGATATCCATATCCTTCTCCTGATCCTCAGCTGAGGCCACAGACAACTGACTCCCCTCTACCACATCCCTTTCAACACTCCCCACTTGCACCTCATCATTCGTACCAGGTATCTCCTCCACTACCTGGGAGACTAGCCCCACCTGAACCTCATTACTCATAGTGGGCATCTCCTCCACTACCTGGGAGCCTAGCTCCACATGAACCCCAGCACTAAATTTAACAAGGCTAATCTGAAAACAAGACTAAATTTTATCAGCATATCGATTGTGCAACCAGGGGTGGAAAGACCTTGGATCATTGTTACTCTAACTTCCGCGACGCATATAAGGCCCTGCCCCGCCCCCCTTTCGGAAAAGCTGACCACGACTCCATTTTGTTGATCCCTGCCTACAGACAGAAACTAAAACAAGAGGCTCCCACGCTGAGGTCTGTCCAACGCTGGTCCGACCAAGCTGACTCCACACTCCAAGACTGCTTCCATCACGTGGACTGGGACATGTTTCGTATTGCGTCAGACAACAACATTGACGAATACGCTGATTCGGTGTGCGAGTTCATTAGAATGTGCGTTGAAGATGTCGTTCCCATAGCAACGATTAAAACATTCCCTAACCAGAAACCGTGGATTGATGGCAGCATTCGCGTGAAACTGAAAGCGCGAACCACTGCTTTTAATCAGGGCAAGGTGTCTGGTAACATGACCGAATACAAACAGTGCAGCTATTCCCTCCGCAAGGCTATCAAACAAGCTAAGCGTCAGTACAGAGACAAAGTAGAATCTCAATTCAACGGCTCAGACACAAGAGGCATGTGGCAGGGTCTACAGTCAATCACGGACTACAGGAAGAAATCCAGCCCAGTCACGGACCAGGATGTCCTGCTCCCAGGCAGACTAAATAACTTTTTTGAACGCTTTGAGGACAATACAGTGCCACTGACACGGCCTGCAACGAAAACATGCGGTCTCTCCTTCACTGCAGCCGAGGTGAGTAAGACATTTAAACGTGTTAACCCTCGCAAGGCTGCAGGCCCAGACGGCATCCCCAGCCGCTCCCTCAGAGCATGCGCAGACCAGCTGGCCGGTGTGTTTACGGACATATTCAATCAATCCCTATACCAGTCTGCTGTTCCCACATGCTTCAAGAGGGCCACCATTGTTCCTGTTCCCAAGAAAGCTAAGGTAACTGAGCTAAACGACTACCACCCCGTAGCACTCACTTCCGTCATCATGAAGTGCTTTGAGAGACTAGTCAAGGACCATATCACCTCCACCCTATCTGACACCCTAGACCCACTCCAATTTGCTTACCGCCCAAATAGGTCCACAGACGATGCAATCTCAACCACACTGCACACTGCCCTAACCCATCTAGACAAGAGGAATACCTATGTGAGAATGCTGTTCATTGACTACAGCTCAGCATTCAACACCATAGTACCCTCCAAGCTCGTCATCAAGCTCGAGACCCTGGGTCTCGACCCCGCCCTGTGCAACTGGTACTGGACTTCCTGACGGGCCGCCCCCAGGTGGTGAGGGTAGGCAACAACATCTCCTCCCCGCTGATCCTCAACACTGGGGCCCCACAAGGGTGCGTTCTGAGCCCTCTCCTGTACTCCCTGTTCACCCACGACTGCGTGGCCACGCACGCCTCCAACTCAATCATCAAGTTTGCGGACGACACAACAGTGGTAGGCTTGATTACCAACAACGACGAGATGGCCTACAGGGAGGAGGTGAGGGCCCTCGGAGTGTGGTGTCAGGAAAATAACCTCACACTCAACGTCAACAAAACTAAGGAGATGATTGTGGACTTCAGGAAACAGCAGAGGGAACACCCCCCTATCCACATCGATGGAACAGTAGTGGAGAGGGTAGCAAGTTTTAAGTTCCTCGGCATACACATCACAGACAAACTGAATTGGTCCACTCACACAGACAGCATTGTGAAGAAGGCGCAGCAGCGCCTCTTCAACCTCAGGAGGCTGAAGAAATTCGGCTTGTCACCAAAAGCACTCACAAACTTCTACAGATGCACAATCGAGAGCATCCTGGCGGGCTGTATCACCGCCTGGTACGGCAACTGCTCCGCCCTCAACCGTAAGGCTCTCCAGAGGGTAATGAGGTCTGCACAACGCATCACCGGGGGCAAACTACCTGCCCTCCAGGACACCTACACCACCCAATGTCACAGGAAGGCCATAAAGATCATCAAGGACATCAACCACCCGAGCCACTGCCTGTTCACCCCGCTATCATGTAGAAGGCGAGGTCAGTACAGGTGCATCAAAGCTGGGACCGAGAGACTGAAAAACAGCTTTTATCTCAAGGCCATCAGACTGTTAAACAGCCACCACTAACATTGAGTGGCTGCTGCCAACACACTGACACTGACTCAACTCCAGCCACTTTAATAATGGGAATTGATGGGAAATGATGTAAATATATCACTAGCCACTTTAAACAATGCTACCTTATATAATGTTACTTACCCTACATTATTCATCTCATATGCATACGTATATACTGTACTCTATATCATCGACTGTATCCTTATGTAATACATGTATCACTAGCCACTTTAACTATGCCACTTTGTTTACATACTCATCTCATATGTATATACTGTACTCGATACCATCTACTGTATCTTGACTATGCTGCTCTGTACCATCACTCATTCATATATCCTTATGTACATATTCTTTATCCCCTCACACTGTGTACAAGACAGTAGTTTTGGAATTGTTAGTTAGATTACTTGTTGGTTATTACTGCATTGTCGGAACTAGAAGCACAAGCATTTCGCTACACTCGCATTAACATCTGCTAACCATGTGTATGTGACAAATAAAATTTGATTTTATTTGATTTTATTTGATTTAGTTGTGGGCATCTCCTTCACTACATGGGAGCCTAGCTCCACATGAAAACCCTCCTGTACCTCATTACTCGTAGTGGGCATTTCCTCCACTCCCTGGGAGCCTAGCTCCACATGAACCCCCTCCTGTACCCCGTTACTCGTAGTGGGCATCTCCTCCACTACCTGGGAGCCTAGCTCCACATGAACCCCTTCCTTTACCCCAGCACTCGTACTGGGCACCTGCAAACCAGTCTGAGGAACTCGCTCTTCAGATACATCCTTACCTTCTACAACAATACTTTTCTGCAGCAAAACATTTCCCTCTAATACAAGTTGCAACTCCGTGCCCTCAACACGGATAACTTGTTCCTCAGCAACAGGTGCTTGTGGCTGCTCTACCGCTGTCGGCCCACCTCTCCCTACATCAGTGGGCCCAGGCGTTACCATGACCACCTGCGACCCTCCCTCTGCCTTCTCCCTTCTCGGTCAAACATGTCGCTTATGACCAACATCCCCACACTCAAAATACCGTTGACCACCCGTACTAGCATAAGCCATATACATTCTATTGTCATACTTGATTGTAAACGTTAACTCTAAAGTCTGCTCCGGTGAGTCCAAAAACATAAACACCTGTAGCCGAAATGACATAACCTGTTTCAACGCCGGGTGTTTGCAACCCAATGGGACAACCTTAATTGAACTGGCGAACTTCCCAAAGCGCAATAACTCGCGCTCCAATAGCTCATTTGGAATAAACGGTGGTAAATTTGAAATCGTTACCCTTGTTTAGCGGAGAAAAAAGCGGCGTAACTTGAATAAACATTCCTTTAAGAAGTACACCATAATCAACCATACGATCAACAAGACACTCTTCTTTAAGAAGTACGCCATGCTCAACCATACGGTCAACAAGACACTCTTCTTTAAGAAGTACGCCATGCTCAACCATACGATCTACAAGACACTCTTCTTTAAGAAGTACGCCATGCTCAACCATACGATCAACAAGACACTCTTCTTTAAGAAGTACCCATGCTCAACCATACGATCAACAAGACACTCTTCTTTAAGAAGTACACCATGCTCAACCATACGATCAACAAGACACTCTTCTTTAAGAAGTACACCATGCTCAACCATCCGATCAACAAGACACTCTTCTTTAAGAAATACAAGATGCTCAACCATCCGATCAACAAGACACTCTTCTTTAAGAAGTACACCATGCTCAACCATCCAATCAACAAGACACTCTTCTTTAAGAAGTACGCCATGCTCAACCATCCGATCAACAAGACACTCTTCTTTAAGAAATACCACCACCGCTTTATTCATCCGGGATGCATAAGCAACATTCTCATAGCCTACCTTCTCTCCTACGGCGACCAGAAACTCCTCCACCGTGACAGTAGCTTCAGTAACACACCTAAAGTTGTGCCGAAGTGACAGGGACGGCATCCCCATTCGGGCTGCCATCCCTGCCAAAATTTCATTTCATTGAAATGACATGGAAGCAATGTTGATTCAACCAGTGTGTGCCCAGTGGTGTGTGTGTATGTGTGTGTCTCTGTGTGTGTGTGAATTACTGTGTCAGCGTTCAACACCATTGTGCCCTCCAAGCTCATCACTAAGCTCAGGACCCTGGGACTAAACACCTCCCTCTTCAACTGACGGGCCACCCCCAGGTGGTGAGGGTACACATCCGCCACACTGACCCTCAACACAGGGGCCCCTCAGGGGTGCGTGTACTCCCTATTGTACTCCCTCCTGTACTCCCTATTCACCCACGACTGTGTGGCCGTGCACGACTCCAACACCATCATAAAGTTTGCTGATGCCACAATGGTGGTAGGTCTGATCACCGCCAACGATGAGACAGCCTACAGGGAGGAGGTCAAGGACTTGACAGTATGGTGCCAGGGCAACAACCTCTCCCTCAATGTCAGCAAGGCAAAGGAGCTGATCGTGGACTACAGGAAACAGAGGGCCGAGCACGCCCCCATTCACATCGACGGGGCTGTAGTGGGGCGGTGTGATCACTAAGGACCTATCATGGTCCAAACACACCATCACAGTCATGAAGAAGGCACGACGACGCCTCGTCCCCCTCAGGAAGCTGAAAAGATTTGGCATGAGCCCTCAGATCTTCAAAAAGTTATACAGCTGCACCATTGAGAGCATTTTGACTGGTTGCATTGGTATGGCAACTGCTTGGCATCCGACCACAAGGCGCTACAGAGGGTAGTGCATATGGCCCAGTACATCACTAGAGCCAAGCTCCCTGCCATCCAGGACCTCGATACCAGCTGGTGTCAGAGGAAGGCCCTAAAAATGGTCAAAGATTCCAGCCACCCAAGTCATGGACTCTTCTCTCTGCTACCACAGGGCAAGAGGTACTAATGTACCAAGTCTGGAACCAACATGACCCTGAATAGCATCTACTCCCAAGCCATAAGACTGCTAAATAGCTAACCAAATAGCTACCTGGACTATCTGCATTGATCCCCTTTTCCACTCACTCTTTTGACTCACCACATACGCTGCTGCTGCAGTTTATTATCCATCCTGCTGCCTAGTCACTTTATCCCCACCTATATATACATCACAGGAGGTTGGTGGCACCTTAATTGGGGAGAACAAGCTTGTGGTAATGACTGGAGCGGCATCAGTGGAATGGTATCAAATACATCAAACACGTTGTTTCAAGGTGCCATTCCATTTGCTCCGTTCCGGACATTATTATGAGCCGTCCTCCCCTCAGCAGCCTCCTGTGGTGTACATATCTACCGCAATTACCTCATACCCCTGCACATGGGCTCAGTACTGGTACCCCGTGTATATAGCCAAGTTATCGTTACTCGTTGTGTATTTATTCCTCGTCTCTCTGCATTGTTGTAAAAGGCACCGTAAGTAATCTTCTCACTGTTAGTCTACACCTGTTGTTTACGAAGCATACGACAAACATTTGATTTTGATGTGATCAAACATTTTATTTGCATTCGTCCTTTATTCATAAGGATGATCCTGCTGAGATTAAAATCTGTTTTGCGACGGAAATCTGTCTCAAGACGGCAGCAATCAAACGTTAGGTGAATTCCTTGATTCAGTTCCACTATTTCCCAGTAACCCTAGCTTTGCTTTTATGTATTCACCTTGTGCATTTCCATATGACTCACTATTTGACACCAGTCAGAGCCTATAACTCCTGGAACGCTCAGTTGGTGACAACCAGGCCAGTGATCTTCTACAAAACCTTGTGTAAGTAAGATGACCACATTCTGAGATGCTGGAGGCAGGGAGAGGTCAAGGAGAGGTGGGCCTCATTAGTCCTGTCGTGTACTGTGTCATCGTCTCACCGTCCTCCTGCTCTGTGCGTCCTCTGTCCCGGCAGAGGGTTAGCCTTCAAATTAGCATTAGCACTGCATTACGCTCCACAGATGGGCATGGATGGAAAGAGTATTGCATAACTGGAGTGTTCTGCTATGCCAGACGTTTCTCCATCCAATGGGAGTGGATCCTTTGTAGGGGCTAATTACATCAAGAGGCGTGTGTGCGTGCTCGGCGTGTAAGGCTCCTCGTTTACAGTGGAACACGTATACTGATGGCTTAGGATTCTGCTGTCTTGTGCTATGAGTTCTGAGTAGACATTGCCCCTTAGGGATAATGGACTGCAGGAAATGGACCCCCATCCACATCGACATGGTGGCAGTGGAGCAGGTAGACAGCTTCAAGTACTTCGGTGTGAGGCCATAGACTATTTTCTCTGCTGCCGCACTGCAAGAGGTACCGGTGCATCGGGTCTGACACCAACAGGCTCTTCAACAGCTTCTATCCCCAAGCAATACAACTTATAAATAGCTAACAAAATAGCTAAAAGGACTCTCTGAGTTAACCTTGTATCTTTATTGACCTTTTATTTACATTTTTGCACTGTCTCTATGCACACTCACAGGGCTCTACACAGGGCCCTACACACTCATAGGGCCCTACACACTCACCCGGGCCATACACACTCACAGGGCCCTACACACTCACACAAACCCTCACTCCATAATTTGGTCACTCACACATAATATGCACATACATTTATACTGACTACGCACACCCACTCACAAACAAGCAACTGCTACCCTATTTACCATATATCCTGTTGCACATGTACACTTGGTATTGGAACTGACTTTTTCAATATTTCCTGTATATAGTTTGCTTACTTACTTGATTGTGTATTTCATATTTCTTATTCTTATTTCTTGTGTTTTTGTCTAGTAATACATTGTTATTGATTATTACAATGTTGGGTTTTGAGATTCTAAGAAAGGCATTTCACTGTACTTGTGCATGTGACATTACAACTTGAAACTAATCTAGGATCAGTTTACCCCTTCCATATCCTAACCTTAACCTTTGGGGTCTAAAATGCAAAACTGAACCTGGATTCGCACATGGTAGGGATGGGTATGGTTATTTTAATATTCAAACTTCTGAACGGACGTTAGTATTCGATTACTTGCAAGTATTATTCTTTTTTTTAAATGTATTTTATTTACACCTCTCACAAACTCCTCAGGACCAGCAGTGTTGGAGTACCGTAGTCCAGCCCCGCCTAGCTACACATCAGCCATAGCTACAACATTATAATCCCTGGCTGCATCAGTATGAACACTGCAGAGTTGTTGTGTTCTTTTTCATTGGTATAGTATCACATTCAATGTACCGGTATGCATCAGATCTGTCGTGAACAGTATGCAGAAAGGAGCGTGGAGTACCTCAGGAAAGAAAGGAAAGGAAAAGACACGTTTTAAAAGTATATCTTAATATAAACATTTTATTCAGTGCATTTTGTGTATACAACAAATAATAAACAACTTGGAAGGTAGCAGGCCGAGCGACAGCCATCTGCCTGTACAGGTTGTTTTTCACTTTTGTCCTGGTAATTAGGAACACATGATCCAACATGGGTTAATACACATAGCCTACATCATGCACTATAGCTCTATAGTCCAGAATCCCCTGCTGTCTCCCATGCAATAGATATGTTCACTTCAAAACCCCCAAAGGAAACGAAAGACAAACCAAGCCTCCCAGTAGCATGTTCCATATGAACAAGGTATGTAGCTGAAGGGAAGGAGTACTAAGCCCAAAAAAGGGTCCTTTCGTACACAACCGTGTTTGTACATGCCCTGTGCAAGAAAGGGAAGAGTTTGATGTTTCTTTCTTTTATTCATTTTCTTCTTTTTTCTTGTTCACTTTTACAAATATGACATATCCTATAAAATGTTTAAGCCACCTAAAATTCCACAGTATTTTTTCCCCATTATTATATATAGAAAATTGTCACCACGATAAGTTACTCAAACACGAGACAAGTCCTGGATGGGGGCCGTCACCATATCCTTATATGGTGAACTGAATCGGCCAATAAGAGTCAACAAAGGGGAACGGGGCAAGGCATGACACAAGCACTGGATTGGAGAACAGACCACAGGGACAGAAGACAATGTGACACAATAGAAACAGAAGGCGGGGACACTGAACAGTCAATTCATACCAAACTCAACCGGAGAGCTCACCAGTAATAATAGTCTCCTTCCCTTGAGCTTTCTACAACTTCCTACACCACAGTCCCTTCTAGCTCTTTTTTTTCTCTTTCCCTCTCTTATGCAGTCTCTTTCTTCACTTTCTTTCTCTCATCAAAAATGTACATGAAGAAAAATTATTCAACAACTTCCAGCTGCATCTCTATACTGGCTTGGTTAGACTGCTTAAAGGGACACTCTTTCAGCTCTGTCTTTGGTTTGCTGAAACCCCTTTCACTGTGGAGACCGCTACAAAAACACAAATACTGAGGAGGGGGAGGAGGGGAGAGAAAAAAAAAGAAAAGAAAAAAGGTCTCAGCTAATTCAGAAAACTAGCAAAGTAAAGGTGCAGCTATGGCGTTGTCGCTCAAACAGCGAGTGCCACACGCCTTTCCGATTATTCTCCAGGTCAGCTGAATGTAGGCTTTTTTTTAATGCTAGAGAGCTCAAGTCTCTTCTGAGCTTGTGCACTAGAATGCAGGAGAGCTACCGTTACAGCTGGCTGCGGTTGCAGCTTCGCTAAAGCTGAACCCCCGGGGGATTGGCTTCGTATACATAGAAGCATCATGGATGACACACGGAAACAGGGGACTTCTCCATCCACTGCAGCCCCAGCAGCCCAGACCCTCACCAGTTGCCCTGACCACCTGCCTCTCTACCTGCCTGCCTGCCAGATATGACTGGGTAGGTGTCTATATGATCAGGACCTATAAGTAAAAGTAGTTGTTATCTGCAGGAAGTAAACAAAAAACCATAAAAGATGAGCTAACTGGTACACAGTTCTTACCACCAGAGAGTGACCAACAGAAAACGGCTCAAGGTGTAATGTCCCTGTTGACAGTATGGTGAGAGATATGGAGCCTAATCAAGTGTGGTGATTGGTTGGTGGTAGTGGTGGTGTTCATAGTCGTAATGTTGTCCTGAACTGCCGATGGTTTTGGAGAGAGAAGTCTGCTTGGAAGCCACACTCTTCTGAGGGTGAGGTGTCTTCTTACGTCTACCCCGGCCCGCCGACGCCCGGCTACGTGGACTCATTCTGGCTCACCGTCTTGCCTCCGTTGAGCACGGCCGAGGCACTCCGGGACTTGGTTGGCGTGCCGCTGCCGGAGCGCGAAAACTCTGTCAGGTCGTGGAGGGAGGGTTCCCTGTACATGGCCACTGTGGGACAGACAGACATACGGGGCAATGGTCAGACACATGGATAAGGCTGCTAGTGTAGATGAGCGGATCCGAGCAGTAGAACAGAATAAAATAGAATATAACAGAATAGAATAGAATTGCATTGTCCATCTGGAGATCCAAGTTCTAGTCTATTCTATTGCTCAATTCCCTCCGATCATATCACTGTATATCTTAACATAATGTACAACCCTTAAATATGCAGAAGGGAGTAAGAAAAAGCCAGGACAAGGCATTTATTTAGGACAGAAAGTACTTATAGCCACTGCCTTACATGAACTATTCAGGAGCTTGGACCCTTCTCCTTGAAGTGTACGGCAGCACGCCGAGCTAAAGCAAGCTCGTTTGCATCTCTTAAACGTTTCAGAAGAAACACCAGAGGTTCGGATCTCTTTAGTTTTTAGGAGCCACTCCTTAAACAGCCTCTTGCCAGAATATGCTTTGATGTGTGGTCTCTCCAAAGATACTTCCTTCCCTTAGCCTTGGCTTTCTGGTGACAGCAGCACGCTTCACACAAAGAATCCCTGTGCACACGAGTCAATCAATAGTGGACTTCAGTGGGAAGCTGTGTGGGATCGATACTGGGCTTATTAGCCATGGCATTATGCAACTCTAATGCTGGAGGATGACCTGGAGGTCAGTCCATCTCACCGCTGGGGCCGTTCATCCTTAGTTCATGTACGCTTCTCCTCTACCACCCATCCCTCTATTTCTTTCTCTACTGTATATCTCCCTCTTCGACCTAGCAGCTTAACACACACACAAGCTTTATTTCTCTCTCTCTCCCATCTCCTAGGCTCGATAAGCACTCGATCTAAGATGTAGGGAGATAGAGAATAGTGCCTTTTTGTCATGGTTTGGAGTTTTGCAATGAAAGCAAGGTACAATTGTCTGGAGATAAAAGCGAGCTCCAATATTTACTTCATTATGACAACTTTATTTTGCCATTTGTCTGCAATTCTTCTTCCACTTAGAAAGCCAGAAATGTGTCATATTTATCATATTTATCTTATTATACAACTTATTCCCTCCCTCCCTCCCTCGAGTGTGGGGCGATCATTCTCTGGCTATTGCTCTTCAGTGTGTTTGGGCCCCCTGGTCGGGCTGTTAAATGTAACCAAAAAGCTATTACAGTGATCAGAGACTTGGATTTTTAATGAGCTACTGGTCGGTCGGTCGGTCGGAGGATAAGAGCAGCCAAGCCAACCGCAAACCCGTTAGAGAAAGCATCATCATCACAGCTGTCTGTTTGCTGTACCTTTCTGCCCTTGTGAAAAAGGGGTTGAAAGAGATTCAAAGCCCAGTGCATTACTCTCCAACGCCCTCCTGCCCCAATTTAGGGACTACAACTTATTGTAATCTTTTAACCATGATTTTCAGGTCTGTACACAAACAGGGTCACAATATATTTGTAAATCATGCAACCACCAAAGAAGCTTGGAACTTGACGGATCCAAATGACGAAACGACTGAATGTCTGATCAGATGTTTATAAATAAATTGCTACCCGCTTGGTGCTCTCGTCGGTTGAGTAATTTGCGTCACCAGTGGTTCCTTTCTTTAATGGGGATTTTTTTGTCTAAAAGCTCATCCTTTCATCTCGTGGAAGTGGAGTCCAGACACTCTCAGTTTTATCTTGTTCTCTCTGTTGACAGGTAAGCCTGTATCTTGTTCTAGATGAAAGAGCTGTGGCCTTTTCAACATCATGAACAGATCCATCTATCCAGCACGCAATCATCCCCCCTCCTTCCATGAGGCACCTGGCTTGGTTGGGTGGAGGTGGGGCGCTTCTTCTTCACCATGACATTTGTGTTAAAAAGCCTAGCTGTCTCTATTCAAACAGGCAGCACTTTATCATTTCCGCAGCTTTTCGGCATGGACACTGCCAATGCCTTTTCCACTGTCTGGCTCCAATGAAGTATGAATAGCTTTTGGGGAGTGCTCAATAGCCCTGTCCACACACCGTTGCCTCAGAGCAGAAAGCCTGACGGCAGGGGGGGGTCTGAGAGCAGCCTTTCCCCAGGCTGTAGAGTGAGACTACCCGCAGAGAGATAGAGAGAGAAAGAGAGAGAGAGATTTAATCAAAAAGAAGCTTGGTGTTTTTTTCTGGAAAGTCTCCCATTTATACAAATAACCGCTGCCAAAGCTCAGTGCTCCAGGCCATAGTGAATCACCAATAAACTTTCAATTGCAATGTAATGGGCTTGGGAGAATAATGAAGAAACTTTCGAAAAAGTAAAGTTACCTAAGAAACATCTAGATTTAGTCGCGGGCCTATTTTTTCTTGAGCGGAATAATTTGGAGACTGCAAATTGACAGCAAAAAGCCCATACAGATATAACGTCTGACTAAAACAAAATAATTTCAAACCTTGTTTACATTGTCTCTCTATTATGCGTGGGAATACTTCGGAACAGATTTCTCAAATGAAAATAACTTGGAACTGATTTCCTGGTGTTTTTACAGTCTATTATGTCCAACAATAAAAAACATTTGCATTTTTCTTAAACATTTTTTTTGTGGGGGGGGGGGGGCTCAGAAAACATGGGGAGGGCCAAATAAAACCCTCGGCCCACGCGCCACCAGTTGGGGAACCCTGCTCTATTGTCTCCAATATAGAGCCAAGCACCCTATAGGAAGAACGATGGACAGTCTCACCTTTCAAAGGCTTGGGGAGGAAGTGGGCTGCTGGCTTGTTCTTCTTCACGTGGTTTCCCTTCATTATCTCCCCCTCTTTATTCAGCCCGAGGTACCAGCCCCTACCAGACTGCTGCTGTCTGTAGATCATGGAGGAGTAGGTCACGTAGTAGTTCTCAAACACTGACTCTTTGAACTTGCACTCCGGGGTGAAGTGTTCCTGAGGAGAGGAAAGAAAGAGACGGAGGGAGGAGAGGAGAAGACCGAATGAGCCATGGCTGAAGGAGGAGGGTGACCACTGATCAGAGAGGTTTTGAGAGCCCTTCTTGTTTCTCGCTTTTTAGCAAATGAGAGACAGAGACATGAAGCGCCATTACTTAAGAAACAAGAGACACAACTCAAACGCACCCACCCACGCACGCACGCACACGCACACACATACACTCAGGGGTTGAAAGATCCTTCCAGCTCCATCTAATTCAAGACATTTCACCTCTCAATGCTTACCACATTACCACAGTATTTTCAAAGGCTCTTATGTTCATTATAGTAAATCATTCATAGCTTTATGCCATAGATACAACACACCACGATTCAACATTCACTTGCATTTTACTCTGCGTTATTAATAATATATGGGACAATTAATAACAACATTTGTTGGAGGACAGGCACTCTGTTTATATGTAGCTTCTATTTGTTAGCCAGTCCTTCACCAGACTATCTAGCAGCAGTGTGTGCGTCCATCCGTGCAAGTGTGTTTGTGTGTGTGGCATGCGTGTGTGTGTTTTTACAGAGGTTATGTAATGTCCAGGCAGAGGCTCCGCTGTCTCTCATCCACTAATGAATTGGCTGTTCTGAGGAGCACAGAACACAATCTACAGGGGACTCCTGGGACACTTAAAAAAGCTATTTGTCAGATTTGGTGCTCTATCTTCCCCTCTCTCTCCATCCCTTTCCCTTTCGCTCTCTCTCTCTTTACATATACAGTATATCTCTCTTTCTTTCTCTCACTCTCTTCCCCCCCCCCCTCTCTCTCTCTATATATATATACATATATATAGTTAGGATCACCACTTTATTTTAAGAATGTGAAATGTCAGAATAATAGTAGAGAGAATGATTTATTTCAGGTTTTATTTCTTTCATCACATTCCCATTGAGTCAGAAGTTAACATACACTCAATTAGTATTTGGTAGAATTGCCTTAAAATTGTTTAACTTGGGTCAAACGTTTTGGGAAGCCTTCCACAAGCTACCCATAATAAGTTGGGTGAATTTTGGCCCATTCCTCCTGACAGAGCTGGTGTAACTGAGTCAGGTTTGTAGGCCTCCTTGCTCGCACACGCTTTTTCAATTCTGGCCACACATTTTCTATAGGATTGAGGTCAGGGCTTTGTGATGGCCACTCCAATACCTTGACTTTGTTGTCCATAAGCCATTTTGTCACAACTTTGGAAGTATGCTTGGGGTCATTGTCCATTTGGAAGACCCATTTGTGACCAAGCTTTAACTTCCTGACTGATGTTTTGAGATGTTTCTTCAATATATCCACATAATTGTCCTCCCTCATGATGCCATCTATTTTGTGAAGTGCACCAGTCCTTCCTGCAGCAAAGCACCCCCACAACATGATGCTGCCACCCCAGTGCTTCAAGGTTGGGATGGTGTTCTTCGGGTTGCAAGCCTCCCCTTTATTCCTACAAACATAACGATGGGGAATTATGGCCAAACAGTTCTATTTTTGTTTCATCAGACCAGAGGACATTTCTCCAAAAAGTACGATCTTTGTCCCCATGTGCAGTTGCAAACCGTAGTCTGGCTTTTTATATGGTGGTTTTGGAGCAGTGGCTTCTTCCTTGCTGAGCGGTCTTTCAGGTTATGTCGACATAGGACTCGTTTTACTGTGGATATAGATACTTTTGTACCTGTTTCCTCCAGCATCTTCACAAGGTCCTTTGCTGTTGTTCTGGGATTGATTTGCACTTTTCGCACCAAAGTACGTTCATCTCTAGGAGACAGAACGCGTCTCCTTCCTGAGCGGTATGACGGCTGCATGGTCCCATGGTGTTTATACTTGCGTACTATTGTTTGTACAGATGAATGTGGTACCTTCAGGCGTTTGGAAATTGCTCCCAAGGATGAACCAGACTTGTGGAGGTGTACATTTTTTTTCTGAGGTCTTTTTCTTTTGATTTACCCATGATGTCAAGCAAAGAGGCACTGAGTTTGAAGGTAGGCCTTGAAATACATCCACGGGTACACCTCCAATTGACTCAAATGATGCCAATTAGCCTATTAGAAGCTTCTAAAGCCATGACATCATTTTCTGGAATTTTCCAAGCTGTTTAAAGGCACAGTCAACTTAGTTGATGTAAACTTCTGACTTCAACTGTATATCTATTTTCTCTTTACTTCTCTCTCTTCTCTTTACTTCTCACTGACACTCACCCGCTCTCTCTCTCTTTCTCTCTCAAGCACTTCATTTTGTTTCTCAAGTCTACATTGTGTCATATCTCCTGCTCTCTTCTACTCTCACCTTTCCATATTTTGTCGTCTCTGATTGAATCATTTTCTGCATTCTAAAGCACAAAGCAGTTTTTTTCCATGCAACTCTCCCCAGGAAACTCTGACGTGGCTGTGTGTACGTGTTTGCTTTTGTCTCGGTTATAGTTGTATAGATTATTCATTAATTAGAGCTGGGAGGAGAGGGGCTGGGTGCGTGAACAGGGAGGGGGAATTATCTTTTGAGACAACTGTTGCTGCCCTACTGGAGCACTGTAATGTTCTTCCTGGTCTCTCTGTTGCCTACTAATTACCTTGCAACTGCTTCCTGACTTATTGGCTTCCCAGGAAACAATCTATGCATTCCAGCATGCGGTGGAAGAAATACCAATAAGCTAAATCTGGGGTATTCTAATCTGAGCCTGGAGGGTCGAAGCTATGACGGTTAGCACCCTTCCAGGAACTAATTTAGACCTGGGAAAACAGGTAAGTGGACTCTGGTCAATCAATGACAATGATAAATCAAGTAATCACCAGGGAAAAAGGAAAATCAGAAAAAAAACGACACTTGGTTAACCTACAGTATAATAGCAGTCATATGGTTACTTGGCAATCACTTTAGAAAGGAGAAGAGAATTGGCATGTATTACTCAGAAGGCAGTATTACTCAGAGTTTCATCACAGTGGATGTCAGTCACAAGATAGATGACATGTGTCCACTGTGTCCCCTGGCATGGACACAGATCTGTTGTGTGACCATGACAAACTACAGAATGTGTCACTGTCAGTCACTCAGTCATCAATAATGCCTTCAGACTTTCCAAGCATGATACTACTCCAAAGATCTTCACTAGATTGAATGCACAGTGTGTCTTTGTCTAGCTATGCATTCACTCTGGACGGGAGTCGCTACACGTGTACAGTGCACTCCACTTACTGTATTCAAATCACAGACCTCTTATAGTGATCGAAAACTATTTTTTAAAGAAGCAATTGGTGAAAGCTTCTCTTTGACTCACCAACTTTCTCTCTCTTTCCCTCTCTCTCCTCTGAACCAATGGCCCCAATGCAGTGCAAGTGGCCCCTACAGTCCCTCATCTCCCATCCAGTATCACAGCAACCTAGATGCAGCGAGCCTGTCCCAGGCATGGAGAATCAGCCCTGCTACCTGGCTCTTAGCCAAACTCAGTGTAGATAAGTATTCTCATCTCATCTCTCATCCTCCCTCGTCTCTGTCACTCCCAGAGACTGGCCAGGCCCAGACCATGGTGACAGGAACACTGCTGATGTCACACCGCGCCGGTGACATGGCACCTCCACGGGGACTTCCTGTCAGCTCAGCCCCAGCTCACAGCTAAGCCGCCATGACACAGGAGGCGACCGGTGGGGACCGCAATCCATTTGTCTAAATGTTAGGAGCACCAGAAGGGCTAAGAGAACAGACTAGGATCAATGAGGCGAGGAACGTCTACAGTAGCATCCCTGTCTACGATGCCAGTTAGGGCAGAGGCCACATCTGCTGCAGTTTGCTCTGCCTTTCACCACTGACTATAGCCAGCCTCTGTTAGGAGTACAGTCCTCAACCATCCTTTCAGAAAATTTGTGCTTTTCCCGTGATATAACTGTTCTGCTAGGGCGCGACCACAGCTAATGATTCGGCTTGAAGGTCAGATTCATTAAACCAACTGAACCTTTGTACCCAAATGCAAATCTGCTTTCGGAGAGAAGGATCGGATTAAACTCGTTTTTAGTTCTATCTGGTGAAAGGTAATTCATTATAATTACGTTAATAACATAACCAAAAACAAAGCAGGGGAGGTGACAAATGAGGACGATGTTGAAATGGACGTTTATTTTCCCAAAACACTAAACTGGGTTGAATGTTTGGAGGCAACAAATGTAAAACCTCGGACAACAACATCCTGAAAACAAGAGTCAGCAGCCTAAAGAGCCATTAATGGCTTTTTTAGGCTTTTCCCCCTGTTCTTTGGCCATGCGCAACCTGCCTCTCTCTGACCGCCAAGCCCTGGCATTTGTCTTGCCGTGTGGAGGCTGAGAGCAGTTAGTTAAAAGGCAGCAGGTTTTTCTCTCTCCCTCACTGCTCTTCAACTCTTTCCCCCGAGTCCCCCCACCCCCTTTACTCACTTCCCCAATGTATCTTCCCGATATCCTGCTCTTCCTCATCTCCCTCTCTCTGTGATCACCATGGCGAGCAAACAGTGTAGCTCGCATGGAGAGGCAAGGCACAGATAGGCCGTTTTAATCCCTGTGCCGTGCCAGCTTGGTGGGAAAACTAGGAGCTGCTCAGCTTTTGAGCCAGAAGTCCTGTTCTACCCCCATTAATGATCTTTTGTGGATTTGGCTCTGGAGTGAAGTGAAAGTCAATGGATGACAGACACGTACAGATGGACACATTGAGAGCCAAGATGGAAGGGATCGCACGCCAGCCTTGCCTATTTTACTGGAGCGGGCCTATGGAGTACAGAGACATTCAGATACAGATAGGCACAGACACTTTTAGAGCCACGATGGGATTGCCAGCCGGCCCTGTTCCATTCTAAGGAAGACAGAAGAAACTGACACAAGGAGGAGCCAAGATGGAGGGAAACCCTAGTCCTATTCTATTGGAGTGTCTCTATGATCGACAGAGGCAGCCAGATCCACTTGACTGGGCTCCTCCGGCTCCAGTATTTTCTCCCTCTGTCAACAGTAATGGCTAGTGTTCAGTGAAACCCACGGTGCGGTGAAAAAAGGCACACACCACTTTAATCCCAACTCTCTAGAGGTAGACAGAGTGAGACACATCTCGGCAAATTGGAGCGAGGGAACATCACATCATATCTGCATGGAAATGATCTCAGTCATGTGCCCTCCTCTCCTCCCCCACACCTGGCTGTCTATGAGTGGAGTGGTTTGGGTAAATGTACTTGAAATGATCCCATTAAAATACATGCCTTTCCTTGAAGCACGGGACAATGTAGAGAGCAACAGCAGTGAGCTGATGAGTCCCCTTGTTGAAATGCTGCACAGCTGGAAGGCTTCACACACATCAAGGGGCTGGGAGCTGAGAGATGTGCTTTTAGTGTAGGCAGCAATTATTACAGTGTCCTGTACTGTGCAGACAGTAAGAACATCGTTGTGTAACGGACTACAGTATTAAAACCCTATATGTGAACAACGAGATTAAAGATGAAAGAGATAGTTATTCTGTGCAGTGTGTCGTGCAGCCACAGAGGAGACAATCATAGAGACATTACCAAGCTGTGATAAAAGAAAAACACACTGCGTACCCCTCTCACCTCCTATCTGGGTAGCTATGGGGGTTTATGTTGTGTACTGTAGTCAGTTAGTCAGTCACGTTGCTGGGAGCTTCATGGTACATATCTCATTTGCTTTTAATGCGTCTGCAAGATGGGGAAACCCCACAGTCTCACCCCTCTCCGCCCAGTCACCATCCCCATTCCTGCCCCACTGTACCTCCCCCAAAGGGTATTTCCTGTCTCAGCGGTGACTGTGTGTGTGGTGTGTGTGTGTGTGTGTGTGTGTGTGTGTGTGTGTGTGTGTAAAAGTGTGAGACAGAGAAAGTGATTGATGGAGAAAGAGGAAGGGAGGTGGTGGGGTTATGATGTATGTGTGGGTGTATAAGCAAGAGTATCAAATCAAAATGTATTTGTCACATGCGCCGAATACAACAAGTATAGACTTTACCGTGAAATGCTTACTTACAAGCCCTTTGCCAACAGTGCAAGAAGAGTTAAGAAAATATTTACCAAATAAACTAAAGTAGAAAATAAAATGTTATGAAGGGTAACACAGTAACATAACAATACCGAGGCTATATACAGGGGGTACGGTACCGTGCCGGTACTGTGTCAATAGTCCAGTGGCCATTTGATTAATTGTTCAGAAGTCTTATGGCTTGAGGGTAGAAGCTGTTAAGGAGCCTTTTGGTCCTAGACTTGGCGCTCCGGTACCGCTTGCCGTGCGGTAGCAGAGAAAACAGTCTAAGGCTTCGGTGACTGGAGTCTCTAACAATTATATGGGCTTTCTTCTGACACCGCCTATTATATAGGTCCTGGATTGCAGGATGCTTGGCCCCAGTGATGTATGCACTACCCTCTGTAGCGCCTTACAGTCAGATGCCGAGCAGTTGCCATACCAGGCGGTTATGCAATCGGTCAGGATGCTCTTGATGGTGCAGCTGTAGAACTTTTTTAGGATCTGGGGACCCATGCTAAATCTTTTCAGTCTCCTGTGAGGAAAAGGTTATGTTGTGCCCTCTTCACGACTGTCTTGGTGTGTTTGGACCATGATAGTTCATTGGTGATGTGGACACCAAGGAACTTGAAACTCTCGACCCGCTCCACTACAGCCCCATTGATGAGAATGGGGGACTGTTCGGCCCGCCTTTTCCTGTAGTCCACAATCAGCTCCTTTGTCTTGCTCATATTGAGGGAGTGGTTGTTGTCCTGGTACCACACTGCCAGTTCTCTGACCTCCTCCCCATAGGCTGTCTCATCATTGTCAGTGATCAGGCCTACCATTTGTGTTGTCAGCAAACTTAATGATGGTGTTGGAGTCGTGTTTGGCCACACGGTCGTGGGTGAACAGGGAGTACAGGAGGAGACTAAGTATACACCCCTAAGGGGCCCCAGTGTTGAAGATCAGCGTGGTAGATGTGTTGTTGCCTATCCTTACCACCTGGGGGTGGCCCGTCGGGAAGTCATCTGTGGATCTGTTGGGGCGGTATGCGAACTGGAGTGGGTCTAGGGTATCCGGAGGATGCTGTTGATGTGAGCCATGACCAGCCTTTCAAAGCACTTCATGGCTACCGATGTGAGTGCTAAATGTGGTAATAATTTAGGCAGGTTACCTTCGGTTCCTTGGGCACAGGGACTATGGTGGTCTGCTTGAAACATGTAGGTATTAAAGACTCATTCAGGGAGAGGTTGAAAATGTCAGTTGGTCCGCGCATGCTTTGAGTACACGTCCTGGTAATACATCTGGCCCTGCGGCTTTGTGAATGTTGACCTGTTTTAAAGGTCTTGCTCACATCGGCTACCGAGAGTGTTATCCCACAGTCATCCAGAACAGCTGGTGCTCTTGTGCATGCTTCAGTGTTGCTTGCCTCAAAGAGAGCATAAAAGGCATTTAGCTCGTCTGGTTGGCTTGCATCACTGGGCAGCTCACATCTGGGTTTCCCTTTGTTATCTGTAATAGTTTTCCAGCCGTGTCACATCCGACGAGCGTCAGAGCCTGTGAAGTAGGATTTAATCTTAATCCTGTATTGAAGTTTTGCTTGTTTGATGGTTCGACTGAGGGCATAGTGTCCGGATTATTGCCCCGCTCCTTGAAAGCTGCAGCTCTAGCCTTTAGCTCGATGCGGATGTTGCCTGTAATCCAGGGCTTCAGGTTGGGATATGTACGTACGGTCATTGTGGGCACGACGTCGTCGATGCACTTATTGATGAAGCCGATGACTGAGATGGTATACTCCTCAATGCCATTGGATGAATCCCGGAACACATTCCAGTCTGTGCTAGGAAAAAATAGTCCTGTGGCGTAGCATCCGCGTCATTTGACCACTTCCATATTGAGCGAGTCACAGGTACTTCCTGCTTTAGTTTTTGCTTGTAAGCAGGAACCAGGAGGATAGAATTATGGTCAGATTTGCCAAATGGAGGGCAGGAGAGAGCTATGTATGTATGTCTGTGTGTGGAATAAAGGTGGTCTAGAGTTTTTTTTTCTCTGGTTGCACATGTGACATGCTGGTAAAAATGTGGTAAAACTGATTTAAGTTTCCCTGCATTAAAAGTCCCTGTGCCACTAGGAGTGTCACTTCTGGGTGAGCATTTTCTTGTTTGCTGATGGCCTTATAAAGTTGGCTGAGTGTGGTCTTAGTTCCAGCATCAGTCTGTGGTGGTAAATAGACAGCTACAAATAATATAGATGAGAACTCTCTTGGTAGATAGTGTGGTCTACAGCTTATCATAAAGTACTCTACCTCAGGCGAGCAATATCTCGAGACTTCTTTAATATTAGACATTGCGCACCAGCTGTTATTGACAAAAAGACACACACCCCCACCCCTCATCTTACCAGAGTGTGTGTGTGTGTGTGTGTGTATGTGTGTGTGTGTGTGTGTGCGAGAGATATCAATGGGTGGCTAAGGTGTGTTTATGTGGGTGTGTGTGTCTGAGCAGAGTGAAGTGTGTGTGTGTTTGTATGATAATTCTGCCCCTTAGGTCCTGCTCAATCTCTTTTCCATCCCTCTTGGCTCATATCTTTTTCTCTAAACTTCAAGCCTTGACACTGTCCATCTTTCTATGAGCCTCTCTCTCTCTTTCCCCATACACTGCCCAACACATATTTCACTCTCTCTCCCAATTCTCCTATCTTTCCCTCTGTCCCCATTTCTCTCTCTATCTCCAGCTCATCATTTGTTCCGGCACTATGTCAAGCTCTTTAATCGTATCTATCCCTCTCTCTCCCCTGCACGCACCGATTCCCCATCTCTCCACTTTCAAGAGGGCTGACATATCTCATTATTTTAAGAGGTGTCTTCTATGCTCACTGACTCAGCGGCTGTCTATATAACCCTCTCTACACATACATATGTACAGCGCACATGCACAATCTTTCAGTGTCTTTCACCATAAACCCTGCCTCTGCTTACAGACATACACACACAAACACATGTCCTCTCCTCTCCCAGGCATCACAGGCATTTCTCTAGAGGCTGGAGGGAGGGGGTCAGATTTACAGCAGTGGAGGGATACCCCAGTCCAGGTTAGCGATAGCGCCTAAGCGCTTTACGACCCGATAGCTTCGGCAAAGGGGGAGACGTTTACAGGCTGACGCCAGCACTGAGTGTGACTTACTGCAAGAGGTTTCCCCAGCCCATCTGTAATATCACTACACACACAGTGACATAGGCATAGGATCTTAATTTGAGACAGTTTGCTACGACAGGACAATAATATTGCAGCAACAGGAAATTTGAATTATTATGTGGGTTATAATTCATTTACATTTTTGTAGGGGTTGATACATTTTTCGGAAGGGAAAATCAAGTCTGAAATGTGGAAATGGAAATGACAAACTTCTGAAGCATTTTTAAACCTCAAACAAGTTCAATTTCTGCATTGCAGGAAAGGTCTCCTTAAACAGGGTGATCAAATTAAGATCCTACATCTGTAGAACTAGCACTACAATACCACAGCCCATGAGTCTCATAGAGGGTAATGCATATTCAATGCCTTGCTGTATCTGTACCATGAAAGAACACACAATCAATTACTATTTACTCTGAAATTGTAATCAAATGAATGCATTGGTAGAAATTAAAACCCAATACTGTTGCAAGCCGCGAACTGGTATAATGAGAAATACTACCATAATGGATCTGATCTTTCCTGTAAGAACAAATGAGCACAAATCCATGGTGCCATTCTCGTGTGTGAACCCAGTGCTCATATCCTACTATATCTGAAATGACACCAATTATGCCAATTGAATTAAGGCTGAGCTGGTGTCTTTAGAGCAGTGTAAAAGCCTGGGAGACTCACAAAGCTAATGGTGCCGCCGCCACTCACTATCCCAAACAAATCCGTCTAAATGCCTTCCCTTTCAATGGCCCCAGTCTTTTAGTGGCAGTGGAATAACAAGCACCTTTCTCTCTATCTCCAGATAAAAAAGTACATTTACAATGTCCATTGGTTTAGAAAAGATTTGGAGGATCTAAGCAGGTCGAGAAGACCATTGCAAATACACACACACACACACACACACATACACATTCACACACACACACACACACACACACACACACACACACACACACACACACACACACACACACACACACACACACACACACACTCACACACACACACACACACACACACACACACACACACACACACACACACACACACACACACTCGAACAGGCACACACCCACTGTGGCTGGTTAATGACTCAGCTCAGTGGAGAGGATCCCTGTGATAGGGAAGGCTATTTTGCAGCGGTAGTGTGCTTATGGGTGGAAAAATAGGGGTGGGAGCCAACTGCATATCTCATGGCTGCTTACCACCATGCAAACATTAACATGCTCAAACATACAAACACAGGTCATACCCACAGGGACAGAAGAAGAGTATTAACAGTAAAACAACTTCATTCTTTCATTTTTGTCAGTATAACCTAGTTATTTTCAGAAACTCTCCGTATGTTACGTAAGAGCTGAACAATTCTAACATCAGCTAATTCTGAAACCAAAACTCCAATGATTCCATTCCTTTCACACGTCTTAGCGTCTCCATATCCATTCGTTTCCCCATCTGCTACATGTAGGGATCTTCTTGCCAGCTTCCCTTTTGAAGGAGGAAGAACCTCCCTGGCCCTTCAGACAAGACTGGAGCCCCAGTAACACACAGGAAAACGAATGACCAAACTTCAAAAAGCACCTCTGGAAAAACTCCACAGAAACTATTTATACTAGTTAGCTCGTCCTTTTAAAGAGGACAGTGATCTCCAAATGAACACTCCAATGATCACCATGTATCACAGGGTAGTTAGTAGGTGCCAGGCTCACCGATTTGAGTGTGTCAAGAACTGCAACGCTGTAGGTCAACTTGACACAAATGTGGGAAGCATTGCAGTCAACATGGGCCAGCATCCTTGTGGAATGCCTTCGATATCTTTTAGAGTCCATGCCCCGACAAATTAAGACTGTTCTGGGGCCTCCTGAGTGGTGCAGTGGGCTAAGGCACTGCATCGCAGTGCAAGCTTTGCCACTAGAGATCCTGGTTTAAGTCTAGGCTCTGTCGCCGCGGCCATGACCGGGTGACCCATGGGGCGGGGCACAATTGGCCCAGCGTTGTCCGGGTTAGGGGAGGGTTTGGCCAGCCGGCCGGGATGTCCTTGTCCCACCACCCTCTAGCGACTCCTGTGGCGGACCGGGTGCACACTGATGCACGCTGACAACGTTGCCAACTCGGTTGGTCATTGGTGCGGCTGGCTTCCGGGTTAAGCGGGCATTGTGTCAAGAAGCAGTGCAGCTTGGCAGGGTCGTGTTTCAGAGGACGCATGGCTCTCGACCTTCGCCTCTCCCGAGTCCGTACGGGAGTTACAGCGATGGGTCAAGACTGTAACTACCAATTGGAGACCACGGAATTGGGGGGGGGGGGGGGGGAACAATGTTGAGGCTGTTCTGAGGGCAAAAGAAGGTGCAACTCAATATTAGGAAGGTGTTCCTGATATTTTGTACAACCAGGGTAACTAATTGCCAATAGCCTACCTGATTATAAAACATACCATACAGAATGTCTGCAGACACTGCAAAAACATTCACATCTTAGTGACAATGGCGTGTATGGAGATATTTCCCCTTCGACGACATGAAAAGCCTGTTTTATGATATCTGTATTTTTCAGCAAAGGGGAGAAGACAGTTGTGACAAACTGCGAGGAGCTGAATAGTACATATGAGGCAGGATGAAATAGAACTAGAAAAGGGGCAGAGAGGAGAGTAGAGAGGACGGAGGAAAATACATGTTTAATTGATTCCCTCTCGTCCCACACTGTGCCTCTGCTGGATGAATACATTTCACTGGTGCATCCTGGCTCACCCACACATGTACTAAACACTCTTCCTCTCACTCCTTCCTTTCCCTCACTCTCTCCCTCTCACGCGGACAGAACATGGATAAGCAGATGACAAAAGCAAACACACACGACCCTAGTAGATGATTATGTAAAAGGTGATATACCAAATTATCATAATGAGTACGCGATGTGAACATGCAATGATATGTACATCTATTAGACATATCGAGAGCTTGGGACTATAAGGTTCTATCAACAAAAAGATGCTTCTGAGGTAATTGGCTTTAAAGTTCCGAACCCTCATTGGTTTGAATAGTCTCAGCAATATTGATATTGTATTGTATTGATATTGTATTCTTTTGAACTTAACATTAATTGAGGTATTTTTTGTTTCATATTTAAGTGATAATGCGTGTTGACAATATATCCTCCACACACCGGCTTCGAGGGCATTATAACTTTTATACAACGGGTTACAAACATATTCAAATAATAGACATATTTTCATAAAGAAATGTATTTTGATGAATTTCTTCATACTGTTTCCTCCTTCCGCAAGATATAGTCCCGACACAAATCTAGTATTGCTACCCAAGCCGGCTGGTCGTTCGTTCTATCGTTTCGGTTGCCAGAGACGCGACCCAGTTGTTCAGTCTTTTTGTTCTGTATCTATGGACGCGATCCAGTCGTTCGCTCTAAATGTTCCATTGCCATACTGGCTGGCAACGTTCTTATCCCTTGCTTGCTACTGTAGCTAGCCAACTACGGCTAATTTACAGCCACATCAAAAACTGCAGCCAGAATAACAGCAAAGTAGGTGCATTTGCCATTCTTTAAGTTGTTTCTAGTGACATTTATTTGGAAACATCCCTAACAATGAGCTAATGAGGCGTGATTTTGCCTGTCATAGAAAATGTGCTCACTCATCACGACACTGTTGTTCAGAGGAGCTAGCCCACACAGTTAACACAATCACTTCAAACTGAAGCTGGAAAGACTGCAAACTAGCTGTACTTCGTTTTGTTTGTTTGTATACCCACCTTTTGCAGCAATTACAGCTGCAAGTCTCTTGGGGTATGTCTCTATAAGCTTGGCACATCTAGCCACTAGGATTTTTGCCCATTCTTCAAGGCAAAACTGCTCCAGCTCCTTCAAATCGGATGGGTTCCGCTGGTGTACAGCAATCTTTAAGTCATACCAGAGATTCTCAATTGGATTGATGTCTGGGCTTTGACTAAGCCATTCCAAGACATTTAAATATTTCCCCTTAAACCACTCGAGTGTTGCTTTAGAAGTACGCTTAGAGTCATTGTCCTGCTGGAAGGTGAACCTCTGTCCCAGTCTCAAATCTATGGAAGACTGAAACAGGTTTCCCTCAAGAATTTCCCTGTATTTAGTGGCATCCATCATTCCTTCAATTCTGACCAGTTTCCCAGTCCCTGCCGATGAAATAAATCCCCACAGCATGATGCTGCCACCACCATGTTTCACTGGTGATGGTGTTCTCGAGGTGATGAGAGGTGTTGGGTTTGCCCCAGACATAGTGTTTTCCTTGATGGCCAAAAAGCTAAATTTTAGTCTCATCTGACCAGAGTACCTTCTTCATATGTTTGGGGAGTCTCCCACATGCCTTTTGGTGAACACCAAAAAAAAGCTATGGCTTTTTTCTGGCCACTCTTCCATAAAGCCCAGGTCTGTGGAGTGTACTGCTTAAAGTGGTCCTATGGACAGATACTCCAATCTCCGCTGTGGAGCTTTGCAGATCCTTCAGGTTTATCTTTGGTCTCTTTGTTGCCTCTCCTTGCCGGGTCTGTGAGTTTTGGTTGGCGACCCTCTCTTGGCAGGTTTGTTGTGGTGACATAGTCTTTCCATTTTTTTATAATGGATTTAATGGTGCTTCGTGGGATGTTCAGATTTAGATATTTTTTTATAACCAAAACCTGATCTGTATTTCTCCACAACTTTGTCCCTGACCTGATTGGAGAGCTCCTTGGTCTTCATGGTGCCGCTTGCTTGGTGGTGTTGCAATGCTTGGTGGTGTTGCAATGCTTGGTGGTGTTGCAGACTCTGGGGCCTTTCAGAACAGGTGAATATATACTGAGATCATGTGACACTTAGATTGCCCACAGGTGGACTTTATTTAACTAATTGTGTGACTTCTGAAGGTAATTGGTTGCATCAGATCTTATTTAGGGGCTTCATAGCAAAGGGGTGAATACAAACGCACGCACCAGGGTTTTTTTTGTTGAATTTTTTTAAACAAGTTCTTTTTCTCATTTCACTTGACCAATTTGGACTATTTTGTGTATGTCCATTACATGAAATCCAAATAAAGATCCATTTAAACTACATTTAAAATAGGAAAAAAGCCAAGTGGGATGAATACTTTTGCAAGGCACTGTAAATTGCTTGGATGGGCTGATGAGACATTGGATTGCTCAGTCAGATGGAACAGAGTAAATAGACATTTTAACACCATAGAGTTAGTCGGTAGTAACTTGTGGAATAGACACCGGCTGGAATGCAGTTTTAACCAATCAGCATTCAGGATTAGATCATTGAACAGAAAACGGTTATGTCAACAACTAAATTGTGACAAAAATGCAGATAGAACCATGTACTGCCATGCTTTCAATATTCAGTACCAGTCAACAGTTTGGACACACCTACTCATTCAAGGATTTTTCTTTATTTGTACTATTTTCTACATTGTAGAGTAATAGTGAAGACATCAAAACTGTGAAATAACACACATGGAATCATGTAGTAAACAAAAAAGTGTTAAAATCAAATTATATTTTAGATTCTTTAAAGTAGCCACCCTTTGCCTTGATGACAGCTTTGCACACTCTTGGAATTCTCTCAATCAGATTCACCTGGAATACTTTTCCAACAGTCTTGAAGGAGTTCCCACATATGCTGAACACTTGTTGGCTGCTTTTCCTTCACTCTGCGGTACAACTCATCCCAAACCATCTCAATTGGGTTGAGGTCAGGTCATCTTATGCAGCACTCCATCACTCTCCTTATTGGTCAAATAGCCCTTACACAGCCTGGAGGTGTGTTGTGTCATTGTCCTGTTGAAGAAGAAATGATAGTCCCACTAAGCGTTGCTGTGGAAATATTGAATCAAATATTCCCGGATTAAAATAGGCTTTATTACAAAAAGTAACAAAGCCAAGCAATTCCATGGAACAACTGCCTTCTCGTTACAGACCTCAGGCTTTATAGGTTTCCACTTTCAGATAACACACATGGTCACTCCCCTCTATGTAGATGATTAACACCCCTTAGCCTCTCGCCACCATTATCTTTCTGTCTCAAATCTTGCTTGTTTACAGATTCTATTGGTGGCGTAACCATAGCAATGATACAAAAAATAAGACACACACATAATGCAGGTGTCTGTCTAATGATACTCATAGGATTACATAATGGCTTTCCCTAAGCCTGTAATGGCACAGACATACATATGTAATACAATCACATGCCTTTCCATCATCAAGGCAATGGGTGGCTACTTTGAAGAATCTCAAATATAAAATATATGTTGATTTGTTAAACACTTTTTTGGTTACTACATGATTCCATATGAGTTATTTCATAGTTTTGATGTCTTCACTATTATTCTACAATGTAAAATAGAAAATAGTAAAAAAAAATAATAAGTAGGTGAATGAGTTGGTGTGTCCAAACTTTTGACTGGTACTTTATGTAATAACAAAATGCATAGAAGGTATTCAAACACACTTTCACAAACCCGCTCTCACACTTTCACAACAGCTAGAGCTCTGCTACCTGACCAGAGCCCAACGGGCCCCGACATTATACATTGGGTAAGGGCCGGGTTAGGCCTGGGTTTTCATCAATAACTAGGGTACGGGCTGGGCATCACTAAATTGATCACTAACATTTTGAAGCTGACCCATATGCATGTGCTCTGCTGCGCAGTACAGTCATATCTGACTAAGACCATACATTTGGCAGAAGGAATCAGGCCTGGGTAGGGTAGGGTCTGAACGTCGTTGTCATGGGTAGGGCTCGGGCTGAAAATTCATGCCTGTGCAGGGCTCTACACAAAGCTACTCAGATGAAGCAACACCACAGTAGCAACCATCAGTCTCCCCTGGCTAGCCTACGTCCACCATTGATTGGGAATCTCCCTGAAAGGCTGGCCAGCCATTGGCTAAACCCCTCAACCCCCCCTTCTGTAAAGGGTGGTGCTCCTAGGCAACAGTTTACCATAACAGCACTGAGCACTCAGCCACACGAGGTTATCAGACACCCTGCTGAATACAGATTAAATTCAATCCACTCGCTAATTCAGCTCAAATGGAAAACCTTGCCTCCTCCCTCCACATCAACAACCACTATCATCGAATTGACAAGGCTAAAAGCTATGTTGCTGCCGGAGGGTTAAGAAATCTCAGTCTGTAGGTGGCTGTATAAGTGTGTATGCAAAATTCAAGGCTATAATCACCAGTAGTGTGCTAAATAAAGGTTTAGCACACTAGGCACTATGTGTTGTTATCATGGCAAGTAATGACTGCTTTTAACATTACTACAGGTTGGGATCAAAGATAAACACACATATGAATACAACCTTAACAAATCATCAGAGAAATTAGAGCAATTGAACACAACCTTGAAGTTTTTTTTAAAGTTTTTTTTTTACTGTTTTATGTGGTAATGAGTGAGAGGAGCAGAGGAGCGGGGGAGCAGAGGGAGCAGAGGGAGAAAAGGAGCAGAGGAGAGGGGGAGCAGAGGGAGCAGAGGAGAGGGGGAGCAGAGGGAGAAAAGGAGCAGAGGAGAGGGGGAGCAGAGGGAGAGAGGGAGCATAGGGAGCAGAGGGAGAAAAGGAGCAGAGGAGAGGGGGAGCAGAGGGAGAGAGGGAGCATAGGGAGCAGAGGGAGAAAAGGAGCAGAGGAGTGGGGGAGCAGAGGGAGCAGAGGGAGAAAATGAGCAAAGGAGAGGGGGAGCATAGGGAGCAGAGGGAGCAGAGGGAGAAAAGGAGCAGAGGAGAGGGGGAGCAGAGGAAGAAAAGGAGCAGAGGAGAGGGGGAGCAGAGGAGGAGAGGGAGCATAGGGAGCAGAGGGAGAAAAGGAGCAGAGGAGTGGGGGAGCAGAGGGAGCAGAGGGAGAAAAGGAGCAGAGGAGCGGGGGAGAAAAGGAGCAGAGGGAGCAGAGGAGAGGGGGAGCAGAGGAGGAGAGGGAGCAGAGGAGGAGAGGAGAGGGGGAGCAGAGGAGAGGGGGAGCATAGGGAGCAGAGGGAGCAGAGGAGGAGAGGAGAGGGGGATAAGAGGAGAGGGGGAGCAGAGGAGGAGAGGGAGCATAGGGAGCAGAGGGAGCAGAGGAGGAGAGGAGAGGGGGAGCAGAGGAGAGGGGGAGCAGAGGGAGCAGAGGAGGAGAGGGGGAGAAGAGGAGAGGGGGAGCAGAGGAGGAGAGGGAGCATAGGGAGCAGAGGGAGCAGAGGAGGAGAGGAGAGGGGGAGCAGAGGAGAGGGGGAGCATAGGGAGCATAGGGAGCAGAGGAGGAGAGGAGAGGGGGACCAGAGGAGAGGGGGAGCATAGGCAGCAGAGGAGGAGAGGAGGAGGAGAGGGGGAGCAGAGGGAGCAGAGGGAGCAGAGGAGGAGAGGAGAGGGGGAGCAGAAGAGAGGGGGAGCAGAGGGAGCAGAGGAGGAGAGGGAGCAGAGGGAGCAGAGGAGGAGAGGGAGCAGAGGAGGAGAGGGAGCAGATGGAGCAGAGGAGGAGAGGGAGCAGATGGAGCAGAGGAGGAGAGGGAGCAGAGGGGCTCTTTATCTTTAGCCCCCAACAATAGTACAACCACACATTCACAATCAGGAAGCGGTTTAGTTTATTCTATGATTCACCACCACAGGTGAGATAAATGTCACACACACACACGCACGCACGCACGCACGCACGCACGCACGCACGCACGCACGCACGCACACACACACACACACACACACACACACACACACACACACACACACACACACACATAAAGATCCATCTTTATTAAATTAAATTATATTAAAGCAACAGCTTAGTGTATATGTTTTCATTTACAGTGGAAGGAGGGGAGGTGGGGTGGGGAGTTTTATTTGTATAATTTCTCAGTTTTTCGCCTCAGGCGTACTCAGCTTTATCAATCCCAGTGGATATCTTTCTACTCTGTGATAATGTTAATTGTGATGTGATTATTAATTACACTCAGACTAAGATTCCTTCTACTGTACTATCAGGCTTAATAAGACAAGAGCCATGACTACAGTCAGATCAGGCTTAGTGAGACAAGAACCATGACTACAGTCAGACCAGGCTTAGTGAGACAAGAGCCACGACTACAGTCAGATCAGGCTTAGTGAGACAAGAGCCATGACTACAGTCAGATCAGGCTTAGTGAGACAAGAGCCACGACTACAGTCAGATCAGGCTTAGTGAGACAAGAGCTACGACTACAGTCAGATCAGGCTTAGTGAGACAAGAGCCACAACTACAGTCAGATCAGGCTTAGTGAGACAAGACCCACAACTACAGTCAGATCAGGCTTAGTGAGACAAGAGCCACAACTACAGTCACATCAGACTTAGTGAGACAAGAGCCACGACTACAGTCAGATCAGGCTTAGTGAGACAAGAGCCACGACTACAGCCAGATCAGGCTTAGTGAGACAAGAGCCATGACGACAGTCAGATCAGGCTTAGTGAGACAAGAGCCACGACTACAGTCAGATCAGGCTTAGTGAGACAACGGCCACGACTACAGTCAGATCAGGCTTAGTGAGACATGGGCCACGACTACAGTCAGATCAGGCTTAGTGAGACAAGAGCCACGACTACAGTCAGATCAGGCTTAGTGAGACAAGAGCCACGACTACAGTCAGATCAGGCTTAGTGAGACAAGAGCCACGACTACAGTCAGATCAGGCTTAGTGAGACAAGAACCACGACTACAGTCAGATCAGGCTTAGTGAAACAAGAGCCACAACTACAGTCACATCAGACTTAGTGAGACAAGAGCCACGACTACAGTCAGATCAGGCTTAGTGAGACAAGAGCCACGACTACAGCCAGATCAGGCTTAGTGAGACAAGAGCCATGACGACAGTCAGATCAGGCTTAGTGAGACAAGAGCCACGACTACAGTCAGATCAGGCTTAGTGAGACAACGGCCACGACTACAGTCAGATCAGGCTTAGTGAGACATGGGCCACGACTACAGTCAGATCAGGCTTAGTGAGACAAGAGCCACGACTACAGTCAGATCAGGCTTAGTGAGACAAGAGCCACGACTACAGTCAGATCAGGCTTAGTGAGACAAGAGCCACGACTACAGTCAGATCAGGCTTAGTGAGACAAGAACCACGACTACAGTCAGATCAGGCTTAGTGAAACAAGAGCCACGACTACAGTCAGATCAGGCTTAGTGAGACAAGGGCCACAACGACAGTCAGATCAGGCTTAGTGAGACAAGAGCCACGACTACAGTCAGATCAGGCTTAGTGAGACAAGGGCCACAACGACAGTCAGATCAGGCTTAGTGAGACAAGAGCCACGACTACAGTCAGATCAGGCTTAGTGAGACAAGAGCCACGACTACAGTCAGATCAGGCTTAGTGAGACAAGAGCCACAACTACAGTCAGATCAGGCTTAGTGAGACAAGAGCCACGACTACAGTCAGATCAGGCTTAGTGAGACAAGAGCCACGACTACAGTCAGATCAGGCTTAGTGAGACAAGAGCCACGACTACAGTCAGATCATGCTTAGTGAGACAAGACCCACAACTACAGTCAGATCAGGTTTAGTGAGACAAGACCAACGACTACACTCAGATCAGGCTTAGTGAGACAAGAGCCATGACTACAGTCAGATCAGGTTTAGTGAGACAAGACCAACTTCTACACTCAGATCAGGCTTAGTGAGACAAGGGCCAGGATTTTGTGGACAACGCAGCTTTTAAAGGAAATATTCCCACATTCACGAAGACCATATTCACGGTAATACTGCATATGTACGCTGAATCGGACATTAACATTAAACGGTGAATTCTTGCAAATCGGATTGAATCCCAGCCAAGGGCTGTTTATGGCCAAGAAGCCCTCGGCCTTTGAGAACGGATTCTAAAGTTGTAGTTGATCAAATTGTGAAATCCACAATTTGGAGAGTTTTCATGTTTGTACCTTGAGTGTACAAAACATTAAGGACACCTTCCTAATATTGAGTTGCACTCCCCATTTGCCCTCAGAACAGCCTCAATTTGCCGGGGCATGCTCTCTACAAGGTGTCGAAAGCGTTCCACAGGGATGCTGGTCCATGTTGACTCCAATGCTTCCCACAGTTGTTTCAAGTTGACTGGATGTCCTTTGGGTGTTGGACCATTCCCGATACACAGGGGAAACTGTTGAGTGTGAAAAACCCCAGCAGAGTTGCAGTTCTTGACACACTCAAACCGGTGTGCCTGGCACCTACTACCATACCCCGTTCAAAGGCACTTCAATATTTTGTCTTGCCCATTCACCCTCTGAATGACACACATAAACAATCCATGTCTCACGGATTCAAAAACCCTTCTTTAACCTGCCTCCTCTTCATCTACACTGATTGAAGTGGATTTAACAAGTAACATCAATAAGGGATCATAGTATTCACCTGGATTCACCTGGTCAGTCTACACTGAGTGCACAAAACATTAAGAACACCTGCCCTTTCCATGACATAGACTCTCTCTCTCTATAGGATGGAGGGAGTGTGCCATGGCTCCATGCAGTCCACATACTGCATCTGTTTCTTCCAGATGTCAATGTCACCATAGTAACCCGGCATTTTAGCTCCATACAGCCGGTCCGGAGGGTCAGCCGCAGGGAGGGGGGTACTTGTGAGAGCAAAAAAATCTAGGTTATGTTATAATACTTTTATTGGATCAAATGGTTGTGTTATGCAACAGAATAGAGGATTCTTAACTATTGTGTGTGTGTTCTACTGAGGATGGGCCTCTGGGAGATAACACTGACAGAAGATTTAAAAAAGAGCATTCCAGAGCATGAGTTAATGTTTCTGTTCTATATGGTACCAGGGAGAGATGGTTCCAGTTTGGAGTCGGAGGGACAGACACTGGTCTCTATACAATGAAAACTGTTGACACAGCAGATACTGTCTGCTATGTATCATAGGTATCTTTCATACAGAACTTAACCTTGTGACCCATTCTATATGGGTTGAAAGGGGTGTATCTTGGCTATAAAAGACCTTTGTACTTTTGTCTCGGGGCTCTCAACGAGACCAGCCATCATTATCATAGAGCACTCAAAATCATTTCACTTTATGTGTGTGTGTTGTATTGACCTGCTCCTTATTAATAAGTGATTCAAGATTTAGTTTAAGTATAACTCTGACTTGTGTGATAAGTATGTCTCTCCTCATTTGATAGTAAAGAAATTAACCACCACAGTACTATGGTAACATAAGCACAGGGCACAACCACCCCACCCCACCCCAACGCGCTCGCTCACGCACACACACACACACACACACACACACCTCTTATGCCCTCATCACTACCAGTGTACACCCATCATCTGTATGCCTGTAAACCTACACACACTCACATTCTTACATTAGCAGGCATACACACACTCATCACCTCCGCCACAACAAATCATGCTGCCAGCTGGGCTTGCACACCCACTCTAGCCACCTGGTGAGAGAGGCATGGCTGGGGCACAGATGGTAAACAACTGGGGACATCTGCTTGGAAACATGTCATGATGGTGGGAGTATTCTGCATGCACTGCGATGATGTAGTATTGACTATGCACTGCAAATGGGTTTGTGCCAGAAAGTAACAGGGAGAAATGAAGGAAGCAATATTTCTTGGAGGTAGTTCTTAATGATTGTGAGGTTAGGAAAGGGATTGAGACATTTGCTGCAAGCTGACCAATATGGAGCCCCTGTGTTCTACCAGGGAAAGCAGGAGAGGTTAGCACTGCTGTGAGAATGTGTGTTTGAGAGACTTACTGATGTGTACAGGAAGCCCTCGCTGTTCATGGCCAGGTAGAGCTTGGTCTGAACTCCCTGGATGGCCACCACTCGAAGCCCCACTGGAATGAGGTTGAATATGGCTGGGGAAGAGAATCAAGCTTGATTTATATAGCACATTTCTGACATGGAATGCAATGCTAAAACAAATAAAAACTGAAATATTTACTTCACAACGAACATAAAATTATTTTAAAAAAGAATAACAATTAAAAACTAAAATAATTTAAAAAAGCACCCTAAGGAAAAGCAAAGCTTTTTTAAGATATCTGTCACGGACCCCTCTGGAACTTTCATTACGCACACCTGGCCCCTATTCCCACTGATTGCATTTGTATATAATTGCCCTTTGGTTTCCATTGGTCAGTCGATTATTGTTCCAATGTCCGTTGGTGCATGTGAATACCTGTGCTGTGTGTTTTGGACTTTCGTGCCCTTGTGGATTGTGCAGATGATTACAGTCTCGTTCCGTGTGTTAATCATTGTGCACGTGGGTTATTTATTCGAGGTACTCCTCGCTCTTTTGTTTGGGTTTCAGCCCTGTGTTTTTTTATAGTATTTGTTTGGTCTTTGTCCCTGTGCCTTTACACGACACGTCGTAATTTGGGTACAATAAAATTTAAAAAAATACGCATTCCTGCGTCTGTCTCCCGAATCATTTATATCAGCGTGACAATATCTATTAAATATTGTCCACAGGACTCGAGGGACCTACTGGGAAAGAGAGAGTTACATTACATTTGTTGACAATCTTGTCAACAAATGGAGGGAAAAAGTCTAACTTGTGAAGAATATTGTAGGCACTCTGTTTATCCACCAATGAATACTATTTAGCGAAATCATGTCTCAGTCATATATTTAGATGGAATACTGAGACTATGTTGTAAACCGCAGCAGGTAACACAGTGTCGCCATCATAGGAACAGAGCTAATCTAAGTAGAAAACAACGTAAAGCTAAGACTCCTGCCCCCGCTATTCATGCCAACCACATCCTTTCACTCTACCCCAGTCCACTTAATAGAGTTAGCTACAGTAACGCTTAGCTTAGCAGGCTAAAGAGAGACCTCCCTCAGCCCGGCTCTGTCCTCATATGCCAAACCCGCTCCCACCTTTGTCCTACTGTCACCGAGCTAGCCAGGAACCTGACAATCTCCCCTGGCAACACTGCATTCGTATGCCAAGGGATAGAGAGGCAGCCCGCCACCACAGAGGACTGCACTTGAACTCCGGAAGAGAGGGAGTTTTCATAGTGTGAGCAGTGGGTGAGAGAGGCAAAAGAGGTAGTCTTAAAAAGGTTACACAATGCTTAAAACAAAAACTCTCTCCTCTTCTGTCCTGCCTGGCATTAATTGTGCACAGTGCTGCCATGCTGCCACAACCCTCTAGTAACAGAGAGCAGGGTCAATCTGTGCTATGGGATAGAGACGGGCACATCTCTGTGTGACGGGATTTAGACTCGGGATGGGAACTTTTTTACATCTTTATATTTTAATATCCGAAAGGATGTTAGTATTGAAATACTTGCGAGTGTATAATTTTTTCATTACGTGCGCCTCGGAAAAAGACATACCATATAGCCTCCACACGTTTCACACGAGTAGCTTATTGTTGTTGGGACTACAGTCAGAGACTCCATGATTAGCAACATGAAGTGGGAGATCTTTAATCAATGCAAAATGGAATTACACTTTTTTTCTACTTGACATATACTGCACCAAACACCTTAGTTAGATGTAAAATTGTGCAACTAAAACAAAATTTGGCAAAAATCTCAATCATTACAGATTTCTTGAGTTATCTTAGATTTATTCTGAGGATTTTCAGGAAGTGAAATAGGCTTCCTTTTCTACAGTGTCTCATGGGGGACAAACATCGTTAACCAAACGTGGAATCGGTCAGGAAACACACCTCCAAGACTGAAATCACGTTTTTCTAATGAGCAACAGAAAAACACACGTGCCAATCGGCGTGTTCAGTGGCTCTTTAAACCTCCCTCTTTTTTTGTGTTCTAGGCAACCGCCCACAGGAAGTAATGCAGTCTGGAGGTACGGTGGATTTTCAGAGAGCTTGTAGCTGATACGTTTGGCGAGAGCACAACGTTAATGTGGTTGTTCTGAGAAAATAATATGGATGCCTGCCTGCTGGACTGTGTTGCTTCCTATACCCCTTTCGTTTTCTTTGGTTTGGTTTGCATGTTTGTTCTGCGATTTTAATTAGCGTGGTTTTTAAAGTCAAATAATGGACATAGAAGAACTGAGAAGTGAAGGCAAAGTAGGGGTAACTTGAAAACAAATATGGATTGATGCTATAAACTCAATTGAAATGATTTATAGAGAAAGTAATGACATAAAAATGAATGTATGAAAATAGATGTCTTTGTCCACCTCTATTTCACACTGCCTGGTCAACCCAGATTCTAAGAACCTGGTCAGTGCTCTACCATGTGACATAAACACTGTGCAGGTGGTACTTTAGGTTGATGCCATGAATACACCTCGATTTCTCCTCCTCTATTTCCTCCATATCTCTCCTCTCTTCCCTCCATCTCTCATCTCATCTCCTACCTTTATCTCTCCACCTTCCTCTCCTCCCTTCATCCTTCCCTCCCTGCCTCCCAGAGCTCCAGCAGACCCACCAGAGCCCTCCAACCTGAGCCACATCTGCTGCCTTCTACACAGAGATAACTGATCTGGGATCAGCTAGCTATGTTACTTACTGCTATTTTCAGAGTCTCTGTGTGGTGTAGCTGGCTTTCACATAGGTGGGCGTACACTTACTGTACATGATTGTGGTAGGAAGTACTTTGTGGATTGTATATGCATGTTAGTTTAGTTGATGTAGCTAAAGTGTTTTTTTTTGTGTGATGTTCCCTCTAAGCTGCGAGCGTGCACAGGCGTGCAGTAGCCTGAGACTGCGGCACAGAGCTCAGAAGAAATATCAGCCCACTGAGAGAAGCACGAGATTGTACTTCACTTAACTTTCCAGAGTTTTCCCGATTAGTTAACACTATCAACGTTTCCCTTTACTTTGGCAATTGTGATCGAATCAACACAATATTAGCACCTTTCAACGCAACATACTGAAACAAAACGAACTATGCAAGAGATGTTGTAAGAGATGTTGACAGACTACATCGGAGTAGGATTCTATTGTGCACAACTCTACACAGACCAGTGTGGCATAACCAATCAGAGCTGCAGTAAGCCTATATGCAAATAGACCATTACAATATATGGATCTGTGCTATTTACTTTGAACTGGACTGTGTTTACAGCTGTGGTTGTGAGTAGATGCGCTTGTTTTGAGATAATAGCAAGAGCTTCATGTAGCCACGTGCACATTCTGTTCCTATCCTTTGCTAGTTAGTGAGTTATTAGCCTAGTTATAGATCATTTGTAGTCAGCAATAGGGGCGTGATTGCTTCCTACAAGAGCACAAAACATGTACATTTTTAGCCATATTTGAAAAGCAAGTTAGGTAAAGAGCTTTTTTTTTGCCTTAAAGGGGCAGTGTTGTATTTCGAGACAGGCTTGAATAAGCTAGGTAGCATAACAAAAGGCAGAAGGCAGAAGGTAGCATAATTTGTCTGATTCTCTGTAATAATGGTATGGGAATAATAATGCATTTTCTTTTGTAAAGTGGTTTCTTGCATCAAACAACATAACATGTTTAGTCACTTACTTGTCTGAAGGACAAGTGAAGAAACAGGTTGATGTCAAGCCCTGCATGTTTTTTTTCAAAAGTCTCATGGAATGTATAGGCATTGCACACCACACATTGGCTGCTACTGTAGGCTGAATGATAGAACAGCTATTTCCATGTTAAAATGTTATGGGAAGCATTTTTCTCCATTATTTTTTATGATAAGCCACTCTGGTAGGCCAACATTATGGTCAAAAAGCCACAGTAGCCTACATGGCCACTGTTAAAGCTATAACTTAAAGCAGGTACAGCCTCAGTGTTCACAGTAAACGCGCAATGGAAGTCGCACAGATTTTTCACAACCTTGAAGTTTGCGCTCAGCAGACCTGAAATTTGCTCAGTGCCCAAAACAATTAGAGGGAACATTGCTCATTGTATAGGTGACCCCATTCCTGCTACAGCTCATCTCCCTGCAGCACGAGGGGATCCTTCCACTTAGTAATACTCCCTCTTCCAGTCCCAATCTCTCTCTCTCTCTCTCTCTCTCTCTCACTCTCTCTCTCTCTCTCATCTGACTACATGAATATATCCACTTAATGTGTTTCTCTCTCTCCTCTCTGTCCTTTTCTCTCTCTTTGTCTGTTCGCTGCGTGCTGAGACCCGTACCCACGACACAGACAAAGCTGCGGTAAACTTCATTTCAGGGGGATTACCAGCCAATCAGCCGCCAGGGATTTTTCGAGAGGCGAAACTCAATTACTTCTACCTCACATAACAACCGAGGTGCTAGAGAAGAGAGCGGGCCAGGGCTGAGTACCCGCACCACACACACATACAGAAAAACACGCACGCGCACACACAGACTCATTACCTCACCATGACCTCTAGCCTGTTCTCTGTCTTATCGTAACCACTGACGGACATGGCCATCAATATGACTCTTTTTGCTCTGTCATTGGTCGGCAGTGGCTGACACAGTGACAAACTTTCAGATTCCCACTGACCTTTAGGTTTGAAAATCCCATTTACAAAACACACTAACCTGAGCATGAAGTACATGTTTCTAAGTCAGTGGGTTGTGACCTCCTTCAACATGAACATAAGCGAAAGAGACATGCTCGGGCCTCATAGGAGACTGTAACTACTTTATTTTTAAATACATTTTATTGTATTGTTCTACTTCAAACCTTCTGTTTCTGTACCGCATGTCCGAGAACCATTCTCCATAGGAGATGATCATGAAGGAACAAGGCAGTGCTACTGAACCCAGGCTCAACGGGCAGAGCTCAGATCATCAGCATTAACATTACTGTTCTGGTCTCAACGTACAGAGAAAGGGACCAACAGATTCAAATCTACCTGACGACACAGGCTTCGCCTCCCAAGCCCTGGTCATTAATTAGCCAATTAGATCGATGTGTGTGAATCTTGGCTGAAGGGTATAACCCGATTGATTGAGCAGTGTTCTTTGGCTGTTATTATACAAGATTAGGGTCTGTCTCTTTAACTCATTGTTGTGACAGTGAGGAGAAAGGGGTGGGTGAATTGCCTTTAAGAATGTCATGAATCAGAGTCCCTTTGGAAACAAATTAGTGTGCATGGGTGGTATTTAGCATAATGTTCAGATCATAAAGAGCTAAAAACTTGTGCTACAATGTATAAAAACATTGTTTTCATGTAGGAGGGATTTATTGACTCAACACTTGTTATTAATTTGCCTTTAATGAGGGCTGCCTGATTAGTAATATTATTTTGATATGTCGAATAATTCTATGGCTCAAAAATGACCTGCTCAGGTAAAGCAAAAAAATTGGACTGCTCTGAATTTGGTAAACATCAACCAACACTGCTGTATATTCATAAGGGTGCTACCGCAGCAATGTTAGAAGACTTGTGGGTGTGCGTGCGTTTGAGTAGGTCCTCCCCACCATCACAAGACACCAGTAGCACCAAGAGGACTATGCTGCCGTCACCATGGAGACAAGAGCACCCAGCGCCTAACAACTCTATTTTTGGATGGGTGCAAACGGCTTCCCTTTTCTCCCCTTCCTATTCGACCAGGCTCTATAATTTGTCTCTCCCAAATGTAACTGTTTTGGTTGGGAAAAGCATGCCAATTGTTACATAACTTATATCAATAGGTAACTGTTAATGGCTCTATCTCACTAGCACTACGAGAAAAGGGAGTGGATATGTGTTGTGCCTCCAGTGATTGTGTTGTGTTTGGTCTCTCTTCTATAAACCAGCTCTCTCCCTTCTATTTTATTCATATCTCCTTCATCTCTCCTCCCTCTCTCCTCCAGAGAAGGCAACATATTAAAACCAGACGATTACCGAGTCATTTATTGCTGCGGCTGACAGGCAGGCTGCACAGAAGGGGTGTTAATTTGTGGGATAGAAGTGTCATCTGGTTTAAGTGACTAATTTAATATAGTCGGGGCTAATTTACAGTCTCCCACAATGCGACAGTCGTTTAGTGTCGGGGTGATGGTGATGCAGGCAGCGGCAGGTACTGTATGACATCAGTGCCCTGACGACAAACCACATGGCGCCATCTGAGGCACGGGTGCCGAGCGGGAAGCTCCGGAGTCGCGCCAACGCTGTGAGGGCATGGCGCTCTGGGACTGGTAATAGTCTACCTAACACTCTGCCAAGGCAACTCTGGTAAAGCGGTTATCAAGACAGGGTAGGACTGTGTTCCTATAACAACAGCTGTCAGTAGGCAGGTTTCCATTGACCCAGGTTTACTTGACAAAAGCAACGTCGCCCAAAAAGCGTTGCAACACGTGTAATGGCAACGGCAGATATAGGAGACATTATCTAAAGATCGAAAACATTTTTTTTTAATCCGTTTGACAGGGATGGATTTTTATTTTGTCAAGCTTTCTTTATTGCGACAAAATTATAATCGAAACTTAAATGTATTGTTGAATAATGTTTAAGGTACACACGGGGCACAGGACGTCAACACGTAACTATAATGTTCCACTCTTCGAAATCTATTTTTCAACTAGAAAAATAATGTTTCTTTCCAGGATCCCTTTCCTGACTTTCAAGAATGGCTGAATTGTTTCGCCTTGTTTTTCTGGTTGGCTGGATACAGGTTTCACCAGCCAATTTTTCTGCAGGCTTTAGCGGGCTACTTGAGACATGACACCGATAGGTGGGAGGGCGTACAGGCTGTAACCTATTTATTAATGCAAATTGGGATAATTGGGTCATGGAAACACTTCAACCACTACATTTTTATTCGACACTGGGTTTTTGATTATTTTTTTATTTTTTTAGGTGTGATGTTGTTATGTCCATCTGTTTTTATCGACACAAGATTGTTAGATGGAAACACACCATAGCGGGAAATTATCTAATATATTTGTTCTATGCAAACTCTCTAAATATGGACAAAAAAATCTCTGGACAAGTTAATGGAAACATAGCTAGTGACCTCTTATCTTAATGTTTGTTTTTGTACTGAGAAGTGTCATAATAACCAAGTTTCCATCCAACCTTTCAAACAGCAAATTTGTCGGTAAACTTTCCAAATGTCAAAGCAAAATACGCAAGACAAGGTGGGATCTTTTTGCGTCTGTAAAAGTTATGTGAGAAATGGCGGTGGAAATGGCTTTTCGCGCAAATATTGATATAATAACCATCCTATGACGTAAACTTAGAGTGAAGCGATTATATGTTGTGTGGTCCTCCCATTACGACTCGGGAAAGCATGCAGTTTATTAGGCCACAGATAAATTAGGATGAACTTCACAGGGTTGTGAAAGTGCATGGCGATGAGCTTGATGCTCCTTTCCAATAAATATTGAGGGTCTTGTTCTGGTGACAGGATGATCCATGCCTGGCTGCAGTTTGACAAATAAAAATGATCTCGCCATTATCCATAATAATCTCATCACTGTATCTGAGAGCTGTTGGCTAGAGTGCACATGCCAGGACCAGAGTAGGCACATTGGCTATATAAAGCCATTTTCTTATTGACAAAACAACCAATAGAGTTAAAAATGCGATGGAAACCCATTTGACATAAATTCTTTATTCGGTACATGGGAATTTAACAGCACAAGTTATTCTTTACGTGCACTAAAACATCACGCACAGCCTTTAATCCATAACAAATTAATTTGATGGAAACACACCTCTTGTTTACTGTGCAGATTTGATCGTTTTTATGCAGATTTGAGAATATTCACATGAATATATGTCACCAATTGGATGGAGACCTACCTAATGACATAAAATTATTGGAAATCCAATACTGTTGCCAGCAATAACAGTCCTGGCATAACAGAGCATGAGCAGCTGTCAGTCAATAGTCACTATGTGGCAATCAGGATGAGTGCATCTCTAACAGCCTGCACAGAAAACAAAGGGATCCCATGCGCAGAGCCCTCAAATATCCATCAGTCTTGTCTATCTAATTTATATCTATCCACTTGCATTGGATTGTGTTTGGGCCTGTTGAATGCATGCTGTATTTTTTTAACTATCAATCTCTACTTTAATCTGCCCATAGAAAATCAGGGCACCCTGAGCAGTGGGATTAATGATAGTGAATTATCAATACTGTGTGGATTACAGAAAACCTGCTGTTACTAAAGGAGGTATGTAAGAGATTAAAAAAAGCCAATCAACTGTACTGAGGCCATAATACTATCAGTCTGCCTAAGCACAATCTAATGCTCCATATTATTGCCATCAACCACTTTCTTTGCTATTGTTCAGTTGAAATCTCAAAGGATTTGGAAAGCCTTAGGAATTCTAATTCCGATTAGGGATACAAATAGACTGAACTAAATAAGTATATCTGTATGAGCGAGCGAGGAGATACGCAGTAAATATCTGTAGCAAGGGAGAGATCTCAAATGTGATCCGAGCTAGAAAGAATGTCAGCAACGACTTAGTACAGTATGCAGAGTGTACAGATCAAAGCTGTGCTTCTTCTTTGAAACTGAATCAGCAAGGAAGTGTCTCCTTGATGTATTGTGTCGTAGCACTCTTTACTGTGTGTTGATGCACAGTAACTTCCCGTTGACAGTGTTTATATGTACAGAGAAACAGGATGGTGAGAAGATGGGCTAGTTAGATTGATAGGTTTGTATTAAATTTGACACCACCAAAAAATAAATAAAAGGGACAACATGAACTTGTCCAATAAGAAATGCTTCTTTCTTATTTTCAGTTTGCGTTGCAAAATGTTTTGCTATGGTGTGCCCTAATGAATACACATCCCTGGTGGCACGGAGGAGAGGAGACTTACTGTAGCCATTGTCCTCCTCCTTCGTCCCGTCGATGGTGCCATCTGCTTGCAGCTGCAGGTGGAAGCCCTGTCGACTGTACAGCTTCGTCACGATCCCCTTCAACTGGGGTTCTGAGGGGAGGAGAGAGAGGGGGAGGGAAAACAGGGAGGGGAAGAGAGGGGGAGTGTGAGATTGGAAACAGGCTCTGATTTTGCATCAAAGTTGCATCAAGATGCTGATGTAAATTCTGTTATCAAGATGCTGATCTAAGTTCTGTTATCAAGATGCTGATGTAAATTCTGGTATCAAGATGCTGATGTAAATTCTGTTATCAAGATGCTGATGTAAATTCAGCTATCAAGATGCTGATGTCAATTCTGTTATCAAGATGCTGATGTAAGTTCTGTTATCAAGATGCTGATCTAAGTTCTGCTATCAAGATGCTGATGTAACTTTTGTTATCAAGATGCCTTATTTACCCATCCACCAGCCATGTATCTTATAACAAGAGATCCTATCCTATAGAAGCCTGGCACGCTAAGCTGTAGACTACAGTAACTAACCAGTCCCCCAGTTCTGCTCCCAATAGACCCAGCATAGCCACATTCTCAGCTCTCCAAAGGCTCAAGAGACCAGTGCAAACACATCCCTGCTGACATCTATAAGTTCTAGCCATGGATACTGGTGTATGAGCAAACAGTTCCTGACTAGAGAGACTACAAAGGAAGTATTGGTTTATTCCAAAGGGGAATGTGGCTACACCGGAGAGGACTAAAATAAGAATATGTGTTTAAGAGTTAGAGTAAATAATAATCTAGGATAAGCATTGCTTAAATGTCAACTGTCTATATGATGTTTGTGTGTTCCCTAGCAAAAAATGCCATGTTTTAAGAATTGGGGTATGCATCTTTATTTTCTGGTGTAATGGAAAATAATTTCTGTCTATCTATGCCATTGGTGCCCAGGACGACGATCCTCGATCGCAAACTTCTTTCTAGTAGACTGCATAAAAGTTCTCAAAATGTTTCCACTAAAAATATATATTTTGGCAATTCACAGCATTACCATCAAGTCTGCTTAAAAATAATGGGGTCCACAGTTCTGATGCACTGTATGTTTTGCTTACCGGTTAGCTTCTTTCTCGAATATTACTACACAGACAAAATATTTTTTTTAACTGCTTGATTGACATCAAATTGGACGAACCCGCGGCACTATAGTTGCTAGATGTTTTTTCCCCAACTGTCGCTACCATAGCAACCGTCTGAAGTTAGTACGTTTACATTTCCACGCTTGCGAGACCTGTAACAGACCTGTAACAGAATATTCTTTGTTGTTCCAGTGGTAGTTGTTTTTTTCAACTTTTTTTTCTATGAAGTTGCGGTGAACGTTTTTAATACATTATGACTGCTGGACCAAGCAGCAAGAAACCGAAAATCTACCACTTTCACAGTGAGTGGGAGGAAGATCATTTTTTCACCACAACAAATTCAAAATGTGTGTGTCCGATCTGCCATTCAAACGTAGCTCTTGCTAAGAAGGGAAATGTCGAGAGGCATTTCAAAACGGTTCACAAGAAATATGAAAGTGACTTTCCAGCTAAAAGTGAACTACGTATGAGAAAAGTAAAAGAGTTGAAGTCTCAACTATCTGCCCAGCAATCGATCGAAGGCCCAAATCAAAATCAAAGGCAGCCACAACTGCGTCATATACTAGCAAAGCACAAGAAACCGAAATGGTAAAAGAGACCTTTTTAAATGCAGCAGAATCATCGTTTGATGATTTAAAAATAAATCAGAAATCATTTCCGCTGTTAAGAATGCTCAGCTATCCAGAAATACTGTTATACAGCGCTGTGAAATGATGGATGAGGATTTGAGGGAGCATCTTAAAAAAGACAAACGAGCGCATGTTCTTTTCACTTCGATTTGACGAGTCGACAGACGTGATCGACCCATCTCAGTTGTGCATTTTCATCAGAATGGTGTTTGAATATATGACTGCCAAAGAGGAGCTGCTCAAAATCACATCGCTGAAAGGAAAAACTTGAGGGGAGGACATTTTTGTGGCATTCAAGGACTCTATTAATAGCACTCAGTTACTTATTTACAAACTTGTGTCCTTAACTACAGACGGAGCACCAGCCATGACTGGGCGCATCAATGGACTCATCAAGTCAAAATACCGGTCCACTCTAACAGATGATCACCTGGACACCTGCTTGAGGCTAGCAATCAGTAGATATAACCCAGACTATGCAAAGCTTGCTGACAGCATGCAGTACAAATCATCCAATCAATATGGTGAAATTATATTTAATACTGCCGAGGGGGGTGGACCGCGTTAGAAAGTAGATCCTATGTAACTAAAGTGTTCCTGGACAACTTAGAGCACACTCTTAAAAAGTACAAATTCTACTAGCCAATTAGATTACCAATATCATTAGTTAATAAACCTGGAACTGGCGTGTTAATGATTACACAATCTTGACATTTGACTTTTTCCATGTCCCTGTCCCTAGAGGAGTGTCCTTTACTGTGGTTTACCACACATTTCATCCTCCCATTCACCTGCCTTACCTTTCAATCCTGCCATTTCTACCCTCACAAAGGTTACCGCCTGGCCGATACGCATGCTTTGACTATTTTTTTAGCACCGCTAGCTCCCTATTATCTGAACCTTTCAAGACCAATACAGGAGGAGGCTGACGTCCTTTTCAAAGGCAGGGTTTTTCACCAAAATGTCAGTCTATTTTTCCTAAGTAATCTGAGTGTGATGCTGTGTACTGTAGCCATCTGGTTTCATGTAATAAGGCATGTTCTTCAATGTTAGCATTGAATGCATATGTGGGGATTGGAGGAGGAGAATGCTTAGAAGACTTATTTATTTGAAAATGTCCACGCTACCTCCAAAACACACATCCACAAAGGTACAGTATGTATCGGAGACAGGGAAAGGCACCATAAGGTGAATTCAGTGCGCTGCCTTTTCTACCAGGAGACATGCTCAGGGACCTCCTCTCACACCCAAACACGCTAAAACCTCTCTGCTGCCGCTGAGGCTCCACATGTGTTACGTAAGCCACACACTGCCTGTCCTCGTCCCTTTCCGACTTCCCATCCCACCTCAGGGTGGGGATGAGGGGTGATGATAGAGGGTACTGGGTGGTATCATGGTGTGTGTCCAGTTCTGATGAAACACTGCAGGGTAGCTTAGCCCCGGCTCCGTAGCGACGCACCCTCCTCCACTCCCACCTCCCTAATGCACTTAGAAAACAGCCTGTGAACTTGATGGGAGAGGAATTAACTGGAGCTCGTTTAGGTCTGAAAGTACAGGGCTGAGTCACGCTCAACAAACCTTGGCGGTGCTCATTAACCAGGAGCCAGGTTCAAGTAGCCATGTAAACATCACAGAGAACCAGCCATATGGTAGGGCTGGGATCTAGCAAGGCTAATGTTAGGAGATGTTAGGAGCCCCATGATCAAAAGCCCAGCTAATGTTAGGAGATGTTAGAAGCTAATGGTCAAACGCAGACTGAGGTTTGTCTGACTATTGCGTGGCTCCCTGGCTGTGGCTAGGTGCTGTAAGCTGCAGTGGGTGCTAAGCCTTCATTACTATATTAATCGGGCCTCTGAGAAATAGACTGCATGGGCCACTCAGGGACTCTTAGAGCTCCCTTGGGATTCCTTATCTGTTTTCGGTTAGAGCACTGCTTTGAAGTACATCCACTATACTGCATTGGCTGTACAGGAAATGTCCCTGGATCCCCCCCCCCCCCCCCCCCCCCCCTCCGTTTTAAAATCCCAAAATAGAAAGTGTAATACATAATGAAAATGTGTTAAACTTCAAATGCTGGGTGTTTACTGTACACCCTGTGTCCCATTATAGTACTTCAAATGCTGGGTGTTTACTGTACACCCTGTGTCCCATTATAGTACTTCAAATGCTGGGTGTTTACTGTACACCCTGTGTCACATTATAGTACTTCAAATGCTGGGTGTTTACTGTACACCCTGTGTCCCATTATAGTACTTCAAATGCTGGGTGTTTACTGTACACCCTGTGTCCCATTATAGTACTTCAAATGCTGGGTGTTTACTGTACACCCTGTGTCCCATTATAGTACTTCAAATGCTGGGTGTTTACTGTACACCCTGTGTCCCATTATAGTACTTCAAATGCTGGGTGTTTACTGTACACCCTGTGTCCCATTATAGTACTTCAAATGCTGGGTGTTTACTGTACACCCTGTGTCCCATTATAGTACTTCAAATGCTGGGTGTTTACTGTACACCCTGTGTCCCATTATAGTACTTCAAATGCTGGGTGTTTACTGTACACCCTGTGTCCCATTATAGTATTTCAAATGCTGGGTGTTTACTGTACACCCTGTGTCCCATTATAGTACTTCAAATGCTGGGTGTTTACTGTACACCCTGTGTCCCATTATAGTACTTCAAATGCTGGGTGTTTACTGTACACCCTGTGTCCCATTATAGTACTTCAAATGCTGGGTGTTTACTGTACACCCTGTGTCCCATTATAGTACTTCAAATGCTGGGTGTTTACTGTACACCCTGTGTCCCATTATAGTACTTCAAAGCAACATATCTGCATAGCCTTTTAGAGGCTTTTTTGAAGCTTGCTCATTGTGGATTCATCACAATAGACAGAAGAATGGTAATGATATGTAAAGACCACAAACCCAGTGGGCTTTTGTTATGCATTAAACCTGCTTAGCTGGCTCCATTGTCCTGGTCCACCTGGGATTACATGAGCAGACATTGAGGTATGAAACACCAATATAGCATATCCTTTAGGTCAGGGATCATCAACTAGATTCAGCCACAGGCCGGTTGTTTCCTGAGCGGATGGTCAGGGGTCCGGAACATAATTACATATAATTTGTAGACTGCAAATTGACGGCAAGAAGCCCAAACAGGATATAATATTTTACTAATACATAAAAGACTGGATAAACACCAGCAAATCAGCTCCAAGTGATTTTAATTTTGGAAATCTGTTCAAAATTATTCCCACACATAATAGAGAGACACGTGATCCTATACAAATGTATGCAAGGTTTAAAATAATTATGTCCAACAATTTAAAAAAAGACTAGAAAACTTGGGGGGCCAATTAAAATCAGTGGTGGCAGGCCGCCAGTTGGGGAATCCTGCCTTAGGTCGTTAAGTACAGTCTGAAATGTCATAAATCCAACTAAATGAACAAAAACACATATCTATAGGATACTTACTCACTGTCTTTGCTGGGCTCTAAAGGTTTATATATATCTCTCAAATCTAATAATTGTACTGTTATCCTATATAGCCACTTCGTTTGCCCAGTTCCCCTAATATTTGGTGCACAGAGCAGAGTTGGTGAAAGTGATGAAACAAAGAAATGGCAACAATAATCAAACATATGGATTTTGATTGTGATGGTCTAATGAAAGTATATCCAAACCAGACCTGGTCGCCTCCGTCTCCTCTTCTTGGAGCCGAAGAGTTTGACCCGAGAGAACATAGACAACCGACTGGGTTTGTTCTCGCATTGCTTTGTCTTATTCGGGCTGCTAACGCAGCGGCAGGCATTAGATTTCTCCCGCTCCCTCGCCTGCCTTTTCTGCCGAATAAGGGAGCTGGCTATCGCTGCAGCCATGGCCAGTTTGACGGGTTTCCCGAGGAAACTATAAAAAAATGTTTCGCCTCTACCTCTTCCTCCCGACCGTAGGACTTCTACTTTAAAATCTTACTCAAGGCGCAGTGGTCATCCAAATAGTCCTCAAATGCAAAGCGCAGTTATTATTCGTTAATTGTGCAAAAAACATGACATTCTGCATTTAAAAAATGCAGTCAGTGCATAAAAAAGTACCTCCACTCTTCTTCAAAATTCTGGCAATTATATGTTCTGTAAATGTATAATTTGTCTGATGGTTTTGTTGGGGGTAGCTTGGTAATGGTGCATCTTATCTCCGGAAAAAATAAGTTCCACTCTCATGCAGCACATATAGTTTACCAGAGCGCGAGGTATTGATCCTCCAACTGTGTCATTTCCTCAGCATCATAACTAAATACGCGCAGCATTGTTCCCCTAAAAAGCCGGTTTGAACCATCCCACAAAAGCATGGACCGTGCACATCAAGAGTGGCGCAGAGGCAGGTGGTCTTGAACGGCGCTAAATGCGCAGACAGAAAAACACCTGTTAGAGAACACAGAGAGAAACATTCCAATGCTGATGTTTTTTTCTCTTCTCTTTTTGGTAAATTAATCTCCCTCGTCACTGGCAAAACCCTGCTGGTACTAAACCTGTTTAATATGTAGCGACGGGTGAGGTGAGAGAGACTAGGTATTATGGAGATTCCGTTAGTTTTTCCTCTCTTGTTCAAGCGTGGTGACAATAGTTAATGAAATAAAGCTCTTCATTCAAATGCAGAATCAGACCCTAGTGCATGGTACAGTCTCGGCTATACTGCTGTGCTCTGAGGGAGCATACTACCCAGGCGCAGAACTGGCGTGGGGGCGTAAGATTCTGGTACCCTCTCTCACTCTGTCCCTTCATTTATTCAATAACCATTCAATGAGTATGCCAATTACGCCTAACCATTAAACATACGAAAGATTCATTAAAAAAGTTGTCATACAAAAGATTCATATATATTTTTCAGATGAAATGATATCACTTGCAGTAAATCACAGTCTACCCTAATTAATACAAAACACAGCTTCCTTATCATGCATTGTCAATATACAACTACAAAAGTACATTTTCTGAAGACAATTTGGTGTATTGCTAGATTTTTTCAAGTACTTCTTGTTTTTAAATAAGTTATAGTAGTGGTAGTGACTGCAGTAGTAATGGTAGCGACGGGTTATATTGGCTGACTGGCTGATTGATTGATTGGATAGGAATGCCTGAACATGTGAACATTGTTTTGGTGTCTCTTAAAAGATTCAAGAGTTACCCTTGGTGGGTTATTTTTGCACATTTATATAGTTACAGTTGATACAAGTTATTTTAGAATTTGAAGTTAGAATAGCCTTAACCTGAGAATATTGTTTTGATATCTCTAGCTATTAAGGTTTAAAAGTTACTGTTGGTCAGTTATTTTCTGCAAATCAATGCAAATATATATAGTTAAAGTTGGTAAAGATTTTAAAGAGTTGGCAGTTAGGATAGCCGGAACAAGTTAAAGTTAGTTTAGTGTCTCTAGCTTGAACGTTTCAAGAGTTAAAATTATTGTTGGTGGGTATTATATGTAAATGTATGCACATTAAGTAATACTTTGTGGTGCGGACCAAAGCTAGACCCTTGCTAATGCGAACCAGAGCTAGCTAGCTATGCCCAGGACCAAAGCTGGACCAGAGCTAGTGCAGACCAGAGCAGTAGTAGTGGTCAGTAATTGTGTTGTTGTGGTCAGTAATTGTGGTCAATAGTGTGGTTCAGTTGTTGTGTGGTCAGCAGTTGTGTGGTTGTGGTCAGTAGTTGTGGTCAGTAGTTGTGTGGTTGTGGTCAGTAGTTGGGTAGTTGTGCTCAGTTGTTGTGTTGTTGTGGACATTAGTTGTTTGTCTCAGTAGTTGTGGTCAGTAGTTGTGTGGCCGTGGTCAATAGTTGTGGTCAGTAGTTGTGGTCAGTAGTTATGGTCATTTGTTTTGGTCAGTCATTGTATTGTGGTCAGTAGTTGTGTGGTTGTGGTATGTAGTGGTCAGTAGTTGTGGTCAGTCCTTTTTAGGTTGTGGTCTGTAGTTGTGGACAGTAGTTGTGGGCAGTAGTTTTGTGGTTGTGGTCAGTAGTTGTAGTCAGTAGTTGTGTGTTTGTGGTCAGTAGTTGTGTGGTTGTGGTCAGTGGTTGTGTGGTTCAGTAGTTGTGTAGTCAGTAGTTGTGTGCTTTAGTAGTTGTGGTCAGTAGCTGTGTGGTTGTGGTCAGTAGTTGTTTGATTCAGTAGGATGTGGTCAGTAGTTGTAGTCAGTAGTTGTGTGGTCAGTAGTTGTGTGGATTCAATAGTTGTGTGTTTGTGGTCAGTAGTTGTGTGTTTCTGGTCAGTAATTCTGGTCAGTAGTTGTGGTCATTAGTTGTGTGGTTGTGGTCAGTCATTGTAGTCAGTAGTTGTGGTCAGTATCTGTGTGGTTGTGGTTAGTAGCTGTGTGGTCAGTAGTTTTTTGTTTGTGGTCAGTCGTTTTGTGGTTAGTAGCTGTGTGGTCAGTAGTTTTTTGTTTGTGGTCAGTCGTTTTGTGGTTAGTAGATGTGTGGTTGTGGTTCAGTAGTTGTGTGGTCAGTAGTTGTGTGGTTCAGTAGTTGTGGTCAGTAGTCGAGTGGTTGTGGTCAGTATTTGTTTGGTTCAGTAGTTGTGTGGTCAGTAGTTGTGCGGTTGTGTAGTTGAGTGGTTCAGTAGTTGAGAGGTCAGTAGTTTTTTGTTTGTGGTTAGTAGCTGTGTGTTTCTGGTCAGTAGTTGTGGTCTGTAGTTGTGGTCAGTCGTTGTAGTCATTAGTTGTGTGCTTGTGGTCAGTAGATGTGTGCTTGTGTTTCAGTAGATGTGTGGTCAGTATTTGTGTGGTTCAGTAGTTGTGTGGTTCAGTAGTTGTGGTCAGTAGTTGTGTGGTTGTGGTCAGTAGTTGTGGTCAGTAGTTGTGTGGTTGTGGTCAGTAGTTGTGTGGTTAGTAGCTGTGTGGTTGTGGTCAGTTATGGTCAGTGGTTGTGGTCCGTAGTTGTGTGGTTGTGGTCAGTAGTTGTGTGTTTGTGGTCAGTAGTTGTGTGGTTGTGGTCAGTAGCTGTGTGGTTGTGGTTCAGTAGTTGTGTGGTTCAGTAGTTGTGTAGTCAGTAGCTGTGTGGTTGTGGTTCAGTAGTTGTGTGGTTCAGTAGTTGTCTAGTCAGTAGTTGTGTGTTTCAGTAGTTGTGTGCTTTAGTAGTTATGGTCAATAATTGTGTGGATGTGGTCAGTAGTTGTTTGGTTCAGTAGGATGTGGTCAGTAGTTGTAGTCAGTAGTTATGTGGTCAGTAGTTGTGTGGATTCAGTAGTTGTGTGTTTTTGGTCAGTAGTTGTGTGTTTCTGGTCAGTAATTGTGGTCAGTAGTCGCGTGGTTGTGGTCAGTCGTTGTAGTCAGTAGTTGTGGTCAGTATCTGTGTGGTTGTGGTCAGTAGCTGTGGTTAGTAGCTGTGTGGTCAGTAGCTTTTTGTTTTTGTTTGGTTCAGTAGGTTGTGGTTCAGTAGTTGTGTTGTCAGTAGTTGTGTGGTTGTGTAGTTGAGAGGTCAGTAGTTTTTTGTTTGTGGTCAGTAGCTGTGTGTTTCTGGTCAGTAGTTGTGGTCTGTAGTTGTGGTCATTAGTTGTGTGCTTGTGGTCAGTAGATGTGTGCTTGTGGTTCAGTAGTTGTGTGGTCAGTATTTGTGTGGTTCCGTAGTTGTGTGGTTCAGTAGTTATGGTCAGTAGTTGTGGTTAGTAGTTGTGTGGTTGTGGTCAGTTATGGTCAGTGGTTGTGGTCAGTAGTTGTGGTTAGTAGTTGTGTGGTTGTGGTCAATAGTTGTGGTCAGTAGCTATGTGGTCAGTAGTTGTGTGGTTGTGGTCAGTCATTGTGATCAGTAATTGTGCAATTAACAATGGTTCCTGCAATAATTATAGCACTTTAAACCATGTGTATGAGATAAGAACGGGACCTGCAAGTGCAAGCTCCACTGCAGTACCTTGGACAACAACACTGACTGCTCCACTAGCCAGGCAGGACTGTGTGGAAGAGACCCAAACAAACATGACCATGGTGCTCAAGTGCGAGATACAGTGACCAATGACTTGGAGTGTGGGCAAAGCCCTGACAAAGTTGGAGATGGATTGGGCTATAACTCTGCCCCCGACACACTTGGTCAGGTGAAGAAAACCCTGAATGCAGCCACTGGCAGAAAACAACAACACTGGGTGATGGAATCAATTAGACTCGAGCAGAGACTGATCCATCAACAATATTCCACATCCTGTCTGTCTGTCCTTAGAGCAGGGCGAGGAGATGAGCGTTTGGCAACAACAGGAAGCTCGCACCCCCACATTTTTCACCAACGCGTTGCCATGGCAGTGTGGCCTCTGCCAGTTTGCCTTGCACTGAGGGGCACTTCAACTTCTGTTGATCTGGCATGATAGGTTATTTACAATGAAAAATATGAGGATGACAACGATGTTGAGGATAAACACGAGAGCAACTGAACACAGTCATCTACATTTTACTTGCCTACGTAAAATCATAAATCGCTCGCAACTCTGTGAAACTGATAGGCTACTATTTTGGATGACAAGCGATCGAACAAACTCTCTCACGACAAGACAGTAGGCTATGACAGGACAGGAGTCATGTCCTGTTATTGCATCAACTGCAAGATCAAACGTCTGTATTGAGACAGCACCCCCTCACTGACAAGGCTACTGTCAACAACTCCCTGCAGAAACAGCAGTAGTCTACTTCTCCTCAGCCTCCCCTCCCTCTGTTTCCTCTCCGTGGTTCACATCGGAAATCAAAGCCTCCACATGGGCGCCACCTACAGTCCAGATCTGAAGCTGCCGTACACAAACTTTACATCTGATATGATTCACAGATCAATAGCGTTGTACATTAGGCTCTACTGCATACACTGCCACACACGGACACCAATGACCATATTTAAAAAATACAAAGAAAAATGAGGACGAAACTGTTGCTTCAATTACAAAGAAATAGACTATTACCCAATCATCTCAATTAGGCATCTATATACAATCATAGAGGGAATAGACAATAATAAAAGCCGGTTTCTGGAAACACTCAAGGCTCCAGAGTATGCCGATAGCCGACATATTTAACAGTAAAAGGTACTGTAGGTTATAGGCTACATTTTCAAACTTGAACTACCATTAACATTAACCAGTGCGATCAAAATAGATAATCTTTCAACATCGTTAAAAAAACAAACATATTACCGATATATTTACTACCATTGATATGCACAAAAAGTTACATTTTGAATTCTATGCATCAGTTTTAGCAAGTATGCTATTATACATCCTAGGCTACACATCAACTAAATATAATAAGCGTTTGACCTCAAGACAAGTTCTGTATGATAGAGTTCTACAGCACTTCTATCGCCCAGGCCATCTTCCTTCAACACCATGGACAGCTCCAGCGCCAGGTTGTGCGCCTCTGTCAATAACACCCTTGTTCCGCCACAGATCATGCAGCAAAACACAAAGTAAATAGGATATTCGTATACTCGCGATATGGGGCATATTCCACATCAAGTACATCAGAAAGTAGGCTATGTCCCTAGAAGTCAAACAAACGGAAGACAATGTACAGGAACACTTGGAAAGGAGAAGCACAGCCTACCCGACGCAGATTTCCTCAAGGGAAAAGTCTTGCTTCTATGCATAACTGAAGCCAAGAAAAGTGTCCTCAATACGAACAATAGCCGACAGATTTTGGATTGAAAGCAAGGAGATGCTACAAAAGTTTAAACCAGATAATTCAAAGAACTGTCAAAGGCGTAGACGGAGAAAGCGTCAAGGCGGGGCCGGCAGAAGATGGAGAAGAAGATCATTAACAGACGGGCATTAGTGACATGCCATTATGACGCTCTGAAATACTCATTAAAGATGCATTTGGAGGTCTTGTTGGTTTGGAGTGTTGACACTAAACTGCTGCAGGCTCTCTGAGTCGAAAATGAAGAAAAGGGGTCGAAATTGCTCGTAGAGAATGTACTTCCTGCCTAGAGCAGAGAATAGTTTCCTCTCATATTACAGCAACATGGATGTAAAACGATCCTTTAATGTGCCGGGTAAAATGGTTATGCAGGCCCTGTCCACTTTCCACTGAAATGCATCGACGTACATCAATGATGACAATACGCATTAGCAGTTGTATTTTTATTTTTTTTACATGGAAGCTCTGTTGTTCTGGACACAAGAGAGATTTTTAACAAACTGATACAGTGGTATTGAAATTGGCTTTCCAATTTATGCTTTATCACATAAACTGCCATAGATAAAGGGCAATCAAACACAGAAGATAATTGAATCAGGCCAACTTGAAGACATGATTCAAATGTTCTTACATTAAATGACCATCTTCCATGTTTTATGAGAAATGACAGATAGAGGATGAACTTACTTAATGTACATAAAGTATAGAAGAAAATGAGATCATTGTTGATCAAACTCTCTAAGACAAGCGTCATTCATTGCGATGGCTAATATATTGAAGGCCTAAACTGTGGTGAATGTGATTCTCTTGTATACCGTAGGACAGGAGTATTCAACTCTTACACTACGAGGTCTGGAGCCTGCTGGCTTTCTGTTCAACCTGATAATTAATTGCACCCACCTGGTGTCCCAGGTCTAAATCAGTCCCTGATTAGGAACAATGAACAATAGCAGTGGAACTGGTTCGAGGTCCAGAGTGGAGTTAGAGGACTGTAGGTAGATACCTTGAGGCAAAAGCATAAGCAGATCCTGAACACCAGATGAACACTAGATGGGGCAAGTGACCAGCCTTACATTGTTGTTGCAGGCTTGCCATTGAAGTTGGCAATAACCTGCACTTTAAAAATCAGACTTACTGAAAGTCTGTAATAGTATGACCTCTCAAAGTAGGCCTACAATTTCTAAATATATTAACTAGTACACTTAAGACTTGTAACTTAGACAGTACTGTATGTATGTGTGTATGTGTATCAATCTGTATCAATGGCCATAAAACCCTGTGTTTTGTCCCATGCTCTGCCCATCAATAATCCTGCCATAGGATAAGTGGCCCCCAACAGGGACAAGAGGCGACTCCGGGATGCTGACGTTCTAGGCAGAGTTGCAAAGAAAAAGCCATATATTAGATTAAGATGGGCAAAAGAACACAGACACTGGACAGAGGAACTCTGCCTAGAAGGCCAGCATACCGGAGTCGCCTCTTCACTGTTGATGTTGAGACTGGTGTTTTGCGGGTACTACTTAATGAAGCTGCCATTTGAGGACTTGTGAGGTGTCTGTTTCTCAAACTAGACACAATGTACTTGTTCAGTTGTGCACTGGAGCGTCCCACTCCTCTTTCTATTCTGGTTAGAGCCCGTTTGTGCTGTTCTGTGAAGGGAGTTGTACACAGCGTTGTACGAGATGTTCAGTTTCTTGTCAATTTCTCATATGGAATAGCCTTCATTTCTCAGAACAAGAATAGACTGACGAGTTTCAGAAGAAAGTCCTTTCTTTCTGGACATTTTGAGCCTGTAATCAAAACCCACAAATGCTGATGCTCCAGATTCTCAACTAGTCTTAAGAAGGCCAGTTTTATTGCTTCTTTAATCAGACAACAGTTTTCAGCTGTGCTAACATAATTGCAAAAGGGTTTTCTAATGATCAATTAGCCTTTTAAAATTATAATTACTTGGATTAGCTAACACAACGTGCCATTGGAACACAGGAGTGATGGTTGCTGATAGTGAGCCTCTGTACGCCTATGTAGATATTCTATAAAAAAAATCTGCCGTTTCCAGCTACAATAGTCATTTACAACATTAACAATATCTACACAATTTGATGTTATTTTAATGGACTTTTTTGTTGTTGCTTTTCTTTAAAAATCAAGAACATTTCTAAGTGACCCCAAACTTTTGATCAGTAGTGTATATATATCTACAGTCGTGGCCAAAGGTTTTGAGAATGACACAACTAATAATTTTCACAATGTCTGCTGCCTCAGTTTGTATGATGGCAATTTGCATATACTCCAGAATGTTATGAAGAGTGATCAGATGAATTGCAATTCATTGCAAAGTCCCTCTTTGCCATGCAAATGAACTGAGTCCCCAAAAACATTTCCACTACATTTCAGCCCTGCCACAAAAGGACCAGCTGACATCATGTCAGTGATTCTCTCATTAACACAGGTTTCAGTGTTGACGAGGACAAGGCTGGAGATCACCCTGTCATGCTGATTGAGTTCGAATAACAAATTGGAAGCTTCAAAAGGAGGGTGGGGCTTGGAATCATTGTTCTTCCTCTGTCAATCATGGTTACCTGCAAGGAAACACGTGCCGTCATTACTGCTTTGCACAAAAAGGGCTTCACAGGCAAGGATTTTGCAGCCAGTAAGATTGCACCTAAATCAACCATTTATCGGATCATCAAGAACTTCAAGGAGAGCGGTTCAATTGTTCTGTAGAAGGCTTCAGAGAGCCCAAGAAAGTCCAGCAAGCGCCAGGACCGTCTCCTAAAGGTGATTCAGCTGCGGGATCGGGGCACCACCAGTATAGAGCTTGCTCAGGAATGGCAGGAGGCAGGTGTGAGTGCATCTGCACGCACAGTGAGGGGAAGACTTTTGGAGGATGGCCTGGTGTCAAGAAGGGCAGCAAAGAAGCCACTTCTCTCTAGGAAAAACATCAGGGACAGACTGATATTCTGCAAAAGGTACAGGGTTTGGACTGCTGAGGACTGGGGAAAAGTCATTTTCTCTGATGAATCCCCTTTCCGATTGTTTGGGGCATCCAGAAAAAAGCTTGTCCGGAGAAGACAAGGTGAGCGCTACCATCAGTCCTGTGTCATGCCAACAGTAAAGCATCCTGAGATCATTCATGTGTGGGGTTACTTCTCAGCCAAGGGCTCACTCACAATTTTGCCTAAGAACACAGCCATGAGAAAAGAATGGTACCAACACATCCTCCGAGAGCAACTTCTCCCAACCATCCAGGAAACGTTTGGTGACGAACAATGCCTTTTCCAGGATGATGGAGCACCTTGCCATAAAGCAAAAGTGTTAACTAAGTGGCTCGGGGAATAAAACATCAATATTTTGGGTCCATGGCCAGGAAACTCCCCAGACCTTAATCCCATTGAGAATTTGTGGTCAATCCTCAAGAGGCGGGTGGACAAACAAAAACCCACAAATTCTGACCAACTCCAAGCATTGATTATGCAAGAATGGGCTGCCATCAGTCAGAATGTGGCCCAGAAGATAATTGACAGCAGGCCAGGGCCGATTGCAGAGGTCTTGAAAAAGAAGGGTCAACACTGCAAATATTGACTCTTTGCATCAACTTCAGGTAATTGTCAATAAAAGCCGTTGACACTTATGAAATGCTTGTAATTATACTTCAGTATTCCATAGTAACATCTGACTAAAATATCTTAAGACACTGAGGCAGCAAACTTTGTGGAAATTAATAATTGTGTCATTCTCAAAACTTTTGTAAATTTTGTACATATAAAATAAAATCTTTAAAAAAGAAGACACCTGTACCATGTCAGATATAAAGCTGAAATGTATTCAATTTTGAGTTTGCATCCCAATATTACACTTTATATATATATTACATAAGACTGATATATAACAAAACTGTTTGACGTAGAAACACTGGATTTTCTGTGTATTTAAAAAAAAAAAGTTTATTAATTATGAAATTATGAAAAATATGAATAACATCTCATCCTTGAGGCCACTATAAGGCGATTTAGTCATTTGACTGCAGGAAAGGTGTCTACACCTACTATATACATTTTACAGACACGGTACAAACACAGTATAACCAAAGTTAAGTCAACTGGCTGCTGCTGTGATGATATGGAGTGGTAATAATATGAATATTGCAACAGGTTTCAACTTGAGAGGTGAGCGTCAAGAAAGAGAGGAGAAAGAGAGATGGTCACCCAGCCTACCAGGGCTGACGCATGTGTGTGTGTGTGTGTTTGTATGCGTGCGTGCGTCTGTATGTGCTAGCAAACCAGCTTTGTGTTTGCTGCAGTGTGCCAGCCTGTCAAGGGTCCATTAATTACTGTGGTGCTCCAGAATGCCAGTCTACTGTGGCCTCCTCGCAGCTCCACTGGGCCAGGGGCATCTCCACTGTTCTACTAACTACACTCCCAGCCACAGCCTCATGGGAGTGGGAAGAGAGTCTACATGGACAACCTATAGCCCAGTACACACACAGGCAATAACAGTAGCTATTAGGGCATCAATAGGGCATCAATATTAGCAGTGCCATAAAAGGCAAACCAGTACAAAGCCAAGTTGTGAGTACAACCAGCAATATAGATCTATGGAGAGAGGCAGTAATGCTGAAGCTAGATGTATTGGACTGCCGGACCATTGGTGTTGTGTATGTTTTGTATACGGGATGGGTGTGAAGTGTATGACTCTGCAGGCCAGGGTACTATTGTGCCGCCTGCTGCCATACAAAGGCACCCAGATGACGCTTGCTGATCCCGGCGCCGTGTGCTTCTAAAACTGTGAACACAGTTACATCAGACAGCACCACACAGCCTGCCACCTTCACTCTGCCAGTACACAATGACATCACCACTGATTCCTCACATACTGGGTGATGTTACATATTCTAGCCAGTAGGGTGCAGTGCTGCCGAGCACACGGAGATTGGGAGATGTGGGATGTGCACATCTCCCAGTTGGTTGAGGACCATGCATACATACAGTGTACCAGTCTCTCTGTAGATATGGTCAAACAATTAGTGCTGTCTCCTTTTATTAATCGCCCCAGTCTATCAAGATTAATCAGAGTTAATGAGTTTCTAATTTGGGAGTGAGAGGAGGCAGGACTTGGGGCACATGCAATGATTGTAGTGTAAGGTATAATCCCCTTATAAGCATTTTTTGATAGAGGAAAAAGCTTAAAACATAAGACCTGTAGCATCCTGAGTGAGTACATTGACATTCTTTAAAAGTCATTTTTGGAACGTTGTCTAAATCATTGTTTCCCGACTCCAGTCCTCGAGTATCCCCAACAGTACACATTTTTTTATTGTAGCCCCAGACAAGCAGCCTGACTCAACTTCAAGCCCTTGATGAGTTGAATGAGGTGTGTTTGTCCGGGGCTACGGTTGGGAGTACTTGAGGACCGGACTCGGGAACCACTGATCTCAATCATTACATGTTTAAATACTGAGCTCAGTTTAACAGCTTCATTTGTATCGTTCTGTGTCAAAGAAAGGACCTACCAAGGATGAAGACCAATATGACATAACCTCTTATGAACATATTGTAACAAATGCCACTCTGCTTTGCTGCAGGCAGCTGCTGGTAAACAGCTACAGCTATAGCATCCCATGCCGTAGCATGCTAGACTAGGCCAACACTGTCAGGGCGATAACCAGCGTTGCCATGGAGACTGTCCACTTGAGCATTTGTTTGTGAGAGTGTGATCGTCTGCCGGGGGTGGGAAAAGGGGTATTACAAGATAAGAGACCCTTCCTCGAGACTCTGAGGAGAAGAGCTGGATCCTAGTTGTGTGTGAAAGGCTGGGCCACAGGGCTGGGCTCACAGTCTCAGAGCTCTCTGCAGGTCTGGAGGACTAACTGTAGCAGCAGATAAAGACAGGGACCAGGGAGAAGGCCCTGCATTACCTCCCCCCCCAGGGTATTGACTCCGATCTAGAGGAGAAGCTCTGAGCTACACCGTGGGGACTAGTGACAAGGAAAAGAGCAACTGAGCTCCACCATGGGGACTATGGTTATATCTGGAGTACTTCTCCTGTCCTATTCGGTGTCCTGTGTGAATCTAAGTGTGAGTTTTCTAATTCTCTCTTTCTTTCTCTCTCGGAGGACCTGAGCCCTAGGACCATGCCCCAGGACTACCTGACATGATGACTCCTTGCTGTCCCCAGTCCACCTGGCCGTGCTGCTGCTCCAGTTTCAACTGTTCTGCCTTATTATTATTCGACCATGCTGGTCATTTATGAACATTTGAACATCTTGGCCATGTTCTGTTATAATCTCCACCCGGCACAGCCAGAAGAGGACTGGCCACCCCACATATGCTCTCTCTAATTCTCTCTTTCTTTCTCTCTCTCGGAGGACCTGAGCCCTAGGACCATGCCCCAGGACTACCTGACATGATGACTCCTTGCTGTCCCCAGTCCACCTGACCGTGCTGCTGCTCCAGTTTCAACTGTTCTGCCTTATTATTATTGGACCATGCTGGTCATTTATGAACATTTGAACATCTTGGCCATGTTCTGTTATAATCTCCACCCGGCACAGCCAGAAAAGGACTGGCCACCCCTCATAGCCTGGTTCCTCTCTAGGTTTCTTCCTAGGTTTTGGCCTTTCTAGGGAGTTTTTCCTAGCCACCGTGCTTCTACACCTGCATTGCTTGCTGTTTGGGGTTTTAGGCTGGGTTTCTGTACAGCACTTTGAGATATCAGCTGATGTACGAAGGGCTATATAAATAAATTTTATTTGATTTGACTAACGACAATGCAGAAGAGCAGTTCTGAGCTCCACTACGTAAATACTACCCAGAGGATTAGCTCATGGTCCACCCCAGAGCCTTCCATCTATTGAGCTACTTCATTAAAGAACCACAGTGCATCTCAATTCTGAATAAATGTACTTGGTATTCAGCATTGAATACAAACAAGCATCAACTTGGTGCTTGTTTGCATTTGTCCACAGTACCGGTTTGTTATTTCAGAAATAAAGATAATGAAACATAAAAACAGCAAACAGTGAAAGAAAGGGCTGTGAAGTCCTTCCAACATCCAACATAAATTCAGTACTGTCTGAACTGTATGCCAGTCTCCTTCCTCATTAAACCACTGTACTGTAGCATCTAGGCCTTCCATCTCACTTAAAGCACACAGGAAATACGAAGATCTAAAACTGGCTATTTCCATATGCCCCCCTCACCTTTTGCGTAGCACATTTGCAGAAGTTTTAGTCTGGTGATCAACACCATTGGTGTAGGTTCCGAGTCTGGCAGAGTAATTATGGGGTGTTTTGTCTCACAGGAGAGCGGGAACAAACATCAACAGTCTTAGACGTTAATGGAGACTAATTATAGGGAACGCATGGTGCTGAAATATCTAAAAACTTTCTGGGACTGTCTGGCCGCTAGACTGAGATAACTGTCTGTCTGTCTGACCGCTAGACTGAGATAACAGTCTGTCTGACTGCTAGACTGAGATAACTGTCTGTCTGTCTGGCCGCTAGACTGAGATAACTGTCTGTCTGTCTGACCGCTAGACTGAGATAACTGTCTGTCTGACTGCTAGACTGAGATAACTGTCTGTCTGCTAGACTGTGATAACTGTCTGTCTGTCTGTCTGTTTACTAGACTGAGATAACTGTCTGACTGCTAGACTGAGATAACTGTCTGTCTGTCTGGCCGCTAGACTGTGATAACTGTCTGTCTGTCTGACTGCTAGACTGTGATAACTGTCTGTCTGACTGACTGCTAGACTGAGATAACTGTCTGTCTGCTAGACTGAGATAACTGTCTGTCTGTCTGACTGCTAGACTGTGATAACTGTCTGTCTGTCTGACTGCTAGACTGAGATAACTGTCTGTCTGTCTGACTGCTAGACTGAGATAACTGTCTGTCTGACTGACTGCTAGACTGAGATAACTGTCTGTCTGCTAGACTGAGATAACTGTCTGTCTGTCTGACTGCTAGACTGTGATAACTGTCTGTCTGTCTGACTGCTAGACTGAGATAACTGTCTGTCTGTCTGACTGCTAGACTGAGATAACTGTCTGTCTGTCTGACTGCTAGACTGAGATAACTGTCTGTCTGCTAGACTGAGATAACTGTCTGTCTGTCTGACTGCTAGACTGTGATAACTGTCTGTCTGACTGCTAGACTGAGATAACTGTCTGTCTGTCTGACCGCTAGAGTGTGATAACTGTCTGTCTGTCTGACTGCTAGACTGTGATAACTGTCTGTCTGTCTGACTGCTAGGCTGAGATAACTGTCTGTCTGTCTGACCGCTAGACTGTGATAACTGTCTGTCTGTCTGACTGCTAGACTGAGATAACTGTCTGTCTGTCTGGCCGCTAGACTGTGATAACTGTCTGTCTGTCTGACCGCTAGACTGTGATAACTGTCTGTCTGTCTGACTGCTAGACTGAGATAACTGTCTGTCTGTCTGACCGCTAGACTGTGATAACTGTCTGTCTGTCTGACCGCTAGACTGTGATAACTGTCTGTCTGTCTGACTGCTAGACTGAGATAACTGTCTGTCTGTCTGGCCGCTAGACTGTGATAACTGTCTGTCTGTCTGACTGCTAGACTGTGATAACTGTCTGTCTGACTGACTGCTAGACTGAGATAACTGTCTGTCTGCTAGACTGAGATAACTGTCTGTCTGTCTGACTGCTAGACTGTGATAACTGTCTGTCTGTCTGACTGCTAGACTGAGATAACTGTCTGTCTGTCTGACTGCTAGACTGAGATAACTGTCTGTCTGACTGACTGCTAGACTGAGATAACTGTCTGTCTGCTAGACTGAGATAACTGTCTGTCTGTCTGACTGCTAGACTGTGATAACTGTCTGTCTGTCTGACTGCTAGACTGAGATAACTGTCTGTCTGTCTGACTGCTAGACTGAGATAACTGTCTGTCTGCTAGACTGAGATAACTGTCTGTCTGTCTGACTGCTAGACTGTGATAACTGTCTGTCTGACTGCTAGACTGAGATAACTGTCTGTCTGTCTGACCGCTAGAGTGTGATAACTGTCTGTCTGTCTGACTGCTAGACTGTGATAACTGTCTGTCTGTCTGACTGCTAGGCTGAGATAACTGTCTGTCTGTCTGACCGCTAGACTGTGATAACTGTCTGTCTGTCTGACTGCTAGACTGAGATAACTGTCTGTCTGTCTGACCGCTAGACTGTGATAACTGTCTGTCTGTCTGACCGCTAGACTGTGATAACTGTCTGTCTGTCTGGCCGCTAGACTGTGATAACTGTCTGTCTGTCTGACCGCTAGACTGTGATAACTGTCTGTCTGTCTGACTGCTAGACTGAGATAACTGTCTGTCTGGCTGACCGCTAGACTGTGATAACTGTCTGTCTGTCTGACCGCTAGACTGTGATAACTGTCTGTCTGTCTGACTGCTAGACTGAGATAACTGTCTGTCTGTCTGGCCGCTAGACTGTGATAACTGTCTGTCTGTCTGGCCGCTAGACTGTGATAACTGTCTGTCTGTCTGACCGCTAGACTGTGATAACTGTCTGTCTGTCTGACTGCTAGACTGAGATAACTGTCTGTCTGTCTGACTGCTAGACTGAGATAACTGTCTGTCTGACTGACTGCTAGACTGAGATAACTGTCTGTCTGCTAGACTGAGATAACTGTCTGTCTGTCTGACTGCTAGACTGTGATAACTGTCTGTCTGTCTGACTGCTAGACTGAGATAACTGTCTGTCTGTCTGACTGCTAGACTGAGATAACTGTCTGTCTGCTAGACTGAGATAACTGTCTGTCTGTCTGACTGCTAGACTGTGATAACTGTCTGTCTGACTGCTAGACTGAGATAACTGTCTGTCTGTCTGACCGCTAGAGTGTGATAACTGTCTGTCTGTCTGACTGCTAGGCTGAGATAACTGTCTGTCTGTCTGACCGCTAGACTGTGATAACTGTCTGTCTGTCTGACTGCTAGACTGAGATAACTGTCTGTCTGTCTGACCGCTAGACTGTGATAACTGTCTGTCTGTCTGACCGCTAGACTGTGATAACTGTCTGTCTGTCTGGCCGCTAGACTGTGATAACTGTCTGTCTGTCTGACCGCTAGACTGTGATAACTGTCTGTCTGTCTGACTGCTAGACTGAGATAACTGTCTGTCTGGCTGACCGCTAGACTGTGATAACTGTCTGTCTGTCTGACCGCTAGACTGTGATAACTGTCTGTCTGTCTGACTGCTAGACTGAGATAACTGTCTGTCTGTCTGGCCGCTAGACTGTGATAACTGTCTGTCTGTCTGGCCGCTAGACTGTGATAACTGTCTGTCTGTCTGACCGCTAGACTGTGATAACTGTCTGTCTGTCTGACTGCTAGACTGAGATAACTGTCTGTCTGTCTGACCGCTAGACTGTGATAACTGTCTGTCTGTCTGACCGCTAGACTGTGATAACTGCCTGTCTGTCTGACTGCTAGACTGAGATAACTGTCTGTCTGTCTGGCCGCTAGACTGTGATAACTGTCTGTCTGTCTGACTGCTAGACTGAGATAGCTGTCTGTCTGTCTGACTGCTAGACTGAGATAGCTGTCTGTCTGACTGCTAGGCTGAGATAACTGTCTGTCTGCTAGACTGTGATAACTGTCTGTCTGTCTGTCTACTAGACTGAGATAACTGTCTGTTTGTCTGTCTGTCTGTCTACTAGACTGAGATAACTGTCTGTCTGTCTGACTGCTAGACTGAGATAACTGTCTGTCTGTCTGGCCGCTAGACTGTGATAACTGTCTGCCTGTCTGACTGCTAGACTGTGATAACTGTCTGCCTGTCTGACTGCTAGACTAAGATAACTGTCTGTCTGTCTGACTGCTAGACTGAGATAACTGTCTGTCTGACAGACTGCTAGACTGAGATAACTGTCTGTCTGCTAGACTGAGATAACTGTCTGTCTGTCTGACTGCTAGACTGTGATAACTGTCTGTCTGTCTGACTGCTAGACTGAGATAGCTGTCTGTCTGTCTGACTGCTAGACTGAGATAACTGTCTGTCTGTCTGACAGCTAGACTGAGATAACTGTCTGTCTGCTAGACTGAGATAACTGTCTGTCTGTCTGACTGCTAGACTGTGATAACTGTCTGTCTGTCTGTCTGACTGCTAGACTGAGATAACTGTCTGTCTGTCACACTTCTAGACTGAGATAACTGTCTGTCTGTCTGACTACTGGACTGAGATAACTGTCTGTCTGTCAGACTGCTAGACTGAGATAACTGTCTGTCTGTCTGTCTGACTACTAGACTGAGATAACTGTCTGTCTGTCACACTGCTAGACTGAGATAACTGTCTGTCTGTCTGACTACTGGACTGAGATAACTGTCTGTCTGTCTGTCTGACTACTAGACTGAGATAACTGTCTGTCTGTCTGACTGCTAGACTGTGATAACTGTCTGCCTGTCTGACTGCTAGACTGAGATAACTGTCTGTCTGTCTGACTGCTAGACTGAGATAACTGTCTGTCTGACAGACTGCTAGACTGAGATAACTGTCTGTCTGCTAGACTGAGATAACTGTCTGTCTGTCTGACTGCTAGACTGTGATAACTGTCTGTCTGTCTGACTGCTAGACTGAGATAGCTGTCTGTCTGTCTGACTGCTAGACTGAGATAACTGTCTGTCTGTCTGACTGCTAGACTGAGATAACTGTCTGTCTGCTAGACTGAGATAACTGTCTGTCTGTCTGACTGCTAGACTGTGATAACTGTCTGTCTGTCTGTCTGACTGCTAGACTGAGATAACTGTCTGTCTGTCACACTGCTAGACTGAGATAACTGTCTGTCTGTCTGACTACTGGACTGAGATAACTGTCTGTCTGTCAGACTGCTAGACTGAGATAACTGTCTGTCTGTCTGTCTGACTACTAGACTGAGATAACTGTCTGTCTGTCTGACTACTAGACTGAGATAACTGTATGTCTGTCACACTGCTAGACTGAGATAACTGTCTGTCTGTCTGACTACTGGACTGAGATAACTGTCTGTCTGTCTGACTACTAAACTGATATAACATGGTTACTGATCAGACTTTTAATTATTTCCAGCCACTATTAATATTAATTCATTACATGCCTCAAAAGGGTAAAATCACACAGTATGATGTGACGCTGATGCTACAGAAACAAAGGCTATTTTGCTTGGCAAGACCAGTGTGAGACCCACAGCCTCAGTTACTCCATCTTCATAATCAAATTGCACTCCCACCCTCACTCGCACCAACAATCAAGAGAAAATCATTAGAAATAACTGTATTCCGAAATGGAAATCCTTGATTCCACCCATGTCCATCACAATTGCATACACCTGCAGTCACGTCAATGCATGTCATTAGCCTTCCAACCTAAGCTGCCTGAAGCAGTGGCGCATGCCACCGGGTTCCAGTCTTAGCAATATACATACACAGTTACACACGCGGTCTTAGTAATGCAAGGGTGCCTTGTAAGGATGTGGAGAAATCTCAATCAGAGGGGTCAAACGGTGTGTGAAATCGCAAAGCTCCAAGACGAGTCTGACCTGAATGACTAATAGGAGTGGCGCGCGCGCGCACACACACACACTGACACACACACCAGCGTTTCACTCGCTCATGACACAGAGTCGAACGTAGAACCACAGGCCACAGCAGCTCACAATTACTCTCCTTTAACGACTTCTCCCTATTTCACAGACTGGCCCAGAAGGGAGACAATTGTCTTAAAAGCAACAGGCCAAGAGGCTTGGAAGACCCCAAGCTCATTCTCTACAACCCACCACCAATAAAACCTAATGAACAATGTCTGGCATGGCCCCACTGGGCACACTATGTCATTTCAATGTGGATAATTGGATAATATTTGGTTGAGACGTTGATCAATGAGTTTACAACATATATTCAGCCACTCAAAAAGAGAGCCATAAGTTCATTTCATTTTCAATGTGTTATCACTATGTTTTCAACCATCTAAAAGCAGAACCAAATTTCAATGGAAAAACTGATTTTGGTGTAGTTGTCACCTAAATGGTTACCACTGAGCTTTCAACCATTTAAAAGCACAGCAAATTTCAAATGGGAATACAATATCAGATATTGTTTTTATTTATACAACAGATTCATGTTATGACTGTTCTTCATCCAATAGCAGAACCAAATGACCTGGATTGCAGTTGAGATTACAATAAAAGGATATGACGCAGATAACCAGATTCTTACAGCAATTGTGAAGATCTCCACATACATGCCACGACGTATGCATGCCATCTTGAACATGCACGATTTATACTGTATGACTAGATAAGAAGGCATTTATAGTTACAGTAACCTCAAACTGTGGCCAAATTTAATGGAGATGAATCAGCTGCTTAGAAAGTTCCAGTTTAAGCCACTGGTTTATTTTTGGTTGAGTTGGAGACATGAATCCCATTTATTATTTGTTAACTGTTCGACAAGTCAATAGGCTACTTTATTTCAAAAGGGATATTGAATTATGTTTTGTTGTCAACGCAACCACATATCAACATTTGAAGGAGATGTATCTTCAGCCTGGATAGTTCCATCTGTGCCATCGACTTAGTCTGGCTTTTATTCAAGTTTGTCTACAAACTGATAATTGATACAGTGCTTTCGTAAAGTATTCAGACCCCTCTCACTTTTCCACATTTTGTTACGTTACAGCCTTATTCTGAAATGTATTAAATATTTTTTCCCCTCACCAATATACACATAATACCCTATCATGACAAAGCAAAAACTATTTTTAGAAATGTGTGTAAATGTATTACAAAATATCACATTTACTTAAGTATTCAGACCCTTGAGTCTTCTTAGGTATGAAGTTACAAGCTTGGCACACCTGTATCTGCAGATCCTCTGAAGCTTTGTCAGGTTGGTTGGGGAGCGACACTGCACAGCTATTGTTAGGTCTCTCCAGGGATGTTTGATCGGGCTCAAGTCTGGGCTCTGACTGGGCCACTCAAGGACATTCAGAGACTTGTCCCGAAGCCACTCCTGCGTTGTCTTGGCTGTGTGCTTAGGGTCGTTGTCCTGTTGGAAGGTGATCCTTCACCCCAGTCTAAGGTTCTGAGTGCTCTGGAGAAGGTTTTCATCAAGAAGCTCTCTGTATTTTGCTCCGTTCATCTTTCCCTCACTCCTGACTAGTGTCCCAGTCCCTGTCGCGAAAAACATCCCCACAGCATGATGCTGCCACCACTATGCTTCACCGTAGGGATGGTATTGGTGATGAGCGGTGCCTGGTTTGGCACCAGGTGAGGAGCGGCGCCTGGTTTGGCACCAGGTGAGGAGCGGCGCCTGGTTTGGCACCAGGTGAGGAGCGGCGCCTGGTTTGGCACCAGGTGAGGAGCGGTGCCTGGTTTGGCACCAGGTGAGGAGCGGTGCCTGGTTTGGCACCAGGTGAGGAGCAGTGCCTGGTTTGGCACCAGGTGAGGAGTGGTGCCTGGTTTGGCACCAGGTGAGGAGCGGTGCCTGGTTTGCTCCAGACGTGTCACTTGGCATTCAGGCCAAAAAAGGCCATCTTGGTTTCATCAGACTAGAGAATCTTGTTTCTCATGGTCTGAGAGTCTGGGCCGTATGCACTACTATTGATAATAGCAGTGAATCTATTTGAATCTATTTCGTTTTTAAGTGGAGATCTCTCAATAATCATTCTGATGATAGCACATTGGTAATAGTCAGTGACAAATATCATAGCTAACCAGGGCTGGGCTTGGTTAAAACCTTGGTTGGGAGAACAAAGGGTAGCTGTTGACAGATAAATTCTCCAGTAGCAGGTGCTGCCCAGCCTACTGTTATTTTTTCTGATAGTGGATACAACGTTGAAAATCTGACGTTGTTTTAAAGGTACAAATTCAACAAATTCAAATTTTACACAAGGTTTGTCTATGTTGAAATTTGGCTACCATGATGACATAATCCTGTGGTTGAAATTTCACTTCAAAACAACAGTTGTTGACTTTTTTCAAATCTAAGATTTTTTTCCACATATATTCCACGTCACAGTACATTGACAAATTACGTTAAAACAAAGTTGATTCAACCAGTTTGTGCCCAGTGGGGTCCATCTGTCTCACTCTCATGTGCCCTGAATGGAAATATGATGACAAAAAGAAGACAAATTGATTTAACGTTCAATATCAAATCAAATTGTATTTGTCACATGCGCTTAATACAACAGGTGTAGACTTTACAGTGAAATGCTTACTTACAAGCCCTTAAAATTAGGGATAGGCGTTCCGTCAACGGGACAGTTGTAAATCATGTAGCGCCGTGTGTCATGATCGCACATTTTAGAGAAACAACCATGTTGGTACTTATAAGTGTTTTATATCAGCTGAAAGCTTCAATTATTGTTAATTTAACTGCACTGTACAATTTACAGTAGCTATTACTGCGAAAAAAAAACATGCTCTTGTTTGAGGAGAGCTCATAACAACAAAACACTTTTTTTTCCACAGCAATAGGTTGATGAATTCACATCTGAAGGTGAAATGTGTACTTACATTCTGAAATCTTGATCTGATTTATCATCCCAAGGGTCCCAGAGATAACATGAAGTGTCATTTTGTTAGATAAAGTCCTTTTTCATATCCTAAAAAGGTCCATACAGCACTCACGATCAGTTTGTGAAACACAAACTCCACTCGTTCAATTTGCAAAGAAAGGAATCTGTGAAAATCTAACCCTAAACGTTGTTTCAGTCAGTCAAATTACGTTTGTATTTATTCCTCAGAGATCCAAGAACGTAACCAGACTTTACTATATCATGAGGAGTGTAGTATATCCTATAGGACACCAAATGTGATCAGAGAGCGACGCCTTCATGGTGCGCCGATGACACGGTCAGTCTTCACTTGATTAACTGTAACTTTGTCAAATAAGCACCAATCGGGGTCAAACGAAGCTAGCTAGATAGCCGATGAGCTGGGCTTTACGGAGTATGCGGAAACCCTGTATCTGTCACACAATTCTGCTGCTAACCTTGTGCGACAGCAAGCCTTTTCATTTTAGACAGAAATTGCAAGAATATGGAGTTATACATTTTTTGAAAACTAGGTGTTTTGCAAATGTTGAACTTACAATATGGCTACTAATACTGGAAAAGCTAAATCAAAGTCCAAGTATACAGATTTGATGATATTCTGCAGTAGTAGAAGACAAAGGAGATGATTGTGGACTACAGGAAAAGAAGGACAGAGCACACCCCCATTCTCATCGATGGGGCTGTAGTGTAGCAGATGGAGAGCTTCAAGTTCTTTGGTGTCCACATCACGGTCCAAGCACACCAAGACAGTCGTGAAGAGGGCACAACAAAACCTATTCCCACTCAGGAGACTGAAAATATTTGGCAATGGTTCTCAGATCCTCAAAATGTTTTACAGCTGCACCATTGAGAGATTGAGAGTATGGTTGCATCACTGCCTGGTTTGGCAACTGCTCGGCCTCCAACCGCAAGATACTACAGAGCGTAGTGCGTACGGCCCAATACATCACTGGGGCCAAGCTTCCTGCCATCCAGGACCTCTATACCAGGCAGTTTCAGAGGAAGGGTTGAATACTTATTGACTCAAGACATTTCAGCCTTTCATTTTTAATATATATTTTTAAAAGCTCTAAAAACATAATTCCACTTTGATGTTAGGTGTAGGCCAGGGACATAACATCTCAATGTAATCCAATTTAAATTCAGGCTGTAGCACAACAAAATGTGGAAAAAGTCAAGGGGTGTGAATACTTTCGGAAGGCACTATACGTAGTTAGTACTGCAGGATCAAGCCCATAGCTACTCCCAGTTCCCAAAATGAGGCCATACAGACACTACACAATCAGTTGATGTCTGTTTCTGGGTTAGCCACTGCACAGTGTCACATTCTACCCTACTTATATCATTTGACTGAGGAGGAGAGAGGAGAATTGGACCACATAACAGGCAATATACACACGCACGTACGCACGCATGCATGCATATAGACACACACACACGCACACGTGCACACACAAATATCTACTCAAACACACAGTCACACACGCACATGGAGGCGGCCATCCCTGCCAAATCTGATAATGAGGTTCTAACTGACAGTTATCACAACAACAAATGCCTCAATCACAGCAAGCAGAGAAAAAAATGGCTAAATTGAGAAAATCTCATCTCCGGGCCACTGAACTGCCAAAATGGATGACTGAACAGTCCTGTGTTCTGTGTGAGTCAATGACGGCCCCCCTGGTAATATCTACGTATTATAAAACTGTTTTCTTGGATCCTGGATGCTGATTGGACAAGCAGCGTTCCAAGCCATGATGTGACAGGCACACTATGGGTGTGTTCGTAAATGCACTCTGGAGTGCCAGAGTATGCACAAAGTACGCTCTAGGCATTGGTAAACTCGGAGTGTTGTCAGATTCAGAGCAAGGTCAGATTGTTCGTTTGCAAATTCAAAGTGTTTCATAAACTTTTTTTTTTTAATCAAAATGCATTTTTGGGCAGAAATGCCTTCCAGAACATTTGAACATGTGAAATGTGCCTTAATAACAATGCATCTGTAAATACGAATACAATTGTTAAATTACGAGCCTAATTGGTTTAGCCATGGAAAGAATAGAAACCTTCCCGCTAGCTGAGATAATGAGTGGGCTGGACATGCCGAGAAATGAGTTCGGATTGGTCTATCATGTTGTCTATAATATGAGCTGGTCAGTATGTGTAGGTAATCCTTTATAACGCAGCTTTACAAAAAAAAGATATCACGTAGTAGAACTGCATAAGTGTTGCTCTCCACTTTCTGGAGGACCGAGTTTTGAAATCAATGGAATTAGAGTATGATCGCTAAGGAGATAGAGAACAATTCTGCCGTTTGAGTGCAAATATGCAGACAGAGTTGAAAAGAGAACTGTTGTATAAAACACCTGTTTCCAGATTACATCTTCACACTAAGGGCAAGCATGGCATCCGTGACAGAGAGAGAGAAGCATCCGTCCATGTATACGGGTAAGAGAGTCAAGCTAGCTACATTTTCAGATATTACACGTTTCTAATTTTGTCAGAGTTGTTTTCATTTAAAGTTAAAGTGTACTGTTAGCTAGCTAGCTAATGTTACGTGTATGATCTGTGTACTAATATTATTCATATCTCAGAGCCATTTGCATTGCTAGTTATAGCCTAATGTTAGCGAGCTAACATTGAACCTGGTTGGTTAGCTACCTGCAGATTCATGCAGGGTAGTAACGTTATGAGTTGGGATTATGGTTCATTGTTTAGCTAGCTAGCTATATGTTTAAACAAACGACTCCACTATGCAATTAACTACGTCAATAACATGTTTATGATGTCACTGCAACAACTGTCGATAGAGGTAGCTAGTAAATTCGCTCTGGCAGTCTACTCCGATTTCAGAGCACTCTCGTCTGAGTGTGCCAGAGCGCGGAATAACTTACAAATTTACAAACGCTCAACACCCATTGAATATGGCTGGTGTCAGTAAACGTTGGCAAAAAAGTGTAATTAAATTGTTGTCAGCAGCACAGTTGCAGTAACCAATGCTCTGGATAACATAAAAACAGCCTAACCAGCTCTGATAGAGCGAGTAAAATGGTCAGAGTGAGCTGTTCTCTCATTTGTGTCTGGAAGTAGCTAGCAAGCTAGCCAACATTAGCCAATTAGCTTGGGTGCTTGACTGCTGTTGTTAGGGTCAGAACGCTCGGATTAACCCTACTGCTCGGCTGGAGCATCCAGTATGCGTTCTGAACCCTCAGAGAGCAAAACACTCTGAATTTACGAACGGCCAATCTGACAACGCTTTGAGATTATGAACACCAAGAGGACACTCGGGTACTCCAGATTAAATTTACGAACACACCCATAGTATAAGTCAGCCTTTAGTCTTGAAATCTTTGGTTGTTTAGTACATAGCCTCACATGTGAATCCTTAAAGAGATGGGTGGGGCTAAAGCTTTTAAGAGGGAGTGAACAATGCTGAATGGGTGTAGACAAAGAAGAGCTCTCCAGTAGGTACCAAAACATTCAAGGGCCATTTTTTCAAACATGAGGTAAGGAGAATTACCTTCCCAATGTTCCTCAACTGTAGTGTATGATATACAATTTTCTAGCTCTGAGTCTCTACTTTTATCCAATGTAAAAATAAAAAACACAATTTCAAATTTTGCTACATCTGACCATTTTACTTGCCCTAGCAGAGGTGGTTAGGCTGTTTTCATATTACCTAGAGCTTTGTGGTGTGTTCGTAAATTCAATCTGAAGTGCCTGAGTGCGCTCAGAGTGTGCTCTGGGCGTTTGTAAATTCAAAGCTTTGTCAGATTGTCTCTTCATAAATTCAGACACTCTGGCGATGAGTAGGGTTGATCAGTGCGTTATGACCACGCAACGGCAGTCAAGCACCCAAGCTAACTGGCTAACGTTGGCTAGCTACTTCCAGACACAAATGAGAGAACACCTGACCCTGACCATTTTACTCTCCCTAGCAGAGCTGTATAGGCAGATTTGTTTTTTCCGAATTTTACTGACACCGGATATTTAACTGGTGTTGAGCGTTTGTAAATTCATCAGTTATTCTGCAGTCTTTCACACTCAGAGTGTGCTCTGAAATCTGAGTAGATAGGCAGAGTGAATTTTCGAATGAACTCAATGTTTCACTTCTGAGTGAACGGTGCCCAGATGAGACCACACAAGCTAAAACAAACGAAAATGCAGCTAGTGTAGTGTTATTCCAGGTGCAATGTTTGATGTGACTGAGTTAGTTGAAGTTGAACATTATCCAGCCTGCATAGCAATTTAAAAAAATCTATATTATTATTATAATTTTTTGAACGGATGACCAAACCTTTCTCATAGCAACAATGCAAAAATAATTTACGATTGGGTCGAGTCTGTAGTAAAGGTTGCATGGGATTGAAAATGCATTCCTGTCCCGTCTTGTCCTGTAATTTTTTTCCCTGTGCTGTCCTGATCCTGCAACATATCCCCAGAACTTTCCTGTCCCTTCCTGATAAATAAATGACTCCGGTACCGTGCTTATTATTGTGCGCAGAAATATGTACAGTGGGGCAAAAAAGTATTTAGTCAGCCACCAATTGTGCAAGTTCTCCCACTTATAAAGATGAGAGAGGCCTGTAATTTTCATCATAGGTACACTTCAACTATGACAGACAAAATGAGAAAAAAAATCAAGAAAATCACATTGTAGGATTCTTTATGAATTTATTTGCAAATTATGGTGGAAAATAAGTATTTGGTCACCTACAAACAAGCAAGATTTCTTGCTCTCACAGACCTGTAACTTCTTCTTTAAGAAGCTCCTCTGTCCTCCACTCGTTACCTGTATTAATGGCACCTGTTTGAACTTGTTATCAGTATAAAAGACACCTTCCACAACCTCAAACAGTCACACTCCAAACTCCACTATGGCCAAGACCAAAGAGCTGTCAAAGGACACCAGAAACAAAATTGTAGACCTGCACCAGGCTGGGAAGACTGAATCTGCAATAGGTTCAGAAAATGGAAGACATGCAAGACCATTGATATTCTCCCTTGATCTGGGGCTCCACGCAAGATTTCACCCCGTGGGGTCAAAATGATCACAAGAACGGTGAGCAAAAATCCCAGAACCACACAGGGGGACCTAGTGAATGACCTGCAGAGAGCTGGGACCAAAGTAACAAAGCCTACCATCAGTAACACACTACGCCGCCAGGGACTCAAATCCTGCAGTGCCAGACGTGTCCCCCTGCTTAAGCCAGTACATGTCCAGGCCCGTCTGAAGTTTGCTAGAGAGCATTTGGATGATGCAGAAGAAGATTGGGAGAATGTCATACAGTCAGATGAAACCAAAATAGAACTTTTTGGTAAAAACTCAACTCGTCGTGTTTGGAGGACAAAGAATGCTGAGTTGCATCCAAAGAACACCATACCTACTGTGAAGCATGGGGGTGGAAACATCATGCTTTGGGGCTGTTTTTCTGCAAAGGGACCAGGACGACTGATCCGCGTAAAGGAAAGAATGAATGGGGCCATTTATCGTGAGAGTTTGAGTGAAATACCTCCTTCCATCAGCAAGGGCATTGAAGATGAAACGTGGCTGGGTCTTTCAGCATGACAATGATCCCAAACACACCGCCCGGGCAACGAAGGAGTGGCTTCGTAAGAAGCATTTCAAGGTCCTGGAGTGGCCTAGCCAGTCTCCAGATCTCAACCCCATAGAAAATCTTTGGAGGGAGTTAAAAGTCTGTGTCGCCCAGCTACAGCCCCAAAACATCACTGCTCTAGAGGAGATCTGCATGGAGGAATGGGCCAAAATACCAGCAACAGTGTGTGAAAACCTTGCGAAGACTTACAAAAAACGTTTGACCTCTGTCATTGCCAACAAAGGGTATATAACAAAGTATTGAGATAAACTTTTGTTATTGACCAAATACTTATTTTCCACCGTAAAATCCTAGAATGTGATTTTCTGGATATTTTTTTTTCTCATTTTGTCTGTCACAGTTGAAGTGTACCTATGATGAAAATTGCAGGCCTCTCTCATCTTTTTAAGTGGGAGAACTTGCACAATTGGTGGCTGACTAAATACTTTTTTGCCCCACTGTAGGCTATTGTGTTTGCTTAGGAAAAATAATTTAAGTAATGCAATATGCGACTGTGATACGTGGGTGGTTGTCTTACCTATTTTAGTTTAAATGCACTGGCTCCAGGCCTAAATGTAGATCGATTCAGGCTAGAGGATGAGGACAGAGACCCCAGCAGGATGGTCTGCTCAGCACAGTACTGTCATAGATCTGTAGTTTACAGCTGAGCACTGCACACATGAACATTTACAACCCATTAACATTTACAATATGAACATAAAAATAATACCTGAGCAGCAGTAGCGCATACGTCAATCTATTTGTATTTCACTCTTCACCTCAGATGTCACAGGTTTAGTTAAATGCAGGAACAAGTGGGCTTGAAGGTAAAGTTATTGGGAGTAAAGCAGCTATGCTTCTTGTCCCGCTCTCTGGTTGGTAGACTATTTACAGCATTTTTTTTTTTTTACAAGCAGTGTACTCAGCTCCTGCATTGTCAAAGACAACTCCTCAAAACTTTGTTAAAACGTCACTCTTTCCTTAGCTCTAATGCTAATGTTAGTGATAGAACTTGGCTGCAACAAGACATTGAAATTCCTCTATTGAAGGCTTTATCATTTAGCCTACTGACGAGCTTGGCATTAGCTACAACTGGAGCGATGCGCGGGAGTGAACCAATGGAAGGGGAGAAATTGCAATATTTTTAAAAATGGATTTGAATTAAAACCTTTTGTGACTAGGGGGCAGTATTTTCATTTTTGGAAAAATAACGTTCCCGTAGTAAACGGGATATTTTTTCAGGACAAGATGCTAGAATATGCATATAATTGACAGCTTAGGATAGAAAACCCTCTAAAGTTTCCAAAACTGTAAAAATATTGTCTGTGAGTATAACAGAACTGATGTTGCAGGCGAAAGCCTGAGAAAAATCCAATCCGGAAGTGCCTCATGTTTTGAAAGCGCTGCGTTCCAATGCGTCCCTATTGAGCAGTGAATGGGCTATCAACCAGATTACTCTTTCTCCGTATCTACAGCATTGTGACGTAGTTTTACGCATTTATGTTGAAGAATACCCGTAAGTGGCTACATTGCGCAAGTGGTCACCTGATGCTCCCAGAATGATTCTCACGTAAAATACAGAGGTAGCCATTATTCCAATCGGTCCTACTGAAAAAACAATTGTCCCGGTGGATATATTATTGAATAGATATTTGAAAAACACCTTGAGGATTGATTTTAAACAACGTTTGCCATGTTTCTGTCGATATCATGGAGCTAATTTGGAATATTTTTAGGCGTTTTCATGACTGCAATTTCTGAACGTGTAGAACAAACGGAGCTATTTCGCCTACAAAAATAATATTTTTGAAAAAAAGGAACATTGGCTATCTAACTGGGAGTCTCGTGAGTGAAAACATCCGAAGCTCATCAAAGGTAAACGATTTAATTTGATTGCTTTTCTGATTTCCGTGACCAAGTTACCTGCTGCTAGCTGGACAAAATGCTATGCTAGGCTATCGATAAACTTACACAAATGCTAGTCTAGCTTTGGATGTAAAGCATATTTTGAAAATCTGAGATGACAGGGTGATTAACAAAAGGCTAAGCTGTGTCTCAATATATTTCACTTGTGATTTTCATGAATAGGAATATTTTCTAGGAATATTTATGTCCGTTGCGTTATGCTAATTAGTGTCAGTCGATGATTACGCTCCCTCATGCGGGATGGGGAGTCACTAGAGGTTTTAAGTAAACTACACTGAAGAAAATTATAAACCCAACATGCAACAATTTCAAAGAGTTACAGTTCATATAAGGAAATCATTGAATTGATTTCCATCTCTGCAGCATTCCACCAATCAGGCCTTTATGGTAGAGTGTCCAGAAGGAAGCCACTCCTCAGTAAAAGGTACATGACAGCACGTTTGGAGTTTGCCAAAAGTCACCTAAAGCACTCTCAGACCATGAGAAACAAAATTCTCTTGTCTGATGAAACCAAGATTGAACTCTTTGAACTGAATGCCAAGCATCACTTCTGGAGTAAACCTGGCACCATCCCTACAGTGAAGCATGGTGGTGGCAGCATCATGCTATGGAGATGTTATTCCGCGGCAGGGACTGGGAGACTAGTCAGAATCGAGGGAAAGATGAACGGAGCAAAGAACAGAGATCCTTGGTGAAAAGCTGCTCAAGAGCGCTCAGGACCTCAGACTGGGGAGAAGGTTCACCTTCCAACAGGACAATGACCTGAAGCACACAGCCAAGACAACACAGGAGTGGCTTCGGGACAAGTCTCTGAATGTACTTGAGTGGCCCAGCCAGAGCCCGGACTTGAACCCGATCTAACATCTGTGGAGAGACCTGAAAATAGCTGTACAGCGACGCTCCCCATCCAACCTGAAAGAAACCAAGAAGTTCTGCAGAGAAGAATGAGAGAAACTCCCCAAATTCAGGTGTGCCAAGCTTGTAGCGTCATACCCAAGAAGACTGTAGGCTTAAATCGCTGCCAAAGGTGCTTCAACAAAGTACTGAGTAAAGGGTCTGAATACTTAAATGTAATATCAGTTTATTTTATTATATACATTTGCACAAATTTCTAAAAACCTGTTTCGCTTTGTCATTATTGGGTATTGTGTGAAGATTGATGAGGGAAAAAAACTATTTAATCCATTTAAAAATCTATAAACCTGTTTTAATCAATTTTCCAATAAGGCTGTAACGTAACAAAATGTGGAAAAGGTGAAGGGGTCTGAATACTTTGCAAATGCACTGTATGTATTTCCTTGTTATTTTAATATGTTGGTAACCATTTTATAAAAGCAATAAGGCACGCGAGGCAGTGCTGTATCATGAATACAGTCACAGGTAAATGGGTTGACTGGCCCTCCTCCATAGACCCAATCCAATCGGTATTAGATTGAAAGTCCTGACCCTGCCCGCCTGTGGGGAAAACAACCTGCTGTTACCCCATTGGCTCACAGCAAAAACCTGACCTTTTTCAAATGAAATGTTCTTGTTGTCTGCTTGTTTTAGTCAACTACAAAGCTACATTTAAGAAAAGTACAACATGTCTGGAGGTTAGTTTTCCTACATTGTCTGCTCCTGAGCTTTCTCACTACTTAGAAAAATGTAGGCTGTCATTGTAAATAAGAATCTGTTCTTAACTGACTTGCCTGGTAAAATAAATATGTTTACCACACACATAGCTATGTGTAACCACTCTCCCACACCGATTATCCTGAAGCCACAGGACTCTTCTCGCATGCTCTATTTCCCTAAGTGTGAGCATTGCGAACCATAGGTCAGGATTTTTTTACCTGGCTACATGTACATTAAAGAACACAGCAGCTTTTCTGCAGGTTTTGATATTAACAAAAACATCTACCAAAGTTGCCTCTGTTACAATGGGGATCAATAGGAAAGAATGTTGGTTTCAATCTGTGCTGTGATTTGTTGAGTCAACTCAACTGACATTTACCAGTCAATTGCCAGGGGTAGCTTACAAGCCTGTTCTATTCATTCTTATTTCTATGGAAGCAACACTAGTCATAAAAACTCCTTCCTCCACTTGCAAAAACTAGCAGATCTCCCCTGTTATAGTGAGAGGAGGAATCTGATATCAAAGGAAAACACACAGACAGATACACAGTGGTGGAAAAAGTAGCCAATTGTTATACTTGAGTAAAAGTTAATATACCTTCATAGTAAATGGCTCAAGTAAAAGTCACCCAGTAAAATACTACTTGAGTAAAAGTCTAAAAGTATTTGGTTTTAAATATACTTAAGTATCAAAAGTAAATGTAGTTGCAAAAATACTTAAGTATCAAAAGTAAAAGCAGAAATCATTTCAAATTGCTTACATTAAGCAAACCTGACGACACAATTATATATATATTTACAGATAGCTAGTGGCACACTACAACACGCAAACATTTACAAACAAAGCATTTGTGTTTAGTGAGTCTGTCAGATCAGAGGCAGTAAGGATGACCAGGGATGTTCTCTTAATACGTGTGTGAATTGGACCATTCCCCTGTCCTGCTACTGTAAGCATTCAAAATGTAACGAGTACTTTTAGGTGTCAGGGAAAAAGAATGGGTTAAAAAGTACATTATTTTCTTTAGGAATGTAGTGAAGGAAAAGTACTCAAAAATATAAATAGTCAAGTACAGATATCCCAGAAACGACTTAAGTAGTACTTTAAATATTTTTTACGTCAGCACTTTACACCACTGCAGATACACACACACACAAAAGAGTTGAAGGGAAGTAGTATTGGTATTGGTATTTAATTAGGATCCCCATTAGCTGTTGCAAAAGCAGCAGCTACTCTTCCTGGGGTCCACACAAAACATGAAACATAATATAGAATGACATAATACAGAACATCATTACACAAGATCATCTCAAGGACAGAACTACATACATTTATAGTAGTTTCTGCAAAAATAATTAAGGTCTGGCCTTCTGAATGCAGAAAGCTAATTTATGAATAACACATGGCAAATTTCACCCCTCCAGTCCTGACAGGGAGGGACCAAGAAGTAGCGGTGCGTAGGTAAAATCACTGCGGAAGCCAAGTCAGGAAGAAAATTGCCATATTACAACCTATGTGTTGTGATAATTACGCTGTTTGCTCTATAACCTGTTAGTTCATATGCCTCGCCACCATGACACTGTATATAGGCCTAAGGACGAGGCAATAAGAAGAAGAATACATTCAACCACACCTGTGTTTCACCACAAGACCAGAGAGTAACATCTGTCCTGGGATGTCCACAGTCACATGACCTACATCATGGTCAAGCAAGTTAATGTTTCTGACATTTTCGGACCACTAAACAGCTATTGATTTAGAACCGCAAGTCGCAAAGAAAACAGGAGCTGCCTCCACTATTCCATCACCATTTCAACTTCAACACTTCAACATCCTCGAATCACCTATGCTTAGTCTAATAGAGTGACAACTAAAAGATACCAAAAACAATTTAGTCCAATCAACATATGCTAAATATAATGTTGCTGTCCATGGGACTGATTTCTGTGTGTGTGTGTCAAAATCAAATAACATTTTATTGGTCACATGCCGAATGCAAGTGTAGACTTTACAGTGAAATGCTTACTGACGAGCCCATTCCCAAAAAAGCAGAGTTAAAAAGCAAGACAAGTATTTGCTAAATAAAAAAGGAAATACAGTAGTAACACAATAAAAAAACAATAACGAGGCTATATACCATGAGTACCAGTACTGAGTGTGTGTGCGGCCATGCTTGCAAGTAGAAAAAACATGTTGACGCCCACTTGTAGAGAAACGCCAATGCCATCCTCCTCTCTTTCATGTTGCCGAAACGGTCTATGACTCTTGTCACACAGTACATACCTTTCATTCTGTTGTCTCCTAGGCTACCTGCCTAAAACGCTTGCTTGCTAGCCTTTCATGGGCAACGACGTGCCAGCTAGTTAACATTAGCCTACTACATCTATCTCAGGTTTTCCCAAAGTCGGTCCTCGGGACCCCAAGAGGTGCACGTTTTGGTTTTTGCCCTAGCACTACACAGCTGACTCAAATGATCAACTAATCATCAAGCTTTGAATCAGCTGTGTAGTGCGAGGGGGAAAAAACTAAACACACCCTTGGAGTCCCGAGGACCGAGTTTGGGAAACGCTGATCTAGCTACATATTGAAGTTCCCTTCACACTTATCTTTCTGGTGCGCCAGGGCTATTTACAGTTGAGCTCGCTCAGTTTCTCTCAACACCGACTGGTTATTCTTTATTTGTAATTGTTATCAAGGGAGGCCAAATGCTCCCTTGCAGTCAATGCTACGGGCGGCAACAATATCATACTCTTTTTGACCAGAGAGCATAAGATAGATGGAGATGGGCTACACATACAGGGGCGCTGTTTCCCTCGCGCGGCTGCTTTCTCCGGTGAGATACATGAAGCCTCTTGCAATGAAAAGGAAAATGATGATTCACAGAGTAATGAAAGCTAAATGATTTGTTATTTTATTCCCTCTGTAAATCTGTGAGGGAAGACTGGCCTCCCTTGGCAACAATGGATAAACACCACTGTAACTGGATCTCATTCCAGAAAGTTGCATCCTCTCCCTTGCCTTCGACAGATCTTATAGGGCTTAATAGATGGCGTCACAGCGGAAGGCACACCTATTCAGTCAACTCAGACTTGCAAAAGGAAGTGAATGAGGCCAGAAGGGAGGGGGATCAAAGTTTGGAATGAAATGCCATACTGTGATGAGAGATGTGCTCTGTTAGCAGGAAGTCACAGTGACACCCATGTTAGGCCATCTGTCAAGCCCCGTGTTACTGATCATGCTACACACTGCTTGCTACATGTTAATCTTAGCCCCCACGGATCCAAAATTGCCCCAGTCACCTCCACTTCCTGTCTTTTGAAAATAACTGTGGAAGTTTTTGCTTGGGGAATAAATACATTTAGTCTGGGCATGTGGTCTGGATTTCAGAATTCCCACGCTCTTAATGTGTTTCCTGGAGGAGGTGCCGGGTATCATTCTGTCTGGCTTGGCAGCATGGCATGGAGTGCTGGCATACATCTGCCATTACGACTTACTCTAGATCAGAGGAAGGAACTGAGCCTGCTGCTCTCCATGCAGTGACTGAGGAACTGTGAACACTGGACATACTGAGTGTGAGTGTGTGTGTGTGTGTGTGTGTGTGTGTGTGTGTGTGTGTGTGTGTGTGTGTGTACAGTATTTGTGTGTGTGTACAGTATGGGTGTTTCTCAAAAAGCATACTACCATGCTCAGAGCACGCAAATTGGAACACAGAAGGGTCTGAGTTTTAGTCCAAAACAAAGTATGCGAAACGGAGCACGGAGGGTATTTCTCGAATGCATACTCCATTTGTACATATTTTGAAGCATGCATTGATACAAGCTTCAGCAGATAGTATGCAAAGAAATATGACGCAACCACGTAAAAAAGTATGCAACATTCATTGAAATCAATAACGGACATTATTTGAGCTGAAGCGAGAGAAAATACACTCCGACTTCGGAATGAAATGTTGCCCGAATATTTTGATACGTTAATAAATACATGCTGTGTTAATTTGGGCATGTTTACCTGCCTACGTACCGTAGATCACAAGTCCATAATAAGTCAATAGGTCTAACTAGCTAGCTACTAGTACTGCTAGTTAGCCAAAAACATTTAAACTCAATTTTTCACAATTCCTGACATTTAATCCTAGTAAAAATTCCCTGTCTTAGGTCAGTTAGGATCACCACTTTATTTTAAGAATGTGAAATGTCACAATAATAGTAGAGAGAATGATTTATTTCAGCTTTTATTCCTTTCATCACATTCCCAGTGGGTCAGAAGTTTACATACATTCAATTAGTATTTGGTGGAATTGCCTTTAAATTGTTTAACTTGGGTCAAACATTTCAGGTAGCCTTCCACAAGCTGAATTTTGGCCCATTCCTCCTGACAGAGCTGGTGTAACTGAATCATGTTTGTTGGCCTCCTTGCTCGCACATGCTTTTTCTGCCCAAAGAAATTCTATAGGATTGAGGTCAGGGCTTTGTGATGGCCACTCCAATACCTTGACTTTGTTGTCCTTAAGCCATAACTTTGGAAGTATGCTTGGGGGCATTATCCATTTGGAAGACCCATTTGCGACCAAGCTTTAACTTCCTGACTGATGTAATGAGATGTTGCTTCCTTATATCCACATATATTTCCTACCTCATGACACCATCTATTTTTTGAAGTGCACCAGTCCCTCCTGCAGCAAAGTACCCCTACAACATGATGCTACCACCCTTGTGCTTCACATTTGGGATGATGTTCTTTGGCTTGCAAGCCTCCCCCTTTTCCCTCCAAACATAACGATGGTCATTATGGCCAAACAGTTCTATTTTTGTTGTTTCATCAGACCAGGGGACATTTCTCCAAAAAGTACTATCTTTGTCCCCATGTGCAGTTGCAAACCATAGTCTGGCTTTTTTATGGCGGTTTTTAAGCAGTGGCTCCTTCCTTGCTGAGCGGCCTTTCAGGTTATGTCAATATAGGACTCGTTTTGCTGTGGATATAGATCATTTTGTACCAGTTTCCTCCAGCATCTCCACAAGGTCCTTTGCTGTTGTTCTGGGATTGATTTGCACTTTTCATACCAAAGTACGTTCGTCTCTTGGAGACCGAACACTTCTCCTTCCTGAACAGTATGATGGCTGCGTGGTCCCATGGTGTTTATACTTGCAAACTATTGTTTGTTCAGATGAACGTGATACCTTCCGGCATTTGGAAATTGCTCCCAAGAATGAACCAAACTTGTGGAAGTCTACCATTTTTTTATGATGTCTTGGCTGATTTATTTTGATTTTCCCATGATGTCGAGCATAGAGGCACTGAGTTTGAAGGTATGCCTTGAAATACATCCACAGGTACACCTCCAATTGACTCAAATGATGTACATTAGCCTACCAGAAGCTTCTAAAGCCATGACATCATTTTCTGGAATTTTCCAAGCTGTTTAAAGGCACAGTCAACCAAGTGTATGTAAACTTCTGACCCACTAGAATTGTGATACAGTGAGTTATAAGTTAAATAATCTGTCTGTAAACAATTGTTGGAAAAACTACTTGTGTCTTGCACAAAGTAGATGTCCTAACCGACTTGCCAAAACTATAGTTTGTTAACAAGAAATTTGTGGAATAGTTGAAAAACTAGTTTTAATGACTCCAACCTAAGTTTATGTAAACTTCCAACTTCAACTGTATCTTGTTTTAGGTCATGTTTGCCTATTAAACTATGTGGTTAGCTACATTATTAAAATTAACATATAGCTAGCTGATAATTATGAAGTAAAACGGTTGCTTTGTGTATATCTTGTTTCATCTCTATTGCCATTGTTGTACTTACTGGCTAGAAGAAGGTTCAGTGAATGGGTAAGTCCATAGTAAGTCAATAGGGCTAACTGGCTAGCTAGCAAGCCACACATAATTGGTAGCTACCCACAAAAAATGTACATCTACCTTGCGTAGCATTAGTTTTAGGTCATTTTTTCCTGTTTAACTAGCTGGCTATCTAGATCATTAAGATTCACATATCTAGCTGATAATTATGAAGTAAACGGTTGCTTGTGTATATCTTGTTTCGTCTATTGTTGCCATTGTCTTGGCTGGTAGAAGGTTCAGTGAATGGAGAGGTGAAGTGTCAGGTACAGTAGGGGGAGTGCGAGTGCTTCTCAAAAGTATTGTTTTATGCATGCTAAACACTCTCGTCCTCACAAGAACGTACTCAAGAGAATGTGGTGGGAGAATGCACTGGGAACATGAGAGTGTGGAGCACGGTAGTATGCCTATTGAGAAACACCCTATGTGTGTTTGTGTGTGCCAGTGTTTGTGTGTATGTGTGTGTGTGTTTGTGTAGGGTGTGTGTGCACCACACGACAGCGTCATATGGGATTTAAATATATGGCAGCAGCAGAGATAGTGGTATGAAACATGTTTCTGTGTCTCGCCCTGACCTTAGTTCCTTTTTTATGTCTCTATTTTGGTTTGGTCGGGATGTGAGTTGGGGTGGGCATTCTATGTTGTTTTTCTATGTTTTCTATGTGTTTGGCCTGGTATGGTTCCCAATCAGAGGCAGCTGTCTATCGTTGTCTCTGATTGAGAACCATACTTAGGTAGCCTGTTCCCAACTGGTGTTTGTGGGTAGTTGTTTCCTGTTTTGTGTTGTGTCACCTTTCAGGACTGTTTCGATTTTCGTTGTTTCACTTGGTTATTTTGTATTTCGTGTTCAGTGATATTAAATTAACATGGACACTTACCACGCTGCGTTTTGGTCTGATCTTTCTTGTTCCTCAGATGACGAAGATCGTTACATTCTGGGTAGAGCATAATGCAAGGAAATGTCACAATGTCACAGTGTGATTAGGTTTGATTGGCACGATCTGGTGCATAGCTCAGGTACATATAAACACTTCAAAATCCTACCGGATATCAGTGAAGCTACTCGCTAGAGCTACAGATGGGTGTGTAAACAGGTCATGTTCCTTCCCCACCCAACTCAAAGGAGATGACATTTGGACAGCCATATCGTGAAAGTGTGAAATCTGTGAATATGAAGCTAATAATGTCAAACCCGATAACAAATGGTGGAAATGAACTATTGTGTGAGAAACAACAGGTGGATTGGATTATAAGCACTCAACCAGGTGTTTTATTTAAAGGGAGTCTGAAGGAAACCCGATGGGACACACTGTTGATGAAGTAGGTACTGCCAGCTCGAACATTATTGGCACCCTTGATGAAGATTAGCAAAAAATACTGTATAAATTTGCCAGGTTTGCTTTTGTTTACAATTAAATTATTCAAAACTAATACACTTTATACAGTATTTTTTGCTCCTCTTCATCAAGGGTGCCAATAATGTTGGAGCTGGCAGTACCTACTTGATCAAAAGTAATACTTTTTTTCCTCTGGCAGAAATGAATAATGTTTAGAATTGTCAACATATTTCTGTCTCTCAAAATCCTCTGATTGCTCAGAGAGCCGGTCCAGCCTACATTACACGGTGCCTCCTCATTGTGGCTCCCGAGTGACGCAGCGGTCTAAGGCACTGCATCTCAGTGCTAGACGCATCACTACAGACCCTGGTTTGGTCCTGGGCAGTATCACAACCAGCCACGATCGGGAGTTCCATAGGGCGGCGCACAATTGTCCCAGTGTCATCTGGGTTTGGGGAAGTTTTGGCCTGGGTAGGCCATCATTGTAAAATAAGAATTTGTTCTTAACACAAAAATATTTTAGTGATAACCCTGTTGACGGCAGAGTGAAAGAAAATATGTTTTAAAGTCAATTTCTTTCTCTGAGCAATTTTATTAGTATAAAACATAACATACAATAATATAGCTCAGTATTTGTAATTATTTTATAGAATTATTTGCTCATCTTTGTCAAGGGTGCCAATAATTTTGGAGTTGGCTGTATGTGGGGCAATTCTCAGCAGTGCTAGGTAGCTGTGACCTACAGTAAGCAGCACAGACTTCTCTTGAGATCTGGTATATGCAAATTTAGTGCTAGATGTAGACAAGTGTTGAACTTGCAAAATCAATCAATAGGTTTTTACCAAGGCCCAAAACTATTGCATTCTGTACTAGCACTCTCTCCAAAAAGGAAAGCAGACTCTTCTAACGAGCAAGACGGCGTCTCCTCTACAGCAGACTTCGATCACTGCTCTGTACTGCTTGTGTAGATCAATTATTCATGGACCTTCTTTCAAAAATGGCCTTGGGAGGGAAGGTCCAAAAGTGAGGGGGCCCATTCCTACCTCCCTCCTCCTGTTGTGATGTGTACAGAGTGCAACGTCAATGCCTGTGGAATAGACTAGACATGAGGGACTGGATTGAGGGGATTCGGGGTGGATCTGCCTTAATCTCTGCTGTGATTCATCTACGCCTGGGACTCCTAGCCTCCTCCCAGCCCCACCTGAGGCTCAGCAACCTGACATGCCTTCGCATTTGCTGCAGTGGAGGAATAAATTGATGCCACTCCCTCATCTTCACTCTCTCTCGCTCTCTCTCTCTCTTACTACTGTATCACCCTGCCTCTTCTATTTCTTTCTCTCGCTTTCTATCTCGTTCAGATTGCATCAGCGAGGGACAGAGGTTTGTATAATTTAGAGGTGGTCACGTCTAGGGTTGCAAAGCTACTGGTAATTTACCAAAGTTACCTAAACATTAATACATTTTTGTAAAACAAAACATATATACTTGAATAATTGTACAAATATACACTACCGGTCATAAGTTCTAGAACACCACCTCATTGTAGGGTTTTTCTTAATGTTTTACTATTTTCTACTTTGTAGAATAATAGTGAAGACATTAAAACTATTTAACAACACATATGGAATCATGTAGTAACCAAAAAAATGTTAAACAAATCTAAATATATTTTATATTTGAGATTCTTCAAAGTAGCCACCCTTTGCCTTGATGACAGCTTTGGACACTCTTGGCATTCTCTCAACCAGCTTCATGAGGTAGTCACCTGGAATGCATTTCAATTAACAGGTGTGCCTTCTTATTAATGTGTTTGAGCCAATCAGTTCGTGACAATCGTGACAAGGTATGGGGGGATACAGAAGATAGCCCTATTTGATAAAAGTCCATATTATGGCAAGAACAGCTCAAATAAGAAAAGAGAAATGACCGTCCATCTTTACTTTAAGACATGAAGGTCAGTCAATACAGAACATTTCAAGAACTTTGAAAGTTTCTTCAAGTGCAGTCGCAAAAACCATCAACGCTATGATGAAACAGGCTCTCATGAGGACGCCACAAGAATGGAAGACCTAGAGTTACTGGGTGCTTTGCTGGTGACACTGTCTGTGATTTATTTAGAATTAAAGGCACACTTAACCAGCATGGCTACCTCAGCATTCTGCAACGATACACCATCCCTTCTGGTTTGGGCTTAATGGGACTAGCATTTGTTTTTCAACAGGACAATGACCAAACACACCTCCAGGCTGTGTAAGTGCTATTTTACCAAGGAGAGTGATGGAGTGCTGCATCAGATGACCTGGCCTCCACAATCCCCGACATCAACCAAAGCGAGATTGTTTGGGATGAGTCGAACCGCAGAGTGAAGGAAAATCAGACAACAAGTGCTCAGCATATGTAGGAACTCCTTCAAGAAGGTTGGAAAAGCATTCCAGGTGAAGCCGGTTGAGAGAATGCCAAGTGTGTGCAAAGCTGTCATCAAGGCAAAGGGTGGCTATTTAAAGAATCTGAAATATAAAACATATTTTGATTTGTTTAACACTGTTTTAGTTACTACATGATCCCATATGTTTAATTTCATAGTTTTGATGTCTTCACTATTATTCTACAATGTAGAAAATAGTCAAAATAAAGAAAAACCCTTGAATTAATAGGTGTTCATGTCACGCCCTGATCTGTTTCACCTGTCCTTGTGCTTGTCTCCACCCCCCTCCAGGGGTCGCCCATCTTCCCCACTTATCCCCTGGGTATTTATACCTGTGTTTTCTGTTTGTCTGTGCCAGTTTGTCTTGTTTGTTCAAGCCAACCAGTGTTTTCTCAGCTTCTGTTTTTCCCCAGTCTCTCTTTTTATAATTTTCCTGGTTTTGACCCTTACCTGTCATTGCAATAAACATTGTTACTTCAACACTGTCTGTACTTGGGTCTTAGCTGAAACCTGATAGTTCTAAAACTTTTGACCGGTAGTGTATTCATATATAGTATTGATTTTTCATATCTGTGTCCATACTGGCCATTAGTTTCTAGTCGATAGATGATATGGTTCAAGTGAAAAAAGCCTAATTAATGAAAAACACATCTAATCAACAATGGCATTATTTTTTATTAACACTGCAACTCTTCCAACGATTTACTTTTTTCCACAACTGCCACCAGTTTGATGCCAAAACATTGACAACAAATACATTTTGACAAAGTAAAATAAATACGTGTAAAAAAAGGATGTTTCATGCTGAAATCCTCATATTATACACCAATGGTTTTCACTAAACTGACATTTTATTTTTAGGATCATGTTTTAAAGCTTTGTCATTAAATGTTTTATTTAAAAATCTTCTTATTGGATTGCTTTATGTATTTTAAATGTGATAAAGCCACACAGAGGGCCAGAGATAATTACGGATGCCTGTGATCAGCTGAAGTACTCAAAAAGGCCACTAAGCCACACATAAATTCCCCAAAAACCTTGAAAGTTACCAACATTCTGGTAGTTTACTGATAAACTTAGAAAGTTACCAGTAATATACTCTCCCTTTGCAACCCTAGTCACTTCACACTTTAGCCTTGAGATCAGCAAATCTTTGGTCTCAAATCACAGAGCCAACAAAATATGACTTACAGACGTTCTAAAGTTTTTGAGCTTCATAAGAGATGGCTGCTGATTAAGTCAAGTCTGGCACGCAGTATTCTGTTGGCGCCGTCTTTGGTTTGAGCTGCTCGCCATCTTTCACCGGGTTCCTTTCATTTGAATGATTTGACAGAGGGTTCGTGCGGAGAGGTGGCCCGGCTGCGGCAGACAATCAGGCAGTCAGAGACACTGCCACGGCTCTCTGAATGGGAGGTTCAAGGTTAAACAGGAAATTGAAATTCCTTTCATTCTTCCTTTTCTTTGCCTCCCCCTCTCTCTCTCTCTCACTCACCCTCACTCTCTCAAAATGTAAAAAATGCAGCAGTCTATTAGCTTCAGGCGGTGTGATTTTCGGATAAAATAACATAATAATAGTCTAGTTTCTCAAGGCATCCGTAGGCACTAATAAAGTCACGCAGAGATTAATAAGAACAGAGAGACAGAGAAATCAGCACTCTAACAGTCAACTCAGTGCCGACAGAGCACAGTAGAAACTGAGGAGGATCCCCACATCCTGAGAGACAGAGGGAGTTACTGTAGTGTGTAGTTCCACAGAGCCTAGGGGCATACAGGGCACATTAACACCCAGAGCCCCAGGGGTTAGCAGGGCTGTACACCCCTTTTTAGCAATCCTAGAGCCTCCTAGTCCTATTGGTACTGTGGCAGGGGGGTTACGCCATAATATGATTGGAAGATTTCTCTGAGTCCCCCAGGATGATAAGGGATCAGTTCATGTGATTAGGGACCCCTGTCCACAAGCATTATATTACCACAATTTAGATCCTCAACCTAAGGTTGGGATTGTGCATAGTTTTGGATCAGAAGTGGTGCCATTCGATCCCATTTAAAAAAGCACCTGCTATAACAAGCGCTAGCTCACATGAGGAGTTAGCTTAGCAGTAGAGATGATGTAAATAACATGAGATCAGATATAGTATCTAGATAAGACAAAGAAAGGGAGAGAAGCCTTGGCTGGCTCTCTAGACATGACCTCTGATCTCTAAACCTGATCCTGGATCAGTGACGTGTACACTGGCGAGGAGATGACATGCTGGGAGGATATTAGACCAGCGTTCTGGCAGACCTAGAGACAGACTAACCATGGCTGACAACAACAACCGAGTTAACTGAGAGGAGTCTTTGGAGCCTTGGGTTGGCAACTGTTAAAGAGATGGTTTCCACTCTAGCTTCCTGCAGTTGGTCCGGGCGTATGGTCAAGGAAAATGGGTTTTGCCGGAGATAGCTGGAGCTAACAATGGCTTGGCATTCCATAGACAAGAGGTGGTGTGTGTGACCCGAGATAGAGATAGCCTGGAAGAGTTTAGAACAATGCCTCATCTTCCTGGCATCTAGGAAACTAAGCTAGGTTGGAAGTAAAACGACATCCCGTGCAGATAACCAGGACATGAACCAAGGTAACATCGTTTTTTTTCATTATCAGTTAAGCACTCGGCAACACAATTCAGAGTGTGGGGTCGAAGGTTTCATTATTGCAATAATCAATCAATTTGAATAAAGATTATTATTTGAAGAAATGACAGTCTCTCTCACTTGAATAGTATATTCCCACCCCATAAGTGATCAGTGCTACTGACTGCCTCCTTCCCTGCTTGCCTTGTGGATTGCCTGCTCATTACATCACCCACAACACGCATCTGAAGCAGCCTGTACAGTGATAACCTCATAACGAACATCCACAGAGTAGAGACGTGAACGCATGCCCCTGTTTCCACCACCACACCACACTCAAAGGCTTTGCTCTGCTGCAGTATGTGCTACGCGATCAATTCTACAACAGGTTGGTCAAAACAAGCATTGTGATTGGTTGAGACGCGTTCTAAGCCATACTATGCCGATGACGCAAAAAATGGGAATCTTGTTTTCTGTTCTATCTGAGAAATCCCTGCGCATCCACTGTCCCATCAGCCAATTCATTAAGTTGATCTCCACTGTAAAAAGCATTTCCTCTTGGTTCCAGCCTAACATTTGGTTTGCAACAACGGGGATTTGTACACTGTCCTATTGAGAATTAACATGTCAGGGCGAGACAGACATCTTTTCTCAGCCAGTCGAAATCATGAATCCAAATAATTGTTATGGATATATACAAAGAAATGTCAAAAAGAAAAACCGTTCAAACGAAATGAAATGCAGCTAGTTTGCTGTCATTCTAGCTGCACAGTTTGACGTGACTGTGTTAGCCGTAGTTGGCTAGCTAGCAAGCAAGGGATAAGAGCGTTGCCGACCAGCATGGCAACAGAAACAACAACTTGCTCGCGTCCATAGATATAGAATAAAAAGACTTGACGACTCGCTCACAGAATGAACTGACATCTTTTCTCAGCCAGTTGAAATCATGATTCAACATCATTTTTTATGGATATATATACAAATATATCCGAGGTTGTGCAAAACAACCTTTTTTAGCACGGCTGTGCTGATCTACGGTACTCTGCCTCGTACCTACACTATGACAGTAGCACAGCTGTGCTAAAAAAGTTGTTTAGTACGCCCTCGTGTACACTTGCTTTAGTTAACACCGGGAGGGAGAAAAGAGAATTCCATGGAAGTGTTGGAATCCGCCCCTGTGGGTATAAATCTGTCTCTCTTGTGTCTGACTTGGGTGTGAGGGTGTTCTTGTGTCTGACTTGGGTGTGCGTACTTATTTTCCTACCTTATCAGTGTCCTAACAATTCACCTAAATGTCCTCACAATTCACCTAAATGTCCTGACAAGGTAGGAACTTTTTCATGTCCTGAATGTTAAAATCTTATTTTTGAATTTAAGGGTCAGGTTTGGGGTTTTGAAGTTAAGGTTAGGGTTAGGTTTAGAGTTAGGAGTTTTGGAGGTTAGGGTTAAGGTTAGGGTTAGGTTAAGGGGTAAGGTTAGGGGTTAGGGAAAATAGGAGTTTCAGTGGTCAAACATTTTTACTCCCCTAAAAGGCCTGAAAAAAGTTAATGAAAATAAATCTGTGTGTGTGTGTGTGTGTGTGTGTGTGTGTGTGTGTGTGTGTGTGTGTGTGTGTGTGTTTGTGGGTGTGTGTGTACAGTATGTATCCATGGGGCAGCTGCTGGAGTGAAGAGTCAGAACATGATGTGCGTTGTCTAATTATGTCCAGCAACTGGATTAGGGGGCTGATGCTAAAATTAGGGGGTGATGCTAATATTAGGAGGCTGATGTTAATGTTAGGGGGGTGATGTTAATGTTAGGAGGCTGATGTTAATGTTAGGGGGGTGATGTTAATGTTAGGGGGTGATGTTAATGTTAGGGGGTTATGTTAATGTTAAGGGGGTGATGTTAATGTTAGGAGGGTGATGCTAATGTTAGGGGGTGATACTAATGTTAGGGGGCTGATGCTAATGTTAGGGGTTGATGATAATGTTAGGGGGTGATGTTAATGTTAGGGGGGTGATGCTAATGTTAGGGGGGTGATGCTAATGTTAGGTGGGTGATGCTAATGTTAGGGGGGTGGTGCTAATGTTAGGAGGCTGATGCTAATGTTAGGGGGGTGATGCTAATGTTAGGGGGCTGATGCTAATGTTAGGGGGGGGGGTGATGGTAATGTTAGGGGGGTGATGCTAATGTTAGGGGGGTGATGCTAATGTTAGGGGGGTGATGCTAATGTTAGGGGGCTGATGCTAATGGATGCCATAGGGATCTGGGTCTGAAGGGGTGGGCACAGTACATCATAAACACATATTAAAAAAAAAAAATAAACACAGTCCCAGACTGCACAACAGACACTAACTCTGCCACCAACCCTAACGCACACTGGGTAGAGGACTCACTGTATGTACTGTTTGTTTACAAACGTTTTCCCCTAACATGATGTTGATTAGTAGAGGGGGCTGGGCTGTGGCTAGGGGCCGGGGGTATGGGTGGAGGGAGCTTGTCTGTGGCGAGGGCCCAGGGTATGGGTAGAGGTGGCTGTGGCTAGGGGCCGGGGTATGGGTGGAGGGGGCTTGTCTGTGGCGAGGGCCCAGGTTATGGGTAGAGGTGGTTGTGGCTAGGGGCCGGGGGATGGATAGAGGGGGCTGGACATGGTTGTGGATGGGGGAGTGTATAATGTACTGTGCTGCTCTGACATCCCTCTCTGGCACCTGTCAGCCATGCTACAGTGCACTGCAGCTCAGCTCAGTCCCACACGCCCCCGCACTACTTATTCATTCCACCACGCCTCGTTGGGCCTGGTTGCCTCGCCGCAAAATTTGATTTGGGTTTCCGACGATGACTCGCGGGGCCCTTCCGTGCCCTGCATGCTGATGGGGTGTGTGTGTGTGTGTGGAGCGAGACAAAGCTGTGAAACGGAACTGTAGGTTATTGAGGAAAACAGGGCACGTCCCCACCGGGCCAATCGAGTTACTTTACATCATCACTCATTTGACAAACACCTGCAGCGCTTAATGGAGTGGCACGGCACACCTTGGCGGGACCACAGGGCATGAGGGGAGGGGAGGACGGGGGAGAAGTAGAGGAAACGGAGGGGGGTAAGGGACTCCAGTTGTTTCAAGAGGTGGACAGAGTAGCAGAGATTTGGCAGGTGAATGATGCTCTCTTTGTTAACACTGTGCATTGTTATCTATTTAGCTCATCTATTTCGCAGCCGAGTACCTGCCACTATTGCTAACCTTCAGCCTCAGAAACATAAGCTAAGGCTCCAAGAGACAGAGGGGAGGCTCAGATGGGGAGCTTGTTTGACTGGAGTTAGTTAGTGGGCTATGGCTTCTCACTGATATCAATGTTCTCTATCTGTTTACCAGGGACTCCAATACACCCCGAAGAAAACATTGTTTGTGGATTCCTAAGATAGGTTTATAGTTGTTGATAGTATCTCGCCTTGAGCTGGAGAAAGACCTTAAGAGGTCAGTGTTGTTGTTGTAATCCTCCCAGCGAACCCATAAAGAGAGAGTGTTATCATGATCAAATGTACAGAGCAGAGACAGGGAGATGGGAAGTGGTGGGCTAACCAAACACATGACCATGGAAGGAGACAGGGAGGGAGGGAAACAAGGTCATATAAGGGCATACAGTATGGGAGGGAGACCTACAAATACAAAAGGTTAAGCTGTATATCAATGATGTCTTCAGCGTGGTTAAATAGTGGTACAGACTCTTTAGGTCAAGGCTAGGCAAGCAACTAGATTCAGCCGCGGGCCAAATTTTGTCGGAGCGATTGGTCAGGGGGGCGGAAAATAATTCAAATAATTTTTACACTGCAAATTGACCCCAACTAAACTCCAAAATGAACAATAATTTTTATATATTTTTTTTCCTGAATTCCTGGTGATTTTACGTTAATTTTTTAAAAACAAAAAATACATCAATTTTTAAATGTGTGTGCCAAAAGAAATCCCTTGCCAGCCAGTTTTGGCCTGTCGGCTGTCTGTCGCTGACCCCTGCTTTAGGTATTCATTAGTGCCGTCTTGGGGAAGAGATTTGCTCACGACACAGATCACTGAGTCGATTGTTAATGGACTAAAGGCAACAGAGGGGTAGCCTGTACTTTTTCCAGACATTTAACCACCGTCTACAAGCAAGTAAACAAACAACTCTACTCCAGCATGGCTGGCAAACAGAGTGAAAGGAGAGAGAAACTGTGGAATGGATGTCTGGCAGAGAAAATAACAGATAAACTGAGCTTGAGGGAACGGTAGAAGCACATTCCCTAGACATGTATGATGTTGGTAGAAAACGTTGGCTATGCATAGGATATGGACGTAAACAGATAGATGATAATCTACAACACGTTTTGAAAGCCAGATAAGAAAACAACAAAACAACAGCTGTGTGGCTGTGTATATTGCTGCCCAGAGTTTAGCAATATGCCTATAGTGCATTCACTATATTCCCCAAATTAAGATTCCCTGAATCTAAACTTCTCCCTGTCTTTAATCCATCCGCCCTTCTGTCTGGGATGGAACAACCCAGCCATCTTTTGGAGCTGGCAATCGAAATGATGGGCAAAACTGGGTGTCTGTGTGAATCACAGCCAACATTAGCCCCGGATGACAGCCCGCCTGGCATGGTGCCGCCTGGTGCCTCCTGGGACAGGACGATGCACGGGACATGGCAGGCAGGGCCACAGAGGGCCTTACATAACCCATATCTCACCCAAATGACGCCCATCTCACTCCCACTGTCTCTGTGTGTTAACTATCGCACCAGCCCAGTCAAAGCCAGCCAGGCTTGCCTCTCTGTTTGTCTCTCTTTGCCAGTGAAGGAGCTAAACTGAGGTCTTGTCTACCCAGCCTACAGAGAGATCCAGGGGGAAGGGGGCACATGGCCAGAAGAGGAAGGCACATTGCAATCCCTTAATCTTCATTTAGAAGACTCGAGATATGAAAATGTGAAAAATGCTCAGGTAAATATGAAAATAAGACGCATATAAATGTTGAATGGCACACAGCCCATTCTCATGAGGACTTCCACACAGCAGCATATCCACTAAAAGCCGGAAAAAGAATTTGGGAAAAGCAAGATATTGCTTTTCTTGTAAACATTTGACAGGAAATGAGAGCATATTGCTGAGCGAGCCAGGGAAAAAAGTGACAGAGGCGAGACAACAGCACAAATGACTTTTAAATGGATCTGTTGAGAGTCTGGTTATTGATCAATGCCGGGACAGTCAGAGTGAAATGACTTTTCCACAGGTTGAAGTGGGACAGGCCTGTCAGATGACTCAAATAGCAGCCTGACACAGCACCGTACTGGAGACCAATGCTCTGATGAAATGACAACAAATGAAACAGAGCGTGAGTCGTTTTTTTTTTGTCTCTCACAGTTTACTACATACACAAAGCTTTTAACTGGCTCTCATGGGGCGTGTACACAGGGGGTGGAGGCAGCGTATAGTCTCCTAAGAGAACACAACAGTGACACTGTGTATAGTGGTTTAAAGGGAACTGGATGTCTGTGGTGCAGAGCTGGCAACAAGCCAACCACTCAGTGCCCTGTCTCTCTCTATCAACAGCTGGTTTGGATCAAGGGGTCAGGGTTCTGGTCTAGAAACATGGTTTCGACCGCTCCTACAGTTTTGCTTCTGTACTGCAGTTTAACTGACGCCCCACCCAAAAATACAATTTCCATAGATGGCCACGGAGAAGTGAGATTTTAAAAATAATTATTCAAATAAGCCACTTTAGTCATCACCTTTTAGCACAAAACATCCATTGAATTATTCAAATAATATTTGCTGAGGCCGATTTTGTTTCCATCACTCACAGCCGAAGATATTAACATTATGTATTCATCCAATGTCTGCAATGTTTTTGATGACGTCTTCGCTGCTCTCTGTACTAGTGCACATGTGATGTTGGTCCATATAAACCAGATGCAACCAGGATATAGATTACCTTGAAAACAATGGTCGGACATCTTGGGCACGGTCTCCAGTTCTTATCATACCTCAGTGGTTGGGATGCAGTAGGCCAAGTGGACTAGTTGTGTCACCATCATGACACAGAGATTAAAGATGCAATATGCAAAAATCACTCCGCCATTTCCTGGTTGCTAAAATTCTAATGGTTTGCCTAATTTCAGTTTATGTGACAAAACAAGCAATGTAGAGTGTAGAGAATCATTGTACCATCTAAGCTGGTGCACAAAACCGAAAGTAAAAGACACAAATACTAAACTTAAGAACGGGAAGCATAAAATATCTCACATGAAACAGATCTACCGCCTATTAGACTTGCATTTAAAAGAGAAAGACAGATCTATAACTCACATTTCTATGTGAATTTGGTTGGGTCGCCCAAAAAGTGACATATTGCAACTTTAAAAGGCAAAGATTCAAGATCCCAAGAGGGCTTTTTGGGCCTCTACGGCTGCCATACTGTGGACCAGAGCCATATAACCACATACTGAATACATAGAGTGTACAAAACATGCTCGTTCCATGGCATGGACTGACCAGGTGAATCCAGGTGAAAGCTACGATCCCTTATTGATGTCACTTGTTAAATCCACTTCAAATCAGTGTAGATGAAGGGGAGGAGACAGGTTAAAGAAGGATTTTGTAAGCCTGGAGATAATTGAGACATGGATTGTGTATGAGTGTGAATGGGCAAGACAAAATATGTAAGTGCCTTTGAACTGAGTGAGTCATGAACTGCAACACTGCTTGGTTTTTCACACTAAACAGTTTCAGGAATGGTCAAAGGACATCCAGCGAACATGAAACAACCGTGGGAAGCATTGGAGTCAACATGGGCCAGTGGAACAGTTTCGACACTTTGTTGAGTCCATGCCCCGATGAATTGAGAATGTTCTGAGAGCAAAGGGGAGTGCAACTCAATATTAGGAAGGTGACCCTAATGTTTAGTACACTCGGTATACATCATCCCATTCATGGGATTGGATCTAATTTATTCACCACGTCTATACTGTATGTGCCTGACATGATACATGTGTCAGTCTACGTGGCGAAGAGATCAAACTTGAGAAAAAGTTGTCATTGTCAGTGACTTGACATCTAGTGTTCACAGCTGAAGATTTACGGGAGCGAGCCCTGACATATTTCATGGGGACCTCTCTTGTCAGTCGTGCTGTGCGTGTGTTCCTCGGGGAGTGTGTGTGTGTGTGTTCCTCGGGGAGTGTGTGTGCGTGTGCTCCTCAGGGAGTGTGTGTGCACGCCTCAGCTGTCAGCAGCCTCTCCACTAGGCCTTTAACAACACGCTGGCTCTGCATTTTGCATCACCGTGTCGCTTAAAGAGCTTAAAACATGTTTACACTTGGGAGGAAAACCTACACCCTCCTGGCTGTCACTCCACCATAGGGAACAATGGCACCTTTGTAGGGGAACACTTTTTTTTTACAGGATTGCACTCCCAAGCTCAACAGTGTTCCTACCCAAAGGGAATTGGCAGGCTAGCTGTACCTTGTTAAGGATGTCATGCGTCTCCTCAGGGTTTAATGGAGGGCGGTTGGGGTACAGATCTGGGTCAGACAGCAGAGAGGATCATGGGAGCGTGTTCTGAATCAGTGTATCGGCGCCTGCATTGAGAGGGGGGGCCACAGGAAATTGTGGGATCTGAGCGCAGGGGAACGAGATGTGACCGAGGCTGGTGTTTGGAAGTAAGTACACCCTCGGTTGTCTCTCTAGGGCAGGGTTGGGCAACTACAACTCGGGTCCTCGAGGGCTGCAGTGTGTGCAGGTTTTTTGTTCAAGCCTGGCTTTGACACACCGATTGCAATTCACAAGTGTAAGGATGGGAACATAAAGTGTGCTCCGGGGAGGGGGGTTGGAGGAGAAAGAGAGAGAGCCGGAAAAGGTCCCACGGTAAAACCCATTGATCCATGAGCAACAACAAAAATAACATTAAGATGCTTTGCCTATCGATCCACAAATACCAACAAACACATCAATCTGTCTACAGAGCCGCTCCAGTCACTGCCAGACATCCTTCTCTCTCCCTCCCTCCATCTCGTTCCATCCCAATGACAAGCTGTGGAGCCTCAGTCACTCAAAGGATCCGAAGATCTCTCAGTGAAGAGTTCCAGTCATTTGTTCCTTCACTCATCAGCAGTCTGTCTGGCGGAGAACAAGAGAGGGGGAGAGGAGCGGAGGGGAGGGGAGAGGATGGGCAGAATGGGAGTGAAGTGCTAATTAAACAGCACATGATGGAAGCTAATGGCCCAGGTGACTTGACTCCACTTCACTTCCTCCCTGGGCCCTGCAGCGGTACTCACTGGTTGATGTTGTTGTTGTTATGGTTGTCTTACACAATTTCAGGATTTTTATACTCGTCCTTGGAGATTGCTGCCCAGAGGTGCTGTAAAAATGTTTAAGTCGATGTTATGGAAGTGTGAGATAATCTGTGTGTGTTTCGGTGTTTGTGTGTGTTACTGCCATAGAGAGTAAGCACGATCTTAGAAGGTAGCAGTCAGGCATGCAAACTACACTACACACATGACTGTTACAGTAGTGCTGGGAATCAGTGTGAAGGGTGCTGATTAGATCACAAAGTTTAAATCAAATCAAATACAATTTTATTTGTCACATGTGCCGAATACAACAGGTAGACCTTACAGTGAAATGCTTACTTACAAGCCCTTAACCAACAACGCAGTTTGAAGAAAAATACCTACAAAAATCAGAAATAAAGTAACAAATAATTAAAGAGCAGCAGTAAAATAACAATAGCGAGGCTATATACAGTGGGTACCGGTACAGAGTCAATGTGAGTGGACACCGGTTAGTCGGGGTTATGGAGGTAATATTATACACTGCCGTTCAAAAGTTTGGGGTCATGTAGAAATGTCCTTGTTTTTGACAGAAAAGAAAGAAAAAAAAATCTGTTAAAAAAGCATCAAATTGATCAGAAATACAGTGTTGACATTATTAATGCTGTAAACTGTTCTCAGATGTTAGTAAAACTAAATGCATGCTTTTCAACCGATCGCTGCCCGCACCCACCAGCCCGACAGTTCTGACTTAGAATATGTGGACAACTACAAATACCTAGGTGTCTGGTTAGACAGTAAACTCTCAGTCCATACTCACATTAAGCATCTCCAATCCAAAATTAAATCTAGAATCAGCTTCCTATTTCGCAACAAAGCCCCCTTCACTCATGCTGCTAAACATGCTGCTACCCTCGTAAAACTGACTATCCTACCGATCCTTGACTTCGGTGATGTAATTTACAAAATAGTCCCCAACACTCAGCAAATTAGATGTGGTCTATCACAGTGCCATCCATTTTGTCACCAAAGCCCCATATACTATCCACCACTGCGACCTGTAGGCTCTCGTTGGCTGGCCCTCGCTTCATATTCGTCGACAAACGCACTGGCTCCAGGTCATTTATAAGTCTTTGCTCGGAAAAGCCCCACCTTAGCTGTGCTAGCATAATTGCAAAAGGGTTTTCTAATGATCAATTAGCCTTTTAAAATGATAAACTTGGATTAGCTAACACAACGTTCCATTGGAACAGAGGAGTGATGGTTGCTGATAAAAGGCCTCTGTACGCCTATGTAGATATCCTATAAAAACATCTGCCATTTTCAGCTACAATAGTCATTAACAACATTAACAATGTCTACACTGTATTTCTGATCAATTGTATGTTATTTTAATGGGCAGAAAATGTGATTTTCTTTAAAAAACAAGGACATTTCGGGGGGGGGGGGGGGGGGCGAATCAAGTAGTCTGGGTAGTAATTTGATTAGATGTTCTGTTCAGTAGTCTTATGGGTTGGGGGTAGAAGCTGTTTAGAAGCCTCTTGGACATAGACTTGGCGCTCCAGTACCGCTTGCCGTGCAGTAGAAGAGAGAACAGTCTATGACTAGGGTGGCTGGAGTCTTTGACAATTTTTAGGACCTTCTTCTGACACCGCCTGGTATAGAGGTCCTGAGTGGCAGGAAGCTTGGCCCCAGTGAAGTACTGGGCTGTACGCACTACCCTCTGTAGTGCCTTGCGGTCGGAGGATGAGCAGTTGCCATGCCAGGCAGTGATGCAACCAGGATGCTCTCGATGGTGCAGCTGTAGAACCTTTTGAGGATCTGAGAACCATTGCCAAATCTTTTCAGTCTCCTGAGGGGGAATAAGTTTTATCATGCCCTCTTCATGACTGTCTTGGTGTGCTTGGACCAAGTCGCACACGCACAGGCACACACACACACGCACAGGCACACACACACACACACACACACACACACACACACACACACACACACACACAACAGCACAGAGGATACATTGTACACACTGTGTGCTCACCTTGACCCTCACACTACCTCCTTATCCTCTTGTAAGTGCATTGAGGAGATCATGTAATATCCCAGTCAAAGTGCATGTCAGCCCCCTTATTAAGTCAGCATTGATGTGACATTGAGAAAATGTTAGCTGGCTGCCTCCACCACAGCACAGCCTGCCTCCTCTGCAGGGCCCAAACACACACTATCATAAACATCATTTATTCATGCTCCACACACAAATAGCTGCTTTCGCAGAGAGCGAGAAAGAGTATTAACACGCAGTGTTGTCGGAGTGTGTGTGCTCGTGCTTCAAGGGCCCTTTTTGTTTGGCTCTCGTCAACATTGAAGCTGGGGAACGAACGGGACACAGGGAAAGGCATGGTGGGATACGCAGTTATGACACGCTCACACACTGTCCTCCTGAAATGCAATTACTGCACGTCGTCAGTCTTGCGAATGGCAGTAACGCATTACACATTTGGATAGCTGGGTGGGGGGCTGGTGAAGGAAATAGATGAGTGTGTTAGCTCTTGTCGTGTCTCCATCTCCACCTCCACGGCTCAGTGCTCCACTGACAGCTTAGTTTGTCATAAGACACTGACAGTAACTGACAGGCCAGAGTATGTCTGAATGTAAAGCAGTACGGGGGGGGGGGGGGGGGGGTGTTGCGCCAAATGCTGCCTCCCTAACAAATACCGCTCTGTACTCTACAGACACAGAAACAATATTCACCTCGTTGGTCACATTAAGAAAGGGGGGAACTGTTCAAACCTCAACCCAGAGGGACACAACGACTGGAAGAGGTGATTCATGGGGAAAGGGAGGACGACACGGCAGTGACAAGGGCAATAGAACACAGTGACAGAGTTATGACATGGACTCGTCATGATTACTGGCTTCTTTGCGCAGCCTGCTGAGTGCTCCATACATTCTATAGTATAGCCGGTAAATAGAGGAGCCCGGTTTGGGTCTGTATAGGGCAGGGATCATCAACTAGATGCAGCCGTGGGACAATTTTTAATTGAGCAGATGGTCTGGAGCATCATCACAAATAATTAGTAGACTGCAAATTGACCTCAAGAAGCCCAAACGGATCTAATATTTGACTAAAACAATAATTTCAAAGCCTGCTTACATTTGTATACAATCACGTGTCTCTTTATAATGCGTGGAAATACTTGGGAACAGATTACATTTTTTTTTTAAATCACTTGGAGCTGATTGATTCATTTTTTTGCTCAGAAAACATGGGGGGGCCAAATAAAAGCACCCGCGAGCCGCCAGCTGGGGATCCCTGGTATTGACTTTAGTGTGGAGTTGGGGAGGATCAACACAAACCACTGAAATATGGATGGGATGTGTACACAGATCAGCCCCCTGGGCACAACTTTTCATCTAGAGTGGAGAAACAGCGAGAGAAATAGAGGGAGAGATGGAGAGAGGTAAAGAGAACATAGGACAGGGAAAAGGAGATAAGAGAGAGAGAGAGAGAGAGAGAGAGAGAGAGAGAGAAGTAGGGGGTTATAATGAAAGAAAGGAGATAGGAGACAGAGAAACAGACAGCTTGACAGACAGGCTGTGTCGACGAGGGCTTTATGCCCGAGGGGTCTAGGGGACTGGGGCTAGGGAAGAGTGGCTGCCTCCCTACCTGACCCTGTGGGTACTCTATATCCCTCTGATCTCATGCCCTTGGTGAGTCTGATAGAGTCTGATAGTGCAGCAGATGTGATACAGGCTACTGATGTGTTGTTCTGTGAAGCAAGTGTGTGTAATACAGCGTTGTGATGGGGATAACAGTGGGATTAGGTAGAGATAGTACTGAGGTAAGTGCAGCAGAGATAGTACTGAGGTAAGTGCAGCAGACATAGTACTGAAGGGAGTGCAGCAGAGCGAGAGTACTGAGGGGAGTGGAGCAGAGCGAGAGTACTGAGGGGAGTGTAGCATAGATAGTACTGATGTGAGGACGGCAGAGCGATAGTACTGATGTGAGGACGGCAGAGCGAGAGTACTGATGTGAGGACGGCAGAGCGAGAGTACTGAGGGGAGTGCAGCAGAGATAGTACTGATGTGAGTGCAGCAGAGCGATAGTACTGATGTGAGGACGGCAGAGCGAGAGTACTGATGTGAGGACGGCAGAGCGAGAGTACTGAGGGGAGTGCAGCAGAGATAGTACTGATGTGAGTGCAGCAGAGCGATAGTACTGATGTGAGGACGGCAGAGCGAGAGTACTGATGTGAGGACGGCAGAGCGAGAGTACTGAGGGGAGGACGGCAGAGCGAGAGTACTGATGTGAGGACAGCAGAGCGAGAGTACTGAGGGGAGTGTAGCAGAGATAGTACTGAGGGGAGTGCAGCAGAGATAGTACTGATATGAGTGCAGAAGAGCGATAGTACTGATGTGAGGACGGCAGAGCGAGAGTACTGATGTGAGGACGGCAGAGAGAGAGTACTGAGGGGAGTGCAGCAGAGATAGTACTGATGTGAGGGTGGCAGAAAGAATACTGATATGAGGGTGGCAGACAGAGTACTGATGGGAGTGCAGCAGAGATAGTACTGAGGGGAGTGCAGCAGAGCGAGAGTACTGAGGGGAGTGCAGCAGAGATAGTACTGATGTGAGGATGGCAGAGCGAGAGTACTGAGGGGAGTGAAGCAGAGATAGTACTGAGGGGAGTGCAGCAGAGATAGTACTGATGTGAGTGCAGCAGAGCGAGAGTACTGATGTCAGGGTGGCAGAAAGAATACTGATATGAGGGCGGCAGAAAGAGTACTGAAGGGAGGACGGCAGAGCGAGAGTACTGAGGGGAGTGCAGCAGCGATAGTACTGAGGGGAGTGCAGCAGAGATAGTACTGATGTGAGTGCAGCAGAGCGAGAGTACTGATGTCAGGGTGGTAGAAAGAATACTGATATGAGGGCGGCAGAAAGAGTACTGATGGGAGTGCAGCAGCGATAGTACTGGGGGGAGTGTGGCAGAGATAGTACTGAGGGGAGTGCAGCAGAGATAGTACTGATGTGAGTGCGGCAGAGCGAGAGGTCTGATGTGAGTGCGGCAGAGCGAGAGTACTGAGGGGAGTGCAGCAGAGATAGTACTGATGAGAGTGCAGCAGAGCGATAGTACTGATGTGAGGGTGGCAGAAAGAATACTGACATGAGGGTGGCAGAAATAGTACTGATTTGAGTGCAGCAGAGATAGTACTGAGGGGAGTGCAGCAGAGATAGTACTGAGGGGAGTGCAGCAGAGATAGTACTGAGGGGTGTGCAGCAGAGATAGTACTGAGTGAAGTGCAGCAGAGATAGTACTGAGGGGAGTGCAGCAGAGATAGCACTGAGGGGAGTGCAGAACAGATAGTATAGAGGGGAGTGCAGCAGAGATAGTACTGAGGGGAGTCCAGCAGAGATAGTACTGAGGGGAGTGCAGCAGAGATAGTACTGAGGGGAGTGCAGCAGAGATAGTACTGAGGGGAGTGCAGCAGAGGGGAGTGCAGCAGAGATAGTACTGATGTGAGTGCAGCAGAGCGAGAGTACTGATGTCAGGGTGGTAGAAAGAATACTGATACTGAAGGGAGGACGGCAGAGCGAGAGTACTGAGGGGAGTGCAGCAGCGATAGTACTGAGGGGAGTGCAGCAGAGATAGTACTGATGTGAGTGCAGCAGAGCGAGAGTACTGATGTCAGGGTGGTAGAAAGAATACTGATATGAGGGCGGCAGAAAGAGTACTGATGGGAGTGCAGCAGCGATAGTACTGGGGGGAGTGTGGCAGAGATAGTACTGAGGGGAGTGCAGCAGAGATAGTACTGATGTGAGTGCGGCAGAGCGAGAGGTCTGATGTGAGTGCGGCAGAGCGAGAGTACTGAGGGGAGTGCAGCAGAGATAGTACTGATGAGAGTGCAGCAGAGCGATAGTACTGATGTGAGGGTGGCAGAAAGAATACTGACATGAGGGTGGCAGAAATAGTACTGATTTGAGTGCAGCAGAGATAGTACTGAGGGGAGTGCAGCAGAGATAGTACTGAGGGGAGTGCAGCAGAGATAGTACTGAGGGGTGTGCAGCAGAGATAGTACTGAGTGGAGTGCAGCAGAGATAGTACTGAGGGGAGTGCAGCAGAGATAGCACTGAGGGGAGTGCAGAACAGATAGTATAGAGGGGAGTGCAGCAGAGATAGTACTGAGGGGAGTCCAGCAGAGATAGTACTGAGGGGAGTGCAGCAGAGATAGTACTGAGGGGAGTGCAGCAGAGATAGTACTGAGGGGAGTGCAGCAGAGGGGAGTGCAGCAGAGATAGTACTGATGTGAGTGCAGCAGAGCGAGAGTACTGATGTCAGGGTGGTAGAAAGAATACTGATATGAGGGCGGCAGAAAGAGTACTGATGGGAGTGCAGCAGCGATAGTACTGGGGGGAGTGTGGCAGAGATAGTACTGAGGGGAGTGCAGCAGAGATAGTACTGATGTGAGTGCGGCAGAGCGAGAGGTCTGATGTGAGTGCGGCAGAGCGAGAGTACTGAGGGGAGTGCAGCAGAGATAGTACTGATGAGAGTGCAGCAGAGCGATAGTACTGATGTGAGGGTGGCAGAAAGAATACTGACATGAGGGTGGCAGAAATAGTACTGATTTGAGTGCAGCAGAGATAGTACTGAGGGGAGTGCAGCAGAGATAGTACTGAGGGGAGTGCAGCAGAGATAGTACTGAGGGGTGTGCAGCAGAGATAGTACTGAGTGGAGTGCAGCAGAGATAGTACTGAGGGGAGTGCAGCAGAGATAGCACTGAGGGGAGTGCAGAACAGATAGTATAGAGGGGAGTGCAGCAGAGATAGTACTGAGGGGAGTCCAGCAGAGATAGTACTGAGGGGAGTGCAGCAGAGATAGTACTGAGGGGAGTGCAGCAGAGATAGTACTGAGGGGAGTGCAGCAGAGGGGAGTGCAGCAGAGATAGTACTGATGTGAGTGCAGCAGAGCGAGAGTACTGATGTCAGGGTGGTAGAAAGAATACTGATATGAGGGCGGCAGAAAGAGTACTGATGGGAGTGCAGCAGCGATAGTACTGGGGGGAGTGTGGCAGAGATAGTACTGAGGGGAGTGCAGCAGAGATAGTACTGATGTGAGTGCGGCAGAGCGAGAGGTCTGATGTGAGTGCGGCAGAGCGAGAGTACTGAGGGGAGTGCAGCAGAGATAGTACTGATGAGAGTGCAGCAGAGCGATAGTACTGATGTGAGGGTGGCAGAAAGAATACTGACATGAGGGTGGCAGAAATAGTACTGATTTGAGTGCAGCAGAGATAGTACTGAGGGGAGTGCAGCAGAGATAGTACTGAGGGGAGTGCAGCAGAGATAGTACTGAGGGGTGTGCAGCAGAGATAGTACTGAGTGGAGTGCAGCAGAGATAGTACTGAGGGGAGTGCAGCAGAGATAGCACTGAGGGGAGTGCAGAACAGATAGTATAGAGGGGAGTGCAGCAGAGATAGTACTGAGGGGAGTCCAGCAGAGATAGTACTGAGGGGAGTCCAGCAGAGATAGTACTGAGGGGAGTGCAGCAGAGATAGTACTGAGGGGAGTGCAGCAGAGATAGTACTGAGGGGAGTGCAGCAGAGATAGTACTGAGGGGAGTGTGGCAGAGATAGTACTGAGGGGAGTGCAGCAGAGATAGTACTGAGGGGAGTGCAACAGAGATAGTACTGAGGGGAGTGCAGTAGAGATAGTACTGTGGGGAGTGCAGCAGAGATAGTATAGAGGGGAGTGCAGCAGAGATAGTACTGAGGGGAGTCCAGCAGAGATAGTACTGAGGGGAGTGCAGCAGAGCTAGAGTCCTGAGGGGAGTGCAGCAGAGATAGTACTGAGGGGAGTCCAGCAGAGATAGTATAGAGGGGATTGCAGCAGAGATAGTACTGAGGGGAGTCCAGCAGAGATAGTACTGAGGGGAGTGCAGCAGAGATAGTACTGAGGGGAGTCCAGCAGAGATAGTACTGAGGGGAGTGCAGCAGAGCTAGAGTCCTGAGGGGAGTGCAGCAGAGATAGTACTGAAGGGAGTGCAGAAGAGATAGTACTGAAGGGAGTGCAGCAGAGATAGTACTGAGGGGAGTGCAGCAGAGATAGTACTGAGGGGAGTGCAGAAGAGATAGTATTGAGGGGAGTGCAGCAGAGATAGTACTGAGGGGAGTGCAGCAGAGATAGTATTGAGGGGAGTGCAGCATAGATAGTATTGAGGGGAGTGCAGCAGAGATAGTACTGAGGGGAGTGCAGCAGAAAGTGTCCTGATGTGAGTGCGGCAGATATTTAAGAACAACCGAGTGTCCCCTATAATTTCCTGTAACCTCACATCTGCAGAACATTACACATTTCCCCATTCCATGTGTTCTCCATAGTCAGTTAAAGGAGAGCAATTACAAACATCCAAATGTACAACTGGAGCTGGAAAAGACGGCAAATGTCAGTTCGCTCACTGTTGTCATGATGTGTTATTGAAGCTCAGTCTTTGTTGGCAGCAAACAGTGATCCTACTGTATATTGAGTTTCTCATCTCTCTGAAGGACAGACCCTGTTCCGGTACCACTGGAAATACTACACACAGAGTTACTTCAAGAGAGGGTTCTTCAAGGGTTCTTTTATAAGGGTGATGGTTCTACCCCTTAACTTTTTCCACATTTTGTTACGTTACGGCCTTATTTTAAAATTGATTATATCGTTTTTCCCCCTCATTAATCAACACACTATTACCCCATAATGACAAAGCCAAAACAGGTTTATAGAAAGTTTTTGCCAATTTAGAAAAAAACAAAAAACTGAAATATGTCATTTACCCTTTACTCAGTACTTTGTTGAAGCACCTTTTTCAGCGATTACAGCATCGAGTCTTCTTGGGTATGACGCTACAAGCTTGGCACACCTGTATTTGGGAAGATTCTCCCATTCTTCTCTGCAGATCCTCTCAAGCTCTGTCAGGTTGGATTGAGAGTGTCTCTGTATAGCTTCACCTACTCATTCCAGGGTTTTTCTTTATTTTTACTATTTTCTACATTGTACAATAACGGTGAAGACATCAAAACTATGAAATAACACATATGGAATCATGTAGTAACCAAAAAAGTGTTTAACAAATCAAAAAATTCCACTAATTTACTTTTAAGAAGGAACACCTGTTTATTGAAATGTATTCCAGGTGACTACCTCATGAAGCTGGTTGAGAAAATGCCAAGAGTGTGCAAAGCAGTGGGCTTTTGGGGTGGCTATTTGAAGAATCTCAAATATAAAATATATTTGGATTTGTTTAACACTTTTTTGGTGACTACATGATTCCATGCATGTTATTTCATAGTTTTGATGTCTTCAGTATTTTTCTACAATGTAGAAAATAGCAAAAATAAAGAAAAACCCTTGAATGAGTAGGTGTTCTCAAATTTTTGACCAGTAGAATATTTTTAGGTCTCTCCAGAGATGTTTGATCTCTGGTTTAAGTTCGAGCTCTGGATGGGCCACTCAAGGACATTTAAAGACTTGTCCTGAAATGCTCTGGAGCAGCTTTTCATCAAGGATCTCTCTGTACTTTGCTCTGATCATCTTTGCCTCCATCCTGACTAGTCTCCCAGTCCCTGCCGCTGAAAAACGTACCCACAGCATGATGCTGCCACCACCATGCTTCACTGTAGGGATGGTGCCAGGTTTCCTCCAGAAGTGACGCTTGGCATTCAGGCCAAAGAATTCAATCTTGCGTTCATCAGACCAGAAACTCTTGTTTCTCATGGTCTGAGAGTCTTTAGGTGCCTTTTGGCAAACTCCAAGCGGGCTGTCATGTGCCTTTTAATGAGACACTTCCGTCTGGCCAATCTACCATAAAGGCCTGATTGGTGAAGTGCTGCAGAGATGGTTGTTTTTCTGGAAGGTTCTCCCATCTCCACAGAGGAACTCTGGAGCTCTGTCAGAGTGACCATCATCTTCTTGGTCACCTGCCTCACCCAGGCCCTTCTCCCCGGATTGCTCAGTTTGGCTGGGCGGCCAGCTCTGGGAAGATTCTTGGTGGTTCCAAACATCTTCCATTTTCTTGGGGACCTTCAATGTTGCAGACATTTTTTGGTACCCTTCCCCAAATCTGTGCCTCGACACAATCCTGTCTCTGAGCTCTACGGACAATTCCTTTGACCTCATGGCTTGGTTTTTTCTCTGACATGCACTGTCAACTGTGGAACATTATATAGACAGGTGTGTGCCCTTCAAAAACACGTCCAATCAATTTAATTTAACACAAGTGGACTTGTAGAAACATCTCAAGGATGATCAATGGAAACAGGATGCACCTGAGCTCAAATTCAAGTCTAATAGCAAAGGGCCTGAATACTGAATACTTTCATTATGGGGTATTTAGTATAGATTGCTGAGGGGGAAAAAAATATTTTAGCCATTTTAGAATAAGGCTGCAACGTAACAAAATTTGGAAAATGTCAAGGGGTCTGAATACTTTCCGAAGGTGGAACCATGATCACTCAAAGAACCCTTAGAACCCTTAAATGGTTATTTGCAGTTCAGAAAATGGTTCATTATAGCATCATAAACATTGTACTGTATATAGAACCTTCAGAGCATGGTTCTTTATAGAACCTTTAAAAGGGGATTCTATGTAGTACCCCAAAGGGGTCTGCTATCCTTACAAGCCAAATAACCCTTTCTGATACTATATGGAACCCTTTTTGCTAATTATGTAGTACCACTCCAGTACTGTATGTCCAGACAGTGTTCCTGAGAGAGGCAGCTGTGTGTTAGACTGCTGTGTGTTAGGCAGGGGTGGAAAAAGTACCCAATTGTCAAACTTGAGTAAAAGTAAAGATACCTTCATTGAAAATGACTCAAGTAAAAGTCTTAAAGTATTTGGTTTTAAATATACTTAAGTACTGTATCAAAAGTAAATGTAATTGCTAAAATATACTTAAGTCTCAAAAGTAAAAGTATATATAATTTCAATTTCCTTATATAAAGCAAACCAGACAGCATAATTTTCTTGTTTTTTTTTTAATTAAGAAGAGCCAGGGGGCATGCTCCAACACATTTACAAATGAAGCATGTGTGTTTAGTGAGTCCACCAGATCAGAGGCAGTAGCAGTAGCAGTCTTGATAAGTGCGGGAATATGACAATTTTTCTGTCATGCTAAGCATTCAAAATGTAATGAGTACTTTGTTGTATTACGGAAAATGTATGGAGTAAAAAGTACATACTTTTCTTTAGGAATGCAGTGAAGAAAAAGTTGTCAAAAATATAAATACTAAAGTAAAGTACAGATACCCCAAAAAGCTACTCATGAAGTAGTACTTTCAAGTATTATTGTTATTTAAGTAATTTACACCCCTGGTGTTAGGGTAATGCCTGGGAGGGTTCTTTGTACTGAACATAGGGCCATAGCACCGCCACGGACCACGGAACCACATCACATCAGTCTATTAAATGTTAATGACACCCCAGCTAATATGTTACATAAGGCAGCAGTCTCTCTCCCCTCCTTCCTTTGTAAATTCAGTCACGCCACAGTGGAGTTGCAGCCAAACTGAATAATAGATCTGTAGTTCCTCTCTCTCTCTCTCTCTCTCTCTCTCTCTCTCTCTCTCTCTCTGTCTCTCCCTCTCTGTCTCTCCCTCTCCATGTTGAAGAGCAGCCCACTCATCTGATTCAAAAGGGGATTGTTACCTGATGATATCATGTAGCTGTGAGACCACATGACAAACCAGCTTACACTGCAAATGTACTATAACCCACAGGGAATCATCTTGCTTACCAAGCTGTCTGGAAGTCTGAAAAGGAAGGCACCTTCATATTTTGCAATCTTAGTACTCTACTGATGAACGTGGCACAAGCCTCGGGCAATAGACAATCAACCCCTAGTATTAAGCATACATGCACAATGCCTCGGCATGCAGGTGTTAAGAGCACACTAACGTTACTGTACGGTGTCTACCCCTCTCCCCAATGAGCATGACTATACACAGGCAAACCAAACCATCATGCGTCTGCAAGCGCCAGGGAAGGGGGTAGAGAGAGAGAGGAGAGTAGGGGAGAGGGGGAGGACGGAGAGGAGAGAAGGGGGAAGAGGAGAGGGGGAGGACGGAGAGGAGAGAAGGGGGTAGAGAGAGAGGAGTAGGGGAGAGGGGGAGGACGGAGAGGACAGGAGAGAAGGGGGAAGAGGAGAGGGGGAGGACGGAGAGGAGAGAAGGGGGTAGAAAGAGAGGAGAGAGTAGGGGAGAGGGGGAGGACGGAGAGGAGAGAAGGGGGAAGAGGAGAGGGGGAGGATGGAGAGGAGAGAAGGGGGTAGAGAGAGAGAGGAGAGAGTAGGGGAGAGGGGGAGAACGGAGAGGAGAGAAGGGGGTAGAGAGAGGAGAGAGTAGGGGAGAGGGGGAGGACGGAGAGAAGGGGGTAGAGAGAGAGGAGAGTAGGGGAGAGGGGTAGGACGGAGAGGAGAGAAGGGGGTAGAGAGAAAGAGGAGTGAGGGAGGATGGAGAGGAGAGAAGGGGGTAGAGAGAGAGAGGAGAGTAGGGGAGAGGGGGAGGACGGAGAGGAGAGAAGGGGGAAGAGGAGAGGGGGAGGACGGAGAGGAGAGAAGGGGGTAGAGAGAGAGGAGAGAGTAGGGGAGAGGGGGAGGACGGAGAGGAGAGAAGGGGGAAGAGGAGAGGGGGAGGATGGAGAGGAGAGAAGGGGGTAGAAAGAGAGGAGAGAGTAGGGGAGAGGAGAGGGGGAGGATGGAGAGGAGAGAAGGGGGAAGAGGAGAGGGGGAGGACGGAGAGGAGAGAAGGGGGAAGAGGAGAGGGGGAGGATGGAGAGGAGAGAAGGGGGTAGAAAGAGAGGAGAGAGTAGGGGAGAGGAGAGGGGGAGGATGGAGAGGAGAGAAGGGGGTAGAGAGAGAGAGGAGAGTAGGGGAGAGGGGGAGGACGGAGAGGAGAGAAGGGGGAAGAGGAGAGGGGGAGGACGGAGAGGAGGGAAGGGTGTAGAGAGAGAGGAGAGAGTAGGGGAGAGGGGGAGGACGGAGAGGAGAGAAGGGGGAAGAGGAGAGGGGGAGGACGGAGAGGAGAGAAGGGGGTAGAGAGAGAGGAGAGAGTAGGGGAGAGGGGGAGGACAGAGAGGAGAGAAGGGGGAAGAGGAGAGGGGGAGGATGGAGAGGAGAGAAGGGGGTAGAGAGAGAGAGGAGAGAGTAGGGGAGAGGGGGAGAACGGAGAGGAGAGAAGGGGGTAGAGAGAGGAGAGAGTAGGGGAGAGGGGGAGGACGGAGAGAAGGGGGTAGAGAGAGAGGAGAGTAGGGGAGAGGGGTAGGACGGAGAGGAGAGAAGGGGGTAGAGAGAGAGAGGAGAGAGGGAGGATGGAGAGGAGAGAAGAGGGTAGAGAGAGAGGAGAGTAGGGGAGAGGAGGAGGGAGGAAGGAGAGGAGAGAAGGGGGTAGAGAGAGAGAGGAGAGAGTGGGGGAGAGGGGGAGGATGGAGAGGAGAGAAGGGGGTAGAGAGAGAGAGGAGAGAGTAGGGGAGAGGAGAGAAGGGGGTCAGAGAGAGAGGAGAGAGTAGGGGAGAGGAGAGGGGGAGGACGGAGAGGAGAGAAGGGGGAAGAGGAGGACAGGTAGAGAAAGGGGGAGGGGCAGCGAGCGGGAGGAGAGATGGGGAGAAGGAGAAAGAGAGGTGGGGGATCTTGGGCAGGTGGGAGTCGGATAGTTACTTGATAGGTGGGGCACATGCCAATACCGCACTAGCGTTGTCTTACTATGACCCTAATGTGAATATGCTATACGGACAGAGGGATAGGACTGTAGCACAAGTTGCAAGCTTCTTATTTTACGAAGCCTTGTGGTTGAAATAGAAACGCTAAAGTATTGTGGACAGCAGATGCGTCATTCTATAACCCTTCAGGGGGTTTTATTATTTCTTTATTTTGGCTGGAGCATGTGCCCCTGGGTGACAATGACCCAAGTCTGATGTTTGGAGGGGGTTTGGGTGGGCTGTGCTCCACAGGCAAGCATAAGACACACACACACACGCACACACAGACACGCACTATAAGTGAGAGCACGCACAGGACAGATACTTTTAAAAAATAGGACAGGAATGAAAGGAAACTTTGTTTTGAGGAGGAGGGGAGAACTACCAGTTCAGACAGAATATAAGAGAGTGATAGAGAGGGGAAAAGGCAACAAAAAAGGCAACAGATACAAACCAGGGGGGTTGGGGGGGGTGCGGACAAACCTTCAGGCTCTGAGCTCTCTTTGTTGACCACTTGCTTCAGCGGGCAGCAGAAGATTTCGTGACACTTAGCACGAAAGGGGGACCCTTTGCTCCTTAAATCCGCCGATGAATGGACGGAATCCTGCCGCAACATAATGTACTCCTGGGTACCGGGAGCAGCGTCATCCTGGACTGCGGTGGTGCCACAACAGAATGAACTGAGGTTAGGGGAGCGCTCACCACAACACAGTCAGAAGAACAACGCAGGGAAGAAACAAAAGGCATAAGAGAAGACAGCAACAACATCACATCAGCAACCACTAGAGAATTATTGCAACACAACACAGTATTTTACAACAGAGGAAGAGAGAGGAAGAGACAGGAAGAGAGACAGAAAGAGAAAGAGAACAGCAAGCTCACTAAACAACTTAAAAAATGTACCCCTAAAGTAACACCAAGAGAGGGAGGGAGGGAAAGAGAGGAGGAGGAGTACGGGGATAGATAGAGACAAATGGAAGCCAAACGTTATCACTGCGTGTCCCAAGGTCATTCTTAAATCATTCTAGAGTGTGAGAGGTTGGGTAAAGCAAGGCATGCGCGCAGACTGCAGTCTATCATCTGCAAGGTCAATACCAGCAGATCTAAGGTCAGACTGGCGTGCTATTGACCCCAACCAGACAGTGCCCTTTTTAAGGGAAGGCAAGCAAATGCAACGGCATGCGCAGATCCCAGACCATCCAAGCAGAGTGTGGTGGTCCCGGAATGTTTTCATGAAATCAACACATGCAGAGACGATATTATTACAGTGCAGATGATGAATTCTATGAGAAAATGATGGCATCAACTGTGTTTTGTTTTCAGTGGACTGCTGTAGGCCTGTCTGATGTCCACGAGTACATGTCTATAGGATCAGACACATTGTAAATGACCTGGGCAAGATGACTACACCCCATTTGTCTTCTCCTCCACGTGACTGCCTTAGTCACCATCCTCCATTCATCTCTTAAACTGCATATATCCACTTGTACAGACAGGAGAGGCCTACTGATCCACCTGCTCTACACAGCCAGCCTCACGAGCTACTTCCCCCCTAGAGAAAACTGAGTCTAAATTAAGTCTGGGCGAAGTCATTATAATCTATTGTCATCCCGTGTTATGATTTTAGGCTGACATCCAAAAGTCCTCTGTGGTGTACTGGCTCAGTGATAAAGTCTCATCTTCTCTCCTCTCTCTCTCTGCTCAGCTATTAAAAGTAAAACATGAATGAAATATATACAGTTGAAGTCGGAGGTTTACATACACCTTAGCCAAAAACATTTCAACTCAGTTTTTCACAATTTCTGACATTTAATCCGAGTAAAAATTCCCTGTTTTAGGTCAGTTAGGATTCACACTTTATTTTAAGAATGTGAAATGTCAGAATAATAGTAGAGAGAATGATTTATTTCAGCTTTTATTTATTTCGTCACATTCTCAGTGGGTCAGAAGTTTACATACACTCAATTAGTATTTGGTAGCATTGCCTTTAAATTGTTTAACTTGGGTCAAACGTTTCAGGTAGCCTTTCACAACAAGTTGGGTGAATTTTGGCCCATTCCTCCTGATAGAACTGGTGTAACTGAGTCAGGTTTGTAGGCCTCCTTGCTCGCACATGCCTTTTCAGTTCTGCCCACAAATGTTCTATAGGATTGAGGTCAGGGCTTTGTGATGGCCACTCCAATACCTTGACTTTGTTGTCCTTAAGCCATAACTTTGGAAGTATGCTTGGGGTCATTGTCCATTTGGAAGACCCATTTGCAACCAAGCTTTAACTTCCTGACTGATGTCTTGAGATGTTGCTTCAGTATATGCACATAATTTTCCTCCCTCATGATGTCATCTATTTTGTGTGCACCAGTCCCTCCTGCAGCAAAGCACCCCCACAACATGATGCTGCCACCCCCGTGCTTCACGGTTGGGATGGTGTTCTTCGGCTTGCAAGCCTCCCCCTTTTTCCTCCAAACATAACAATTGTCATTATGGCCAAACAGTTATATTTCTGTTTCATCAGACCACATTTCTCCAAAAAGTACGATCTTTGTCCCCATGTGCAGTTTGGCTTTTTTTATGGCGGTTATGGAGCAGTGGATTCTTCCTTGCTGAGTGGCCTTTCAGGTTATGTCGATATAGGACTTATTTTACTGTGGATATAGATACTTTTGTACCTGTTTCCTCCAGCATCTTCACAAGGTCCTTTGCTGTTGTTCTGGGATTGATTTACACTTTTTGCACCAAAGTACGTTCACCTCTAGGAGACAGAATGCGTCTCCTTCCTGAGCGGTATGATGGCTGCGTGGTCCCATGGTGTTTATACTTGCGTACTATTGTTTGTACAGATGAACCTGGTACCTTCAGGCATTTGGAAATTGCTCCCAAGGATGAACCAGACTTGTGGAGGTCTACAATTATTTTATGAGGCCTTGGCTGATTTCTTTTGATTTTTCCATGATGTCAAGGAAAGAGGCACTTTGAAGGTAGGCCTTGAAATACATCCACAGGTACACCTCCAATTGACTCAAATGATGTCAATTAGCCTATCAGAAGCTTCTAAAGCCATGACATCATTTTCTGGAATTTTCCAAGCTGTTTAAATGCACAGTCAACTTAGTGTATGTAAACTTCTGACCCACTGGAATTGTGATGCAGGGAATTATAAGTGAAATAATCTGTCTGTAAACAATTGTTGGAAAAATTACTTGTGTCATGCACAAAGTAAATGTCCTAACCGACTTACCAAAACAGTAGTTTGTTAACAAGAAGTTTGTGGAGAGGTTGAAAAACAAGTTTTAATGACTCCAACCTAAGTGTATATAAACTTCCGACCTCAACTGTATAGAACTGTCAACATGTTTTCTGGTTCTGTTGCCAATGAGCACACTCTCACCCGCCTCCTACCAGCTAACCCTCCAACCGGAGAGCTCGATACGCACACCTGCCGACACGCGCATGTGCACACACTCAAGGAACACACACACACATACAGGCACGCACGCACATGTGCACACAAACGCACAAACACATGAATAAGGCCCCTCTCTCCTCTCCTGTGGGACCAACTCACTGCAGTGAGAAATAAAGGGGGACACAAACACTTTTCGGTCTTTTTAGAAGGACTTAGATAAAACGAGGAGGTAGTGTCCATGGCTCACACAAAGAGGCTGCTCTGCCATACAGAAAAGCATTTCAAAGGTGAGCAATAATTAGTCTTTACACCAGCATTTAGCTCGACTCTGAACAAGGGCACCCAGACTAAACTGAAGACAACATAGAGGTTGACTTTAGTTAATAGCTACAGCTAACGAGTGTCTCTTTTGTTGAGCACCTGTCGAACCCCAGTAAGAGTAGCTGTCGTCATTGGCGTCGGCTAATGGGGATCCTAATAAACCACAGTACACTGTAAAGTGACTCGCGGGTCCATTAGCACACCAATTGATCGCCACTATCCTATTTTTCTCCAGAAACTAGGCCTATATGCCTTTGTCTTAGTGGAGACCACCGCCAACTACTTCCACCTAAATCCTCAACCCAAGATGCTGGTTTCATGACTGGTCAGCACTAAAATAGCAGAAGAGAAAAGCCAGAGTTGAAACTTTCCCTGTGTTTTGGGTAGACAAAAGACACTGAGGAGTGTTAATGCACCTGTTCTGAAACCTGACCTCTTTCCATGCTCCAGAGACAAGCAGTTGGGGGGAAAAAACTTCCATCTTGCTCAGATCCTTCTGTAACATCTAAAAAAAAATGTAAAATATGACAAATTAATTGTTTCCTATTTTATAAATGGACTGTCCAATCAACCAGTTTTATAAATTGTATCTTGAAGATCGTATTGCTCTTTTGAGGCCCTGATAAGGGATCTCTCAGTGCACAGTGGACTCCCCACCCCTCCTCTTTCCCTCTCTATCTGTGAGAAGTGAGAGTGTTGTGAAGTGGCCCTCGTGAAGAACACTCACCCTCTTCACAGACAGCCTGCACTGCCGGGTGCCGGTCACTTCATGCTGTAGTCCAGGGTCCAACTTCACACTGCTCACTGGCACATGTACTAATGCACTCTGCTTTTTCTCTCCCTCTCTCATCTCATCTGCAATGGGTTGAGCTCCACTAACCCAGGTAAGATGGGGGGGGGGGGGCTTGTCTCATCTTGCTTTGAGAGAGAGCCAATAATCTTCCAGAAAACTTTCAGGATCTCATCAGCAGCAATAAAAATGATAGTTGACAGGGGCCAGTGGAACACCTGGGGAGTGGGCATGAGCAATTTACAAGTGGTGGCTCGCAATTTGGACAATTTACTCAAGTCAATAGTTCTTATCCATCAAACAGGAAGGGAGTCAAGCATTTTGCATGATCTGGCTAGAAATCGTTAATCTCTCAAATTAGAATCAAAATTAAGCAAAGAGTTAGGTCTGTAGCCGCAGGTACACATTACTAAAATAGCTTGTGCTCATTGTGGAAATACAAGTGGTTGAATGCCATTGCCTGTCGGGATGCAATATTTATAGTTTGGCGATGTCTCATGATTTTTGCGTAGTTTTATTTTGGTTGTGTTGGGTCACCTTGGCGACAGTGAGCTGAGGTGAACTTGAGGTTTTCTTTGAAGCAGAGAGCGAATGAGCTTGCATATTTTATTCTGGGTCTTTGATCCTCTGTTTCTCCCTCTTTCTCCACAACTCTATCCAATAGGAGTAAAGTAGCTCCCAGGAGTCACATGATCTCCCGGTACCAATCCTCCCTAACTCTAGTCAGGAGATTCATCACCGGAAAAGTGTAGAAACGACTTGAAGTAACCCTCAAAACACATCATATTCCTCCTTTAAGTTGTGAATGCCGTCAGAATTAGGAGCACAAGCTAACTACTGTATGAGATCCTTTGGGAGAGAATACATCTTTTTATGGATATTCACAGCTCAGTCACTGAACGTGAATATCCATCACTGTTTGAATATCAACGACTATCAAGTCAGAGGAAAGTAATAGTCATTGTTGTACACAACTGCCATCTCTAATATAAACACCAAAGAACATAACAAATGTTCTTTAAAAAAGGAATGCCTGCTCGTGTTTTCCTATGGCTAGGGACAGTGTGTGCTGAAACGTCCCCAGCCTCATTCCATTACCACAGAGGCCGTATGATGCAGTGGACAGGACCAAACCATTCCCACTAATGCTGC